>NC_086446.1:413295262-413895262 GCF_028390025.1 Pseudophryne corroboree | reverse complement strand
AATGTGGTGATGTGATGTAAAGTTATATTGCATCGCCATACACACTACACAATCCGCAGTACAATGATGCAATATATAGTGTTACAGGCCTGCTTTTTCCATAAACAATGTTCAGTAAACAATCTTATAAGTTAATTATAGTTCTACTAATGTTGGAGTCATGCAAGGTATATCATTTGTCATACATCAACTTGAAAATCTAATTTAAACAAATAAAATACACTGACATTTCTGGATTTCAGACTATAGGGGGTAAATTTACTAAGATTGGAGTTCTATTTAAGATGGGATGTTGCCCATGGCAACCAATCAGATTCCAGGCATTATCTTCTAGAAGGTGCTAGATAAAGAGAAGTAGAATCTGATTGGTTGTGTAAGAGTAATATTGATTAAAATGCTTTTGCTGTATTAATGTTTCCATATATTCTAAATACTGTATATATGAACCTTTACATATATTGTAAGGTCATCGTTGCTTGTATGTGTGTTAGAGACCACAGGTGTTTTCCTTAAATACTTTACAAGAAAGAATACGAAACCAGAGGGCAGAGAATGTCAGAAATAGAATATCTTCAGCAATCGCCTCATTCTCCAGGAATAGTTTGGGACTGTGTTATGTATACTACCTTCTATGTCACTGAAACTTGTAATATGTATGATTGGCTAATTTTATACTTCACTGTGATTGGAGGGCATGTGATAAGCCCACTTCTCTTTTGGTATAATTAAAAGATCTCCCTGTCACAAGAAGGATAGAGCAGTGTTATACTGACAACTGTGTAGTGTGATTTCTTGCTTTCCAGCCGGCTGTGTCCAGTAGACAGAAGGGCTACTAAGGTGTTGGTAATAGGTGTAAGCCTTATTACCCTAACAGTTGCCATGGGCAACATCCCATCTTAAATACAACTCCCATCTTGGGGGGTCATTCCGAGTTGTTCGCTCGTTATTTTTTTTCCGCAACGGAGCGATTAGTCGCAAATGCGCATGTGCAATGTCCGCAGTGCGACTGCGCCAAGTAAATTTGCTATGCAGTTAGGAATTTTACTCACGGCATTACAAGGTTTTTTCTTCGTTCTGGTGATCGGAGAGTGATTGACAGGAAGTGGGTGTTTCTGGGCGGAAACAGGCCGTTTTTATGGGAGTGTGTGAAAAAACGCTACAGTTTCCGGGAAAAACGCGGGAGTGGCTGGAGAAACGGGGGAGTGTCTTGGCGAACGCTGGGTGTGTTTGTGACGTCAAACCAGGAACGACAAGCACTGAACTGATCGCAGATGCCGAGTAAGTTTGAAGCTACTCAGAAACTGCTAAGAGGTGTGTAATCGCAATTTTGAGAATCTTTCGTTCGCAATTTTACTATGCTAAGATTCACTCCCAGTAGGCGGCGGCTTAGCGTGTGCAAAGCTGCTAAAAGCAGCTTGCGAGCGAACAACTCGGAATGAGGGCCTTAGTAAATTTACCCCTAGGTCTAGGGCCCTGGTGTTCGAGCCTAGCAAAGCCCCTGGAATTAGTATTGGTCAAACAAAAGACCTATGGTAAAACTTCTTCATTTGTCTGATTCCTTTCAGTGTTGTACAGAATGCATTATTAAGCACCCGTATATTCTATCAACCTCATTATTGTACTGTATAATGGCAGTGGGTAAGCACTGACCAGTGTTCAACCAGTGTAAAAACTAGAGCTGTGCGGCGGGCACTTTTCGTGTTTTGGTTCTGGTTCTGGTTCAATGCTCGTGTTTAGGATCTGGATTGGTTTTAGCAAAACCACCCTTTCGTGTTTTGGTTTTGGATCGGGATGATTTTTGAAAAAAAAACATAAAAACAGCCCAAATCACATAATTTGGGGGTAATTTTGATACTATGGTATTATTAACCTCAATAACATTCATTTCCAGTCTATTCTGAACACCTCACAATATAGTTTTTAGGCCAATAGGTTGCACCGAGGTGGCTGGATGACTAAGCTAAGCGACACAAGTGTGCGGCACAAGCACCTGGCCCATCTAGGAGTGGCACTGCAGTGGCAGACAGGGTGGCAGATTTAAAAAATAGGCCCCAAACAGCATATGGTGCAAAGAAGAAAAACAGGTGCAATTAGGTAGCTGGATGGCTAAGCTAAGTGACACAAGTGTGCGGCACAAACACCTGGTCCATCTACGAGTGGCATTGCAATGGCAGACAGGATGGCACTTAAAAAAAAATAGGCCCCAAACAGCACATCATGCAAAGAAGAAAAAGAGGTGCAATGAGGTAGCTGTATGACTAAGCTAAGCGACACAAGTGTGCAGCACAAATACTTGGCCTATCTAGGAATGGCACTGCAGTTGCAGACAGGATGGCACTTTAAAAAACTAGTTTGCAAAGCGACACAAGTGTGCGGCACAAAAAACATAAGAACATGCTAGAATTTGACCAGATGTAATACACGCACAATATGGGTGGCATAGGAGAGCATTCCCCTACACCACACAGGGCAAACCCTGTAAAAATTATTTGGATAATAATGTATATAACCCTTTTATTTGGAGTTAATAATATACAGCACAGGACACCACCACTGGACTTATGGCAGCACAAGACACCACCACTGGACTGATGCAGCACAACACAGCACCACTGGACTGGACTTATACGGCAGTACCCCATGACTTATACAGTAGTACCCCTGGAGTTGTACGGCAGTGTCAGACAGAATGGCACTTTAAAAAACTAGTCCCCAAACAGCACATGATGCAAAGAAGAAAAAGAGGTGCAAGATGAAATTGTCCTTGGGCCCTCCCACCCACCCTTTTGTTGTATAAACAGGACATGCACACTTTAACAAACCAGTCATTTCAGCGACAGGGTCTGCCACACGACTGTGCTAAAATGAGTGGTTTGTTTGGGCCCCCACCAATAAAGAAGCAATCAATCTCTCCATGCTCAAACTGGCTCTACAGAGGCAAGATGTCAACCTCATCCTCATCCACCGATTCCTCACCCCTTTCAGTCTGTACATCCTCCTCCTCCTCACAGAGTATTAATTCGTCCCCACTGGAATCCACCATCACAGGTCCCTGTGTACTTTCTGGAGGCAATTGCTGGTAAAGGTCTTCCTGGAGAAATTTATCATTCATTTTGATGAACATCATCTTCTCCACATTTTATGGAAGTAACCTCCTACGCCGATCGCTGACAAGGTTACCAGCTGCACTAAACACTCTTTCGGAGTACACACTGGAGGGGGGGCAACTTAGGTAAAATAAAACCAGTTTGTGCAAGGGCATCCAAACTGCCTCTTTTTCCTGCCAGTATATGTATGGACTGTCTGACATGCCTACTTGAATGCTGTCACTCATATAATCCTCCACCATTCTTTCAATGGTGACAGAATCATATGCAGTGACAGTAGACATGTCAGTAATCGTTGGCAGGTCCTTCAGTCCGGACCAGATGTTAACACTCATTCATGACTGCCCTGCATCACCGCAAGTGGGTGGGCTAGGAAATCTTATCCTTTTCCTTGCAGCCCCAGTTGCGGGAGAAAATGAAGGAGGAGCTGTTGACGGGTCAGGTTCCACTTGAGTTGACAATTTTCTCACCAGCAGGTCTTTGAACCTCTGCAGACTTGTGTCTGCCGGAAAGAGAGATACAACGTAGGCTTTACACCTAAAATGTAGTGCTCTGATTTCAACAGATTGTCCACCCTTGAATCCTGGCAAAGCAAATGAAGGGCTCAATCCACAAGTCCCACATACTTTGGGGAATCGCTCCGTCTTAGCTCCTCCTTCAATTTCTCCAGCTGCTTCTGCAAAAGCCTGATGAGGGGAATGACCTGACTCAAGCTGGCAGTGTCTGAACTGACTTCACGTGTGGCAAGTTCGAAGGGTTGGAGAACCTTGGACAAGACGGAAATCATTCTCCACTGTGCTTGAGTCAGGTGCATTCCCCCTCCTTTGCCTATATCGTAGGTGGATATATAGGCTTGAATGGCCTTTTGCTGCACCTCCATCCTCTGAAGCATATAGAGTGTTGAATTCCACCTCATTACCACCTCTTGCTTCAGGTGATGGCAGGGCAGATTCAGGAGTTTTTGTTGGCGTTCCAGTCTTTGGCACGCGGTGGCTGAATGTAGAAAATGGCCCTCAATTTTTCGGGCCACCGACAGCATCTCCTGCACGCCCCTGTCATTTTTTAAAAACTTCTGCACCACCAAATTAATTGTATGTGCAAAAGATGGGACGTGCTGGAATTTGCCCAAATGTAATGCACGCACAATATTGGTGGCGCTGTCCGATATCACAAATCCCCAGGAGAGTCTAATTGCGGTAAGCCATTGTGCAATGATGTCCCTCAGTTTCCATAAGAGGTTGTCAGCGGTGTGCCTCTTGTGGAAAGTGGTGATACGTAGCGTAGCCTGCCTAGGAATGAGTTGGCTTTGCGAGATGCTGCTACTGGTGCTGCTGCTGTTGTTGCTGTGGGAGGCAATACATCTACCCAGTGGGCTGTCACAGTCATATAGTCCTTAGTCTGCCCTGTTTAACTTGTCCACACTTGTCACAACTGCATTTTTTAGGAAACTGAGGACACTTTTTCTGACGTCTCTGTACATTCTCGGTATCGCCTGCTTAGTGAAGTGGAACCTAACCTAGATGGGATTTGGTACCAGGGGGACACTACCTCCATCAATTCTCTAAGCCCCACTAAACTGATGGCGGATACCGGATGCACGTCTAACACCAACATAGCTGTCAAGGCCTCAGTTATCTGCTTTGCAACAGGATGACTGCTGTCATATTTCATCTTCCTCACAAAGGACTGTTGGACAGTCAATTGCTTACTGGAAGTAGTACAAGTGGTCTTCCGACTTCCCCTCTGGGATGACGATCCACTCCCAGCAGCAACAACAGCAGCGACAGCAGCAGTAGGCGTACCACTCAAGGATCCTCTGGAGGAATCCCGGTTAGGAGAGGACTCCTCAGTCTTGCTGGTGACATGGCCTGCAGGACTACTCACGTTCCTGACTAAGGAGGAAGTTGACGTTGAGGGAGTTGGTGGTGCGGCTTGCAGGAGCTTGGGTACAAGAGGAAGAAGGGATTTAGGTGTCAGTGGACTGCTTACGCTCTTACCCAAAGTTTCACAACGTGACACTGACTTCTGATGAATGCGCAGCAGGTGACGTATAAGGGAGGATGTTCCTAGGTGGGTAACATCCTTACCCCTACTTATTACAGATTGACAAAGGCAACACATGGCTTTAAACCTGCCTTCCGGATTTGTGGAAAAATAATTCCACACCAAAGAGGTGGCTTTTTTTGGTATTTTGCCCAGGCATGTCAATGGGCTTATTCATCCCACGGACAACAGGTGTCTCCCCCGGTGCCTGATTTAAACAAAACACATCACCATCAGAATCCTCATCGTCAACTTCCTCCTCAGCGCCAGCAACACCCATATCCTCATCCTGGTGTACTTCAACAGTGACATCTTCAATTTGAATATCAGAAACTGGACTGTGAGTGCTACTTCCAGCACTTGCAGAGGGCGTGCAAATGGAGGAAGGAGCCACTTATTCCCGTCCAGTGTTGGGAAGGTCAGGCATCGCAACCGCCGACAAACTTGGACTCTCCTTGGGGATTTGTGATACGATTTTAGAATGCACAGTTCTTTGCTGTGCTTTTGCCAGCTTAACTCTTTTTATTTTTCTAGCGGGAGGATGAGAGCTTCCATCGTCATGTGAAGCTGAACCATTAGTCATGAACATAGGCCAGGGCTTCAGCCGTTCCTTGCCACTCTGTGTCATAAATGGCATATTGGCAAGTTTACGTTTCTCCTCAGACCATTTAAATTTATTTTTTGGGGGTCTTTTTACTGAACTGATTTTACATGCCCTCTACTATCACATTGGGCATCGGCCTTGGCAGACGACATTGATGGCATTTCATCGTCTATGTTATGACTAGTGGCAGCAGCTTCAGCACTAGGAGGAAGTGGTTCTTGATCTTTCGCTATTTTTTCCTCCAAATTTTTGTTCTCCATTATTTTTCCGGAGTTATATTACAATATGCGGTACAGGAGAGTGTACCTCTACACCACACAGGGTAAACCCTGTGAAAATTATTTGGATTAAATATTAATAACCCCTTTATTTGGAGTAAATAATATACAGAACAGGACAGCAGCACTGAACTTATATGGCAGCACCACTGGACTGAACTTATACGGCAGTACCACTGGATTTATACAGCAGTACCACTGGACTGGATTTATATGGCAGTATCACTGGATTTATACGCCAGTACCACTGGAATTATATGGCAGTATCACTGGAATTATACGTCAGTATCACTGGAATTATACGTCAGTATCACTGGAATTATACGACAGTACCACTGGACTCATACGGCAGTACCACTGGACTGGAATTATCTGGCAGTATCACTGTACTTATACGCCAGTACCACTGGAATTATATGGCAGTATCACTGCAATTATACGGCAGTATCACTGGAATTATACGGCAGTACCACTGGACATATATGGCAGTACCACTGGACTGGATTTATACGCCAGTATAACTGGATTTATATGCCAGTACCACTGGAATTATACGGCAGTATCACTGGAATTATACGGCAGTACCACTGGACATATACGGCAGTATCACTGGACTGGATTTATACGCCAGTACCACTGGATTTATATGGCAGTACCACTGGACATATATAGCAGTATCACTGGATTTATATGGCAGTACCACTGGACGTATACGGCAGTATCACTGGACTGGATCTATACACCAGTACCGCAGGAATTATACACCAGTACCACTGGAATTATACGGCAGTATCACTGGAATTATACGGCAGTCCCACTGGAATTATACGGCAGTCCCACTGAACATATAGGGCAGTATCACTGGACTGGATTTATACGCCAGTACCGCTGGAATTATACGGCAGTACCACTGGAATTATACGCCAGTATCACTGGAATTATACAGCAGTACCTCTGAAATTATACGGCAGTATAACTGGACATATACAGCAGTATCACTGGACTGGATTTTTACGCCAGTACCACTGGAATTATATGGAAGTACCACTGGACATATACAGCAGCATCACTGGATTTATACGGCAGTACCGCTGGACATATACTGCAGTATCACTGGACATATACGGCAGTATCACTGGACTGGATTTATATGCCAGTACCGCTGGAATTATACACCAGTACCACTGGAATTATACAGCAGTATCACTGGAATTATACGGCAGTACCACTGGAATTATACGGCAGTACCAGTGGACATATATGGCAGTATCACTGGACTGGATTTATACGCCAGTACCGCTGGAATTATATGGCAGTACCACTGGAATTATACGCCAGTATCACTGGAATTAAACAGCAGTACCACTGGAATTATACGGTAGTACCACTGGATATATACGGCAGTATCACTGGACTGGATTTATACATCAGTACCACTGGAATTATATGGAAGTACCACTGGACATATACAGCAGCATCACTGCATTTATACAGCAGTACCGCTGGACATATACTGCAGTATCACTGGACATATACGTCAGTATCACTGGACATATACGGCACTAACACTGGACATATATGGCAGTATTACTGGACTGGATTTATACGCCAGTACCGCTGGAATTATACACCAGTACCACTGGAATTATACACCAGTATCACTGGAATTATACACCAGTACCACTGGAATTATACGGCAGTACCACTGGACATATACGGCAGTATCACTGGACATATACGGCAGTATCACTGGACATATACGGCAGTATCACTGGCCTGGATTTATATGCCAGTACCACTGGAATTATATGGCAGTACCACTGGACACATACGGCAGTATCACTGGATTTATACGGCAGTACCGCTGGACATATACTGCAGTATCAATGGACATATACGGCATTATCACTGGACATATACAGCAACACAGGGACACCACCACTGGACTGATGCAGGATAACAAAGCACCACTGCAATGGACTGGACTTATACAGCAGCACTGGACATATGGCAGCAGAGGACACCACCACTGTGACTGGACTGATGCAGCACAAGACACCACCACTGGACTGATGCAGCACAACACAGCACCACTGGACTGGACTTTTACAGCAGCACTGGAGCACTGGACATATGGCAGCAGAGGACACCACCACTGTGACTGGACTGATGCAGAACAAGACACTACCACTGAACTGATGCAGGATACTGAGGACTTAGACACGTCCTCTCTCTACACTCTCCAATGCTGGAGTGAAAATGGCGGCGACGCGCAGCTCCTTATATGGAATCCAAACTCCGCGAGAATCCGACAGCGGGATGATGACATTTTGCCTCATTCTGGTTTCCAAGTCTGACTCGGATCTGGGCTCGGGTAGTGAAGTTCGGGGGGGGAACGAACCCACTCATCTGTAGTAAAAACCTATCCATTATTACCATAATATTTGAATAATATCCTTTATTCAATCACAAAAGCCATGATGAATGTATTTCAATGTTTATTATCACTAGAGCACAAAAATGAATGGGCCCTTAGATTTATCCATATGTTATTAGAAAACTCAAATTCCCTGTCTAACTGCATGTCCTTCAGTGATGAGGTGTTAAAGTAAATCAGGGATCTGCTAGTGCAAGGTTTTCTGCTCCCTATAGACACAAAACCCTAACCTTTGCAGAATGAGCCCTAATCAATCACTTTAAAGTCCAATTGTGCTGTGTTTGACCTCATGCTACTGGTAATTAGCAAAAGCTCATTGTCAATAGTTTGAGCTTCCTCTGTGACAAACAATTTAACTCGTCTGTTACCAAAATGGGTAGTTGTATGACTCGCAAAGAGTAGCTGTCTTTGCTCAATGCCCCTCATTCCGAGTTGTTCGCTCGCTAGCTGCTTTTAGCAGCATTCCACACGCTAAGCCGCCGCCCTCTGGGAGTGCATCTTAGCTTAGCAGAATTGCGAACGAAAGATTATCAGAATTGCGATTAGAAATTTCTTAGCAGTTTCTGAGTAGCTCGAGACTTACTCCTACACTGCGATCAGTTCAGTCAGTTTCGTTCCTGGTTTGACGTCACAAACACACCCAGCGTTCGCCCAGACACTCCCCCGTTTCTTCAGACACTCCCGCGTTTTTCCCAGAAACGCCAGCGTTTCTCCGCACCCTCCCAGTTTCCGCCCAGAAACACCCACTACCTGTCAATCACACTCCGATCACCAGAACGATGAAAAAACTTTGTTATGCCGTGAGTAAAATACCTAACTTTTGTGCTGTTACTTGTCGCAGGCGCACTGCGAACATTGCGCATGCGCAGTTTGCGACTAATCGCTCCGTAGCGAAAAAAATAACGAGTTAACAACTCGGAATGACCCCCAATGTACATTGATAATTTGGAAAACAAATTATTCTGAAAGTAGGAACTTCAAAAGCATAGTGTAAGTGGTCTTCCTTCTTCTGACTGAGCCCATTGACTGGATGTAATGGGGTGGCAGTTTGTACAAATGTGTGAGCTTAGTGCTAAACTCGCACATTTTGCAAACTCAACCAATTTAATAGGGTGCGGGAACATGCAAACTCGCATTTTTCCTGCAATGGCAAAACATCCAGTTGTTTTGCCATTGCACACATACAACTCAGGTAATGTGATAGGGGGGGTAATTCCGAGTTGATCGCAGCAGGAATTTTGTTAGCAGTTGGGCAAAACCATGTGCACTGCAGGGGGGGGCAGATATAACATGTGCAGAGAGAGTTAGATTTGGGTGTGGTGTGTTCAATCTGCAATCTAAATTGCAGTATTTACCCTGCACAGAAACAAAATAACCCACCCACATCTAACTCTCTCTGCAAATGTTATATCTGCCTCCCCTGCAGTGCACATGGTTTTGCCCAACTGCTAAAAAATTTCCTGCTACGATCAACTTGGAATTACCCCCATGTGCAGTGCAGTGCAGGGGAGGCAGATTTAACATGTGCAGAGAGAGTTATAGGCCCTACACACATGCCGATATCACTGCACGATATGAACGATCTCGTTCATTAATGAACGAGATAACGTTCATATCGTGCAGTGTGGAGTCACCAGCGATGAACGATGCGCGGCCCCGCACTCGTTCATCGCTGGTGACATGTCGGCTGTGCATGCAGGCCAATATGGACGAGATCGTCCATATTTGCCTGCACGTCTATGGAGCCGGGTGACGGGGGGAGTGAAGAAACTTCACTCCCCCCGTCACTGCCCCCCCCGCCGCCGGGTCGCCCGTCGGCCGTATCGGCCGTCGGGCACCTCGGCGGCACATCGCCTAATGTGTAGGGCGCCTTAGATTTGGGTGTGGTGTGTTCAATCTGCAATCTAAATTGCAGTGTAAAAATAAAGCAGCCAGTATTTACCCTGCACAGAAACAAAATAACCCACCCAAATCTAACTCTCTCTGCACATGTTATATCTGCCCCCCCCCCTGCAGTGCACATGGTTTTGCCCAACTGCTAACAAAATTCCTGCTGCGATCAACTCGGAATGAGGGCCCGGGTGCGATAAATTAACCAGCTTTTGACTGGCATGTTTGACAGAAACATGCACAGATCAGTGAGATCGGTGTATGCTTCTGTCAGGAAAAGTGCGAAACAAGTTAAAAAAACCAAACATGTGCAGCCCCCCAAATCATAACCAGCCCTGGGCTCTTTGAGGAGGTCCTGGTTGCTAAAATACAGGGAGAAAATTGAGTAGGGGTCTTCCATATTTTAATAATCAGCACAGCCAGGGGACAAATTTATACTGGTTCCTGTGGCCGTAGCATTAAATCCTCAACTACTCAGCCCTGGCCAGGGTTCCCTGGGTGAGTGTAGACCCCACAATAAAGGGGTCCCCTACTCCTATGCCCTGCCATCTGTTGCCTGTACATGGTACTTGGAGAACCACACGGACCAGCATGTGGGGCATTAAAGGGCCCGCTGCTACCTGTAGTTCTACTGTAAAAGAAATACTACAATAAACACATCATTCTCATACAGTGAAAGTATAACTTTGTTAAAGCATACTCACACACACTCACACATATACTTACCTACTGTCCCACGTAGCCCTTCAGGCCCCTTGTCCAAGTAGAAATCCATAGGGTACCTGTTTAAAAAAAAATAGTCACCTAAAGATTGGTCCTCTTATTTCCATGTAGGCAATGCATCCACGGGTTAAAACAAACAAACATGCATAACACAATCAGGGCCGGTGCAAGGTTTCTCGGCACCCTAGGCAAAACTTCTGCCTTCTGCCCCTTCCCACCCTTCAGATGAAAGGCATGCTGCTCTCACCTTCTCCCCCCTACTCTGTTAAATGTCTGCTGTTCTATCCCCCCCAAAATATGTGTGCATGCTGCTGCTCATCGCCCCAGACTGTGTACATGCCTGCTCCTTATCTCCCCCCCCCACCCCCTCACCACATCGCTGCTCTCACCCCCTTTCCTTATCCATGCAGAGAATGCCCTGTGCAGCCACCTTACCTGCAGGCTGCAGTGCAGAGTTGGAACTGAGTAGTCTGTGAAAGAGCCTGGAATGAAGAGCAGTGCTGCATGTCACCCCCCAGCCAAGACTCCAGGAGCTGTCAAAGTTACTGCCTGTGCCGGGTGGAGTTGGAGCTGGAAGCTGCAATACGGGAGCTTAGCAGTTTTTTAGACAGCTGTAGCAGGCCGCCCCCTCAGGTCCCCGCGCCCCTAGGCAGCTGCCTAAAGCTGCCTAGTGGAAGCTCCGGCCCTGAACACAATCCAACCGGACATAAGGGGATCCATGTGTATACACGTGGATCCCCTTTTCCCTAACGGCGGGACTCCATATGACATCTGTCACTTGGAGAACCGCCAGACAACAAAAGAGTACAAAAGAGAGCTGTGTGGTATCAAGGAAGAGGGACCAGGGGGAACATTGCATAGTGCTATATGAAAGCTTGGTTTTATGTATCAAAAGCTGGTTATTATTACTAGACTGAATATGTTGCTTAAAATTCCTGAAGGATTTACAGTATGCTTAACATCATTCTCTAGTTAATTTCTCTACAGCAAGTTGCAATTCTGAGGAGGATGCTCGCCTAACTAAATAGGCAGACAGACACCAAGGCTCATTTACAATGTAAAAAATCACAGTACAAATGTTGTATTAACATCATTGCCTACAGTATTTTTGTGCAAACTGAATCATACTGGGGGATGGAGAGCCCACTGGGGTATGCAGTCATAGGGCAGGTTCAGCTACATAGGGCATGGCATTGATATTAAATTTACCCTTTAATAGTTATGTGGTTGTTTTACAGAATCATAAAATGATAGAAGATAAAAGTTTAAAACTGGTCATTATATAATATATATAAAGGTTGTGGAATGATGATACAGTAGTATACCAGGGACATCAGATAATAATACATTTAAAGGCATCAGGTAAGATTGCTACAGGCTTCTGCCTGTAATAATAATAATACTCTCTCCAATACACAGCGACACCCTCATTCACAATAACCCCATCATTATCTTCCCCAGAACAGTGTTCTAGTTAGAAATAAAAAATAAAGAAATAATAATAACATATAGTATACAGTTGTATCCACACTTGTCATTGCTGTAGTTGTGGCATACAAGTGTCTTAGGCGCAGCATGAAAATAGTGGGGGTTGGCATAGTAAGACGTGGCAAGGAGCAAGAGGATCCACAGCATGCTATACACAGCTTCATCGCTGGGTGGCGACGGCTCCACTAATTAAATCTTCAGTGCTGAATAGCATTGGATGGATATGGCATTACAGAATACAATAGCAAGCCCTGACAGACGGGCCAATCACGTACAGTACTGTAGGGTAAACAGTCGCACAACCAGTCACTGTAATACAGTAATACGGCTAGGAAATAAGCAGGGCAGCAGTTCCCTTCAAACCTCAACATGATAGCACCTCACTTCATTAAACACTGCCCGTGCTCATTGCTCTGTTAGCGGCTAGCTCCAACTTTGGCAGTAATATGGGGCACTCTCATAGTAAGTAATGACATTCCTTACAATTGAATGGTGGGGTTGAGAAGCGCTATATAAACATCACCACTGAACTCAAGTCTTAGCACAGAAAAAGGTCTGTTTTGATTAAGCACTGGCTGTGTGACTAATGGAGGAAAGTAATGGCAATACCTTTGGCTAACTGCTAACACTAAAAGTCGTACACACAGTTGTTGTTGAAAAGTAGTACACCAGCCTATGAAATCACCAGTGAACTAAAGTACTTTACAAGTCTCCCAATGTAGGGAGGGGAAGCAGTTAATTTACCATCTGTCGGGATCCTGGTGGTCAGGAGACTGATGTTGAAATCCTGACAGCCGGCGAACTGCCGCTGACCGGAATCCCGATCAAAGCCCTGATTTCCCACCCGAAGGGGGAATATAATAATAAGGCAATTGAAGCAGCAATTTCAGCAGTGATGTGCAGCACTCACACAGTGATGTAATTCCTTACAATTGAATGGTGGGGTTGAGGGGCGCTATATAAACATCACCACTGAACTGCAAGTCTCAGCACAGAAAAGGGTCTGTTTAGATTAAACAATGACTGTGCGACTTTTGGAGCAAACTAGCGCTAATTTCTCTGGCTAACCAGAAAAAAGACCTGAGTATGCTCACGCTGCTCTGCATTAATATCCACCATCTTTGGAGTATTTGGCGTACAGTATACAGTACATTATTTCTATAATAATGGTGAGGAGACAGCACACTTCAAGAAGAAGTTGCTGCTCCTTGTAAAGTGTCAGGATATGCCCGTTGCAAATTATAACAAGGAGTGTCAGGCATATATCAATGCCTGATCCAAGATCCTGACCAGGGTCGACTGGGAAAGGAGAATCCAGTCACTCCAGCAACCTTGTTAGGAGGGAGACCAGGTAGCTCCAGAAGATCAGAGCCAACCTCATGATTATTATTATTTTTATTATTATCAGGGCCAGGGCCACTGGGGGTGACAGGGAGGCAGTGGTGTGTATTTGTTGCAGAGCCACCAGCTGATTACAGCTGGTACACAAGCAGGCAGCCATGTAAGAGACAGTATCGCCATCATTTAAAATCTGGTGCAAGCCAATCAGACCTCAAAGACCGGCAGTCAATCATAAGTGACCACAACAGCAGTGGCTCCTGATTGGCTGCTGGTCCACTAGATCCAATTGGCTCATGAATTTGAAATGTTGTCTCATGGCTACCTGCCATACCCCAGACATAATCGACTGGTGGGCTGGCACCAGATCCACACCTGCTGATTGCAAATAGGGGTAGGTTAGAGGGTTCTGGAAGGACACATAGGCCCAAATTTATCAAGCCTAGGAGAGTGATAAATTGCACTGCTATAAAGTACAAA
The DNA here is from genome assembly GCF_028390025.1 of Pseudophryne corroboree. Taxonomy (NCBI): domain Eukaryota; kingdom Metazoa; phylum Chordata; class Amphibia; order Anura; family Myobatrachidae; genus Pseudophryne; species Pseudophryne corroboree. The sequence goes on along the minus strand of NC_086446.1, from coordinate 413,880,874 downwards.
CCAAACAGCTCCTAATTGCCATGTTACAGGCTGCATTTGGTTGGTACTCTATCACTGTGCAATTTATCACTCTCCAAGGCTTGATAAATCTGGGCCAGGGGGAGGTGAGAAGCTGCTGGAGGGACACAGAGGGTGGTGAGATGATGAAGAGAGGTGCTTAATGTGTTAGGTGCATTACAGTATGGCATAACGTGAATGGGCTCTGTGTGGCATAACATGAATGGTTCTGAGTATGACCTGGACATCTCATGTTCCAGCATTAAAAGGATTCATAGGAAACTGGGATAGAGCTTTTGCCCTACAAGGTAAAATACAGTACAAAACCAACAAAACGCAGTGTTCAGCATTTTACACAGTAATAAGTACTAAGAAAGCTATAACAGACTGTGCTGTAAATTAATTATTTATTTTGCTTTTATACAGGATATAGCCCATGATGAGGTATGTGAATAAAGAAAAGCAAGTTGAACAGGTACGTCGGTGGATTGAGAGTGGTGAAATGTTTGACAATGTCATTTTCCTGGATGAATAGTCTAATGCACTTGAGGGGTTCTCCAGAACGTCCTTCCGTAAATGTCAACATCTCTAATTAGAACCACGTCCAAAACATCCATTGAAGGCCCATGTATAGGGAGCCATCTCTCATTTGGGTGCAGGACCTTCGGATGTTTATTTTTGAAGGTATTGTGATAAAAAAAGATACACGGAGAACAAAACACTACAATACAGTCTCTATAGTACAGCATGTGGTGCTTATTAATGACAAACATTTTCTTATCTCGATAGGCATCATGGATAAGAAGAAAGAATAGTAGAGGGATGTTTGCTGACATTTGTGAGGGACAGGGCAGGTTTTAGGTGTGGGCAACCACCTAGGGCAATGTGGCCTGAGGCAAGGTCGCAGTCACCTCGCAGGCACCTGCCGCTTGCCCGCACACCAGCTGCAGCAGGTGTTGTGGGCTGCATGGGCACCTGCTGTAGCCAACACCAAGGAGGGATACAGACGCTAGAGGTCCTACTTGACTTCTAGTATCTGCAGGAGAGCAGGGAGACAGATGCTAGAGGTCAAGTAGGACCTCTAGTCTCGGAATGCTCTTGGAATGCTGGCAGCAGGAGAAGATGTAGAAATGCATCTTCACCCATGTAAACCCCTGACAACAAGCATGAGCCCCCTGGCAACGAGCATGAGACCCTTGCCAATGAGCATGGAACCCAGAGCATGAAACCAATGACAACGAGCATGAAACCCTTGCCAATGAGCAGGAGACCCCTGGAAATGAGCAAGAAACCCCTGGCAATGAGCATGGAACCCAGAGTTGGAAACCTTTGGTAATGAGCATGACACCCCTGGTAATGAGCTCTAGACCCCTGGTAATTTAAAAGTAATTAGAAGCCTTACTGAGGCAAATTATTGTGTGTGGAGCATAAAATAGTGTCAGGGGCATAACTGTATATGGCATAATGTGTAATGGGCATTTCAGTATATGGCATAACATGTAATGGGCAGGATGGTGTGGCATAAGTTGTAATAGTCATTATGGTGTGTGGCATAACATGTAATGGGCGTTACGGTGTGTAGCATAACCTCAGTTGGGACTAGATGTGGCCTCGAGGGAAGTGCAGAGATCATGAGCCACGCCCCAATTTTTATCACTGTGGTGCCATGCCCTTGCTCTCTCTCCCTCCCGGTGAATAGATGCCTTGCGCATGTGCACAGCATCTATATGCCGCTGCTCTGCTAAGCAGAGTAGCAAACGAGAGAAGGCCTCCCAACAGCCCTCAACCACTGCAGAACATTGCAGCCCGCGTGTGGAACAGTGGGACAGTACCCAAAATACGTGATTGTCCTGCTAAAATTGGAAATGTTGGGAGCTATGACTAAATACGTGACCCTGCGACCAGCCACAAGCATATGAAATGCAACTAGTTTTTCACACTACATGGTGTATGGACAGGCTTGGACTGTCCTACAGGGATACAGGGGAAACCACCGGTGGGCCCCAATGCCTGGCGGCCCACCTCCTGCTCTAAGTATCAGGTTCCAGACTGTGCACTTGAATTATGCATTATACACATGTTACCTTTTACTGGCCTATGGTGTATTTTCTACAGTGCATTGCTGTTATTAATCTGTTATTAATCTTATACATTATCATGCATGCAGCAGCTGAATTTGCTTTATATATTTATGAAGGGGCCCAAAAGTTGCACTCTCTAATGGTTAGTCAAACCAATGAGGTGGCAGGCCACACACCCTCTGCAGACTGGCCACACCTCTCAAATGGGCCCCTACCACTGCATTTCCCCGGTGGGCCCTACATGCCCCAGTCCGACACTGTGTATGGACGATAGAGAAGCGTGGTGACATCTGTATGTTAGGATGAAGATAATGTTTTAGTTTTTAGCGTGTCTATGTTATACTTTACAATTTAGTGGGCTATTTATCATAACTTTAGTAAATTGACATGAATTTGGACCCTTCTTGGCTATCAGTATACTGGATGAAATTAATCCTATCTATGTCATCTTAGTTTGATTAAATTTGTATCTTAGAACTTTTTAATAGCTTTATTTTAATAACGACATTTTAATAGTATAATTTTGCTCTTTGTTGATTTAGAAAACTGGTTGCTTTGCTATACTTTTTTTAACCTTTTAGTCATTATGCTGACACATGTCCCATATAGATTCTCATTATCTATATAAAAGCGAAAGCCCTCACTCACTCACTGACTCATCACTAATTCTCTTCCCAATATGTTAGGACGCTGAAGTGTGTATAAAAATGCACATCTACGATCATTTTATCTGAGATGTTTCCCAAAACATGGTGCGTAGCCATATGCCTTCACAGCTAGGGCTACTCGATCCACACGAAAGCATCGCCACTGTGCGATGCTTTCGCATGTCTGTGGGGTGAGGGAGCAGAACCCACCTGTGATCGTTTGATGTGCGTTTTTTCACACATCTATGATCAGGTCTGAATTACCCCTTAGAATTTTAATAAACCTCCCCTAAGGGGATGAAAAGGGGGTTGACTTAACGACATCATTACCGATTGCGTTGCATGAACAATAACGCCCAGACAGTAGGATCCAAATTTGGATTGCACCTCCAGTGTGTAGAATTGTATTAACTACAAAAATGGTCCTGTCACTTTTTACTGTATCTCTCACTCACTCACTCACTCACTCACTCACTCACTCACTCACTCACTCACTGACTCACTCACTCTAATTCTCTTACTTCCCGATACGTTAGGAAGCTCAAATTTAACACAGGTATTCTGCAGGTGGGAAATAGGACAACTACGTAATTAGAATTTTAATAAACCTCCCCTAAGGGGATAAACAGGGGGTTGACATAATGACATCATTAATGATAACGCCCAAACGAACAATCGGATCAAAATTTGGATTACACCTCCAGTGTGTAGAATTTAACAAACTACAAAAATGGTGCTGTCACTTTTTACCGTATCTGCTACAGGTGCTCCTCACGTAACGCCAAGAACCATGGATTAATATTTACTTACATTAAGACGTCTCAAATGTACATCTCTATAGATTTACCACATTTTAAACACTCATTTATATTTACAACCATGAAAATCAGAAACTCCCATGTGAAGAACGGGCAGCACAGCTAGTTAAGATTATGTATGCAGAAATTCATATTATCTATGCAACAGGGGCATGTTCAGAGAGGAGAGGGCCTGAGTGCAGTCTCCATCCAGATTCCCTTCTCTCTAGCCGGCAGTGTAGTCAGGGCTGTCTTTTCGTATGAGCTCAATGGGCTCTTGCCCAAGGGCCCCAGGAGTATAAGGGCCCTAGGCTGATAACTGAGGGTCTCCTCTTTCCAGGGGTACCAGGTTTATGAAAATCGGCCCTGGGGTACCGGAGATATCTGACTTCAAAGCAGTGGTCCCCATCCGAGCCTGTTAGTTTATCTTCCCAGCAAGATATCTTGGGTTCTGTCTGACTTAGAGTTTTTCTGAAAGTATATTCCAAAAGCTGTGACTCTCCCCTTTTGGTGGAAACTGACAGCCAGGGCCGGCTCCTGGCCTACTAGCATCCTGAGCGAGAAAATGTAAAAGCGCCCCCCAACCCCTATGTGCACGCTTCAGGGAAAGTGGGCGTGGTCTCTGGGAAAGTGGGCATGGCCTCGTAATTTCAGATTATCAAACTATAAATAAATATATTTTCACCCCCCCTCTACGCACACAATTAGCAGCCTTACACAGAACAGCCACAGTAGTGTTCCTTACACACAATGTCTCCAGTATAGTGCCAGATACACATAATGTGCAGTGCCAGATAGACATGATATGCCCCCCCAGCAGTGCCAGCTACACGACATGCCCCGCAGCAGTGCCAGCTACACATGACATGCCCCGCAGCAGTGCCAGCTACACATCACATGCCCCGCAGCAGTGCCAGCTACACATGACATGCCCCGCAGCAGTGCCAGCTGCGCACAATATGCCCCCCAGCAGTGCCAGCTACACATTATAGTGTTCACGTTTTAGGGCAGGGTGCTGATCACAAGGAGGGCACATTTTTAAGTTAGGAGGGCAAAATTATGTACATACTGTAATGCTTGGTGCTCCTCCACCCACATGCAGAAGCAGGGACAGTGCGCGCCGAAGGCGCGCAGCAAAAGCTTAGGGGCGTTGCTTTGTGGGGAAGGTGCGTGACCACATAATAGTGGCAATTCGCATTACACCACACAGTAGTGCAGCTAATACACATTGTACCAGGTAGAACCTCCTAGACACTTTGCGCCAGGCAGAGCACGTTAGACACTTTGCGCCAGGTAGAGCACTGAGACACATAGCCTAGCCACAGACGCCTAGTGGGAACACTACCTGACATGCCCCCCAGCAGTGCCAGCTACATGTGACATGCCCCCCAGCAGTGCCAGCTACACTTGACATGCCCCCCAGCAGTGCCAGATACATAAATGGCCACACAGTGCAGATATGCCCCCACAGTGCCAGATACATAAATGCCCCCAATGCCAGAAACATAAATGCCCCCACAGTGCAGATATGCCCCCACAGTGCCAGGTACATAAATGCCCCCCGTGCCACAAAACATAAATGCCCCCACAGTGCCAGATACATAAGTGCCCCCAATGCCAGAAACATAAATGCACCCACAGTGCAGATATGCCCCCACAGTGCCAGATACATAAATGCCCCCGTGCCACAAAACATAAATGCCCCCACAGTGCAGATATGCCCCCACAGTGCCAGATACATAAATGACCCCAGAGCCACAAAACATAAATGCCCCCACAGTGCAGATATGCCCCCACAGTGCCAGATAGATAAATGCCCCCAGTGCCAGAAACATAAATGCCCCCACAGTGCAGATATGCCCCCACAGTGCCAGATACATAAATGCCCCCAGTGCCAGAAACATAAATGCCTCCACAGTGCAGCTATGCCCCCACAGTGCCAGATACATAAATGCCCCCAGTGCCAGAAACATAAATGCCCCCACAGTGCAGATATGCACGCACAGTGCCAGATACATAAATGCCCTCACAGTGCAGCTATGACCCCACAGTGCCAGATATTCACTTACATCTGCGGTGCTGGGAGCCGGGAGGGGGAGTACTGCTGTGGGCGCGGGCGGGCGGGCGGACGGACGAAAACTTCTGTATGCACGCTATGCGCGCTGTGCGGCGCTGGCGTCTAACGTCAGACGCCGGCGCCGCACAGCGCGCTGCATAGCGCGCACACAAGCGGCCGGGGCCGGGACACTGAAGGCTGGCTCAAGGCAGGAATATGGCGGCGGCAGCGTGCGGCGCCCATTAAGGGTGGCGCTCCGCGCGGCCGCTCTATTCGAACATGCCTGGAGCCGGCCCTGCTGACAGCTTGTCTCTACTGTGAAATATCAGAAATATCAACCTTCAAGCAGCTGGTCCCTGCTCCAGCTGCACACGCCTGGTATGCAGTTTATATTTTCATTGGTGGATTGCTCTGGCTCCTGAACTCTGATCCCCAAGTTCCCAGTACCTCCTGAAAGGTGGGACTCTCTAGTGTTTTACCCCATTAAATGCTAAGAAATCTATTTCCAGGAATTGGAGATATCCGCAGTCAAGCAACCTGCCCTCCCACCAGAAAATTATGAATATTAAGCCCACTCCACTATCCACCCCTCCCCTACATATTAAACATCCCCTACCACTCTGAAGTCATGTACCAGGGATTCTTCATTCAACCCAATGACCCCTTCTACAGTTTAGTGTTCTCCCTCCCGCCCCATCTGTGCAGTAAAGGAGTAATATGCAGAAATTACTGCACCAGGTCCTACATGCTGAGCGGAAGATAGAACACCCTCTACCGCCCGCAGGACATCAAAGCTGCCGCTGATAGCACCTGCCGCTCCTACATCTGGAGGATGGGTAGAGGCCCCAGTGCATTGCTTTGCCCAGGGGCCTACACTGCTTTTAAGATGGTACTGAGTGTAGTCTGTGCACTGTGAGGATTATTAAACTCTAGTGCTGTGCTCGAGTCTACTGTTAATGTACAGGTCTACGGGGAAATGGTAATATGGACATTTACCCAGCAATTGTCATGCTGCCTATGTGCAAAATGCTGTGAAAATGGATACAACGCCATTTTCACAGTGATTTACAGTGCTGCTGACTCTGGAAAAACAGTAAGTACTGAAGATATGGATGCAGCGTGTGCGGTGTGGGCCCCCTGGACCATACACCCACTGTAGATACGGCACTGCTATGCAATATATTGCTCTAGATCAGGCTTTTTCAACCAGTGTGCCGTGGCACACTGGTGTGCAGCGACCAGTTGCAAGGTGTGCCGCGGAGCCAGAGCAGCTTCCTGCACCTTAAGAGTGAACTGTTGGCCCGGGCACTTCTTAGAGGATCAGTCGTGCTCCGGCCATGACGTATGCCTTGAAGACACGGCGGTGTGATATCATAGTTCACAGCTGCCGTGTCTCACCATCCAGCCAGCCCACTCGCCTGCATACACATCTTCCAGTTCCTGCCTGCATACACAGCTTTCCTACCCACCCACATCCACACCTGCCTGACCGCCCGCTGCTCAGTATTCGCAGCACTCCACTATGGACGATCCCCGCCACTGAGGGACAGGGAGGAGGACAGCTGACCGTTATGGGCTAATATTTGTTATTTTTTTTCTCCTGTGGGGAACAATAGGATTCATGTGGGGAGAATAAGGATTTATGGATTTATGGGGGGAGAATAAGGATTTATGGATTTATGGGGGGAACAATGTGAATAATTCATGTGTGGAGCAATAGGATTTATATAGGGAGCAATATGATTTACGTAGGGAGCAATGTGATTGTTTTTTCTGCGTTGGCCAATGTATGTGTGGATTTTTATTTACTATGAGGGCCAATGTGTGTTTTTTGTTTTTTTCTGAGGGGAACTGATGGTGTACCTTGGCCATTTTAAAATATTGTTTGGTGTGCCGCGAGTAAAAAAAGGTTGAAAATCACTGCTCTAGATAGTACACAGTTTTGAGTTAATAATTAATACTCCAGTCCTCTCATGTAAGATTACCCCCCCCACACACACACACACACACACACACACACACACACACCTACCCCCCAATTTATAAGAAAACTGTGAGGTACTATTACTAATCTTAAACATCCTAACCATGTGCTCAAATGCATCTCTTTTCATATACAAAAACGTTATTTGTGAGTAAAAAATGGTGGCATCTATGCGATGGAACTGGGCTAATCAGGGCCTTTGATGACTATGGACTAGAGGGTAGATTTATTGAAGCTTCTATATAGACAAGTGGTGGTGTTGCCTATAGCAACCAATCAGATTATGTTTATAATTTTCTAGAATGTAGAATGCAATAGAGAAATGATCGCTGGAATCTGGTTCGTTGCTATGGGCAACAGTACATCTTTTCATTTTTAGAAATATTCGTAAATCTACCCCAAGGAGCATGTACATGCCTAGTAATACACCCTATTGCACAAACTACTGCTTTCTGGTATAAAGTTATTTTGCTGATGAAAGGTGTGTTATAGGTAACATCCATATTTTCAGGGGGTACCCTTAAATATTAAGTATCTCCCAAATGTAACATGAAGGGACCACAGCAAATATCTCAGATATCTACCACATCCCCTCCATTTCAGACAGCAGAAGCAGCCCACATAGGTTTCACTTTCAATGGGTCCTGCTAGGCTTTTGGAGTTACTAAACCACAATCCTGATCTTAACCCCAGCAACTAATGTAATCTTCAGATGGTGTTAGCCACTGTAGCCTATTGGCTACACTTCACAGGCAATTGGCTACACTTCACAGGCAGTGCAGATGCAGCAATCACTTCACTTCTAACACATTGTATTGCTGAAACCCAATCATTGATAAATATGCTCCTTGGACATATGTAATAACGGTAGTTCCAATATCCCCTTACTCTTTTTATAATTTAAGAAATGAGTCTAATCTAAGCATTATTTTTGAAGTATAACAGTTTAAATGATCATTTTCCCACTATGCGCATATTCAGGTTGGTATGTCGACAAAGAAAATGCGGCATATCTCCAGATTTTGACAGTTCCAAAAACCAAATGGTGAGCTTGTACCTTAACATGTACTTAGCAGGTACATTGATATACACATGCGCAGGATAAAAGTAGTGCCAGTCTCCATTATTTGTGATTCGTGAGTGAAGATTAGTGACTGATAGTAGAATGACATTGAATTATACTCAGTCTGTCCAGATAACCTGACTACGTGCCCTTGTCAAGCAACACAATGGCCTTATATTCAAATGTTGCCAACGTTGTAACATAACTGTAGATGTAACATAACTGTAGATGTAACAACAAAATCAGGACGACACTTGCAGCATCAGTGTAATACAGGTCTTTACTCAGCATGAGCCAGACCCCATGTGGAAGTAACAGGAGACAAACAGGAAGTGAGTCACCTCGGCATGACATCACTCCCATGATGCACAGCATGCCCTTTCAAACTGGAAGGATGCAGAACATAGATGAAACAAATGCAACAATGTGACAATGGCCCTCATTCAGAGTTGATCAATTGCTGCCGTTTTTCGCAGCGCAGCGATCAGGTTACTACTGCGCATACGTATGCACCGCAATGCGCACGTGCGTCATACAGGTACAAACGGTATCGTTGCTATGCAATGCTTCTAGTGACGAATCCATTCGCACAACCAATCGCAAGGAGATTGACAGGAAGAGGGTATTTATGGGTGTCAACTGACCGGTTTCTGTTAGTGGGACGGGTGTCTGACGTCAATTCCGGGACCGGACAGGCTGAAGTGATTGCAAGGGATGGGTATGTCCAGAGCTACTCAGAAACTACAAAAACTTTTTCGTCCCGCTCGACTGCACAAGCGTTCGCACACTTGCAAAGCGAAAATACACTCCCTTAGAGGCAGCAACTATCTTATCGCTGCTCTGCAAAAAATAGGTAGTGAGCGATCAACTCGGAATGAGGGCCAATGTTAGGCGTGAACAAAAGAAAAATCATTGGGGGTCATTCCGACCCGTTCGCACGCAGCAGTTCATCGATTGCAAGAAGATTGACAGAGGAGAGGCGTTCCGGGGCGGATACTCACCGTTGGCTGCCGTTTTCGAGGAGTGGTCGTCCAGGCAAATGGAGGGCGGATGTCTGACGTCAAAGCCGGGAGGAACGTCGCTGGATCCGGAGCACAGGGTAAGTATAACCAGCCTTACTCTTCAGCAGCACAAAACTTTTTTAGCTTAGCAGGGCTGCACAAGCGAACGCAGCCCTGCTAAGCTAAAATACACTCCCCCATAGGTGTGGATTAGTTGATCGCACCAGCAGCAAAAAGTTGCTGGCTGCGATCAACTTGGAATGACCACCATTATACAATAAAGTCTTGGAACTTTGGGTTGGTTTGGACACACGGCCCGATCTGGTAATCGTACACTGGGAACCTATAGGCATGTCCGCTGTGACACCAGAGGGCTCTATTACTTCAGAAGTGGTCTCTGAGGAAGGACTGTCCATGCAATGCGAATCATCACTGATATTGGTTTCAGCTGTGGTAGAAACTGATGAGTCAGGTTGTGTAGAGCTTTCTTCAGGTACACTTAACAGATGGCGGCGGTTGCGTTCATAGAGGGCATTATCAGACTGTATCACGTAGCTATTTGGATGACCTGCAGGATGTTGAACCACTGCCATTCTGTCAAATCCTTGCTTGGTTCGCATGTGGACAGGCTGGCCTGGAGACAGTGGTGGCAGGCGGTATGCTGATCTGTCATAAGAAGCTTTGGCAGCCATTCTGCGCTTGCTGTTGTTCTCCCGTACCCAGGGTCGGACTGGCCCACAGGGGAACAGGGGAAACCACCGGTGTGCCCCACTGCCTGTGGGCCCACCTCCTCCTCTAGGGATTAGGTTCCAGATTGTATCCTAATGCACTTTAATTATATATGTTATCTTGTACTGCACAGGACTATGGGCCCAGCCCATGCACTCTCTTACGGTTAGCTGGGCCTCCTCCACTATTGCCTGGCCACACCCTTAAGCCCCTACCACTGCATTTCCCCAGTGGGCCTTTCTTGCCCCAGTCCGACACTGCCCGTACCTGTGGCTCTACTCTGGGTTGCAGGAGCTGCTTTGCCATTGGGATGCCTGTGCGGGTGCGCCGTGCTAATAGGCACTGTGCAGGGGATGGAAGTCCATCTCAGGGAGTGTTTCTCAAGTTTAACAGTGCCAAGTATATGTCCGATTCATCTCGTGCACACTTCTCCATTAGGTGCTTTGCAGAGCGGATTGCACGCTCTACCAATCCATTTGACTGTGGGTAGTGTGGACTACTAGTGATGTGCTGGAAGTTCCATGTTTTCACAAAGTCCTTGAACTCTCTACTCTTGAATTGCATGGCATTGTCAGTGATCAGCTGCTGTGGGGTGCCATGTGCTGCAAAGTGTCTCTTCAGCTTTGCAATGACCATGTGACTTGTGGAGCTGGGCAAGTAGTTTTTCTCGAACCATCCTGAATAGGAGTCAACTAGTACCACATACTCCTTCCCCCTCCATTCGAATAGATCCGCCGCAAGAATGAACCATGGAAGATCAGGAATGTCATGGAGCAGCATGGGCTCCCATGGCAGGTGTGGACGCAAGGCATTGCAGGGTGCACAAAATGAGACAGCATGGTCAATGTCACCGTACATGGAAGGCCAGAACATGGTTTCATGGGCCCTATGCTTGGTAGCCTCCAGGTCAGGATGGCCCTGGTGTATCTGTTAGGAGTAGAACGTCTGAAGGGCAGCCGGAATCACAAAGCGGTGACCCCGCATGATGACACCATCAGACATGGTGAGCTCATCTCTCATACAGTAGAAGGAACGAAGGCAGTGCAGCAGTTCCTTGGAAGAGGATGGCCAGCCGTTGAGAATTACTGTACAACAGAGAGATACTGGCAAAGATCATCCGCAAGTGTAGCAGTATGCAGCTTTGTCAGCCGCTTGGTAGGGAGCACCTCCACAGCCATGACCTCATAGTCATCCTCAACAGCGTTCATGTCAGTAGTCAAAAGGAAGGCTCGAGACTGAGCATCAGCAACGTACATTTCTTTGCCTCGCTTATATATGACATCCAGGTTGTACCGCTGCAGCTTGAGCATCATGCCCTGAATACGGGAAGAAGCAAAGTGGATGGGCTTCTTCAGTATGGTGATGAGAGGCTGATGGTTGGTTTCCACCGTAACAGGATGGCCATAGATGAAGTCATGGAAACAGTTGCAGGCGAACACCAGTGCCTACAGTTCTTTCTCAATTTGTGCATACCTGGTTTCAATGTCAGTGAGCGCCCTGGAAGCAAAAGCCACCGGTCTGCGGTGTTGGAGGCACACGGCCCCTAGACCATTCTGTGAAGCGTCGGCAGAGAGGACTACCGGATCATACACGTTGAAGTATTGCAGGACCGGTTGATTTGTCAGCATGGTCTTTAATCGATCAACAGCAGCTGTGTGTGTGTCCAGCCAGCACCATTCTGAGTCCTGGTGGAGTAGCTGCCTGAAAGACGCGGTGGTTTCACTGTACTGTTAAAAACAAATTTAGACAGGTAGTCGGTCATCCCCAGGAAGCGCTGCAGTGCCTGTTGGTCAGCCGAAAGCAGCATTTGCTGGATGGCAGTGATTTTATTTGGATCCGGTTTGATGCCGTGACTAGTGAGCATGGGCCCGTTCAAGTACCTGGTGCAGTCGCTGGTCGTGTTCTTCCGTGGTGCGGCCTCACCCCAGTATGTCATTGACGATGATTTCACAGGGATAGCCTGCAAACAGTTGCTCCATGCAACGCTGGAAGATCTCACTGCCCGTAGTGATTCCATAGGGCATGTGAAGGAAGACATACCGCCCTATCGGGGTCACGAAAGCAGTGAGCAAGGACGAAGCTCTGTCCAAAGGGATTTGCCAGAATCCGCACTTTGCATCCAGGGTACTGAAAACTGTGGCACCTGGCATGTCAGCAATCACTTGCTCGATGGTGCGGACAGGGTGATATGGACGCAGCAGTGCTTTGTTCAAGTGTACAATACAAAGACGCACAGTCCCATCCTTTTTTGATGCGGCCACCATGGCAGACACCCACTCTGTTGCTTCCTCTATGAGGGCAATGACATCCAATTGAGTAATTCTGTGGATCTCTTTAATGATTTTGTCTTTCATCGTGATAAGGACCCTCCGGGGGGCACAGACAGTAGGTACAATGGAGTCATCCAGCCTCATATGGTACACAACAGGAAGCTTGCCAAGTGTACTGCAATCATATAAATCCTGAAAGTCTTTTATCTCTGGGACGGTCATCTGTATTGCGTGTACCTCAGGTCCCAATATGAGAAGGCCTAGCTTCATACTGTCAGGGAGGCCTAGCAGTGGTTTAACCTTTTGATCCACAATGTGGAATAGCAAATCAGCACGGGTAAACTTTAGCTTTGTGGTACCCAGTGTGGTGGTGATCTGGCCACCATAAGCTATCAAGTTGATCTTGTCTCGTGGGTTTATCTGTGCAGTTGGATCTATTTCACGTAGTTGTTTGTAGGATATGACATAGCACTTCGCTCCTGAGTCTATTTTGACTATGGCCACCTTGTTCGTACGCTTTGTTCTCAGTTTGATAAATATTTTGCCTTTTTCATCCAAGTGTCATGACACAAACTGTCATGCGAACTGTTTCACACCCTGGCTCCATTTCAACCTGGTTAATCCGCCGGGCTGAGCGGCTATAGCGTGACTCAGACTGTCGCTTTATGGAAGTTTGATCTTTGGAGCGGCAGCACCTTGCAAAATGATTCCATTTGCCACATGCATTACATCATTTATCACATGCAGGGCAGCTTTGTTTGTCAGGATGGTGCTGTGCCACGCAGTTCCCACACGTGGAGGATTGGCGCATAACGGCCGCCATGACACGCACCTCAGTGTCCTTTCTTAGTTCCCTTGTGCCCTTTTCAGACTGCTCATTTAACATATAGATATTTATGGCAGTTTCTAATGTGAGGCCTTTTCCCGCAGCAGCTGTGCGTGCAGTACCTTGTCGCTGCGTATGCCGCATACGATTCTGTCATGGATGAGCTCCTCTGTGAGGATACCAAAATTGCACTTCTTTGCCAGCCGCTTTAACATGGAGACGTAGGACTGTTTAGTGTCATCACCCTTTTGGTTTGTGCTGTTGAAAACATGCCTGTCCATAATTACATTCTTTACTGGCATGCAGATCTCTTCAAACTTTGCAATTAGGATGTCAGGATCCTCTCTGTCGTCTCCGTCAGCGTATACAAAAGCATCTGATTTGTCCACATCATCAGTGCCTGCAAGGTTCAGCAGCATGTATGCCTGGACTTTTTTTTTTATTTGTCTGAAAGGCCTGCTATGGAGTATATATGCCATTCCCTTTTAAACCTCAGCCAGTTGTCAGCCACGTTTTCATTAAATATCAGCGGATCTATTCTCCTAAAACCTTGTGCCATGGCATCCCAGTTCTAACACTATGTAAATGTGTAACAACAAAATCAGGATGACACTTGCAGCATCAGTGTAATACAGGTCTTTACTCAGCATGAGCCAGACACCAAGTGAAAGTAACAGGAGACAAACAGGAAGTGAGTCACCTTGGCATGACTTCATCTCCCATGATGCACAGCATGCATTTAAATAACTCTATAAGATTAATTCTTAGTACTTAATAGATTTGAGAACATTTGAAATATATAATGAAACACATGACACTGGAGATTTAAATAAAATGATCCTTAGGGGTATATTCCATTGCAGTCAAAAGCTGCCGTCTGTCGGAAAGACGTCAGTTTTCGACTTTTTTAGGTCGGAAGGGGTTCCAACCTATTCAATACACCCCAGAATTATACGAAAAGTCGGGAATTTCGACTTTTCGGAAAGCACATGGATCGGCGGAATAGCCGCCTATCCGTGTGCTTCTGTCGGAAACGGGGACAAATCCGACGGGTTTTGGCCCTGTTTCCAACCATCTCAATCTGACTTTAAAAAAAGTCAGATTGAGATGAGGGAGGGGGGAGACCAGCCCGTCTCCCCGCTGGTCTCCCCCCTCTCAGCGCCCTCATCTCAATTCAACTTTTTTTAAAGTCGGATTGAGATGGTCATTGAATAGCCCTTGTCGGATCCATTCCGACAAATGCATGTCGGAATGGATCCGACTTTATTTGAATATACCCCTTAGAGTACACACAAAAATATAAAAATGTAATCTACACCTTTACAGTGACCAGTTGAACGATATATTTCAGGACACATTTTAGTAGCCCCTAAAGCTTCTATCGCACAACTGTGGAGATCGGCCTCTATCCCAATATTGATACTATCCTGGATAAAGTACATAAGTATTTGTTTGAAACAGCAGTGGTCAAATATTCATCCTCTTAAAACTCTTTACATATGAAGTGGTTTACGTGGAATTCCTTTAGAGAAAGCATGGGTCATTCTATTATCTATAGTAGTCCTATTGATATTAAGGTTCTAGACTCTCCTCATTCAGATCAGTAATATATTTGTCATAATTTTGTATTTTAGGATTAATATAATTGATTATTTGAATTGATGTTTATGAATATGGAAAATATGTTTATATATAGACACATTCTTCCTGGCTACCCTATTGTCTTCTTTCTTTATTTTTTTTCTGTACCCCCTATTTACTTTTGAAAATGTAAATAAAAAGCATTGTTAAAAAAAAGTAATCTAAAAAGTTAGTTATACCCCTTTTACATCGCAAACTGGGTCAGATCCAGGATTTGAACACGGCTCCAACCCGGCTCCGACCCGGGTAAGAGAAGTTCACATCGCAATATTGACCTGGGTTTTTCCCGGGTTGTTGCCGGGTTGGTGTATTTTTGCACAACCCGGGTCACCCATGTTAAAACTAGTGTGATGTCATTTTAAAAGGACTTGATTGGTTCCCAGTTTTTGGCTATTCAACTTCTGTGCCCATGTTCAACTGATTGTGTGTTACACTTTTTTTTGGTTAAAAAATTAAATTTCAGTAGGTTTTCAAAACAGGTGTGACACCTTTTTACTTTATACAAAACAAGAACTGTACATACAAAATAACAATACTATGTTAATATATAGCATATTATAAATGTTTTAACGTTTATCTAAAATAGAATAACAACAGCAACAACAAGTCAGCAAATACTCTGGTAATAAATTAAAAGCCAAGGAGATTAAGGTAAATTTTCATACACCAGAGCATTAGGGTCCACCGGCCTCAGTGTGGAGCGTGGTTGGGGATGACTATACTCATACGGTGCTTGGTACACCGGTGCATTAGGATCTACCAGCCTCTGTGTAGGGGGTGGTTGGGGATGACTATACTCATGCAGTGCTGGGTACGGTGCAGGATTGAAATGGGATATGAGTGACTGTATTGGGGAGGCATATTATATGGGTGCCGTAAGCGTTGACTTTGGCTACCAAACAGATGTGAGAAACTCCTGGTTCTCCCTCTGTAGCTCACGAATATGATCCATAAAATTGTTCTGCATGGTTTGTTCCGCTGCCAGGAAACGGTCCATGCGATCATCTTCCCTGGCTGCCATGGCTGCATCCATTTGCTCAAACTTATCCAGCAGAACAATCGTCATGGCTTTGGCTGCCTGTTCTGTCTTGTTAGGCCTCCTCCTGCCTGGCGGTACAGTATATCTAACAAGACATAAAAAATTTTTGTGAATCCCTAGTAAATGGCGCACTGGAAAGCAGCCCACAGGCCAGTTCACCACAAAAGGAACCTCACCAGAAAAGTACAAATAATTCTACAAGTTTGAATACTGTGGGTGCAAGAGATCAAAAATTTCTTAACAAATGTGAATTGCAGTGAAGCTATAGAAAACTACAGTGATGATAGCAAGCGGGTCTGTGGTCTCCTCCCACCTACACACTGCTTACACTGCAACATTTATAATTTTAAATATTATTTTAGTTGTAATTCATCTCCAATCACTTACTACACGTTTTCTCTGGTATATACATCGGAATCGGGTGACAAGTAGTCAAATAATAAAACAAATGTATGTCCAGATTTTTTTTTAAATATATAATCGTTAACTTACATGGTCCTCCTAAAGGCTGCATTGGGGTTGTTGATGTTGGGGTTGTTGCGGCCACACTAGGTCCAGGTTGTATCTCATCAGTTGTAGGCAACACACTGGCTTCTTCCATCAGCAGTGGATCTTCTGCCATGGGTGTTGGCTCATCCACAAGCAATGCAGGTGACAGTGGCTGTGGCGGAGATGACCATGCCTCTGGGGTCACTACAGGAGGGAGGGGTTCTGCAGCACAGGCATGGCTAGTTTCAGCGGCAGTCAGACTGGATGACAATGTCACAGGGTTGCTTAATGCGGTATGGCCAAATGCATGGGCACACAACTCAAAATACTGCCAATCCATGCAGGCAACACCACTGCGGCTCCTATTGTGGTCGTTAACCTTGTGAAATTGTTTCTTGAGTGCCTTCAAGTTATTGAACACCTGCTGTTGGGACCTAATAAAATCTGATGCCGCAAGCATTTTAGTGATGCTGCGATATGTTATTGCATCCCTGACTGTACCTGTTATCTGCTGACGTATCTCCATCTCACCTCTGATCCTCAGCAACTCCCTGACTTCATCATCACCCCAGTTTGACGTGGCTAGGTCCAAAGGAGTGCAGAACTGGTCCACAGGAGTACAGAACTGTGCAGATTGCTTTAAGACACGTGTGCTTGCAGTGCAGTACTGTAAACAAACCTCAGCTGACTGGAAACAACCAATCAGTGCTATTTCTTCAATATCCCGAGACTGTACCACTTTAGTGCACAATAATCTGGGTCCGACAAGTGTTCAACCCTTCTTTTAACCCGGGAAGAAATACCGGGTTGGACGTCCCGGTATGTTCAGACTGGTGTTTCCACACCGCACCTCAACCCAGGTCAACTCGGCAGCAACTCAGTAAAAAGCCGAGTTATTTTGGCGATGTGAAAGGGGTATTACATATTTACAGTATTACATATACGAAATGGGTAATATCTGAAGATGCTATAAATAGGCAAGGATGTGAAAGAAGGTATCAGGACACGGGGTAAATGTATGAAGCAGTGATAAGAGTGGAGAAGTAAGCCAGTGGAGAAGTTGCCAATGGCAACCAATCAACATTGAAGTAACATTTATAATTTGTATTCTATAAAATTATACAGAGCAGCTGATTGGTTGCCATGGACAACTTCTCCACTGGCTCACTTCTCCACTCTTATCATTGCTTCATACATTACCCCAAGGTTACCTATACATACAGCTGCTTCACCACAGGAATTTATAAAGGAATCTTAGCATTTAAAGATGAAACATGAAAGATTTCATGCAGAAGTATTCCAAACCTATATTTTTCCTATGCTTCTGAGTATAATAGGAGATAAAGACACGTTAGGAGACTGTCTATACCAGAGCATACATAAGCAAACATCTCACAGTAATGTCCACTTCTTGATGCAAATACATGTCATTTTATTTCATTTTCTAAAGGCACGCTGTGTCAGTTTAAGAGTTAACATTCACGCTCCTTTAATTGCTACTCTTGTTAAGCATAAATGATGCTATATACAGGAGGAGGTGGATTCTCCTGAGTTAATGAATAATGCCACACTGTTTGGTCAGAGTAATGCAGGCAAGGAGAATGAAATGGGATCTGACTACTGGCAGGCTCTGTTCTACACAATCAATATCCCAGAGACATAGAAAGTGTCAGCAGATAAGGAGTCATTGGCTCACCCTAATATGTCATTCTACCAACAGGCTGCTGCTGAGACATCTCAAATCCCCATCTGATCAACTCATGTTTTACAACTTCAGGCTTCCTGCAGGTTTGCTTCAAGCAGCTTTTAAACTACAGTGTTCCTTGTATTAAAGTAAGCAGTAACAACTAGACAGCGGTTTCACATATGTACTACCCTATAGTCTCACTACCATAACTACTTCAGGATTCCTCTGTCCAGAAAATTATTTCAACTTATTCATCAACGTCATATGTGGGGTGAAGGGTCTAGTCTCACCACATTGACTTCCTTTTGTCTCCTCAGGCAGAACTATTCATTGATGCCAAAAGCATTGGGTCTCTTTAGACTTTTATTCTTTTTTTGCTACAACTTATTATTTTGGCATCTGCCCCAACAAGGAGACCATTATCTGCTCTACTAAGCGTGCACATGGTCCTGGCGCACATGTCTAACTGGAAGCTTTGTTACAGCTTTCATTGCCACTGTTGAAACAATATTACTAATTTTAAAAACCATATCTATGGGTTGGATCTGAAATGCAGGCGGATGGGATCTCGACAGGGGTTGGGAAGATGTTATCCTTCACCCCCTAACCCTAACTCTCCCTTACTGCAGGTTAGCGCAGCCTAAACCTAAACCTTATTCTCTTTCAACCTCATACAGTATCAAAAAATAATATACAGGCATAAAATCTGTATAGATTTACTCTTTTACTGCTTGAGGAAGTGGCCATAAACTGTTAAAATTATTGATTTATAATAGAGATGAGCGCCTGAAATTTTTCGGGTTTTGTGTTTTGGTTTTGGGTTCGGTTCCGCGGCCGTGTTTTGGGTTCGAACGCGTTTTGGCAAAACCTCACCGAATTTTTTTTGTCGGATTCGGGTGTGTTTTGGATTCGGGTGTTTTTTTCAAAAAACACTAAAAAACAGCTTAAATCATAGAATTTGGGGGTCATTTTGATCCCAAAGTATTATTAACCTCAAAAACCATAATTTACACTCATTTTCAGTCTATTCTGAATACCTCACACCTCACAATATTATTTTTAGTCCTAAAATTTGCACCGAGGTCGCTGTGTGAGTAAGATAAGCGACCCTAGTGGCCGACACAAACACCGGGCCCATCTAGGAGTGGCACTGCAGTGTCACGCAGGATGTCCCTTCCAAAAAACCCTCCCCAAACAGCACATGACGCAAAGATAAAAAGAGGCGCAATGAGGTAGCTGTGTGAGTAAGATTAGCGACCCTAGTGGCCGACACAAACACCGGGCCCATCTAGGAGTGGCACTGCAGTGTCACGCAGGATGTCCCTTCCAAAAAACCCTCCCCAAACAGCACATGACGCAAAGAAAAAAAGAGGCGCAATGAGGTAGCTGACTGTGTGAGTAAGATTAGCGACCCTAGTGGCCGACACAAACACCGGGCCCATCTAGGAGTGGCACTGCAGTGTCACGCAGGATGTCCCTTCCAAAAAACCCTCCCCAATCAGCACATGATGCAAAGAAAAAGAAAAGAAAAAAGAGGTGCAAGATGGAATTGTCCTTGGGCCCTCCCACCCACCCTTATGTTGTATAAACAAAACAGGACATGCACACTTTAACCAACCCATCATTTCAGTGACAGGGTCTGCCACACGACTGTGACTGATATGACGGGTTGGTTTGGACCCCCCCCCAAAAAAGAAGCAATTAATCTCTCCTTGCACAAACTGGCTCTACAGAGGCAAGATGTCCACCTCATCTTCACCCTCCGATATATCACCGTGTACATCCCCCTCCTCACAGATTATCAATTCGTCCCCACTGGAATCCACCATCTCAGCTCCCTGTGTACTTTGTGGAGGCAATTGCTGCTGGTCAATGTCTCCGCGGAGGAATTGATTATAATTCATTTTAATGAACATCATCTTCTCCACATTTTCTGGATGTAACCTCGTACGCCGATTGCTGACAAGGTGAGCGGCGGCACTAAACACTCTTTCGGAGTACACACTTGTGGGAGGGCAACTTAGGTAGAATAAAGCCAGTTTGTGCAAGGGCCTCCAAATTGCCTCTTTTTCCTGCCAGTATAAGTACGGACTGTGTGACGTGCCTACTTGGATGCGGTCACTCATATAATCCTCCACCATTCTATCAATGTTGAGAGAATCATATGCAGTGACAGTAGACGACATGTCCGTAATCGTTGTCAGGTCCTTCAGTCCGGACCAGATGTCAGCATCAGCAGTCGCTCCAGACTGCCCTGCATCACCGCCAGCGGGTGGGCTCGGAATTCTGAGCCTTTTCCTCGCACCCCCAGTTGCGGGAGAATGTGAAGGAGGAGATGTTGACAGGTCGCGTTCCGCTTGACTTGACAATTTTGTCACCAGCAGGTCTTTCAACCCCAGCAGACCTGTGTCTGCCGGAAAGAGAGATCCAAGGTAGGCTTTAAATCTAGGATCGAGCACGGTGGCCAAAATGTAGTGCTCTGATTTCAACAGATTGACCACCCGTGAATCCTTGTTAAGCGAATTAAGGGCTGCATCCACAAGTCCCACATGCCTTGCGGAATCGCTCCCTTTTAGCTCCTTCTTCAATGCCTCCAGCTTCTTCTGCAAAAGCCTGATGAGGGGAATGACCTGACTCAGGCTGGCAGTGTCTGAACTGACTTCACGTGTGGCAAGTTCAAAGGGCATCAGAACCTTGCACAACGTTGAAATCATTCTCCACTGCACTTGAGACAGGTGCATTCCACCTACTATATCGTGCTCAATTGTATAGGCTTGAATGGCCTTTTGCTGCTCCTCCAACCTCTGAAGCATATAGAGGGTTGAATTCCACCTCGTTACCACTTCTTGCTTCAGATGATGGCAGGGCAGGTTCAGTAGTTTTTGGTGGTGCTCCAGTCTTCTGTACGTGGTGCCTGTACGCCGAAAGTGTCCCGCAATTTTTCTGGCCACCGACAGCATCTCTTGCACGCCCCTGTCGTTTTTTAAAAAATTCTGCACCACCAAATTCAAGGTATGTGCAAAACATGGGACGTGCTGGAATTTGCCCATATTTAATGCACACACAATATTGCTGGCGTTGTCCGATGCCACAAATCCACAGGAGAGTCCAATTGGGGTAAGCCATTCCGCGATGATCTTCCTCAGTTGCCGTAAGAGGTTTTCAGCTGTGTGCGTATTCTGGAAAGCGGTGATACAAAGCGTAGCCTGCCTAGGAAAGAGTTGGCGTTTGCGAGATGCTGCTACTGGTGCCGCCGCTGCTGTTCTTGCGGCGGGAGTCCATACATCTACCCAGTGGGCTGTCACAGTCATATAGTCCTGACCCTGCCCTGCTCCACTTGTCCACATGTCCGTGGTTAAGTGGACATTGGGTACAACTGCATTTTTTAGGACACTGGTGAGTCTTTTTCTGACGTCCGTGTACATTCTCGGTATCGCCTGCCTAGAGAAGTGGAACCTAGATGGTATTTGGTAACGGGGGCACACTGCCTCAATAAATTGTCTAGTTCCCTGTGAACTAACGGCGGATACCGGACGCACGTCTAACACCAACATAGTTGTCAAGGACTCAGTTATCCGCTTTGCAGTAGGATGACTGCTGTGATATTTCATCTTCCTCGCAAAGGACTGTTGAACAGTCAATTGCTTACTGGAAGTAGTACAAGTGGGCTTACGACTTCCCCTCTGGGATGACCATCGACTCCCAGCGGCAACAACAGCAGCGCCAGCAGCAGTAGGCGTTACACGCAAGGATGCATCGGAGGAATCCCAGGCAGGAGAGGACTCGTCAGAATTGCCAGTGACATGGCCTGCAGGACTATTGGCATTCCTGGGGAAGGAGGAAATTGACACTGAGGGAGTTGGTGGGGTGGTTTGCGTGAGCTTGGTTACAAGAGGAAGGGATTTACTGGTCAGTGGACTGCTTCCGCTGTCACCCAAAGTTTTTGAACTTGTCACTGACTTATTATGAATGCGCTGCAGGTGACGTATAAGGGAGGATGTTCCGAGGTGGTTAACGTCCTTACCCCTACTTATTACAGCTTGACAAAGGGAACACACGGCTTGACACCTGTTGTCCGCATTTCTGGTGAAATACCTCCACACCGAAGAGCTGATTTTTTTGGTATTTTCACCTGGCATGTCAACGGCCATATTCCTCCCACGGACAACAGGTGTCTCCCCGGGTGCCTGACTTAAACAAACCACCTCACCATCAGAATCCTCCTGGTCAATTTCCTCCCCAGCGCCAGCAACACCCATATCCTCCTCATCCTGGTGTACTTCAACACTGACATCTTCAATCTGACTATCAGGAACTGGACTGCGGGTGCTCCTTCCAGCACTTGCAGGGGGCGTGCAAATGGTGGAAGGCGCATGCTCTTCACGTCCAGTGTTGGGAAGGTCAGGCATCGCAACCGACACAATTGGACTCTCCTTGTGGATTTGGGATTTCGAAGAATGCACAGTTCTTTGCTGTGCTGCTTTTGCCAGCTTGAGTCTTTTCATTTTTCTAGCGAGAGGCTGAGTGCTTCCATCCTCATGTGAAGCTGAACCACTAGCCATGAACATAGGCCAGGGCCTCAGCCGTTCCTTGCCACTCCGTGTGGTAAATGGCATATTGGCAAGTTTACGCTTCTCCTCCGACAATTTTATTTTAGGTTTTGGAGTCCTTTTTTTACTGATATTTGGTGTTTTGGATTTGACATGCTCTGTACTATGACATTGGGCATCGGCCTTGGCAGACGACGTTGCTGGCATTTCATCGTCTCGGCCATGACTAGTGGCAGCAGCTTCAGCACGAGGTGGAAGTGGATCTTGATCTTTCCCTAATTTTGGAACCTCAACATTTTTGTTCTCCATATTTTAATAGGCACAACTAAAAGGCACCTCAGGTAAACAATGGAGATGGATGGATTGGATACTAGTATACAATTATGGACGGGCTGCCGAGTGCCGACACAGAGGTAGCCACAGCCGTGAACTACCGCACTGTACTGTGTCTGCTGCTAATATATAGACTGGTTGATAAAGAGATAGTATACTCGTAACTAGTATGTATGTATAAAGAAAGAAAAAAAAACCACGGTTAGGTGGTATATACAATTATGGACGGGCTGCCGAGTGCCGACACAGAGGTAGCCACAGCCGTGAACTACCGCACTGTACTGTGTCTGCTGCTAATATATAGACTGGTTGATAAAGAGATAGTATACTCGTAACTAGTATGTATGTATAAAGAAAGAAAAAAAAACCACGGTTAGGTGGTATATACAATTATGGACGGGCTGCCGAGTGCCGACACAGAGGTAGCCACAGCCGTGAACTACCGCACTGTACTGTGTCTGCTGCTAATATAGACTGGTTGATAAAGAGATAGTATACTCGTAACTAGTATGTATGTATAAAGAAAGAAAAAAAAACCACGGTTAGGTGGTATATACAATTATGGACGGGCTGCCGAGTGCCGACACAGAGGTAGCCACAGCCGTGAACTACCGCACTGTACTGTGTCTGCTGCTAATATATAGACTGGTTGATAAAGAGATAGTATACTCGTAACTAGTATGTATGTATAAAGAAAGAAAAAAAAACCACGGTTAGGTGGTATATACAATTATGGACGGGCTGCCGAGTGCCGACACAGAGGTAGCCACAGCCGTGAACTACCGCACTGTACTGTGTCTGCTGCTAATATATAGACTGGTTGATAAAGAGATAGTATACTCGTAACTAGTATGTATGTATAAAGAAAGAAAAAAAAAACACGGTTAGGTGGTATATACAATTATGGACGGGCTGCCGAGTGCCGACACAGAGGTAGCCACAGCCGTGAACTACCGCACTGTACTGTGTCTGCTGCTAATATATAGACTGGTTGATAAAGAGATAGTATACTCGTAACTAGTATGTATGTATAAAGAAAGAAAAAAAAACCACGGTTAGGTGGTATATACAATTATGGACGGGCTGCCGAGTGCCGACACAGAGGTAGCCACAGCCGTGAACTACCGCACTGTACTGTGTCTGCTGCTAATATATAGACTGGTTGATAAAGAGATAGTATACTCGTAACTAGTATGTATGTATAAAGAAAGAAAAAAAAACCACGGTTAGGTGGTATATACAATTATGGACGGGCTGCCGAGTGCCGACACAGAGGTAGCCACAGCCGTGAACTACCGCACTGTACTGTGTCTGCTGCTAATATATAGACTGGTTGATAAAGAGATAGTATACTCGTAACTAGTATGTATGTATAAAGAAAGAAAAAAAAACCACGGTTAGGTGGTAAATACAATTATGGACGGGCTGCCGAGTGCCGACACAGAGGTAGCCACAGCCGTGAACTACCGCACTGTACTGTGTCTGCTGCTAATATAGACTGGTTGATAAAGAGATAGTATACTACTAATATTATATATACTGGTGGTCAGGTCACTGGTCACTAGTCACACTGGCAGTGGCACTCCTGCAGCAAAAGTGTGCACTGTTTAATTTTAATATAATATTATGTACTCCTGGCTCCTGCTATAACCTATAACTGGCACTGCAGTAGTGCTCCCCAGTCTCCCCCACAATTATAAGCTGTGTGAGCTGAGCAGTCAGACAGATATATAATATATATAGATGATGCAGCACACTGGCCTGAGCCTGAGCAGTGCACACAGATATGGTATGTGACTGACTGAGTCACTGTGTGTATCGCTTTTTTCAGGCAGAGAACGGATATATTAAATAAACTGCACTGTGTGTCTGGTGGTCACTCACTATATAATATATTATGTACTCCTGGCTCCTGCTATAACCTATAACTGGCACTGCAGTAGTGCTCCCCAGTCTCCCCCACAATTATAAGCTGTGTGAGCTGAGCAGTCAGACAGATATATATAATATTATATATAGATAATAGATGATGCAGCACACTGGCCTGAGCCTGAGCAGTGCACACAGATATGGTATGTGACTGAGTCACTGTGTGCTGTGTATCGCTTTTTTCAGGCAGAGAACGGATTATAAATAAAACTGGTGGTCACTATCAGCAAAACTCTGCACTGTACTGAGTACTCCTAATGCTCCCCAAAATTAGTAAATCAAGTGTCTCTCTAATCTATTCTAAACGGAGAGGACGCCAGCCACGTCCTCTCCCTATCAATCTCAATGCACGTGTGAAAATGGCGGCGACGCGCGGCTCCTTATATAGAATCCGAGTCTCGCGATAGAATCCGAGCCTCGCGAGAATCCGACAGCGTAATGATGACGTTTGGGCGCGCTCGGGTTAACCGAGCAAGGCGGGAAGATCCGAGTCGCTCGGACCCGTGAAAAAAAACATGAAGTTCTGGCGGGTTCGGATTCAGAGAAACCGAACCCGCTCATCTCTAATTTATAACCAGTTATTTATATAGTGCACACATAGGGGGTAATTCAGACCTGATCGTACCAGCAAATTTGTTAGCATTTGGGCAAAACCATGGGGGTCATTCCGACCCGTTCGCACGCAGCGTTTTTTCACTGCGGTGTGAACAGGTGCAAAATGCGCGTGCGCTGCGGCCGCAGTGCGCGTGCGCGACATTGCCCGGCGACACGGGTCGCCAGGTTATGTTGCGGCTACCGACGGAAGCGGTCGCAGAGGCGACTGCTAAGAAGATTGACAGGAAGGAGGCGTTCCAGAGTGGATCCGGACCGTTGGAGACCGTTTTCGGGGAGTGGTGAGTAAAACGCAGGTGTGTCCAGGACAACGGAGGGCGGAGGTGTGATGTCAAAGCCGGGCCCATCATCGCTGGATCCATCGCACAGGGTAAGTATGTCCAGGGCTAGTCTAGTTCTGCTTGAATTTTTTTTAGCATATCAGGGCTGCACAAGCGATCGCAGCCCTCCTAAGCTAAAATACACTCCCCCATAGGCGTGGACTATTGATCGCAGCAGCAGCTAAAAGTTGCTGGCTGCGATCAACTCGGAATGACCAGAGTTAGATTTGGGTGGGTTATTTTGTTTCTGTGCAGAGTAAATACTGGCTGCTTTATTTTTACATTGCAATTTCGATTTCAGTTTGAACACACCCCACCCAAATCTAACTCTCTCTGCACATGTTATATCTGCCCCCCCTGCAGTGCACATGGGGGGTCATTCCGACCCGATCGCTCGCTGCAGTTCATCGCAGCGCAGTAATCAGGTGGGATCTGCGCGGTTTGTCGCTGCGGTGCGAACGGGTCTGGAATGTACAAGTGAGGCGGACGCACTGCGCGTGCGCGACGTTACCCAGCGTCAGTGGTCGCCGGGTTACGTTGCGTCCAACGAAGGAAACGGTTGCAGAGCCGACCGCAAAGAAGATTGACAGAAAGAAGGCGTACCTGGGCAGATCCGGACCATTGGAGACCGTTTTCGGGGAGTGATAAGGAAAACGCAGGCGTGTCCAGCAGAACGGAGAGCGGATGTCTGATGTCAAAGCCGGCCCCAGCATCGCAGAGAACGTCACACAGGGTAAGTATGTCCAGGGCTAGTCTACTTTTGCTTGAAATATTTTTTAGCTTAGGAGGGCTGCACAAGCGATCTCAGCCCTGTTAAGCTAAAATACACTCCCCCATAGGTGTGGACTAGTTCGGAGCCATCGCCCGCCAATGCCAGGGACAGCTTTGTCCCTACTGTAGACATAGGGCATTGCCACTTGCAGCTGTTGAAATCTGCCACCTGCAGCTGACCCTCATATGCTAGATAGCAACGTGCGCACCTGTCACTGAGCCAACACCGCAGCTGTAATACATGGGGGAGAAGTGGTATCAATGCACATAATGTGCACTGATAATGCTTCTCCCCCATAATGGAGGGGCGAGCCCTTGTTATGGCACTGCATTTTTCTGGTTTTTCAACAATACATGCATATGTGTTATCTCTAAATGGGTGAGTAAGGGAATGCCAAGTTACAGCTCTGTGTCATAGACACATGTTTTATGTGTGTACCATACTTGCCTACCTGACCCTCTCCATGAGGGAGAAAATGCTCTAGGCAAGTATGGTGTGTACCCTTCCAGCGCCAGAGAGTCCTTTTACATTTCACAGTGTATATTTGTACCTACCTTCGTCCAACTGCAAATAATACGGCTTTAAAGACATATATGCATTTCAGTGCCTGTATCTATTTGCAGTTATGTGAACAAGCCCTTGCTGTAGTCAGTGTATATTAGTTTTCTCACTGCTTCATGCACAAATGGGTGTAAGTGTGTGTCAGCTTCATACATAGCTACAGACATGCACATACTGTATGTGGAGCCTCTTACATGCGTAAAAGAATTAAGCGTAAACTGCTTAAAGTTAAACAGCATTAGCCCACTAATGTAACAGTTTTATGACTTTAGCCTCTATTTACTGAATTACATTCTAGTCGTCAGCAAGTCTATAGACAGAGCAAACCTTGTAATGTCGAGTTGTCATGTAAATACAGTATTTTAATTAAAATTATTGGAATATTTAGTCTGTTGAAGTAAACCCCATACACATAGGGCTTACAGTGCCCTTTCTCCCCCTGCCCCCCGTACCTGGGCATTCTGCCAGACTCCTGGCATATGCCATGCTGCATGCAATGTGTAAGAGCAGTGGTTGGCATAAGCAGATGGCTCATCCCATGTGTCCTTCAGGCCCAGAAGCTAAGGTTATTATGATGCTGACCCCTGCAGACACAACAAGCTGTTTTAGCACATAAAATCAGCTGTACATGTGTTCCTAACTTTGTCCCTCCATAGCTCCTGTAGCCAATAAACTAGCCAATAAACTCTCATCTGGCATCTGATTCTATATGGTTCCTTTATTATAAATTAGTACATACTGTACTTTAAACTGTTTTGTTTACCAGACGTTGTCAGTAGTTGTGGTCTAACAAAAAGCACTGATGTAGTGCAAGTGGAAGAACAATTGTTCTATTCAGTACAGTCTGTATTTACAATGAGCAGGACCGGATTACCTATGAAGAGAGTCAGGTCCTTGAGGGCTCGCCAACAGCCACTCATGGTAAACTAGGTTGCCTAGTGGGTGATCTGCCTTAATGGAGCTATCAGGGTCATGCTTATGCCTTATGTAAACAGTAGGAGTAATTTAGCATTGTGTTTTTGCTTTGATTCAGAGCTTACAGTTGGCAAGCAGCTTGGGACTGTAGCCTCATTTGCTGCGATTAGAAATGGGCATCAAACATCGATTTTTTTAGGTCAATGGTTTTCACATCGAAGGTGACAGGTCAGTGTTTTCCTGCCATAAATGCTTTTGACTGTAAATTAATGTTATTGATAAAAATACTAATGGAACAAAATACAGCTACATATTACATCATTTCACATGTTTTTGACATTTTTTAATGAAAACTAAAACACATGAAGGTGGTTTTACCAAAATCAAAATACTTAGGTGGTTTTAGAATGCATATCTTTAAAACATATATTACAAGGTATGCAATTGCAATATGTGAAACTGACATTTGTCATACTGTACATGTCATCTAATCCATGTTTACTTTGTACGCAATGTCAGCTTTTTTGAAATGGAACAGTTATCAGCAGACTGCGCATGTGCTGCGATCATACTGTGCACATGCCAATGTACCTTTGCAATCGCGCTCACACTGACATGTTATACACACAGTAGCGGATCTTGATACGGGCACACAGGATTTTTGCCTGGGGCGCCGCCTTCCGGAGGGCGCCGCACCATGGCAAGATCCGTTACGGTTTGTCAGTGTCCCCGGTGCTGTGCGGCACTGTGATGGAAACTAGACGGGTTACGCTACACGTCTAGTTTCCCTTCGTGGAGAGGACGTCATCGCGCACCGCACAGCATTGTGGGACTGGCACATAGACGCTAGGGGTCATAATTGACCTCTAGTGTCTATGCTGTGCTATGGCAGAGATGTCATGGCGTCTCTCCCATAGATCCGAGAAGCGGCGCCGGCGGAGGTCAGCAGCAGTCGGGAATCAGGAGCAGGGATAGTAAGTATTAATTATTATTTATTTTTTTGTATTTTTTTTTGTAATCGGCGCTACTCTACAGGGGGCACAAATGGGGGCACAACTCTACAGGGGGCACAAATGGGGGCACAACTCTACAGGGGCGTAACTGACCACACCCCTGTATGAAGCCACACCCCTATTTTTCCCCGGGGGGCCACAAGGGCTAGAACCAGCCCTGTATACACAGAGTGATTGACAGGAAGAGACCATTTGGGGGAGTTAACTCGGGAGTGGCAGCAAAAACGCAAAGGTATCCTGGCCATTTTTAAGGCATGTATTTGTCTTCAGCTGCGATGTACGTAGAGAAAAATAGTGCCAGCGTTGCTACTGCCGCGGCCAGTCTGCTTAGCCATAGGTCAGCACTAGGAGACGATGCTCCTCGTTATTGTGCTGGCACTGCATATGAGTATGCAATCGCAGAGGATTTTGTGATAGCTTCGGTAGGCATCATCTTCTTTACTGAGCAGCAGCTTCACTTGCAATTATTAGCAGTTTTGTAACCTTGAAAAAGGCACCTTTGTATGCATTTGCGTACAAACACGAATTAAGCCCATAGTACAAATAAAAGAAGCTAAATAGTATTGACTGTAGTCTGTAGTGGGAGAAAAGAAAGGCAGTAAGACGGTTGTAGACAATACACTCAAGGAGTTTGGAGGCAAAAGGGTGGAGAGAGGTGAGTCAGTAGTTAGAGAGAGTGTTAAGAACAAGGGTAGGTTTTTCTAGGAATGGGGGAGGCAAGGGCATGCTTAAAGGGAACAGTGCCTGAAGAGTGGGAGAGATTGAGGAGGTGGGCAAGATGCGAACAGGCAGAAGGAGAGAGGTATCAGAGGAGGTGGGAGTTATATGGTCAAGTGGGGAAGTGGGGGGCGATTGGATGAGAGACATTACTTCATCTCCAGATACAAGAAAAAGAAGGCAGAGATGGTGAGATGGATTGGGAGGGATGGTCAGGGAAAGGAGGGGGAAGATTGTTGAGGGTCTGTTGGGATGTGATGTCTTCACATATGGAGTTAATTTTGGATATGAAGTTGGTGGCAAAGTCAGAGAGAGAAGAAAGGAGTTGAGGTGGGGGTGGGCAGAGGAGAGAGTTGACAGTGGCAAAGAGATGCAGGGAATTTGAATATTGGGAGGAGATGAGGTTCTTGAAGTATGACTGTTTAGAGATGGAAAGGGCAGCACTGTAGGATAAGAACATAATTTGAAAATAGAGGAATTCCACTTTAGAGCGTGATTTCCTCCGCTGTCCATTGGTGGTATGTGAACATTTTTGAAGATATGTGGTGAATTTGGAATGCCAGGGTTGAGGTTTTGATCTGTGAGGGTGAATAGTGGTTGCTAGAGCAGCAGAGTCAAAAGCAGAAGTAAATGAGACATTGTATTGTGAAGTGGCTTGTTCATGACAGGAGAGAGAGAGAGAATAGGAGCGAGAAGTGAGTCAAGCAGGGAGAATAGGGAAATAGTGTCCATGGCCTCAATGTCACGCTTAGTGTTGGTAGCCTTAGGAGGAAGAGAAGGAGAACCAGAGAGGGATAAGTTAAAAGACAGCAGGTGATAGAGAAGGGGAATGGGGAGTTGGAGAAGTCAGAAATATCAAAACGGTGAGTGAAGACCAGATCAAGTGAGTGTCCACTCAATGAGAGGGTGAGGAGCTCAACTGGGAGAGACGAGCCATGATGTGAGGTTAAGGAGTTTAAAGGTAGGGGATTCTGTGGGCATATCAATTGGGATGTTGAAATCACCTAAGATAATGGAAGGAATGTCTTAAGAGAGAAAGTGAGTGATCCAGGAAGCAAAGTGATCAGGGAATTTGTTGGGAATGCCAGGGGGATGGTAATTGACAGCTACTTGATGGTGAACAGGTTGGAAGAGGCGTATAGCATGGACCTCAAATGTAAAGAATGTAAGGGAAAGTTGTGCAATAACCAATAGTGTGAACTCTGTACAACTACAGAGGGGAAGATCAGATAAGATGCACTAACAAGGTTTTACAGGCAACTGTCATAGACAGAAAATAAATTATGCTAGCGTAAATTGTGCTGGCCCCTATTGCCAAGCACTTTCTGCTACTGCTGCAAGAAACGCTGTCAGTTCTAACAGGCAATACATATTTATTTATTTATTTATAAATATCAGAGAAACTACCGTATATACTCGAGTATAAGCCGTCTTTTTCAGCACTTTTTTTTGTGCTGAAAAAGCCACCTCGGCTTATACTCGAGTCAGCTTTAGTGCCAGATATGCCCCACAGTGCCAGGTGTGCCAGATATGCCCCACAGTGCTAGATACTTACCCTCCGTCGCTCCCGCGCTGTCTTCTGAAGGAGGGACACAGAGAGCGCAGCGCGTGGCTCTCCTGTGTCCCTCCTGCATCTCCGGCGGCAGTGGCGTCTGAGTGGTAAAGGAAGTGCACGAACCAGCACTTCCTTTTACACACGTCGCTGCCACCTGAGATGCAGGAGGGACACAGGAGAGCCGCGCGCTGCGCTCTCCATGTCCCTCCTTCAGAAGACAGCGCAGGAGCTACGGAGGGTAAGTATCTAGCACTGTGGGGCATATCTGGCACACCTGGCACTGTGGGGCATATCTGGCACACCTGGCACTGTGGGGCATATCTGGCACACCTGGCACTGTGGGGCATATCTGGCACACCTGGCACTGTGGGGCATATCTGGCACACCTGGCACTGTGGGGCATATCTGGCACACCTGGCACTGTGGGGCATATCTGGCACTGTGGGGCACATCTGGCACACCTGGCACTGTGGGGCATATCTGGCACACCTGGAACTGTGGGGCATATCTGGCACACCTGGCACTGTGGGGCATATCTGGCACTGTGGGGCACATCTGGCACTGTGGGGCATATCTGGCACATCTGGCACTGTGGGGCATATCTGGCACATCTGGCACTGTGCGGCATATCTGGCACTGTGGGGCATGTCTGGCACATCTGGCACTGTGGGGCATGTCTGGCACTGTGGGGCATATCTGGCACATCTGGCACTGTGGGGCATATCTGGCACTGTGTGGCATATCTGGCACTGTGGGGCATATCTAGCACATCTGGCACTGTGGGGCATATCTGGCACATCTGGCACTGTGGGGCATATCTGGCACACCTGGCACTGTGGGGCATATCTGGCACTGTGGGGCATATCTGGCACTATGAGGTCTGTGTACGGGTAGAGCTGCATTTCCCACCCTAGGCTTATACTCGAGTCAATAAGTTTTCCCAGGTTTTTGTGGTAAAATTAGGTGCCTCGGCTTATATTCGGGTCGACTTATACTCGAGTATATACGGTATATATGCTAAGAAGTGTCTATTCGCAATTCTGCTAATCTTTCGTTCGCAATTTTGATAAACTAAGATTCACTCCCAGTAGGCGGCAGCTTAGCGTGTGCAAAGCTGCTAAAAGCAGCTTGTGAGCGAACATCTCGGAATGACCCCCAAATTGCGAATAGATACTTCTTAGCAGTTTCTGAGTAGCTCCACACTTACTCGGCATCTGCGATCAGTTCAGTGCTTGTCGTTCCTGGTTTGACGTCACAAACACACCCAGCGTTCGCCCAGACACTCCTCCGTTTCTCCAGCCACTCCCGCGTTTTTCCCAGAAACGGTAGCGTTTTTTCGCACACACCCATAAAACGGCCTGTTTCCGCCCAGAAACACCCACTTCCTGTCAATCACATTACGATCACCAGAACGAAGAAAAAACCTTGTAATGCCGTGAGTAAAATACCTAACTGCTTAGCAAATTTACTTGGCGCAGTCGCACTGCGGACATTGCGCATGCGCATTAGCGACTAATCGCTCCGATGCGAGAAAAAAATAACGAGCGAACAACTCGGAATGACCCCCATGGTACTGTTGGAGTAGGGATCTAAGTGGAGTAGGGTCCTAAATGAGGGCCTAATTCAGATTGAATTGCAGCAGCAAAATGTTTCTCTAATGGGCAAAACCACGTGCACTGCAGGGAGGGGCAGACATAACATGCAGAGAGAGTTAGATTTGGGTGGGGTGTGTTCAAACTGAAATCTAAATTGCAGTGTAAAAATAAAGCAGCCATTATTTACTCTGCACAGAAACAAAATAACCCACCCAAATCTCTCTCTGCACATGTTACATCTGCCTCACCTGCAGTGCACATGGTTTTGCCCATTGAAGAAACATTTTGCTGCTGCGATCAGGTCTGACTTAGGCCCTGAATTCATAAGGAGAGGTTTGAGTCCTTACTTACTTAGTTGGACTTGAAACAATGGAATAATAACCTTTTATGGAATAGAAGTGTTGCACAGAAAGCTGATGCCATTGGCCACAGCTTTGGAAAGGTAGCTAGAAAGGCAGATTTGTCTAGATTCAGAGCCAGTGGCTCAGTCTAGGTGACCATGAGTAAGAGCTAGGTCGTATTGCGCAATCTCCAGCTGGCTCGCCTCCTTTTTGTTTGAGAGACTGGTAACTTAGTAGCTGTATTCATGGGCTCAAGTCCATATACTCATTAATGTAAATCTCTTGTGCTCAACTTTGAGAGTAATAGCTTCAATGGAACCAGTGAGGCAGCAGTCAAGGGTGAGATGAAGCAGGCAGTGACAGCAAGTACGTCATTGTAACCATAACATTTCCCTTCTTGCTATGTAATTGACAATCATTTATACAAGTAATACACAAGCCCACCTCCCAACATTTAACTTCTCTAGATTGAGACATGGGAGCAGATGTATTAAGCCTGGAGAAGTGATAAAGCAGTAATAAAGCGCAAGGTGATAAGTAACGCACCAGCCAATCAGCTCCTAACTGTTAATTTACTTATTGGAGCTGATTGGCTGGTGCGTTATCACCTTGCACTTGTCACTGCTTTATCTGTTCTCTAGGCTTAATACATATGCACCATGGCTCCAAAAGGAGCATGGCTGTGGCATTTTTCACAGGAACTGAATGTTGCTGAAGGTGTGGTCAAACCCCTGGGAGCATGCCTAGCTTTCCAGTTTTAGGGCTCAACCAGTGGCTGGAGGCATAAGAGACACCTGCCTCTGGCACCCACAGCATCAAAGTGCATCCCTACTCCCTTGCAAAACAAAAGTGGCACTCATATGTTGTCATAATCTAAACAGTTGGTAAGTACTGTATATACCAACTCTCATCGCCACTCTTTCTGCAGCATTATGGCCCTCATTCCGAGTTGATCGTTCGCAAGGCGATTTTAGCAGAGTTGCTCACGCTAAGCCGCCGCCTACTGGGAGTGTATCTTAGCATCTTAAAATTGCGAACGATGTATTCGCAATATTGCGATTACAAACTACTTAGCAGTTTCAGAGTAGCTCCACACTTACTCGGCATCTGCGATCAGTTCAGTGCTTGTCGTTCCTGGTTTGACGTCACAAACACACCCAGCGTTCGCCCAGACACTCCTCCGTTTCCCCGGCCACTCCTGCGTTTTTTCCGGAAACGGTAGCGTTTTTTCCCGCACGCCCATAAAACGGCCTGTTTCCGCCCAGTAACACCCATTTCCTGTCAATCACACTACGATCGCCGGAGCGATGAAAAAGCAGTGAGTAAAAATACTATCTCCATAGTAAAATTACTTGGCGCAGTCGCAGTGCGAATATTGCGCATGCGTACTAAGCGGAATTTCACTGCGATGCGATGAAAAATACCGAGCGAACGACTCGGAATGAGGGCCTATATACCTTAATACACAAAATATCTCTGATAATTCCTTCATTAGGCTCTTCGTAAGTGCCAAAGTAGTTAAATCACGCAGAAACTGCAGCTTGTGCTTGATTTTAAGGTAAAAGGAGCCTGAAAAATTGATATAGATACTTTACATGTCTGTTCTGAACAAGCTACTGAATATTAATCAGGTCCTACAAACTTAAAAAATCTAATTGTTTAATATATAACTTCTGATTGATTGATGCTTAGGGAGAATGCTCTTGGTCGTGTTTTGTTGTAGGTTTCCTCCTAATAATTCCATCATTGATGATTTGACTGGTTTGATATTATTACAAGGACAAAGACTCAGAATTATCTTCAAGTGTAAATTCAGTCCCATAATCAACCTTAACATCAGAAAGAACAATTTACTCCCGGAAGTCCCGGAAGGCTATTGAGGCATTTCCTTATGTTGGATCAGTTCTACAATTCCAAAATTTTGGTGACCTAAAGCTAAGCTGACTTTGTGTGCACATACTAAGACCATTGTCACGCAAGCCATGTCACACCAAATGTGCCCAAAGCAAAATTTACAGCTTACAATGGTGTCAGGTCTTTTCTTTTGCATGATGTATGGCTTGCATTTCTTGGACTTAAAAGTTTTCTTACACTTTTTTGCTAGACTGCAACTAATGGAGAATCGGCACCTGCAACCCTGTCTGGTATCTGGTTATCATTTGCTCTCCTGTAATTTGTTCGTCAAATGCTTTTTGCTAATCATTATGCGTTTTAAATGATGAGTGCATGCTGCATCGAGCTGCATGACTGTTTCTTCTTCATCATCCATGCAGAATACAACTATAGCCCCTTTCACATCTCCAATGACGGATCCCACCCAGGAATTGGAAACGGGTCCTTCCCGGCTGGTATCCGGCATTGGAGCCTAAGCGCTGGCTTCCCGACCCGGCAATATACTGGGCCAGTTGCCATAGCAATGGGGGTGGAGCCGGCAGCGGAGGCTGCGCTGGGATATGAGCTCATCTCCGCGCCACCTCTCCCTATGTAGTAAACGGGTCCCGTGTCGCATCGACCTGGGAACCCATTAACACTGCCACTGACCCATTATTCAACCCGGGAACCCATTTACACTGCCACTGACCCATTATTCAACCCGAGAATAACCCTTCTTATAACCTGGGTTGAATTACCCGGTCAGGTGACCCAAGACTTCTCCAAGGCCCTTTCACATTGCACAGTGACCCGTGTCGATCAGGCAATATGCCGGGTCGATACCGGGTTATTGCGATGTGAAAGGGGTATATGCAAGCTCTTGTGAAAATTTTCTAATAGCATTTCTTTTTTTGACCAGTGAAATTACAGAATGCTTTGCATTGTGTACAACTAAACAATATTTGACAAACATTACATTATTATTATTATTATTATTATTCTTTTATGGCATACCTGTAGAGAAACAATAAAACCTGTAGAACCCCTTGATGAGGCCTTTAGCTTTAGCAACCGACTTTCCATAAAGTTATGGTTTCTCACACTGACGTATTTATAGTGGGTGTACACCTTGCACCCATTATTTTGAACACTTACCCTCCGGAGGCCCGCGGCGCAGCAGCAGCGCTGCAGGAATCATTGGGAGAATGGTGCGGCACCAGTTTCCCGGTGTTTTGCGCATGCGCAGTAGGAAGATCACTAAGAAAAAGGCCGGCACGCATGCGCTCTAGACTCTGGGACAGCGCTAAGGTCCCCTAGGGACCCTAGTGCCCAGAGTTACAGTGCTGCTGGCTAGAGAGGAGGTGGGCCAGATGGATCCTGCAGAGGAGTGCCTGCAAACACGTTTTGTGCAGAACAAGACCAGCCCTGTAGTTACTTATCCTGTGCAATGATTGCTGCGACAAGTGACACGGTAATGACGTCAGATCCCCGCCCAGCATACGCCCGGCCACACCTGCGTTTTTCCAAACACTCCCAGAAAACGGTCAGTTGACACCCAGAAACGCCCTCTTCCTGTCAATCTCCTTGCGATCGGCTGTGTGTTTGGAATCGTCGCTAGAACCAGTGCAAAACCACAAAGGACTTTGTACCCGTACGACGCGCGTGCGCATTGCGGTGCATACGCATGCGCAGATTAGCCATTTTTTTCCACTGATCGCTGTGCAGTGAACATCGGCAGCTAGCGATCAACTTGGAATGACCCCCTTAGTGCATACATGCTGTGCAATCTTACAAATGACCAAATGATATATTGTGCGTCGTTCCATCTTTTCAGCGTTAACAATGTGCATTGTGCTGAAAATCGTTGAAATCGTTGATGATATCTTCAGATTAATTTGCATATAAAACTAATATGAAGATGCAATGAATGACTCATAGGCATAGGTGTGCGCAGCTAATTTTATTAGGGGGTGCACCACAGGAGAGGGGTGTCTTGCACCACCTTTTGGGCATGTCTAGCACCGCCTTTTAGGCGTGTCTAGCACCGCCCAGGGACATGTCTAGCACTATTTTACATTCTCTCAGTAAAATCACATGGTTTAAATCTAATTTCTCCCTAGTTCCTAATAATAAAGTAGATATAATACATCCCGGAGAAATAAAATTAAACACAATGGTGTGACCACTGGCTGGTACTGACTGTCCGCTACAGCATAATCCTGAGCCCAAGTTGAGGCTGCACCCTATCGCTGCTTACACTTCCCCAACCAATCCCTGACCAAGTGGCAGAACTAGAGCGTGGTGGGCCTAGGTGCATATGCATTCCCCTCTACTCCCTTCCCATCCCCACGGTAGCATCTAGATTCCCATCGTGGAGAGGACCTTTACCATAGTGCACTGGGTCAATGTCACCAACTATTTGGAATAGTAACCTATTGCGAGCAAAGCGAGACATAGGGCCCGAAGTGTGGCAAGCAAAGCAAGCCCGCAAAGGTACAGTGCAGCATAAATAAAACAAAATGCTCTACCACAAAGGGAGATTTGGAAAAAACATTAACATGCTGTAAGGGCAGAAAAGAAATTCCACCCTCACCTGATGTCACATTCCGTTCCTTTCCATGAGGGACTAATAGACTCAACCCCCTCCCCACACACACACACACCCCACCCCTTGCACCTACACCCTAATTTTGAGTGGGCCATTCTGAAAAGTTCAGGAGATTTAGTGGGCCAAACGTTTGAGTTTTAATATAACACAAGTAAAGTTTTAATATACACGTGCCATCAGACCCCTCGTCTGCAGGACACCAGCATTTGTCACACATGTCCCCATGATCACCAACTACTGACAGAGGCGCAATGAGGTAGCTGTGTGAGTAAGCTAAGCGACCCTAGTGGTCGACACAAACACCTGGCCCATCTAGGAGTGGCACTGCAGTGTCACGCAGGATGGCCCTTCCAAAAAAAACACTCCCCAAACAGCACATGACGCAAAGAAAAAAAGAGGCGCAATGAGGTAGCTGTGTGAGTAAGCTAAGCGAGCCTAGTGGCCGACACAAACACCTGGCCCATCTAGGAGTGGCACTGCAGTGTCACGCAGGATGGCCCTTCCAAAAAAAACACTCCCCAAACAGCACATGACGCAAAGAAAAAAAGAGGCGCAATGAGGTAGCTGTGTGAGTAAGCTAAGCGACCCTAGTGGCCGACACAAACACCTGGCCCATCTAGGAGTGGCACTGCAGTGTCACGCAGGATGGCCCTTCCAAAAAACACTCCCCAAACAGCACACGACGCAAAGAAAAAAAGAGGCGCAATGAGGTAGCTGTGTGAGTAAGCTAAGCGACCCTAGTGGCCGACACAAACACCTGGCCCATCTAGGAGTGGCACTGCAGTGTCACGCAGGATGGCCCTTCCAAAAAACACTCCCCAAACAGCACATGACGCAAAGAAAAATTAAAGAAAAAAGAGGTGCAAGATGGAATTGTCCTTGGGCCCTCCCACCCACCCTTATGTTGTATAAACAGGACATGCACACTTTAACCAACCCATCATTTCAGTGACAGGGTCTGCCACACGACTGTGACTGAAATGACGGGTTGGTTTGGACCCCCACCAAAAAAGAAGCAATTAATCTCTCCTTGCACAAACTGGCTCTACAGAGGCAAGATGTCCACCTCATCATCATCCTCCGATATATCACCGTGTACATCCCCCTCCTCACAGATTATCAATTCGTCCCCACTGGAATCCACCATCTCAGCTCCCTGTGTACTACTTTGTGGAGGCAATTGCTGCTGGTCAATGTCTCCACGGAGGAATTGATTATAATTCATTTTAATGAACATCATCTTCTCCACATTTTCTGGAAGTAACCTCGTACGCCGATTGCTGACAAGGTGAGCGGCGGCACTAAACACTCTTTCGGAGTACACACTTGTGGGAGGGCAACTTAGGTAGAATAAAGCCAGTTTGTGCAAGGGCCTCCAAATTGCCTCTTTTTCCTGCCAGTATAAGTACGGACTGTCTGACGTGCCTACTTGGATGCGGTCACTCATATAATCCTCCACCATTCTTTCAATGGGGAGAGAATCATATGCAGTGACAATAGACGACATGTCCGTAATCGTTGGCAGGTCCTTCAGTCCGGACCAGATGTCAGCATCAGCAGTCGCTCCAGACTGCCCTGCATCACCGCCAGCGGGTGGGCTCGGAATTCTGAGCCTTTTCCTCGCACCCCCAGTTGCGGGAGAATGTGAAGGAGGAGATGTTGACAGGTCGCGTTCCGCTTGACTTGACAATTTTCTCACCAGCAGGTCTTTGAACCCCAGCAGACTTGTGTCTGCCGGAAAGAGAGATCCAAGGTAGGTTTTAAATCTAGGATCGAGCACGGTGGCCAAAATGTAGTGATCTGATTTCAACAGATTGACCACCCGTGAATCCTTGTTAAGCGAATTAAGGGCTCCATCCACAAGTCCCACATGCCTTGCGGAATCGCTCCGTGTTAGCTCCTCCTTCAATGTCTCCAGCTTCTTCTGCAAAAGCCTGATGAGGGGAATGACCTGACTCAGGCTGGCAGTGTCTGAACTGACTTCACGTGTGGCAAGTTCAAAAGGTTGCAGAACCTTGCACAACGTTGAAATCATTCTCCACTGCGCTTGAGACAGGTGCATTCCACCTCCTATATCGTGCTCAATTGTATAGGCTTGAATGGCCTTTTGCTGCTCCTCCAACCTCTGAAGCATATATAGGGTTGAATTCCACCTCGTTACCACTTCTTGCTTCAGATGATGGCAGGGCAGGTTCAGGCGTTTTTGGTGGTGCTCCAGTCTTCTGTACGTGGTGCCTGTACGCCGAAAGTGTCCCGCAATTCTTCTGGCCACCGACAGCATCTCTTGCACGCCCCTTTCGTTTTTTAAAAAATTCTGCACCACCAAATTCAAGGTATGTGCAAAACATGGGACGTGCTGGAATTTGCCCATATTTAATGCACACACAATATTGCTGGCGTTGTCCGATGCCACAAATCCACAGGAGAGTCCAATTGGGGTAAGCCATTCCGCAATGATCTTCCTCAGTTGCCGTAAGAGGTTTTCAGCTGTGTGCGTATTCTGGAAACCGGTGATAGAAAGCGTAGCCTGCCTAGGAAAGAGTTGGCGTTTGCGAGATGCTGCTACTGGTGCCGCCGCAGCTGTTCTTGCGGCGGAGTCCATACATCTACCCAGTGGGCTGTCACAGTCATATAGTCCTGACCCTGCCCTGCTCCACTTGTCCACATGTCCGTGGTTAAGTGGACATTGGGTACAACTGCATTTTTTAGGACACTGGTGAGTCTTTTTCTGACGTCCGTGTACATTCTCGGTATCGCCTGCCTAGAGAAGTGGAACCTAGATGGTATTTGGTAACGGGGGCACACTACCTCAAGAAATTGTCTAGTTCCCTGTGAACTAACGGCGGATACCGGACGCACGTCTAACACCAACATAGTTGTCAAGGCCTCAGTTATCCGCTTTGCAACAGGATGACTGCTGTGATATTTCATCTTCCTCGCAAAGGACTGTTGGACAGTCAATTGCTTACTGGAAGTAGTACAAGTGGTCTTCCGACTTCCCCTCTGGGATGACCATCGACTCCCAGCAGCAACAACAGCAGCGCCAGCAGCAGTAGGCGTTACACGCAAGGATGCATCGGAGGAATCCCAGGCAGGAGAGGACTCGTCAGAATTGCCAGTGACATGGCCTGCAGGACTATTGGCATTCCTGGGGAAGGAGGAAATTGACACTGAGGGAGTTGGTGGGGTGGTTTGCGTGAGCTTGGTTACAAGAGGAAGGGATTTACTGGTCAGTGGACTGCTTCCGCTGTCGCCCAAAGTTTTTGAACTTGTCACTGACTTATTATGAATGCGCTGCAGGTGACGTATAAGGGAGGATGTTCCGAGGTGGTTAACGTCCTTACCCCTACTTATTACAGCTTGACAAAGGCAACACACGGCTTGACAAATGTTGTCCGCATTTCTGTTGAAATACTTCCACACCGAAGAGCTGATTTTTTTGGTATTTTGACCAGGTATGTCAATGGCCATATTCCTCCCACGGACAACAGGTGTCTCCCCGGGTGCCTGACTTAAACAAACCACCTCACCATAAGAATCCTCCTTGTCAATTTCCTCCCCAGCGCCAGCAACACCCATATCCTCCTCGTCCTGGTGTACTTCAACACTGACATCTTCAATCTGACTATCAGGAACTGGACTGCGGGTGCTCCTTCCAGCACTTGCAGGGGGCGTGCAAATGGTGGAAGGCGCATGCTCTTCACGTCCAGTGTTGGGAAGGTCAGGCATCGCAACCGACACAATTGGACTCTCCTTGTGGATTTGTGATTTCGAAGAACGCACAGTTCTTTGCTGTGCTTTTGCCAGCTTGAGTCTTTTCATTTTTCTAGCGAGAGGCTGAGTGCTTCCATCCTCATGTGAAGCTGAACCACTAGCCATGAACATAGGCCAGGGCCTCAGCCGTTCCTTGCCACTCCGTGTGGTAAATGGCATATTGGCAAGTTTACGCTTCTCCTCCGACGATTTTATTTTAGATTTTTGAGTCCTTTTTTTACTGATATTTTGTGTTTTGGATTTTACATGCTCTGTACTATGACATTGGGCATCGGCCTTGGCAGACGACGTTGCTGGCATTTCATCGTCTTGGCCATGACTAGTGGCAGCAGCTTCAGCACGAGGTGGAAGTGGATCTTGATCTTTCCCTATTTTTGGAACCTCAACATTTTTGTTCTCCATATTTTAATAGGCACAACTAAAAGGCACCTCAGGTAAACAATGGAGATGGATGGATACTAGTATACTTATGGATGACGAGCGACTGCCGACACAGAGGTAGCTACAGCCGTGGACTACCGTACTGTGTCTGCTGCTAATATAGACTGGATGATAATGAGATAAAATTAAAATATATATATATATCACACTAGTACTGCAGCCGGACAGGTATATATTATGTAATGACGGACCTGCTGGACACTGTCTGTCAGCACTGCAGACTCCTAAAGTAAGCTACTACTATCTAGAAGATAGAAAAAAAAACCACGGGTAGGTGGTATACAATTATGGATGGACCAGCGACTGCCGACACAGAGGTAGCTACAGCCGTGGTCTACCGTACTGTGTCTGCTGCTAATATAGACTGGATGATAATGAGATAAAATTAAAATATATATATATATATATATCACACTAGTACTGCAGCCGGACAGGTATATATTATGTAATGACGGACCTGCTGGACACTGTCAGCACTGCAGACTCCTAAAGTAAGCTACTAGTATCAAGAAGATAGAAAAAAAAACCACGGGTAGGTGGTATACAATTATGGATGGACCAGCGACTGCCGACACAGAGGTAGCTACAGCCGTGGACTACCGTACTGTGTCTGCTGCTAATATAGACTGGATGATAATGAGATAAAATTAAAATATATATATATATATATCACACTAGTACTGCAGCCGGACAGGTATATATTATGTAATGACGGACCTGCTGGACACTGTCTGTCAGCACTGCAGACTCCTAAAGTAAGCTACTACTATCAAGAAGATAGAAAAAAAAACCACGGGTAGGTGGTATACAATTATGGATGGACCAGCGACTGCCGACACAGAGGTAGCTACAGCCGTGGACTACCGTACTGTGTCTGCTGCTAATATAGACTGGATGATAATGAGATAAAATTAAAATATATATATATATCACACTAGTACTGCAGCCAGACAGGTATATATTATGTAATGACGGACCTGCTGGACACTGTCTGTCAGCACTGCAGACTCCTAAAGTAAGCTACTACTATCAAGAAGATAGAAAAAAAAAACACGGGTAGGTGGTATACAATTATGGATGGACCAGCGACTGCCGACACAGAGGTAGCTACAGCCGTGGACTACCGTACTGTGTCTGCTGCTAATATAGACTGGATGATAATGAGATAAAATTAAAATATATATATATATATCACACTAGTACT
The DNA here is from genome assembly GCF_028390025.1 of Pseudophryne corroboree. Classification (NCBI taxonomy): domain Eukaryota; kingdom Metazoa; phylum Chordata; class Amphibia; order Anura; family Myobatrachidae; genus Pseudophryne; species Pseudophryne corroboree. The sequence continues at coordinate 413,837,455 of NC_086446.1, read as the reverse complement.
GCAGCCGGACAGGTATATATTATGTAATGACGGACCTGCTGGACACTGTCTGTCAGCACTGCAGACTCCTAAAGTAAGCTACTACTATCAAGAAGATAGAAAAAAAAACCACAGGTAGGTGGTATACAATTATGGATGGACCAGCGACTGCCGACACAGAGGTAGCTACAGCCGTGTCTGTGTCTGCTGCTAATATAGACTGGATGATAATGAGATGAAATTAAAATATATATATATATATCACACTAGTACTGCAGCCGGACAGGTATATATTATGTAATGACGGACCTGCTGGACACTGTCTGTCAGCACTGCAGACTCCTAAAGTAAGCTACTAGTATCAAGAAGATAGAAAAAAAAAACACGGGTAAGTGGTATACAATTATGGATGGACCAGCGACTGCCGACACAGAGGTAGCTACAGCCGTGGACTACCATACTGTGTCTGCTGCTAATATAGACTGGATGATAATGAGATAAAATTAAAATATATATATATATCACACTAGTACTGCAGCCGGACAGGTATATATTATGTAATGACGGACCTGCTGGACACTGTCTGTCAGCACTGCAGACTCCTAAAGTAAGCTACTACTATCAAGAAGATAGAAAAAAAAACACGGGTAGGTGGTATACAATTATGGATGGACCAGCGACTGCCGACACAGAGGTAGCTACAGCCGTGGACTACCGTACTGTTTCTGCTGCTAATATAGACTGGATGATAATGAGATAAAATTAAAATATATATATATATCACACTAGTACTGCAGCCGGACAGGTATATATTATGTAATGACGGACCTGCTGGACACTGTCTGTCAGCACTGCAGACTCCTAAAGTAAGCTACTAGTATCAAGAAGATAGAAAAAAAAACCACGGGTAGGTGGTATACAATTATGGATGGACCAGCGACTGCCGACACAGAGGTAGCTACAGCCGTGGACTACCGTACTGTGTCTGCTGCTAATATAGACTGGATGATAATGAGATAAAATTAAAATATATATATATATATCACACTAGTACTGCAGCCGGACAGGTATATATTATGTAATGACGGACCTGCTGGACACTGTCTGAAGAATGCGTTTATAAAAACACCACACGACGAGTGTTTAACTTTTTCAGGCAGACAATCAATATACTGGTGGTCCGCAGACAATCACAATACTGGTGGTCAGTGGTCACTGGTCAGTCACACTGGCACTGCAGTGGCACTCTGGCAGCAAAAGTGTGCACTGTACTTAAATGTACTCCTGCTATAACTGCTCCCTGTCACGATCCGGGTATCTGGACGCCATTACTTACCCTTCAGATGCCTCCTAAGGCGGGCTCAGCGTTCCAGGACCGGATTCCGCTGTTCCTGAGTTTCCACATGCAGAGTGGTCTTTTCATCAGCCGCGGCCTCCGCTGTGCCCGCGTGGTTAAATGTGCATCTATCAGCCTGGCGTCTCCTGTCTCCGGTGGCCGGCGCCGCCATTACTGTTTCCCAGACCACATGGATTACAAACCAAACTTCCCTCCAAGTGTCTGCATGGGCGCAGCCATCTTGGATTCTGTCATCTGATCATTTCCACCAATCTGCTGTCTGTGTTGTTGATTTGCATAATTGCCTAGCCAACCCCTTCCTTGCTGCAGGTATAAGTAAGCTGTACCTGAGCAAGGAAGACGTCAGTGCTTTGGTTGTCAAACCTAGTTCCTGTTTGTCTCTCTTCTATGATTGTCTTCCAGGTTCCAGCTCCTGTCTCAAGACTTCCACCATAGAGACCCGCACCAGCATTCCACCTGCGGTGTAGCCTGACTCTCCAATCCATTGTGGATTCATCTGTTTCCAGCTACAACACTACCTGCTTCCAGCCTCAGCTTCCAGCAGAGTACAGCTTCCCTTAAAGGGCCGGTGTCCTTTCTACACTTTACCACTCTCCACCGGAATTATTATTTCTCCGCTCTCAAGTTCTACATTTCAGTTCACATTTCATCGCTCCCAAAGTTCATTTATTATTTAACTGGTTCCAGCCAGTATCCACTCCGTGCTAACAACAGTCTGGTTCCAGCCAGTATCCACAGCAGCTGTTTTACCTTCAGCAACCCAGCTCTTCCTGGAACACCAGCTGGTACAATCCTGGGTTATCTCCATTGCTACAGCCGGGCCTGGTAAGGACTTTCCATCTAGAAGATCATAAGAACTATCTCACACTACCAGTGCCCTGTGGCTCCTGCCATGCTGTAGTACTCAGGAACTGTATTTATTCTTTGCTGACTTTTACGTTTTCTTTTATTGCTGCTGTGATGCGGAGTTGTCATAATAAACATCATTGACTTTTATCTAAGTTGTCGTGGTCACGCCTTCGGGCAGTTATTATTCATGTTACTTACATGTCCAGGGGTCTGATACAACCTCCCAGGTTCCGGTACATCTCAGCCCCTACAACTGAGGCTGCCTCCCGTCAGCTCAGGCCCTCAGTTGTGACAGTAAGCACTGACCTAATGAATCCAGCCGGAGACCAGGATCAAGCGGCCAGGCCGATGCAAGAACTGGCAGCCCGACTAGAACATCAGGAGGCTGCACAGGGCCACATCATCCGCTGTCTCCAGGATCTCTCTACTCGGCTGGATGGGGTTCAGACAACTCTCCGTGGATCAGGCGCGTCTGGTGCGTCAACCACAGTGACTCCAGCTATAACCCCACCCACCTTACCCATTTCTGCTCCACGTCTTCATCTTCCAACGCCAGCAAAATTTGACGGATCTCCAAGATTCTGCAGGGGATTTCTCAACCAGTGTGAGATTCAGTTTGAGCTACAACCTGGCAATTTTCCCAGTGACCGTACAAAAATTGCCTACATTATTTCTCTTCTCAGTGGCTCAGCCCTTGATTGGGCATCACCGTTATGGGAGAGGTCCGACACCCTGCTATCTTCTTACACTGCATTTGTGTCAACATTCAGGCGCATCTTCGCCGAGCCAGGCCGGGTAACTTCAGCTTCGTCTGAGATTCTCCGTTTACGCCAGGAATCACGTACTGTAGGACAATATCTTATACAGTTCCAGATCCTGGCATCCGAACTGGCATGGAACGACGAGGCCCTGTATGCTGCATTCTGGCATGGTTTATCCGAGCGTATTAAAGATGAGTTAGCTACCAGAGACTTACCTTCCAAGTTAGATGAGCTAATCTCACTTTGTACGAAAGTTGACTTACGTTTCAGAGAGAGAGCAACTGAGCGTGGAAGATCATCTGCTCCAAAATCTTCTACTCCTCCTCCTCGCCAACTGTCACCAACTACAGATGAACCCATGCAAATTGGCCGTTCCCGTTTAACTCCTGCTGAGCGCCGAAGACGTCTCTCCGAGTTTCTCTGTCTGTATTGTGCAGCTCCGTCTCACACCATTAATGCCTGTCCCAAACGTCCGGGAAACTCCAAATCCTAGCTCGCCAAGGAGAGGGCCGGCTAGGAGTAATGATCTCCTCTCCATCTCCTCAAGATTGTAACCTCCCAGTCTCGCTTCAAGTTGCTCAACGTTATCAGAACGTCATTGCCCTCCTGGATTCCGGAGCAGCTGGGAACTTTATTACTGAAGCCTATGTTAAACGGTGGTCCCTACCCACCGAGAGACTTCCTTCGTCCTTTTCCTTAACTGCTGTGGATGGCAGTAAAATTTTTGATACAGTTATTTCTCTAAGGACTCTACCAGTTCGTCTGAGAGTGGGAGTTCTTCATTCCGAACTTATTTCATTTTTAGTGATTCCAAGAGCCACACATCCTGTGGTCCTGGGCCTTCCATGGCTCCGTCTTCACAATCCTACAATTGATTGGACGACTACGCAAATCCTGGCATGGGGTTCCTCCTGTACTAAGACATGTTTGTTTAAAGTGTTGCCTGTCTGTTCTTCCTCCCCCAGGTCGTCTGATGTTCCACCTCCTCCATATCAAGATTTCACGGATGTGTTCAGTAAAGCTTCTGCTGATATCCTTCCTCCTCATAGAGAATGGGACTGCCCGATTGATCTCGTTCCAGGGAAGGTTCCACCTCGAGGCCGAACTTATCCGTTGTCTCTCCCCGAGACACATTCTATGGAGGAATACATTAAAGAGAACCTAGCAAAGGGGTTCATTCGACCTTCTTCTTCTCCAGCCGGCGCAGGCTTCTTTTTTGTAAAGAAGAAAGATGGTGGTCTGCGGCCGTGCATCGACTACAGAGGTTTGAACGACATTACCATCAAGAACCGCTATCCTTTACCCCTGATTACTGAGCTCTTTGACAGAGTTAGCGGAGCTACCATCTTTACAAAGCTGGACCTGAGAGGTGCATACAATCTCATCCGGATCCGTGAGGGTGACGAGTGGAAGACCGCATTTAACACCCGTGACGGACATTATGAGTACCTCGTCATGCCCTTCGGATTGAGCAATGCTCCAGCTGTCTTCCAGCATTTCGTCAATGAGATCTTCAGAGACATTCTATACCGTCATGTCGTGGTCTATCTAGATGATATCCTCATTTTTGCCAACAATTTAGAGGAACATCGTTTCTGGGTAAAGGAGGTTCTGTCCCGTCTCCGTGTCAATCATCTCTACTGCAAATTAGAGAAATGCGTCTTTGAAGTCAAGTCCATTCCGTTTCTAGGGTACATTGTGTCCGGTTCCGGACTAGGGCCCTCATTCCGAGTTGTTCGCTCGGTATTTTTCATCGCATCGCAGTGAAAATCCGCTTAGTACGCATGCGCAATGTTCGCACTGCGACTGCGCCAAGTAACTTTACTATGAAGAAAGTATTTTTACTCACGGCTTTTTCTTCGCTCCGGCGATCGTAATGTGATTGACAGGAAATGGGTGTTACTGGGCGGAAACACGGCGTTTCAGGGGCGTGTGGCTGAAAACGCTACCGTTTCCGGAAAAAACGCAGGAGTGGCCGGGGAAACGGTGGGAGTGCCTGGGCGAACGCTGGGTGTGTTTGTGACGTCAACCAGGAACGACAAGCACTGAAATGATCGCACAGGCAGAGTAAGTCTGGAGCTACTCTGAAACTGCTAACTCGTTTGTAATCGCAATATTGCGCGTACGTCGGTCGCAATTTTAAGAAGCTAAGATTCACTCCCAGTAGGCGGCGGCTTAGCGTGTGTAACTCTGCTACATTCGCCTTGCGAGCGAACAACTCGGAATGAGGGCCCAGAGATGGATCCTGAGAAACTACAAGCAATCCAGAATTGGCCGGTACCCTTAACCCTCAAAGGGGTCCAGAGGTTCTTAGGGTTCGCCAATTATTACCGAAAGTTTATACGAGACTTTTCCACCATTGTGGCGCCTATTACTGCTTTCACCAAGAAGGGTGCTAACCCGTCCAAGTGGTCTGAAGAAGCCATGCAAGCTTTTCATCTTTTAAAACAGAGGTTCATCTCTGCACCTGTCCTGAAACAGCCTGACATCGACTCTCCTTTCATCTTAGAGGTGGATGCCTCCTCCGTTGGAGTAGGAGCGGTGTTATCTCAGAGGGCTAAAGATGGTCATTTACATCCTTGCAGTTTCTTCTCACGGAAGTTCTCCCCAGCGGAGCGCAACTATGCCATTGGCGACCAGGAGTTGCTAGCCATCAAGCTCGCTCTAGAGGAGTGGAGATATCTGTTGGAGGGAGCTTCTCATTCAATCACCATCCTTACAGACCACAAGAACCTTCTATATCTAAAAGGCGCACAATGTCTCAACCCTCGTCAGGCCAGATGGGCACTTTTCTTTTCCAGGTTCGACTTTAAACTCCAGTTCTGTCCGGGCTCTCAGAATCGCAAGGCCGATGCCCTTTCCCGCTCATGGGAGCAAGAAAATGAGTCAGAGTCTTCAGACAAGCATCCTATTATAAATCCGTTGGCATTCTCCACGGTAGGGATGGACTCTACGCCCCCATCAGGGAAAAGTTTTGTGAAGCCGACACTAAGGAAGAAGCTCATGCATTGGGCCCATGCTTCCCGTTTTGCCGGACATACAGGTATCCAAAAAACCCTGGAGTTTATCTCTAGGTCCTATTGGTGGCCAACTCTGAAAAAGGACGTTTTGGAGTTTATTGCATCTTGCCCAAAGTGTGCTCAACATAAAGTATCCCGCCAGTCGCCTGCGGGGCAACTGGTTCCACTATCTGTTCCCCGTCGACCATGGACCCATTTGTCAATGGATTTTATTACAGATTTGCCCATGTGCAACAAGTTCAATACCATCTGGGTGGTAGTTGACCGGTTCACCAAGATGGCACACTTCATTCCTCTCACCGGTCTTCCGTCAGCTTCCAAGTTGGCTCAAGTATTCATACAAGAGATCTTCCGACTCCACGGTCTTCCAGAAGAAATTATCTCAGATCGAGGAGTTCAATTCACAGCCAAATTCTGGCGAAGTTTATGTCAAGTCCTCCAAGTCAAGTTAAAGTTTTCCACGGCTTACCATCCTCAGACCAATGGTCAAACTGAGAGGGTGAATCAGGACTTGGAGGCCTTCCTCCGCATCTATGTGTCCTCCTCTCAAGATGACTGGGTTCAATTACTTCCCTGGGCCGAGTTCTGTCATAACAACCAGTATCATTCTTCATCTTCCTCAACACCATTCTTCACCAACTTTGGATTCCACCCTAAAGTCCCTGAGTTCCAACCGCTTCCAGCAACTTCTGTTCCCGCAGTGGATATCACCTTGCATCAGTTTGCCAATATCTGGAAGAGCGTACGATCTGCTCTGCTCAAGGCATCGTTCAGGTACAAGAAGTTTGCGGATAAGAAGCGTCGAGCAGTTCCTGTTCTCAAGGTGGGTGATCGGGTATGGTTATCCACGAAGAATTTGAGGTTAAGAGTTCCCAGTATGAAGTTTGCACCTCGCTACATCGGTCCTTTTAAAATTGATCAAGTCATCAATCCTGTTGCTTACAGACTCCAGTTACCTCCCTTCTTAAAAATACCCAGGACATTCCATGTTTCCCTGTTGAAACCGCTAATCTTGAATCGGTTTCATTCCTCACTTCCACCAACTCCGAAAGTCCAAACTCAACGAGGCGTTGAGTATGAAGTGGCCAAGATCCTGGACTCACGTCACCGTTACGGTCAACTTCAGTATCTCATTGACTGGAAGGGCTATGGTCCTGAAGAACGCTCTTGGACCAATGCCTCTGACGTCCATGCTCCTGCCTTGGTCCGAAATTTCCACGCAAAGTTTCCTTTAAAGCCTAAGAAGTGTCCTGGGGCCACTCCTAAAGGGGGGGGTGCTGTCACGATCCGGGTATCTGGACGCCATTACTTACCCTTCAGATGCCTCCTAAGGCGGGCTCAGCGTTCCAGGACCGGATTCCGCTGTTCCTGAGTTTCCACATGCAGAGTGGTCTTTTCATCAGCCGCGGCCTCCGCTGTGCCCGCGTGGTTAAATGTGCATCTATCAGCCTGGCGTCTCCTGTCTCCGGTGGCCGGCGCCGCCATTACTGTTTCCCAGACCACATGGATTACAAACCAAACTTCCCTCCAAGTGTCTGCATGGGCGCAGCCATCTTGGATTCTGTCATCTGATCATTTCCACCAATCTGCTGTCTGTGTTGTTGATTTGCATAATTGCCTAGCCAACCCCTTCCTTGCTGCAGGTATAAGTAAGCTGTACCTGAGCAAGGAAGACGTCAGTGCTTTGGTTGTCAAACCTAGTTCCTGTTTGTCTCTCTTCTATGATTGTCTTCCAGGTTCCAGCTCCTGTCTCAAGACTTCCACCATAGAGACCCGCACCAGCATTCCACCTGCGGTGTAGCCTGACTCTCCAATCCATTGTGGATTCATCTGTTTCCAGCTACAACACTACCTGCTTCCAGCCTCAGCTTCCAGCAGAGTACAGCTTCCCTTAAAGGGCCGGTGTCCTTTCTACACTTTACCACTCTCCACCGGAATTATTATTTCTCCGCTCTCAAGTTCTACATTTCAGTTCACATTTCATCGCTCCCAAAGTTCATTTATTATTTAACTGGTTCCAGCCAGTATCCACTCCGTGCTAACAACAGTCTGGTTCCAGCCAGTATCCACAGCAGCTGTTTTACCTTCAGCAACCCAGCTCTTCCTGGAACACCAGCTGGTACAATCCTGGGTTATCTCCATTGCTACAGCCGGGCCTGGTAAGGACTTTCCATCTAGAAGATCATAAGAACTATCTCACACTACCAGTGCCCTGTGGCTCCTGCCATGCTGTAGTACTCAGGAACTGTATTTATTCTTTGCTGACTTTTACGTTTTCTTTTATTGCTGCTGTGATGCGGAGTTGTCATAATAAACATCATTGACTTTTATCTAAGTTGTCGTGGTCACGCCTTCGGGCAGTTATTATTCATGTTACTTACATGTCCAGGGGTCTGATACAACCTCCCAGGTTCCGGTACATCTCAGCCCCTACAACTGAGGCTGCCTCCCGTCAGCTCAGGCCCTCAGTTGTGACACTCCCCAGTCTCCCCCACAATTAAGCTGTGTGAGCAGTGAGCACTGAGCACTCAGCAGTCAGATATTGATATACAGTATATGATGCAGCACACTGGGCTGAGCACAGATATGGTATGTGTGACTGTGTCACACTGTGTATCGTTTTTTTTCAGGCAGAGAACGGATTAATTAAACTGGTGGCACTGGTCACTGGTCACACTATCAGCAGCAAGAAGTAGTACTCCTCCTATATGCTCCCCAAAATTTGTGTCTCTCGTACTCTAGTCACTCTAAACGGAGAGGACGCCAGCCACGTCCTCTCCCTATCAATCTCAATGCACGTGTGAAAATGGCGGCGACGCGCGGCTCCTTATATAGAATCCGAGTCTCGCGATAGAATCCGAGCCTCGCGAGAATCCGACAGCGGGATGATGACGTTCGGGCGCGCTCGGGTTAACCGAGCAAGGCGGGAAGATCCGAGTCGCTCGGACCCGTGTAAAAAAACCTGAAGTTCGGGCGGGTTCGGATTCCGAGGAACCGAACCCGCTCATCTCTAATACTTATGTCCCCTAGTTGCTTTTCTAGCTGGTTAAAAGAAGAACATCAGGACCCTGACTGCTCTGCACTAGTTATATTTCTGTGACAGTACTTCTGTCCCTAGTAGTGAGGCCTACAGGCAGTGGGGCCTGTTGAGGATTTTGCTGGTGTGCTGCTGGGCCACTCTGACACTAGATGTTATAGTAAAAGGAGATAAGGTGGAGAGGTTTTCATGAGTGTCAAACTTAATATTTTATGCTAAAAGCCACTCTAGGGTTAAACCACAGTCACTCCACAATCTACTTTCCTGACAGAAAGCCTGCAATCTGTTTATTGCTTGAGGAACAGCATCACTACATCATTTTCTGTTATGCAACGAAAGTTAATTATGCATCCCAGCTATTAAAATGATTCATCAAAGAAAACATGAAATTGAATAATGGAAGAGTCCTGTTACTAAAACCTCTTTATGCACATAACCTCCACACAACACCTCATTTGCTCTTTACAGGATTTGTGTAACCCACATTAGTGGTATACTGACATCAGATTTGCACATTTTGAACCTGTACAGAAGGGAATTAGCTGAGCCGTAAGTAGACTTTTTGGAGCCCTGTGCCAGAGAGAGAATCGGCGCCAATCCCCCCTCTATTTTTCAATAGGGACATAAGGTACATGCCTCGTGGGGAAAGGGTAGGACAAGATTGATCCCAGGGAAAGCCCATTTCAATATACTGCCATACCTGATATTCAAACCTATAACCTGTTGAATTCTAATCAAACACCCTACACATTGAGCTTTTTGATCCTGCATAAAAAACTATGAAAACTATATGAAGCTACTTGTACTTTGTAAAAAAAATAATAATCAGCATTGCAATTGAGCAAATCTATGTAGTGTGCAGCCACACATCCAATCACTTGCAGCCACATACTACATAGATCTGCTCAGCCACAATGCTGATCATTTTTTCACAAAGTACAAGGTAGGCTTTAAATACTTAGAATGCTCTAATTTAGAATTCTCTAGCTTTCTATGCAAGGGCAGGTAGCTCAATGAATAGATTGTCTGACTGCAATGCCACAGACAGTGGGTTCAAATCCTGGGTATGTCAGCATCTTGAAATGTAATAACAGACAGTGTGAACCAAGTTTAGTTTATTAATTTTGTATAGATATACCTGTAAGTGACAGAAAGGATCAGGGTAGGAGACACGGTTAGGAGGTGCTGGTCTTCAAAAACGGGGAAAGATGCAAGTGATAGTAATTAAAACAGTTAATTGACAAGAGCTGCCATCAGTGCCCCCTACCCCCCTATGTGTGATGCCCCCTCCGCACACACCTAGTTATGGCCCTGGGAGTTAGCAAAGACTCCAGCACATGCTATCGACTGGGACCAAAGTGCTCAAGCTATTGCTGGAAAGATGGAATCACCAGCATCAGGAGTAGATGGGGGGGGGGGGAGGGGGGCGGGAGATGGAGAGCACAGTAGAAGCCTGTTCTGGGTGCAGAGTGTACAGCATATCTTGATCTTTGGCCATTATGCACTAGATACCCTGTACCCATTAAAGATATGTGTATGGATCCTGTCGTCGGTGGCAGTGTTCCCTTAGCTGGTGGCACTATAGAAGTATGCGGCATTGCAGGTTCCCTCATCCGCGGCAAGTCCTCCCGGGGCTTCCTCCCACATGTGGCTCCACTGCAGGGTGATCCTCCGGGTATGAGCTGTTCCACAAGTGGATGGTAGGATGTTACTTTGAAATGTCTGGCTATGTTTCACTGCTCCAAGCAGTCTCTATAGTTGGTGATGAGCAGGACTTCCTGCAGGCTACCGGTCACACCACCCTGCTGAAGCTCTCTGCAGGCACCATCAGGGGTGGATTGGCCATAGAGCTTCCCAGGAAGATTTCTGGTAGGCTGATGTGTCTGTGGGGCCTGTTTTGTGTGTTGTCATGTGGCCCCACCCCCCACATGACAGGCAGCCCACTGCACTCAGTACACTGCATTGTCCTCATTTATTCTGTTATTCCATCTCTGCAGTATAGCAACTCTGCCATCCAGTTACGCGGTTATGACTACACGGTATGTTATACCTCTTGTCGGGCCACTTCTACAAAATTTAACAGGGCCAATTTTAGTTCCCAGTCTGCCCCTGGGCACCATTACTGTCCCTGCATATCTCTTTGCTTCAATTACAGCGTGGTCGCGTGGATCTGGACCCATGTGGGTTCTATGAACTGCATAAATTCTTTTATATGCTCTGCCATTTGTGTAGTTCAGTGCTATTCTGGTGAGTGGAGTCAGTCATTTCTCCTCTCTCAGACTGGACTATATATCTGTACATTACTGAATCCTGTATCATGTACTGTACATGTGATACTTCTGAGTAAGAGCCTAACTGTGGGGCTATTATCTACTGTGTGTAGGGGGGTGCTACTGGGACTGACCAATGTTTTTCATGCTTGTGTCCTTATTTATCTGCATTATTCTCCTGTTGGAAGTTATTGTTGGAAAGCACGGCCAATCTGATGCTGCAGCCAAAGTAGAGAAATATGCCCAATTGTCTACATCTGCTGCTCCCTCAAGCATTAATTCTCAAGTGGCATTTGGGCATCTGCTACCTCTTCCCAGGGGTCTAACTCTGTAGCACATTCAGAAGTTACAATTCAGCAAGTGAAACAAAGCTTGCTGATAAAATGGAAGGGTGCAGCCTGATTTTTCTTTACTATGGCATGACTTCCAACGGATGCAGGAGAGCGTTGGAGAAATGGAAAGATGTGTCTCTAATCTGGAGGACTATCATAGCCCACTGCAGTCCCAAGTTGCTTCTTTAACCATGCAAATGCATATGGAGTGTAGACTCTATCAGAATAATGTGAGATTCGTGGGCCATCCTGAAAAGGAGGAGGGGTCTACTCCTGAAGCTTTCCTGGAAAATGGCTCCTTGCTTCATATGATTGTGACTCCTTCTCTACCCAATTTGCAGTTGAACATGTACATCATGTTTCTCCTCGGCCATTGCCAACCGTTGTGTCGAAGTCAAAATTATTACACAAAAAGAACATACAAACTACACACATATAAAAGTCGCTATACTTGCAAATACGCGCAGCGAGCAAAGCAATATATGGTAACACAAGCATTTACACGGACATGCCACAGACAGAGATGGATTCGACATTTATTTCATGCAGTACATAAATATAATATCAATCGCCAGACATCATGATGATTTAAAATTATATAATGAAGTAATGTCATGTATGTGTATTATTTGAACGAAACAAGATAGACCGGTCATATTTACTATTAAAGCAACCAGATTAATGTGTAGATTCATTTAATACTTGTTATAAAGTTGTAGGACATTGCAACAAATAATTATGATTAAATGTATGTAAGCTAAAATCACTTTTATTAGAACAATAGATATTCCAAGCAGGTAGTGGACAGGAAGCTCCTGCCAGCCCCTTTGGACGTCCCCAAGGCTGAACCTGTTCAGCATATACAAATAGACTAGTGACTCATCATGAATGAGTGAGTCCCCTCCCCCAGAAACTAGATAACACATTGCTGACCACACAGGAAGTTAGTTGCTTTTTGGTACCAGAGGATGAAGGAGTTGCTGGCAGATCAGTTCCTGCATTTATTTGCAGAGAGAGAGTCTTATGGAAAGACGAATTTATATAACTTAAGGATAATGGTTTTGTATGCTGGTCTGTAACTGTATGTAACTGTGACTGTAACTGTATGTTTTAACTGCTTACTGTGTGAGTTGTAACCATGTAACTATAGGTATACTGTACTTTGTAATATATCGAATCCATATCCTTTTAGTAACAAATATATACATCAATGAGCTTTGGAACTCAGATAATGTGTGGGTGTATTGTTTTCTCTTATGGGATGCAGTGTTTTGCGATGTATAGCACACATTCATGGGATATGGTAATAAGAGGTGCAGGCGTTTACAATATATATTAGAGCGGGCATTTTAAATGTTTGTGAGAAAGCAATTTGGCATTCACAGATGAGAGCTCTTACGGGATATCCTGGTCTAAATAATGCACTGTACATTATAAACGTGACGCTGTGGTCGATCAGCTTGTGGTGGACGCATCCTGATGCTGAGAAAATCATATCCACGTGTATTGTTGTGGTATCAGTAAGCCAATGATATGAAATTTCAAGGGACAATGCGTTTCTCATAATATTTAAGATGCTAAAATTTATTTTTATTGTTGCAAAACAAAGTTCAAATAAGTCATATTGTGTTTGATTCAGATTGGATTGTTTATCTGTTATGTAGGGTTAAAAGTACATTTAAAAGTTGCTGCATAGCCTTGATATAGTTTTTTTTAACTCAGGCCTAAAATAACTTCAGGTGCTTGTATAATGTGTGATTTCTTTGTGACAAAGGAAGCCGCATGGTCTGTCCTCCATTTTGGACTAACCACATGGACTAACCACACCATTTTGTGTAAACCTCATGAGTGTGGAAGGGGGAGGAGCAGTGGCCATTTTAGGAAGGTCATTTTCTAAATAGCTGATTTTTAGTCTGCTCAGAGCAATCAGCTTTCCTTGGTCACATCAAACACCATTTATGAGTTACCAATGCATTTATTTAACCCATGCCATAGTCAATTACAAATAGTTTCAATTGGGCCTAGTGAGAGTAAATGGTAAGATAAAAGCTTGGCTTGGGGTAAGAAATTGCACAGATAGAAAAAGGAAGGAAAGGGTTTTGTTTTGTTTTTTTGTTTTTTTCTCTTTTTCCTTCCAAGACTTGTAGAATCTGCTTGCTATAAGATAGCCAATGAAATGCAAATTAACCTGTGTAACTGCTTTTTTTTTTTAGCAGGGAAAAGCAAATAGCTTTGATATGCAAATAAGAGGTAAGGTGTCTCATAGGAGACCAGTGAATGGTACATATATATAATATTATTATAATTATGTGTATATTTATATCAGTGTATGTTCTGCAAGATAGCTATCCAATCTGAATCATATCATTTAAATTATTGATTATTGCTAGAGTCATTATAGATCTGTGTGAAATAGGATACATTTGTTGCTATATAGCTAAATTTGAAATAACAGCATTTTAAAGAAGTAAGTGTAAAGACACAAACGCAGGTCTGCATAAAAGTTTATACAGAACAAGTTGTGTCTAGTGGGCAATAGTAATTAGTATTGTTCACATTTATAGAGCTGGGTGATTTGTTTTATTGCGGACGCAGGGTTTTGTACACGTGTCTCAGACAAAGTACAGGACTGCGCACGCAGCGTAAGAGACACGCACGGTCGCGTGTGTACGCAAAGTGCGTAAGAGTTGTGCGCTAAGTACAAATTACACAATAGTGTCATTTAGTTCAAAGGTGGGATAGTAGACATTTAATACAATAGCACAAAACTACCCGGTTTCTAAAGCAGATTAGTATAAAACTTTTGTTTAAACTGTATTGCCTCTGGGTTATAGCTGCCTATCTGAATGAATTGAAATTTTCTTTACAGAAAAACCAAAGTGTATTTGAGTGAGTGAAAGCAGAACGAGTGGAGCTGAACCCAAGAACTAAGTGGTCTGAAGTGGTCTGAAGTGTTAACACTGGGTTAGTAGAGGCCCGGTGGCGTAGGGTTTGCTACCTTGCGTGACTAAGTGGTCTAAGTGGTCTGAAGTGGTCTTAGTGATCCCATACACTGAAGTGGTCTGGAGTGGTCTAGGCTAGGCGGTCTACAGCAATCGTAGGGCATATAGATAACTAGTATCTATAGGCTGTGCTATTGCATCGCATGTCCGTGTGTTCTGCACAGCACAACGTGATACCATTGTGTCATATGCGCCGTGGAAGAGCATACGCAGACGTGATTGTATAGACAAAGGGGTTTTTCTTTGACAACACCGGGAAATCTCCCTGGTGGGCTTCACTGGAAAGGGTGAAGGATAGTTATCTAATTTCTCTGTTTTTCACCCTACAAACAATTCCAGTTGAAAGATACCGAAAAGGAATTTTTCGCTGCCTCTCTCAGGAAAATATTCCAAACAGAACTTCCACCGAAAGAAATTACGGTGCTGTAAGGTCTGATAGGAGCTCTAAGTTGGGTACATTGCCTTCGCTATCGACAGTGTATGGTAGTACCGGCCAACGTGGGCGAGAGCGAGTGGAAGGCGCTCGGAGATACTTCCACTGTCTACTTACATTGAGTATTTTGGTGTTTGTGGGAATTTTTTTAGTTATTAAAAAGACCCACAAATATGGGAGCCAGTTGCTCAAGTGAGAGACGTTTGTGCAGGGTTCAGGTAGAAGAGTTAGGACTGAGAAGGTCATGTGTGAAAAATCTGAAGTGGTCTAAGTGATGGTTCACACACAGAAGTTTTATGCAATGAATGGTTATGTATGACTGACAAAGATAAGGTACCATTCCCTAAGGTGGGCAGTTTTGAACCAGAGGTATTGCAGAACTTAAGGATAAGAATATGTCTGATAAAATCCCGAAAACAAAGGGTCAGACATACAAAGTGTTTAAACGTGTTGCAGCAAGAGGGGTTGGTGAGTTTGATCCTAAGGTATTGCAGGTGGTATGTTTAACCAAAGTCATATGAGACAAGAATGGAAATATAAGAACTGTTTGAACTTGTAGCAACAATAAACAAGTAGGAAGAAAAAAAAGAGAATGCAAGTAAACCGCCATATGTTGATGTGGAAGCAGTTACGGCCAGCATACAAACCATAGAAAATAATAAACATATGAAAAATATGACTGTAACCTATATATGTACTAATGAATGTTGAAGTTTTATTTAGGAGGAGAAAATGACCTGATTGTTTTCGGCCATTTCTCATGTACCCAGAGGAGTATCCAACCGGTAAAAGAAGAGCAGTAGCTTGTGGGGGAAGTGGCTGAGACCAGTGGAACAGGTAAGTATGGTATCATTTGTGTACATATATAGTAAAACCCCAAAATAAAACAAAAAAAAATCAAGAAAGTAACGTCAGAAATGGAGAAAAAAACCTGTCCACGCATTAGTATTTGCCAGTAGGAAAGCGGACAGAGACAAGGTAACCCCAGGGTATTTCTTTCAGTTACCATATAAGAAGTATTCATTCCTAGTAATGTCCCTAGTAAAGATGAGCTCGGAAATGTTTGTTGGACCATGTACAGACACTTAATACAGGATGAGAAGGATTGAATGAAATACTTTGCATGACCTAGAAACATGTTAAACTTTTTTTTGTTTTTGTCTCTTGCAGTAATAGAAAAATCTCCATCTGGGTAAGACCACTGGTAAACACTAATTCGGCAAATGGGAGGTGGCTGTCTCTGTGCAAATGGATGGGCTCAATAAGGCATTGAGTGTCAGGGTGCAGACTTCTTTGCAAAATTGGAAAGGGGTCACAGTAGCAAATCTTAGATAGTGTGCTATTGAACATCACAAGAATAATGCTAGGCGCAGAGAACAACAGGTGGAGAGGTTGAGGACGGTAAGTATACTGGCACATACAGGAAAGACCCATCAGTCCAAACCCCAGATCCCTAATGGTCAATAATATGTTACACTTGTAGGAAGGAAGGGCATTTTGCCAGAGATTGTAGGAGTAGTAGGACACATAGTCAATATAGATCCCCTAGACAGAAAACACAAGCCACATTATTAAAAACATAGACGGGACCAAGGGACATATAGTAAGGAATCATAAGCCATATAGAAACACAGATTCGGCTAATGGGAAGAACAAAATAAATGCAACATTACCCTTTGACAAAACTTGCTGGGGTTAAGATGGGTCCTCTAAACTTTTGCTTCTTTTTCCTAGCAGAAATGGCCCCTGATTAACTTAATTTTGTTAGATATGATATACATATACTATGCTCCCGCTCAGGAAGTACAAAGTATGTTAGACACCCACGAAGACTAATGTCGCATTCTACTGTTCTAGATGCATGTCCATCACAGGTAGAGGAAATTATCTCACAGATACCGGGTTCCCTATGAACTTAGGATGGACAGGACACTGGATTGATGGCTGGGATAGTCCCAATAGCGATACGACAAACACAGAATTTTTTTTTAAGGGGAGTAGACCAAGTAGAGAATCACTTACCCGTAGTGCCCAATCCAGTTGTCAAATTTTTATAAAATCTTCACCTCTACAAACTCATCTGTCACCAACCTCTATTCTGTTTCTCTACAGTTTCCTCTTCATCTTTTGCGTTCACACAGGGTGGTACAATACATGGACCCAAGTACAATCCAAACTCCACATGCCTAGGTCCTTCAGAGTTCTGCCTGAACCCAGTATATCTCAACAGCACGATGACACCAGTATTACTGCAGTGTGCCTTGTCATGCACAAAGGGTGGAGAATGGGAATACTGGTGAAGGGAAATTTGTATAGACACTGATATGCCTGTTGGTGAATGGCAAACCTGACATTTTTTTTTTCATTTTCTTCTTCCTTCTCCCTTCTAGAGATGTTTCTTTTTTCTTTTTCTTTTTTGAGTTATGCTCATGGTACTTTACATTGCAAACACACGATAGTTAAATTAAGATACAAAAAAATTGTGTTCCCTACAGGAAAAGGCAGTCTGGAGGACAAAGGGGTATGGCCAGGAGTCCTCAGGACTGTGGGCAGGTGGACATGGTAAGCCAGTAGCCCCCAGAGCATACCTTCCAAGTCTAGCTGAGGTGGCACACGGTCTGACTCATCTAGGCAAAGAAGGTAGGTGCAGGCTGATGAGAGCCTACTGGTGTGCGCCAGGATTCTATTCTCATGCAGGTAAGAGAGCAATGACCTGTCTTGCTTGCTTGAGGAAGAATATTGGTAAATCAATACCAACAGAGCCATCCCATATCCCTCCTGCAGACGGATCTTTTCAGGAAATACAAAACGACTTCGTACAGTTAACACCCTTTAGGAATTATTGTTATGTATTGGTGTGCACTGATGTTTTCTAAAACTGGGTAGAGGCATTTCCTGCTGCCACGGATGCTGCTGTGTTTACCGCAAAGAAAAATTGCGCAGAAATTTGTGTGTAGATAATGGTACCCCTAGAAGTAGGAGAAAAGCTTGAAATTGTACTATTGTGATCATAGATACTGCCACTAGTATTATGTAGCTTCGGAACCACTCCCAGATCTTCACTCAACGAATCACCCTCTTCGAAATTTGTTTTTGTTTTGGTATTTGTGTCTTTTTGGTTGTTTTTGGAAGACAACCTCATGTCATGATTAATCCGCACAATTTATCAGAAATACACCAATGAGGTGACAGTACAGTACCTTATTGAGATGAGCCAGCATTTGAGATCTTGACAAAAGAACTTGAAACTGTAGATTGCTGGTATGCCAATTGTGATTGTTCTTACGCTCAGGTTGCCTAATAGGTGGGAAGGACCATACCAAGTTTTGTTGACAGCACTATCCCAGTGAAAGTAGCCGAGAGAGAGACTTGGGTCCACGATTCCCATTGCAGGAAAGTCGGAAAGTCCGGAAGGAACTCGTAAATGGAGTGAGATCGCAAAAGTATCACCAGAGACTCTGTTCCGTGAAGACTGAGAGGCGGCACTGTTGAACACTACCTGAGCGTACTAAAGGATTGCAGAAAGACCAGTCATTGTAATTGATTTGTTATGAACAAGAGTTGTTTTGTTCTATTTCTCTTTTCTCTCTTTCCCGTTGACAAACATTTTTTTTCATGATATTCTATTTTTGCGAGGTTTTTTTTATGAGGAGTCGAGTGTGGGACTGGAACTGGTTCTGGAGGAAGGAGTGATTTCCTTATAGGATCCCAGGATTAGCCGATCAGTTTGTTAAAGTCAAAGAAAAATCAAAGTTCTAGTAGTTATGGAGTTCAGAGGTAATCAGCAACAATCAGACAATGGATATTCACACATTGCAGATAAAGAGCTCATTAATATATGTGGAAGAAAGGTTTATGAATGGCTCTCCCCGAACTCCGAAGGTTTATGTTATTTAGGAAGGACACTACTTATAACCCTTGTTCAATGAGTAAACAGACCTAGCATACGTTCCAGAAATGGAAACAATGTTCAGAAAATGATAGGAATATGTAGATCATGAAAATGTTATATGTCACTGTCATGATTTGTTTGTGTCTTCTTCATCTATCCAGCAGAACCTCAATCGAATCCAAACATCAGTGTACAAAGACGTAGGTACGTGTATGTGTGAAATGTTCGTCGCAAATCAGACATTATAGGCCAAAGCACTGTCCCAGCATACTCTATAGGTTGAATGTTGTCCCACACCCAACCAGTGGTCCCGTGACCGCCGAGTGCATATAGAGGATGTCTCGGTCTCATCCCTGTCTTCCCCAAATATAGTCAAGTGTCTGATTTGCGAAATGCATACATACTTGTGTCTAGGTCACCGATTATTGTATGAAATATTTTTTTTCCTTATGTTAATAATTGATGGCAGTTATTGTTTGCTGCCAAAGGGTGGACTGTCGAAGTCAAAAATATTACATAAAAAGAACATACAAACTACACACATATAAGTCGCTATACTTGCAAATATGTGCAGTGAGCACAGCAATATATGGTAACACACGCATTTACACGGACATGCCACAGAGATGGATTTGACACTTATTTCATGCAGTACATAATTATAATATCAAGCGCCAGACATCATGATGATTTAAAATTATATAATGAAGTAATGTCATGTATGTGTATTATTTGAACGAAACAAGATAGACCGGTCATATTTACTATTAAAGCAACCAGATTAATGTGTAGATTCATTTGATACTTGTTATAAAGTTGTAGGACATTGCAACAAATAATTATGATTAAATGTATGTAAGCTAAAATCACTTTTATTAGAACAATAGATATTCCAAACAGGTAGTGGTCAGGAAGCTCCTGCCAGCCCCTTTGGACGTCCCCAAGGCTGAACCTGTTCAGCATATACAAAGAGACTAGTGACTCATCTTGAATGAGTGAGTCCCCTCTCCAGAAACTAGATAACACATTGCTGACCACACAGGAAGTTAGTTGCTTTTTGGTACCAGAGGATAAAGGAGTTGCTGGCAGACCAGTTCCTGCATTTATTTACAGAGAGAGAGAGAGTGATATGGAAAGACTAATTTATATAACTTAAGGATAATGGTATTGTATGCTGGCCTGTAACTGTATGTAACTGTGACTGTAACTGTATGTTTTAACTGCTTACTGTGTGAGTTGTAACCATGTAGCTATAGGTATACTGTACTTTGTAATATATCGAATCCATATCCTTTTAATAACAAATATATACATCAATGAGCTTTGGAACTCAGATAATGTGTGGGTGTATTGTTTTCTCTTATGGGATGCAGTGTTTTGCGATGTATAGCGCACATTCATGGGATATGGTAATAAGAGGTGCAAGCGTTTACAATATATATTAGAGCGGGCATTTTAAATATTTGTGAGAAAGCAATTTGGCATTCACAGTTGCTTCACCACGCACCTTTATTTGTTCTCACTATCAAGACTGTGAAGCTATTGTTTGATTGGGTTGAATTAAGGGCTTGCTGGAGTGGAATGCTGTCAAAATGTTGGTCTTCCCTGACTTTGCGAAAGACAAATTTCTCCTCATCAAATGTCACTTCTGTTAACTCAATATGATATTGTAACACCCCTGGGTTGGCAGGTATGTCTAAGTGGATGGGAGAAAGATATCACAGATGTTGGGACCTTTACACTGAAATGTTGCATTCCAAACCTTATCCCACAGTACCATGGGGGTAATTCAGACCTGATCATAGCAGCAACTTTGTTAGTAGTTGGGCAAAACCATGTACACTGCAGGTGTGGCAGATATAATATTTGCAGAGAGAATTAGATTTGGGTGAGTTATTTTGTTTCTGTGCAGAGTAAATACTGCCAGCTTTATTTTTACACTGCAATTTAGATTTCAGTATGAAAACACCCCACCCAAATCTATCTCTCTCTGCACGTTATCTCTGCCCCCCCCCCCCCCCCACCACCCCCAGCCCCCTGCAGTGCACATGGTTTTGCCCAACTGGTAACAAATTTGCTGCTACGATCAGGTCTGAATTACCCCCCATGTTCAGAGAGGTAGGATAGATTGATACAAAAGAGGAGTGAGTCAGCAGTTCCAACAGGATGTCTTTTATTGAGCTGCAATGAACTCTGGATTGAAGATGATAAAATGGCAGTATATTTGGACAATCACAATAAAAGAAGAATTTGGAATGTAAAAGATGGACAAAGAAAAAAAGACAATTTGGCTACAGATCACTCCACAATGGAGCATTCAATATGCAAAAGACAATTAATTGGAATCTCATAAGAATGGCAGGATTTTATTGGTATCACAGATGAACATTAATTAGAATCAGATACTGGCATAAAATAATTGGAATCATGATGTGGTAATGAGAAGAGTGATGAAAAACACAATTAACTATAATCAACACTATGGTTTAGCTTTCTCTAGCCAAGGTATATCAATCTTCACATGCAATCAATGTTGGAGCTCAAATAGAAATCTGCTGTGCCCCAGTATGTCACTGGGGAATTGGCACACAACTGAAAAAGGGGAAATCCTGGTTGATATCAAATTTGATTATTCACAATCATATGCAAAATATGCAAAGAGAATGTAACTAGTGAAGGAATGGTATTGTCTCTCAACAAATAAAATTTACTAAGCAGTGAGGGTCTTTTCCAGTGCAGTTAACTCTGTCTCTTTTCCTGCTTACAGGCTTGCACACAAACTTGTCAAAAACTCATTCTCTAAAATTAAATGTTTGTTTTTGAACTGATATCACAACTCAGTTTTACTGAATCTCAGAGTCTCAATGTGGTAGAGGGATGGGTTACCTTAATAAACTCTCCAGTAACTAACATAAGCTACAGTATGTAGCATTATGCTGTCCATGCCCTTTACTTTCACAGTTATGAATAGGCATCTCAACATGGTTATCAAGCTTGCCTGGGGCTCTTGTGTTTTTGTACTCACTCAGACCCTCTTAAGCAGAGGTGTTCCTTTGTACAGCCTGTCCTTAATGACTCCTTTCAGTCCTAAGTTGGCCATGGCATCCACACCTCCCCTCAGGCCCAGCGGTGTCTGGTCCTCGGTGGTGGAGGCTTAACACCCACCCACCTGACCATTGTCTCTCCGTCACACCTCTCTGCTCACACTTTGCAGCATGCTTCTCACCGCCCAGCATCCCGTTGATGTCACTTGGTCTCTCTATCTGTTCCCACTCAGCTCTGTGTGCGGCAAGCATTTACATACTTTCACTCCAACTTATTTTTCCCACAAGGCTCTCTTTTCCCAGGCTGCCCCTGTCCAATCAGCGGTCTGTATCTCGGCCATGTGCTCAGACCAGTGTCTGGGCTTTAACTCCTGCTGTGCCGCGGTCTTCCCCAGCGCTGCTGCAGACCTGCAAGTAACTTTTTAAAGGAGCACACACACCATTTTAATCCCCTCCAAGTTGCAGGTGGTAGCGTATGGGCAGACCAAGTTTTTTTGCTACTATGCGGCAGGCCGCTGCCTGGCTGGATCTGCTGTAATCTGGTCTGAGGCAGTTGGTGCCGGAGTGACTGTGTGTGGGTCTAAGGTCTTTTGTTCTATTTACTATTTGTACTGTATGGTTATATTCTTAAAAGCTTCAATATGTTTTGAGTTTGCATAATAAAAACTTGCACATCTACAATCTATTACTCTAACATGCGGGGGGGGACACCCAGCACAGGGCGGTCAGACCACCATGTATGCCGGATCCAGACCCGACACACACATGCAATAGTATTGCATGGCACTGATGCTTTCACATGTTTAGGGTAGCCCTCTGCCTACACAGCCTAGCTGCGAAGACAGGCAGCTACCTGCTATGTTACAAATTGTCTGGACCGCGCCCTCCCAATGCCGCCCCTTAAACTCCGCTGCGACACCCTTTCCCGCACCACGAACACCTCTGCTTGTTAATCAGGCAGGGGCATTCGCAGATATGAGATGCTGTTGCATCTCACAGTGTGTGCATGTGCAGTGCAGCTTCTGCACGTGTGCACACTTCACAGGGCATCAGCATGTGAACGCTACTGCAGCAGTGTTCCCTGCTGAATTAGGCCCTATGTGCGCTCCTTTTCTTGCTGGATAGCCCACCAAGTTTTGGTGGCTGTAGTTATTCATTGCTCCCATTACTCTGAGTTTAGATGAGTGGTTGGGGTAATTGTTTAGCTGGATATTTTGTGTTGTGTTATTTTGTTTTAGTTGTACTGTTTTGGGATCCTGGTATGCCCTGGTTAACGTGGTGCACAGGGTGGGGGGGTTGTGGGCATATTATGTTATTTGTTGATTTCTATTTGTTGATGTGATGAGATGTGCTGCACTATTGTCTCTGATGTACTGATTGTGTACAGTGCCATACGTGGTCCCTTAGGCCTGGTGTTTGGGAGATTCCTGGTCATATTTTTGTATTTTATTCATGATTAAGATATTGACTTGGAATGTGAGAGGTATTAATGATAAGATAAAGCACACTCTGGTTATAAATCAGCTGCAACAATATGGGTCGGAAATTACTTGTTTTTCAGAAACACACTTGGTGGGAGGGAAGCTTTTGTCACTTAAAAGGCCGTGGGTTAGATGGGCATTTCCTGCTCCGGGTGGTCTTCAGGTTGCCGGCTGTCAGGATCCCGGCGCACAGTATACCGGCGACGGAATCCCGACAGCGGAATACCGACACTTTTTCTCCCTCTTGGGAGTCCACGACCCCCCTGGAGGGAGAATAGATAGCGTGGCGCACATAGCGTGCACTGTGTTTGCAAGGGTCTCATTTGCACTCATCACGCTGTCGGTATGCCGGCGGTCGGGCTTCTGGCACCGGTATGCTGGTCGCCGGGAGCCCGGCCACCGGCATACCCTACTACACCCCCTGCTCCTTATACCTCCTCTTTTAGTGGTATACTTTATCTATCCTCATTAATAAAGCAGTCCCTTTCACCTGTAATGCTGTGAAAATAGACCCAGGGGGCCTCTTTGTCATTTTTTATTATGTCAATCATTTGCTTTTTTTGTTCATTTCAGCTGTGAACATTCCTCCTCCTTGTTCTTATGAGGTCCTGTAGTGTGCTGCAGAATTTGTAGCCCTCTCTTCCGATACCCCAATAATTTGTCTCAGTGATTTTAACAATGGTCTGGACATGAGAGGGATTCAGCATCTGAAGCTTCAGCCATACTTGCCTACTTTTGAAAAATCATTTCAGGGAGATTGTGAAAATAACACCTATCAGCGCGGACGTGCACTGCTACATCTGAGACGCGTGTCATAAACATGACTTACATCCACATGTGAATGAGCCCCAAAGTTAGTAAGATCTGATTGTTGAAGAAAATATCTTTTGCAGGATTTGTTCATGTATTGTGTTTTACAAGAGGTTCCATATACTGTAAGAGGCCACAAGAAACCTTAATTAAAATTTGTGTAGCCATAGGGATCATTGTGCCTTATAACCTATACAGGGATATGGCACTGATGATCCCATTTAAATGTATATATCTCTGATTTATTTTTTCCCCCCAAGAATGTAACAGCTACAGTATATACAGTACTCATGGTAAGGTGCAATCAGGGAGATTGCTGGATTATTCAGGGAGTCAGGGAGATTGCTACTATTTCAGGGAGTCTACTACAGAATGAGGGAGAGTAGGCAATTATGGCCTCAGCCTGCTCGGCAGTAACTAATGATTCCTCAGAATCAGAGAGGGGGGTAGGTTGTGAGGAAGGCACAGGCCACAGTAGAGGGTGCAGGTAATGTACCTTGACCTTGCACAGTGGCACACGCAGGGGGGTTTCCGAGTACCTGGAAACCCCCCGATGAGCCAAATGTTTTATTGTTGAGACGGAGACAGCACTGTCTCCATCTCAGCAAAAGCCATGATCGCGGCCGCTACCGCGGACCTCCTGCAACACCAGCAGAGAGCTACAGTACGTAGCTCTCTGCATAGTGGAAGTCCGGGGGGAGCTGCTGGCTGTGGAAGCTCAACCACAGCAGCTCCTTCCGTCCCTCCCTCCCTCGTCACAGAACTCCTGCTCCCAAGTCCCTGGTGGTATGTATACCACCATATATTTATATTTAAGGGTATTAAGTGATATTAAGTGGTGATAGATGTACTATCTATGTATGTGTATGATATATGCATATATATATATGTGTGTGTGTGTGTGTGTGTGTGTGTGTGTGTGTGTGTGTATACAGTGTGTGTGTATTTATGTATGTCTGTACGTACGTGCATTTATTTATGTGTATTTATATATATATATATATATATATATATATATATGTATGTGTGTATATATATATATATATATATATATATACACACACACACATACATATATATATATATATATATATATAGACAACGAAAAAACTGCGCCACTCCCAGACTTGCTTTTTAAAAAGTTTTTAAATAGGCGTCTTCCATCCCGCTGTGAAGGAGCCGGGTTCCGCTCCTTCACAGCGGGATGTAAGACGCCTATTTAGGTGAGTTGTCAGTACACACACTGTATGTCTGTTTTATATGTTGTGCTTGAAAATGGTGCTGTAGGGGCACCGAAATGTTGCACCTATGCAAGATGATTTTGCTTCACTAAAAACTTTTTCAAAAGCAAGTCTGGGAGTGCCGCAGTTTTTCCGTTGTCAGCATCTGTACCCACACTGAAGGCACCCGAACACAAACATTATCCAGTACAGAGTGCCTGATAAACAGGCTGTAATGATTGTGGAAATCCCACAGAGGGAGCCATTGAGGGCTGCAGTGGTTGTGGTATAGTCATAGGGGGAGCCACGGGCTGCAGTGGTTCTGGTATACCCAGTGCCGTAACTAAACATTTTAGCAATGTGTGCAAGAAATGGTATCAGAGCGCCCCTCATGTAAAATAGGGGCAGTGGCGCTTTTGGCGCATGGCACCAATACAGGGGCGTGGCATCATGGGGAAGGGGTGTGGCCACAAAATAATACCAATTCATATTATGGTGCACAGTAGTCTCCATTATTCAAATTATGCTGCACAGTAGCGCCACTACATCAAGTAGAGCCCCTTTTACACATTACGGCTGGTAGAGTCCCCTTTTTACCCATTACGGCAGAGTCTCCATTTACACATAACAGCAGATAGAGTCCCCTTTTTACACATTACGGCAGACAGAGTCCACCTTTTCTCTTACGTCCTAGGGGATACTGGGAATCCATTTAGTACCATGGGGAATAGACTGGTCCACTAGGAGCCTTAGGCACTTTAAGAATTTGATAGTGTGTGCTGGCTCCTCCCTCTATGCCCCTCCTACCCGACTCAGTTTAGAAAATGTGCCTGGAAGAGCCGGTCACGTCGCTGGAAGCTCCTGAAGAGTTTTCTGCATTTATTTTATATGTTTGTTATTTTCAGGCAGGACTGGAAGGCACCAGCCTGCCTGCTTCGTGGGAGGAATGGCCCAACCTCTTGAAGGATTAATGATCCCGTTCCCCGCTGACAGGACACTAGCTCCTGAGGGAACTATTTGCAAGCCCCACCATGGCAAGCGTACATTCCCACAGCACACGACCACTCCTAACAGAGCCAGAAGATAGAAGAGTGGTGAGTACTAAGCAAGCGAACCGCTAACTGGCAGCATGAGGGTACGGAGACGCACAGCTTCTACATGGAGTGGCTGGGTCTCCAGACGCTCCGCTTCTGAGGGAGCGAACTGAGTTTAAGTACACTATATGTGTACACAGTACCCAGACTGGCTTTACAGACATAAAAGGGGGCTGACTCCATTTTAGGCACTAAAATTACCACAGACAGAATATTAAAAGTGCAGGAAGGCAGCGCACCTTTGAAGGGGCGGGGCTTCACTATGAGTGGATCTAGCAGCTCACCAGCGCCATTTTCCCTCTGCAGTGGACACAGATGCTGACTGACAGGGGCGCGAAGCTCCTTCGGAGAGACTCCAGATTACCTCAGCCAGAGCCGGCCTTAGGCATAGGCAAACTAGGCAATTGCCTAGGGCATTTGGTATGCTTAGGGGCACCAGCAGCTTCTGCTGATTAAAATGATATGCGGCATGCCTATATTCTGTGTGTGACTGCTGCTGTATCTGCATACGAAATGCTATGTTACAGTGTATTCCTGGAAATCACTGTACTATAGCATTTCATACGCAGATACAGCCGCAGTTGCACACAGAATAAAGGCATGCTGCATATCATTTTAATCAGCAGAAGCTGCTTGTGCATCCTAGCCACATAATAATGCAAATAATATGATGCATTTTTATAAACAAAAGGCGCCCGACGTTAGCAGAGCTGCCAGCTGACTCATGCCAGGCATCTCCTGCAGAACCAGTGGCGGTGCTAGGGGGCACCAGCCAAAATCTTGCCTAGGGCATCATATTGGTTAGGGCCGGCTCTGACCTCAGCGATACCATGGGGTCATAGCGGGGGGGAGCACTTACTAGTGTACTAAGGGGTGTATTTACTAAGCCTTGGATGGAGATAAAGTCAACGGAGATAAAGTAGTAGCCAATCGGCTCCTAACTTCTATGCCACAGGCTGTGTTTGAAAAATGACAGTTAGGAGCCGATTGGCTGGTACTTTTTCTCTGTGGACTGTATCTCCATCCAAGGCTTAGTAAAAAGACCCCTAAGTCACAATCTGGGTAATTAGTCTGCGACCCAGCTAAGCTTGGCCTTAGCAGGGCGCTGTGTGCTGGCTCCATAATATCTCTGTGTCTCCCTGGAAGGGCTCTTTGTGGGTTAATTGTGCATTTAACCTGTTCCTGTGTGTGTGTGCTGTCACTGTCACAGTATATCAAAGAGTGTGTTTCATGTTCACAGTGTTACTCTTCTCCACTGGGTTCACTGCAGTGTACTCAGTGCAGTGTACCCTCCCAGGCTAGTGGGGCAGAGCCAGCTTGGCTGGACTCCATTAGTGGAATTATTTCCAATATTTCTACTAAATTTTCCTGCAATGAGAAAGAGACACAAAACTTTAGACAATTGATGACTGAGTTTATGAAAAGAGACTCAGTACCCAAACCAGCGTCTCAGTCCCCTGTCATTTGTCCGCAAAAACGTCCTTTAGTCTGACTCTGATGATGAAGGGTCAGACATGTAGGAGGGGGAGGTGGACTCAGAGGTGGGGTAGGGTACTCTGTCACAGGGAATAGAGGCTCTCATAGAGGCTATCAGAGAAGTTCTGCATGTCCCTGATAAGGTAACAGAGGAGACTGAGGAATCTTATTTTAATGTAAAAAAGAAATCCTCAGCCACTTTTCCTGTGTCAAAAGGAACTAAATATCCTTTTTTCGAAGAACCATGGGTTAATCCTAATAGGAAATTTAAAATCCCTAGAAGGTTGATATCATCTTTTCCTTTTCCTCCTGGGGATAGGAAAAAATGGGAAAATCCACCGATAGTGGACGCATCAGTATCCAGGCTGTCACGGAAAATTGTATTGCCTATCCGGGGTGCTCCCTAAAAGACACGGCTGATCGTAGAATTGAGAATACACTCAAATCTTTGTATACAGCTGCTGGGGTGGCCCAGAGACCCACTATAGCATGTGGGTGGATTACTAAGGCCATCGCCAAATGGTCTGGTAACCTACTTGAGGGGTTAGGTACCTTGACTCAGGGGGATATCATTTTACTCCTGTAACATATACAGGACTCTGAAAAATTTATGGTGGAAGCCATAAAAGAAATAGGTTTGCTTAATGCATGCACCACTGCTATGGCAGTGTCAGCACGCAGAGGCTTATGGCTACACCAGTGGACTGCTGAAGCGGACTCCAGGAAAGGCGTGGAAGGCCTACCCTTCACAGGAGAGGACTTATTTGGAGATGAACTAGACAAATGGATCTCCAAAGCTACTGCGGGTAAGTCCACGTATCTTCCTTCTGCAGCTCCCCCAGCCAGGAAGGCCTACTCAGGACCTAATCTACAGTCTTTTCGGACTGCCAAGTTTAAGGGCAAAACCAGAGGTTCTTCTACAGCCACCAGAGGTGCTAGAGGTAAACCATGCAAAACCAGCAACTGCCGGTTCACAGGAACAGAGCTCAAGCTCTGCTTCCTCAAAGCCTTCAGCATGACGGTGGACCGTGATGCCTGGAGGACTGGCAGGTGGGTGTCCGACTAAAAAAATTTCAGTCGCATCTGGACAGGTTCGTACCAGGATCCCTGGGTCATAGATCTTATTTCCCAGGGCTTCAGACTGGAGTTTCAGGAGCTCCCATCTCACAGATTCTTCAAATCAGGCTTACCAGTTTCACAAGAAGCAAGTATAACCTTACAGCATGCCATTCAAAAACTGGTACAGACTCAGGTCATTGTTTCAGTTCCACCTCATCTGCAAAACAAGGGATATTATTCCAACTTGTTTGTAGTACCAAAATCGGACGGTTCGTTAAGACCGATTTTGAACCTCAAGTCCTTTAACCTGTACTTACGAGTGTTCAAATTCAAGATGGAATCTCTGAGAGCGGTCTGGAGGATGGGGAATTCCTAGTGTCTCTGGATATCAAGGATGCATACCTTCACATTCCGATCTGGCCGCCTCATCAGGCTTATCTACGGTTTGCACTGCAGGACTGCAACTACCAGTTCCAGTCCCTGCCATTTGGTCTCTCCACAGCACCAAGAGTGTTCCCCAAGGTGATAGCAGAGATGATGTTTCTACTCCGCAAACAAGGAGTGAACATAATTCCGTACCTGGACAATCTTCTGATAAAGGCACCCTCCAGGGAGCGGTTATTGGACAGCTTTGGCCTCTCAATCAGGCTACTCCTGGATCACGGGTGGATTCTGAACTTACCAAAATCTCACCTGGAACCGACGCATAGGTTTCCTTTCCTGGGAATGATACTGGAAACAGAGTCTCAGAGAGTGTTCCTTCCCTTGGAGAAGGCTATGGTAATCCATAGCTGTACTGATGCCAACCAGGATCTTGGTGCATCTGTGCATTCGCCTTCTGTGGAAAATGGTGGCCTCTTACGAGGCGCTTCAGTATGGAAGGTTTCATGCAAGGCCCTTCCAGGTGGATCTGTTGGAGAAATGGCCGGGATCGCATCTTCACATACACCAGAGGATCTGTCTGTCACCAAGAGCCAGAATCTCCCTTCTGTGGTGGCTACAGACTTCTCACCTCGTCAAGGGTCGAAGGATCAGGATTCAGAATTGGATTCTGCTAACCACAGACACAAGTCTCAGAGGTTGGGGAGCAGTCACCCAGGGGGTGCAGTTTGAAGGAAGATGGTCAAGTCGGAAGTCGTCTGTCCAATAAACATCTTGGAACTCAGGGCAATCTACAATGCCCTACTGCAGGCCTCATCTCTACTTCACATTAGGCCATTCAAGTCTAGTCGGACAATGTAATGGCAGTAACGTAAATAAACCGACAGGGCAGAACAAAAAGCAGAGCCGCAATGTCAGAGGTGTCAAGAATTTTCCTGTGGGTGGAAAAACACACCGTGGCTTTGTCGGCGGTCTTCATTCCGGGAGTAGACAACTGGGAAGCAGACTTTCTCAGCAGACACAACCTGCACCCAGGGGAGTGGGGCCTCCACTCGGAGGTGTTCCGGTGGTTGACACGTCAGTGGGGATATCCACAGATCGATATGGTGGCCTCTCGACTCAACAAGAAGCTCAAGCGGTATTGTTCCAGGTCGAGAGACCCACAAGCAGTAGACGCTCTGACAACTCCGTTGGTCTACCAGCTGTTGTACGTGTTTCCTCCACTTCTTCTGATCCCAAGAATTCTAAAGAGAATAAAAAGGGAAAAGGTTCAAGAAATCCTCATTGCTCTTGACTGGCCTCGAAGGGCCTGGTACGCGGATCTTCTGGGGATACTGATCGAAGATCCGTGGCCTCTGCCTCTTCGCTAAAATCTTCTACTACAGGGCCCGTTCGTCTATCAAGACTTACCGCGGCTATGTTTAACGACATGGAAGTTGAAAGGCTGATTCTAGCCAGGAGAGGGATTCATGACAAGGTCATCCAGACTATGATCCAAGCCAGGAAGGGGGTAACGTCTAAACATTACCACGGTATGTGGAAGAAGTATGTCTCTTGGTGTGAGGGTAGACAATATTCTGCAGCGGAATTTCATCTGGGCTGACTACTGCTTTTTCTGCAGTCGAGAGTGGATGTGGGCCTATGCCTAGGCTAAATTAAAGTCCAGATTTCGGCCTTGTCTATTTAATGTCAACAATTGGCTTCTCTCCCTGAGGCCCAGACATTCTTGAAAGATGTTCTGCACATCCAGCCTCCCTTTGTGCCTCCCATGGCACCTTGGGATCTCAATTTGGTGCTTCAGTTCCTCCAATCAGACTGGTTTGAACCATTACAGGAGGTTGACGTAAAGTATCTTAAGTGGAAGACCGTCATACTGTTGGCCTTGGCTTCAGCAAGACGTGTGTCGGAGCTAGGGTCATTATCTCACAAGAGCCCCTACTTAATTTTCCATGATGACAGAGCTGAACTCAGAACTCGTCAGCAATTACTTCCTAAGGTGGAGTCCGCGTTTCACATCAACCAACCTATTGTTGTTCCGGCTGTTACGGACACCTCTACTACTTCAAAGTCTTTGGATGTTGTGAGGGCTTTGAAGGTGTACGTAAAGAGGACAGCTCGGCACAGGAAATCCGAATCGCTATTCGTTCTCTATGATCCCAATAAAATTGTGTGTCCTGCTTCAAAACAGTCTATTGCACACTGAATCAGGCTCACTATCCAGCATGCTTATTCCATGGCAGGATTACCGGTCCCAAAATCTGTACAGGCCCACTCTACTAGGTCGGTGGGTTCTTCTTGGGCGGCTGCCCGGGGTGTCTCAGCTTTACAGCTCTGCCGATCAGCTACTTGGTCTGGTTCAAACACGTTTGCAAAGTTTTACAAGTTCGACACTTTGGCCTCTGAGGACCTTCAGTTTGGGCAATCAGTTCTGCAGGAACCTCAGCACTCTCCCACCCGGTTTGGGAGCTTTTGTACTTCCCTATGGTTCTAAATGGATTCCCAGTTGGATTTTAATTACCTACCGGTAAATCCTTTTCTCGTAGTCCGTAGGGGATACTGACCACCCGCCCGGTGCTTCGTTCTTCCTGCACTGTTACTTAGTTAAGTATTCTGGTTTGTTCTGCTGTTGCTGTTCATGTTTCAAGTTTGGTTAGCATGGCTTTCCTATTGTTCTGTGTGTGCTGGTTCGTAATCTCACCACTTTTCCTTATCTATCCTTCTCTCAAAGCAAGTCCATCTCCTCGGGCACAGTTTCCTAGAATGAGTCTGGTGGGAGGGGCATAGAGGGAGGAGCCAGTGAACACTATCAAATTCTTAAAGTGCCCAAGGCTCCTAGTGGACCCGTTTATACCCCATGGTACTAAATGGATTCCCAGTATCCCCTACTGACTACGAGAAAAGGATTTACCGTTAGGTAATTACTATAAAATCCTATTTTACACATAACGGTGGACAGAGTCCCCTTTTTACACATTACAGCAGAAATAGTCCACCTTTATATACATTACAGCGGACAGAGTCCCCCTTTTTATACATTACAGCGGACAGAGTCCCCCTTTTTATACATTACATAGACAGAGTCCCCCTTTTTACACACTACGGCAGGTAGAGTCCCTCTTTATACACATTATGACAGGCAGAGTCCACCTTTTACACATTACGGCAGACAGAGTTCCCCTTTTTAGACATTACGACAGGCAGAGTCCACCTTTTAAACATTACGGTAGACAGAGTCCCCTTTTACACATTAAAATAGGCATATACACTGTGTGCCACCTATTTACGGCCCTGGATAAATAGACAGATTGGTAGATAGATAGGTAGACAAGATAGATAGATAGATAGATAGATAGATAGATAGATAGATAGATAGATAGATAGATAGATAGATAGATAGATAGATAGATACTATCTCTCCGATGGCTCATGCAGTCAGACTCCTCGGTGCAGGTTGGCAGATCCCGGAGAGGGGAGGAGGAGGAGGGTGGGAGACTTGGGAGCCGCAGCAGCGCACTGTAATTGGTGGCGGCACAGCTGCAGCTGTCCCTCTTCTTTCACATTGGCTGGCTGCCGCCGCTTTGAATGCTGGGATGAGGGAAGCGCATCCCAGTATTCACAGCGGCGGCCAGCCTATCTGGAAGAAGAGGGACAGCTGCAGCGGTGCCGCCATTAATTACAGTGCGATGCTGCGGCTCCTGAGTCCCCCTCCCTCCTCCTCCTTCTCACCTGCCCATGGAGCTGCTCCCCTCCTCACTCCGGCACACACAGGCGGCTTGTTTGAGTCAGTTTGACTCATTACAATGCTGCTGACTAAAGTCCCCTTGGAACGGGGATGTGGGCAGTTGTGCCTTCAGGATGACTCTGCTGTGTACCAGGCACACCGGGCACACACATAGTTACGGCCCTGGGTATACCCATAGGGGAAGCCACAGGTGGGGTAGCAATATGGTCAACAATCTTAGTCAGCAAAGTAGTAAAAGAGGGGGATCTTGTACAAGTGCTGGAGGAGCTGAGGTGCTGGGAGGCATCATACGGGTTGTGCACTGACCATCCTGTGACAATTCCTTAGGTAAAACCTCTGTGTTACAGGTTTTACATGCTACCATTGTAGAAGCCCTGGACTGCTTGGTCTTAGTTTTGTTAGACATAGCAGAATTACTGTGTACACACACACAAATATGGCAATGAGTAGTATGTGACAAAGTGCGCACACAATTTACAATATATATTACAGTGGGGCAAATGAAACCCTTAACACACCAGATTTCAAGGGTTATTCAGAGAGAAAAGTAGAAACAATATCAGCCAGAGAGAGAGGGATTGAAAACATGCAGCAGTACTAGCATAAGTCACATACAATGCAGAATAAACAATTTAACTGCAATGGGCACTGATAACAACTACCCTGCTCTGTATAAGATGCTTGGTAGGATGCAGCGCTTTGTATAACTTCCTATGTGATAAAGGTATACAGTGAGATTCTGCCCACTGCTCCTGGAGACCTGCAGATTTCCGATAGTGGCTTCCCAGTGTCTCTCTGTGGAGGAGAATAGGGAGGAGCAGCCCAGGGCTGTGGAATGATGCCCTGGGCTGTGGGAGGGGCCGCTGGGTAAGTGCTGACCTCCTCTTTGCTGAACTTCACCACTGGTTCTCCTGGCCTGTCTGTGTCCACAGTACCAGTGTACATTACAGCCCTGGTGGTCTTGTGCAGCCGCAGGGAACACTTAGTGGTTCATGAGCATGTCAACGCCGCTGGCCCTCTTCCCAGGCCAGTGATAAATGGACTGTGCTATATGTTGGTCCTGCAAACAGGTTATTCACCTTACCTGTCCCCCAGTAATCTGGTTACAGTCCTGTATGCCACTGTACCTCTGCTAGTGAAGGAAGTGTGCCAGGGGACCCCCCTAAATCATGCACCCAGTTGTGGCATCACGGCCCGCTGGGGGTGTTGGAGCATCAGCACTGGCTTCCTGTTGGACTACCAGATTCTGATACTGTAGCTCAGTAAAAAAAAGGTAAAATGAAAATTATTTAGAGTGTGAAAAATAAGCTTGGGCTGCACCCTTGTTCAGTGTGACCAGCTCCATGCTGGCACCGAAAACTGATTGTGCCAGAGCGGGGTATAAAGTCAGAGGAGACCACTGCATCCTGGGAGCCTCACAAAGCTTTAGTGGTTAACCATGTGGAGAAGACCATGGACCCCGAAGAAGAAATTATGGGGTAAATGTATTATAGCGGCACGATCCCACTTCCTGGTTTGCCTGGTGCAGCAGAAAAAGGACATCGAAAAGACGTACTAACATCGTAAACAGCGAAAGGCTCCCTCCTCTAGCGATGTCCCCCAAGCACACAACGCTTCAGCTTAGTGCTGAAGCGCTGCGTTTCCCTGTCCCAGCCGGCTCCAGTGCACCTGCACCCACCACAGGCAGGGACAGCTCTGTCCCTGCTGTGGTGTATGGGCATCACCACCTGCAGCTGTCGAAATGCTAACCGTCCATACATTGCCCGTGCTTTTCGGTCCTGTCACCCTGCACATACCGCTGCCTTCATACAAGGGGGAGAAGCGGTATAGCACACATAACGTGCGCTGATACTGCTTCTCCTCCATAACGACGGGTAATACATTTACCCCTTAGTTATAAAACAGTTTGGCATAGATGGTACAGTATCCAAATTACAAATTCTCTGCATATTCTTTAGATCCTTATGTTTGCATTAGAGACCACCCGTGGTTTGGTTTTGGTTCTAATTCATCATCGGGTTTTGGCAAAACCACCCTCAGGTGTTTTGGTTCTGATTCTGTAATCATTGATAAAAAATCTATAAGAACAGCTAAAATCATTAAATATTTACATTCAAAAACACAAAATTCAGATTTAAACTCTGCATTCCAAACTGCGTGAAATTCTGAAACAGGACTCGGTTTGGATCGGATCTCCTCTGTAGATCCGGAGAGGGTTTTGGTTTGGTTCGGATCCACAAAATTCGGGTGGCTTCAGATTTCTGAAGAACAAACCATCTCTAGTTTGCATGCATGTTTATATGCATTTCAGATTCAATTACAACTTTTATTCTTATGCATTAAGTACAACAATACTCAGTGCCTATTTCTAAATCGCACGCAAAGTGATTGTAAATATGGATGGACACGGCAGCCAAATTTACTATACTACCATATGCGTATTCCATACAGCTTCACCACCTGCTGTTATCCCATCCACAGCCGCAGCTGTAAGTAAGAAAAGGTACTTGCACCTGTCTTTTCCTGTAGTATCACTACTTGCTCCTGCATCATCCTGGGTGCCAGAGATCCATCACAAACCGGCAACCCTTTGCTGTACACGTGCCACAGAATAGCATGGACCTCTAGCTACACACCCACTATACTCCTATGAGATGGATCTCTTGCATGCATTCTTAATGTTGCCACAGAGAAACACCCATATCATGGAGATTCAGTCAATAATAGCACAGAGGTAAAATATCTACTGTGCCTGCTGACTTTTCTACAAAATTGCTATTTGCGACTGTATACAAAGCTGCATACTCCGGCCCTCACAGCTACGTGCAAGTACTACAAGTCTCATTTTTATGCAGTAAGCAAGTAGACATAACAAGCCTGCAATGCCTGCACAGGTGCTGCTCAGCTCTATTGTATGGAACTCTTTCACTGCAATTTCATCATTTCAGAGGAAGGAGGGAAGAGGGTTTTATGAAACACTTAAAATCCCATAAATGTGTTATTAGGGATGGCCATCAAATATGTGTGTTGGTATTGGCATTTCAGAGTGACCAATCAATGGTTTAACATAGAGGATCACGGTCCTCATTGCACCCCAACGGTCTAGATTTTAAGTTTATCCATGCTTGGCCACAGATGACTTAATTAGCTCCTCAGTCAATTTGATTTATCCATCTGTGCTGAGCTATGATAATAATAATAATAATAATAATAATAATAATTTTATTTATATAGCGCTCTTTCTCCAATAGGACTCAAGGCGCTTAACAGATACATAGCATAATATAGTACAGAAAATAATGAAGTACATTTTCATAAAATACAGAAGCATGAAGATACTAAAAGGGACATTATGGAAATGCTTGAGTAAACAGAAAAGTCTTGAGTCTACTTTTGAAGGATTCTATAGTTGGGGCCTCTCGCACTGTGAGGGGAAGTGAGTTCCATAGAGTCGGAGCCGCATGACTAAAAGCTCGACCCCCAGATGAATTACGGTAGATTCTAGGTACTGCTAAAAGTCCTTCATCTACAGATCGCAGTAATCGAGTGGGGCAGTATGGGGTCAGAAGCTGTTTCAGGTACCTTGGGCCTTGGTCATGTAATGCTTTGAAACTCCGTAAGCCAATCTTGAAGATGATTCGCCATCGTACAGGCAGCCAGTGAAGGGAGTAGAGGATGGGTGTTATGTGGCTAGAACGGGGCTCGTTGGTTAATAGCCTGGCAGCTGTGTTTTGCACCAGCTGTAAGTGCTGCAATTATTTTGCTGGTAGACCAAGGTAGAGGGCATTACAGTAGTCTAAACGAGATGATACAAATGCATGTATGACTTTTGGCATATCATCTGAGGGAATTAAGTGCTTGATTCTGGCTATGTTCCTCAGGTGAAAGAATGAGGATTTGATTGTGGCTGATATCTGATGTTTAAGTGTCAAGCAACCATCCAGGACAACGCCAAGATTCCGCACACGATCACTGGTCTGTAATTCTGAATCCCCGAGTGTAAGTCCAGTTGGTTGGCTACAGGGACGTGTGGTGAGCTAAATGGCTCAGGAGGCACTGGCAAGCCCCAGAGACAGATTTACATACAATATAGGAGCCAAAGCGTACATCTGGGCATTATGCACAGGTGCAGCAGTATAAACTCCTGGAAATTTGGTGAGTTTTGATCAGAGATGTTCAGAAAAGATAGACAGGTGAGGCACTGCCTCACCTGCCATAGACTTTTTACACCAGAATTTGGGCTATAAAAATCATTACAATAATGCAAAGAAGATATTTCAAACAAATTATTTGTATTTTTCATATACTTTATAGAGTCAAAACTCTGGCACAAACGATAGTATGACAGGAAAGGCTCTGCCTCACCCCACCGCAAGTCACTGGTTGGCTATGCTGCAGTCTTGTCCTTTGATGTTGCGGTCGTATCATAAGGACCTCTGTTTTATCCGGGTTCAGTCGCAGCCAACTGGCGCTCATCCACTCCTGTAGTTCAGCTAGACAGCCATTTAGGGTTGCTATTGGGTTATCAGTGCCCGGAGCAAAGGACAAGTACAGTTGTATATCATCTGCATAGCAGTGGTAGACCAGGCCATGGCGCCTGATTATTTCGCCCAATGGGAGCATGTATACTGCAAAAAGCATGGGGGATAGTATAGAACCTTGTGGGACACCACATGGCAATGGCACTGGTGGTGATGAGTATAATCCAGATGATACTCTCTGTGACCTGCCTGTGAGAAATGATTTGAACCAGCTTAGGACTGTGCCATCCAGACCACAGAAATGTATCAGTCGCTCAATTAGAAGCCCATGGTCCACGGTATCAAATGCTGCCGAGAGATCCAGAAGGATTAATATTGAACAGTCACCTCTGTCTTTTGCCTGTGATATACCTAAAACCTGGACTGTTGGGGTGCCTTGAGGACCGCAATTGAGAACCTCTGGTTTTCACCATTTATGGTTAATTGGTGTGCATGCGCAGTGGCCCCCAGAAATCGTACATGCTCAAAGGAACTCTCCTCCAGACACTCTTTCCAGCAGTGTGAACATCAGTTGACATCAGAAACCATAATCCAATGGTGGCAACCATTGCAATACTGGCTATGAATAGAAAAATTGTTTACCATTGAATCAGGAAAATCAGTCGTTGGCAACTACCGGGAGTTGAAATGACAGTAAGCAGAATTTAGTTATTGTTAGCTCTAGCATTCATTTCATAAAAAGCATATACGTAATCTATTTAAAACATTAGTGTAGTCATGATCAGAATGCTTCAATATTATAAAGGTTTATTAAGATAATTATTTATAAAAATGTTAATATAGTATTAAAATTTTAGCATTCATTTATATTATTAGCAGTATTAATATATGTAAAAAAAAAATAGGTTCCATAAATGGCATTTAGCAATTTGGAGGTATATTTTGTTAGCCATTTCTACCAATTGGTTGGCTGCTTGCTCCATTAGGCTGTTCACATAGTGTGTTCCCAGTGCAATGTGCCACATTTATAGGTTTAATTTAATGATGAATTATTGATTTAATAGCTCACCCTTTCTGCAATCTATCTTGGTCTAAATTAGTGTGGACTTAACCCACACTCTGTAATCATAGTGCACACCACATATTGCTAGGCATAAGTTGGTCTAGATGGGAGCAAATCATCCAAACATAAAATTGTTTTTTATTAGCAAGTCACTTCTTTTCACAAAGCTACAGTCACTTGGCAGCAGCCAGTAATATTTCAAACTAGTAGAATGCTTATTAAATAGTCTCCTAGGAAAGATTTGGCAACAATGAACATAACAGTGAAAATAAATGTAAAAGATTGCATAGAGTGTTGTTTATCA
This sequence comes from Pseudophryne corroboree, assembly GCF_028390025.1. Taxonomy (NCBI): domain Eukaryota; kingdom Metazoa; phylum Chordata; class Amphibia; order Anura; family Myobatrachidae; genus Pseudophryne; species Pseudophryne corroboree. The sequence continues at coordinate 413,798,368 of NC_086446.1, read as the reverse complement.
TTACATTGAAATCATTCAGAAAAAACGTGATTTGCGATAACTGGGGGATAGTCTTCTTCTTCTTCCTCCTCTTATTATTATTATTGTAACCCTCTGGTTAAATAATAATAAAATAAGTATAAAAGTGTAATAAATGTATATGTATATAATATATATAGGTAAGACCCCTATGTACACCTGGATGGAGAAAATAGATGTATAAATGAGATATATATATATAATGGGACTGTGGTGTGCTCGTGGCAAAGACTGGGAACCGACTTGTGGAGAGAGACTCGCGGGGGAGAACATGCTAGAAACCCCTCGCGGAGATGAGAAAAAAACACCGCGAGCTGGAAGGAAGGAGGAGGCCGACAGCCGTTGGAAAAGTCTAACTGCCGAGTTTTTTGGCCACTGCGGAGGAGAACCCGGACTGTTTGGCAGCACGGGAGGAGGTCGGGGCACTGAAGGACACTAGCCGCGACTACGGGAGAGGAAGCGGAGCGGGGATTACAGGGACTGTGAGCTTGTGGATATAGCTACCATAAATACCCTTACCTGATTACCCGGTCATCGGTACAGAGCTAGTGTGACCGCGGTAAGATAGTGAACTGCGACAGAGGTGAGAAGGGCCGACGGCAGAAAGTGATAGAGTTCCGGGACAGCAGCATAGGGACAGACCCGGATAAGCTGTATACCAACAGAGGAGGAGTCGGGGGAGTAACTACGCACTAAATGAGGTGGGATTGCTACTTACACCCATCAATCACACTTCCCTCCAATAGCCTTCCCTCCCATAAAATTATCCAAATCGTCTCTATCTGGATGGACCACAGGCTCTCTCTAGTGGTGACTCAGTATAAAATAAAAGTTTAAAATACAGAAGCAGCTGTAAGAAGTATAACAGATGGTGACATATTATCTATGGTTAAAAAATTAAAATAAACTGAGTGCAGAGTTGAGTCGGGACTGAATTAGATAAGAGGGAGCCAACTAACCCTATGGAAACAGTACTGTATACTTAATTCATAAATAACTAAGGAGGACAACGAGAGAGGATAGCTTTAAAATTCTGAGTTATCACTTACAAGAAGAACGACAGACTACTCTACTTCCAAATTGAGACCCAATATAACCCAGGAGTATTACCTGGGTACACCCCAACATTTGATCTTTCATTTAAGCAAGACCGAATTAGAGAGAATAGCTGAAGATTGTGACCTTTATATTCCTCGCAGATACCCTAAATCTATATGTGGATTATAACCGTAGTGGAATTAAGGGACTGTAGTAAGACTGCTTGAAAAATACTCACAGAGGATGGGACTATAAGCAAGAAAAGGGGAATAGACGACTACTACAGAGAATTAATGAAAAGTCTGTGATTTAAATTCATTTCACCACGATAGTCACATTCGTTCAAGGTAAGGGCCCCAACGAGCTCCTCATTGACTTCAGAGTACCCGGGTCACTCTTAGGTTTTAATTATCTATAATCTAAGATGTAATGTATATGCATTATTTAGTTGGCTGAACATAAATCCAATATTATTATATATAATATTCATAGTCATTGTGAATGTAACAAATGATATTGATTAAAGTTGTAATATTAAATTTTTCATACTTACCACACATCCTACTCCTGGTAATTGATGAATGGAGACTTGACAACTAGAAGAGAAAACAGGTAAAATAAGATAAATTGTATATAATTGATACCATACTTCATATAGGTATTTGTTGGGCTTACCCAAGCAGGCCTATATACATTGTGATAAAGCTTGGGTGGAGGCACTACTATTGTAATCCATTAATAATAATACTCCAAACTAGGGTTACATAAATGGAGGCACTGCTGAGATCCCAGTAAACCTCAGTAGGAATAACTACATTAATCAACGACAATGGAGGGGCTAACTGGAGAAGAATTAAGAAAATGGTGTCAGCGGAAGGGAGTAAATCCCAGAAAGTGTATTGGAATAGGAGGAGATTTATCGGATGTTTTGGATGAAACAGTGTTAAGAAAAGTGGGTACCCTGTATGGTGTTATAAGGCCCAATATAATAGACAAGTGGGATGACGAAGTAGGAAAGAAGATTGCTGTCCTGGTTGAAACGGAAAAAGAATTAGACGTGAATTTGATCCCATTAATGATAATGGCCGATGAGGAAACTGGACGAAGATGGTCTATTATTGGTCCCAGTATCCAGGAAGAAGATACCACTAGTGCACCCATCTCGGCGATGATCCTGCCGGAGGGTGTAGATGGAGGAGAAGCTAGTGGCAATGGACATATTACTACTAATGTGAATGGCGGACAGTTTGAGACCATGGTGGATCGGGTGGTTTCCCAACTTGAGAGATGGCATTACGAAGGGAGTTATCGAAGATTAAGGATATTCTCTGGTATCGTACCTGTGCCTACAGGGGAAAACCTTATGAATCTTGGAAGGAGGCCGCTGTACAACAAGCAGAGGAATGGCAGTGTCCAGATAAATTAAAGCGACAACGAGTAGTGGAAAGTCTACGTGGCCCTGCTATGGGGATAATACAAGCTGCTAGGAGAAGTAATCCGAATGCCACCTTGGACACCTACCTCGAAGCTTTGGATTATGCGTACGGCACGTTGGAAGATGTAGGGGACCTTCTATCAAGACTGCATCACACGTTCCAAGAACCTGGCGAGAAACTGAGTGCCTATGTCATACGAATAGATAAGTTATTGTATAAGATTGTGGAAAAAAAAAGGAATCACCCGAGAAGAAGTGGATAAAAGTCGCATGAGACAGGTGCTACGAGGCGCGTTGACAAATGATCCTGTAGCACAGAAGTTAAGGTGTTCCGAGAAAAAAGAGCCACCTCCTGGATTCAATGAGATACTAAAAGAAATAAAACAAGAAGAAGTGCTAATTGAGATAAGGGAGAAGACGGTAAAGAAGGTTAAGGTGGTACAAACCGTGACTGAGACTTCCCCGTTAGAGGAAAGGATATTAAAATTAATGGAAGAACAGAACAAGAGGATAGAGCAATTTATTCCTACTCAAAACAACAACAATCCACCCCAGAATATTCCCTCTAGTGAGTCAACTCGGGGCGGGGGAAGAAGAGGCAGTTTTAATAGCAGGGGTTGTTTTAAGTGCGGAAGGATTGGCCATCGAGCTTTCGAGTGTAACCTAAATCGGAACTCGACCCGTTGGTATAGTACTCCATCTCATAACACCGACAGCGAAGACCAAGAACGGGGAAACGGACAAGGGAGGCCCGTGAACCCCCCACAGGTCTCCTAGAGGTTGGTCGCTGCGCGATGGGGAACACATGGTGGAATGGAGTCCTGCCTCAGGGGTTGATGGGACCGGCTCCGATAATGGCTGCTAAAATAAACGGACACCATTGTAAAGTACTGGTCGATAGTGGTTCCCAAGTGTCAATTATATTCGAAGACTGGTACAAGAAACACCTCGCTGATGTACCCTTACAGCCATTATCTGGATTGGTGATATGGGGTTTGAGCATAGAGAAATATCCGTATTTAGGATATATAGTGGCTAGTCTAGAGATTTATTGAGAGGGAGAGGAAGAGAAGCTGCAAATACCCCTAATAGCGCTGGTTTGTCCAGAAGTCCCAGAGAGTAGGGGTGAGCCCCATATGATTATAGGGACCAACACCAGGATTTCTCTATCGTCCTAGTGGATGCTGGGGTTCCTGAAAGGACCATGGGGAATAGCGGCTCCGCAGGAGACAGGGCACAAAAAGTAAAGCTTTTCCGATCAGGTGGTGTGCACTGGCTCCTCCCCCTATGACCCTCCTCCAGACTCCAGTTAGATTTTTGTGCCCGGCCGAGAAGGGTGCAATCTAGGTGGCTCTCCTAAAGAGCTGCTTAGAGAAAGTTTAGCTAGGTTTTTTATGTTACAGTGATTCCTGCTGGCAACAGGATCACTGCAGCGAGGGACTGAGGGGAGAAGGAGTCAACTCACCTGCGTGCAGGATGGATTGGCTTCTTGGCTACTGGACATCAAGCTCCAGAGGGACGATCACAGGTACAGCCTGGATGGTCACCGGAGCCGCGCCGCCGGCCCCCTTGCAGATGCTGAAGACAGAAGAGGTCCAGAATCGGCGGCTGAAGACTCCTGCAGTCTTCTAAAGGTAGCGCACAGCACTGCAGCTGTGCGCCATTTTCCTCTCAGCACACTTCACACGGCAGTCACTGAGGGTGCAGGGCGCTGGGAGGGGGGCGCCCTGGGAGGCAAAATAGTACCTATAAAGGCTAAAAATACCTCACATATAGCCCTAGAGGCTATATGGAGATATTTAACCCCTGCCTGATTTCTCAAAATAGCGGGAGACGAGCCCGCCGGAAAAGGGGCGGGGCCTATCTCCTCAGCACACGGCGCCATTTCCTCTCACAGCTCCGCTGGTCAGGACGGCTCCCAGGTCTCTCCCCTGCACTGCACTACAGAAACAGGGTAAAACAGAGAGGGGGGGCAAATTTATGGCGATATTTTTATATAACAAAGCAGCTATAGGGGAGCACTTATTATAAGGCTATCCCTGATATATATATAGCGCTTTTGGTGTGTGCTGGCAAACTCTCCCTCTGTCTCCCCAAAGGGCTAGTGGGTCCTGTCTTCATTAGGAGCATTCCCTGTGTGTCTGCTGTGTGTCGGTACGTGTGTGTCGACATGTATGAGGACGATATTGGTGTGGAGGCGGAGCAATTGCCAAATATGGGGATGTCACCTCCTAGGGGGTCGACACCAGAATGGATGCCTTTATTTATGGAACTACGGGATAGTGTCAACACGCTAAAGCAGTCGTTTGACGACATGAGACGGCCGGACAATCAATTAGTGCCTGTCCAGGCGACTCAAACACCGTCAGGGGCTGTGAAACGCCCTTTGCCTCAGTCGGTCGACACAGACCCAGACACAGGCGATGACTCCAGTGGTGACGGTGACGAATCAACCGTATTTTCCAGTAGGGCCACACGTTATATGATTTTGGCAATGAAGGAGGCGTTACATTTAGCTGATACTACAGGTACCACTAAACAGGGTATTATGTGGGGTATGAAAAAACTACCTATAGTTTTTCCTGAATCAGAAGAACTAAATGACGTGTGTAATGAAGCGTGGGTTGCCCCTGATAAAAAGCTGATAATTTCAAAGAAATTATTGGCATTATACCCTTTCCCGCCAGAGGTTAGGGAGCGCTGGGAAACACCTCCTAGGGTGGACAAGGCGCTAACACGCTTATCTAAACAAGTGGCGTTACCCTCTCCTGAGACGGCCGCACTTAAAGATCCATCAGATAGGAGGATGGAAAATATCCAAAAAAGTATATACACACATGCAGGTGTTATACTACGACCAGCTGTAGCAACTGCCTGGATGGGCAGTGCGGGGGTAGTTTGGTCAGAATCCCTGATTGAAAATATTGATACCCTGGACAGGGACAATATTTTACTGTCGTTAGAACAAATAAAGGATGCATTTCTTTATATGCGTGATGCACAGAGGGATATATGCACACTGGCATCACGGGTAAGTGCTATGTCCATTTCGGCCAGAAGAGCTTTATGGACGCGACAGTGGACAGGCGATGCGGATTCAAAACGGCATATGGAAGTTTTGCCGTATAAGGGGGAGGAGTTATTTGGAGTCGGTCTATCAGATTTGGTGGCCACGGCTACAGCCGGGAAATCCACCTTTCTACCTCAAGTCACTCCCCAACAGAAAAAGGCACCGACTTTTCAACCGCAGCCCTTTCGTTCCTTTAAAAATAAGAGAGCAAAGGGCTATTCATATTTGCCACGAGGCAAAGGTCGAGGGAAGAGACAGCAACACGCAGCTCCTTCCCAGGATCAGAAGCCCTCCCCGGCTTCTACAAAAGCCTCAGCATGACGCTGGGGCTTCTCAAGCGGACTCGGGGACGGTGGGCGGTCGTCTCAAAAATTACAGCGCGCAGTGGGCTCACTCGCAAGTAGATCCCTGGATCCTGCAGATAATATCTCAGGGATACAGGTTGGAATTAGAGACAGATCCACCTCGCCGTTTCCTGAGGTCTGCTTTACCAACGTCCCCCTCCGAAAGGGAGACGGTGTTGGAAGCCATTCACAAGCTGTACTCTCAGCAGGTGATAGTCAAGGTACCTCTTCTGCAACAAGGGAAGGGGTATTATTCCACTCTTTTTGTGGTACCGAAGCCGGATGGCTCGGTAAGGCCTATTCTAAATCTGAAGTCCTTGAACCTGTACATAAAGAAGTTCAAGTTCAAAATGGAGTCACTCAGAGCAGTGATAGCGAACCTGGAAGAGGGGGACTTTATGGTATCCTTGGACATCAAGGATGCGTATCTCCACGTTCCAATTTACCCCTCACACCAGGGGTACCTCAGGTTCGTTGTACAAAACTGTCACTATCAGTTTCAGACGCTGCCGTTCGGATTGTCCACGGCACCTCGGATCTTTACAAAGGTAATGGCCGAGATGATGATTCTTCTTCGAAGAAAAGGCGTATTAATTATCCCATACTTGGACGATCTCCTAATAAGGGCGAGGTCCAGAGAACAGCTAGAGATGGGATTAGCACTGTCTCAAGAAGTGCTAAAACAGCACGGGTGGATTCTGAATATTCCAAAATCCCAGTTAATGCCGACAACTCGTCTGCTGTTCCTAGGGATGATTCTGGACACGGTTCAGAAAAAGGTTTTTCTCCCGGAGGAAAAAGCCAAGGAGTTATCCGAGCTTGTCAGGAACCTCCTAAAACCAGGAAAGGTGTCTGTACATCAATGCACAAGAGTCCTGGGAAAAATGGTGGCTTCTTACGAAGCGATTCCATTCGGCAGATTCCACGCAAGAATTTTCCAAAGGGATCTGTTGGACAAATGGTCAGGGTCGCATCTTCAGATGCACCTACGGATAACCCTGTCTCCAAGGACAAGGGTGTCTCTTCTGTGGTGGTTGCAGAGTGCTCATCTATTGGAGGGCCGCAGATTCGGAATACAGGATTGGATCCTGGTGACCACGGACGCCAGCCTGAGAGGCTGGGGAGCAGTCACACAAGGAAGAAACTTCCAGGGAGTATGGACGAGCCTGGAAACGTCTCTTCACATAAACATTCTGGAACTAAGAGCAATATACAATACTCTAAACCAGGCAGAACCTCTGCTTCAGGGAAAACCGGTATTGATCCAGTCGGACAACATCACGGCAGTCGCCCATGTGAACAGACAGGGCGGCACAAGAAGCAGGAGGGCAATGGCAGAAGCTGCAAGGATTCTTCGCTGGGCAGAGAATCATGTGATAGCACTGTCAGCAGTGTTCATCCCGGGAGTGGACAACTGGGAAGCAGACTTCCTCAGCAGACACGATCTTCACCCGGGAGAGTGGGGACTTCATCCAGAAGTCTTCCACATGCTGGTAACCCGTTGGGAAAGACCAATGGTGGACATGATGGCGTCTCGCCTCAACAAAAAACTGGACAGGTATTGCGCCAGGTCAAGAGATCCGCAGGCAATAGCTGTGGACGCGCTGGTAACGCCTTGGGTGTACCAGTCGGTGTATGTGTTTCCTCCTCTGCCTCTCATACCAAAAGTATTGAGAATTATACGGCAAAGAGGCGTAAGAACGATACTAGTGGTTCCGGATTGGCCAAGGAGGACTTGGTACCCGGAACTTCAAGAGATGATCACGGAAGATCCGTGGCCTCTACCTCTAAGGAGGGACTTGCTTCAGCAGGGTCCCTGTCTGTTTCAAGACTTACCGCGGCTGCGTTTGACGGCATGGCGGTTGAACGCCGGATCCTAAAGGAAAGAGGCATGCCGGAAGAAGTCATTCCTACTTTGATTAAAGCAAGGAAGGAAGTAACCGTGCAACATTATCACCGAATTTGGCGAAAATATGTTGCGTGGTGCGAAGATCGGAGTGCTCCGACGGAGGAATTTCAACTGGGTCGATTCCTACATTTCCTGCAATCAGGATTGTCAATGGGTCTCAAATTGGGATCTATTAAGGTTCAAATTTCGGCCCTGTCAATTTTCTTTCAAAAAGAATTGGCTTCAGTCCCTGAAGTCCAGACCTTTGTTAAGGGAGTGCTGCATATTCAGCCTCCTGTGGTGCCTCCAGTGGCACCGTGGGATCTAAATGTGGTTTTGGACTTCCTAAAATCTCATTGGTTTGAACCACTAAAAAAGGTGGATTTGAAATATCTCACATGGAAAGTGACCATGCTTCTAGCCCTGGCTTCTGCCAGGAGAGTGTCAGAATTGGCAGCTTTATCTTACAAAAGCCCATATCTGATTTTCCATTCGGACAGGGCAGAACTGCGGACTCGTCCGCATTTTCTCCCTAAGGTGGTGTCAGCATTTCATCTGAACCAGCCTATTGTAGTGCCTGCGGCTACAAGTGACTTGGAGGACTCCAAGTTACTGGACGTTGTCAGAGCATTAAAAATATATATTGCAAGGACAGCTGGAGTCAGAAAATCTGACTCGTTGTTTATATTGTATGCACCCAACAAGATGGGTGCTCCTGCGTCTAAGCAGACGATTGCTCGTTGGATCTGTAGCACAATCCAACTTGCACATTCTGTGGCAGGCTTGCCACAGCCTAAATCTGTAAAGGCCCACTCCACAAGGAAGGTGGGCTCCTCTTGGGCGGCTGCCCGAGGGGTCTCGGCATTACAACTTTGCCGAGCAGCTACGTGGTCAGGGGAGAACACGTTTGTAAAATTTTACAAATTTGATACTCTGGCTAAGGAGGACCTGGAGTTCTCTCATTCGGTGCTGCAGAGTCATCCGCACTCTCCCGCCCGTTTGGGAGCTTTGGTATAATCCCCATGGTCCTTTCAGGAACCCCAGCATCCACTAGGACGATAGAGAAAATAAGATTTTACTTACCGATAAATCTATTTCTCGGAGTCCGTAGTGGATGCTGGGCGCCCATCCCAAGTGCGGATTATCTGCATAAGTTGTACATAGTTATTGTTAACTAATTCGGGTTATTGTTAAAGGAAGCCATCTTTCAGAGGCTCCGCTGTTATCATACTGTTAACTGGGTTTAGATCACAAGTTGTACGGTGTGATTGGTGTGGCTGGTATGAGTCTTACCCGGGATTCAAAATCCTCCCTTATTGTGTACGCTCGTCCGGGCACAGTACCTAACTGGAGTCTGGAGGAGGGTCATAGGGGGAGGAGCCAGTGCACACCACCTGATCGGAAAAGCTTTACTTTTTGTGCCCTGTCTCCTGCGGAGCCGCTATTCCCCATGGTCCTTTCAGGAACCCCAGCATCCACTACGGACTCCGAGAAATAGATTTATCGGTAAGTAAAATCTTATTTTACTCTCTTCTTATGGAATGGTTGGAGAAAGAGGAGAAAAGAACCAAAGTGCTGTCTTATTTATGTGAAGGTATAAATGGAATTGATCTGAAGGAGGAGGGTAGCCCGTTTGAAGTCTGTTTCTTGGGAAGTGAGCTCGAGCATGCTGAAAGGTTACGATTAATCTCGGAATTGGAGTCCCGAGGGCCGGTTTTCTCCACAGGAGAGTGGGATTTAGGAAGAGCCAAAGGGATGGAACATTGTATCCGACTCACGGATACTACCCCATTTCGAGAACATTCTCGGAGAATAGCCCCGGCGGACTTTGAGGACGTAAGGAAACATCTGAAAGGTTTATTGGAATACCAAGTAATAATGGAATCAAAGAGTCCATACGCCTCACCGATTGTGATAGCACGAAAGAAAAATGGAAATATCCGAATGTGCGTCGATTACCGAACCCTGAACCACCGGACAGTGACCGATCAGTATACGGTGCCCAGAATAGACGAGGCCTTAGATTGCCTACAAGGGAGTGTGTTGTTTTCGGTGTTAGATTTGAGAAATGGGTATTATCAAATACCAATGCGGCCTGAAGACAGGGAGAAGACGGCCTTCATTTGTCCGCTAGGATTTTTCGAGTTCCTACAAATGCCCCAAGGAGTAAAAGGAGCACCAGCCACTTTCCAACGTGCTATGGAAAAGATAATCGGGGATATGAACTACCGGGAAGTGATAGTCTATTTAGATGACATTATAGTATTCGGGGCTACTCTCGAAGAACATAATCATCGACTTTTCAAAGTTCTAGATAGATTGATGGAAGGAGGCCTGAAATTGTCAGTAGATAAGTGTCACTTATGTCAGTCAAGGGTTAAATACCTAGAGCATATTGTTAGTGAATATGGAGTATCAACGGACCCAGAAAAAGTACAAGCCGTGATGAACTGGCCTCGACCCACCAAACTGAAGGAGTTACGATCTTTCCTGGGATTCTGCGGATACTACCGTTGATTTGTACCGAATTACTCTGCCCAGGCAAAACCTTTGACTGATCTGACCAAGGGATACCCCAATGCAGGAAAAAGAAAACCCTCGAAACTCACCATGAATGGGAAATATCACCAGCCTAATGAACTTTTTGGTGAGCGATGGACTAATGAGTGTGAAGCGGCATTTGTAATGCTGAAGAAGAAGAGTCTGACACATGCACCAGTTTTAGCGTATGCTGACCCCAGTCTTCCATACGTCCTTCATATAGATGCGTCTACTAGTGGACTAGGGGGAGTGCTATACCAACAGCATTCTGAAGGACTACGGCCAGTATCATTTGCTAGTAGAGGTGTATCCGAAAGCGAGAGGAGATATCCTGCACACAAATTAGAGTTCCTAGCCTTAAAGTGGTGTGTAGTGGATAAATTCCACGACTATTTGTATGGAGTAAAATTTGAGATACACACTGACAATAACCCCTTAACTTACGTACAGACCACAGCAAAATTGGATGCAACTGGGCACCGGTGGTTAGCGGCGTTGGCACTCTATGATTTCTCTTTGAAATACCGGCCTGGAGTAAGTAATGTGGATGCCGACTCGCTCTCAAGAATACCTGGACAATTGGTGGGAGAAAATGAAAATGAGGAGTGGATCGAAATACCCGCCGGAGTGGTACACGGAGTGTGCCATAGTATGCAAATAACTAGTATGGTAGTAAGTGAAGCCATAAGCAACCTGGGAGCAACCGCCGAAGCATTACCATTATCCTATTGCTGGATTAGTCAAATGGAATTGGAAGATCTACCAAGGGTAAAGAGACATCAGCTTAGACAAGAACAACTACAGGATCCGTGTATAAGATGGGTGATGCCAGGAACTTTAATCAAGAAAGCTGGTAAGATGACAGAAGAATGGGCGTTAGAAATCCAGCTTTTAAAGAGACAAATAAAAAATGTAATTATGAAGCAAGGTATACTCTACCGATGCACTCGGCTACCAGATGGTAGAAAAAGGTACCAACTCGTATTACCCAGAAAACACCGTATTAGGAGTATGAAAGCTTTACACGATCAACATGGCCACTTGGGATTCGAGAAGACTTTAAAGTTAATAACCGATAGGTTTTATTGGCCAAATCTATCCAAAGAGGTAGATCGGCACTGTAGGAGTTGTGGAAAGTGCATAGTAAGGAAAGCATTACCGAATCGAGTGGCCCCTTTAGTAAACATCAAAAGCAGCGGTCCCTTGGATTTAGTATGTATGGACTTTCTAACTCTAGAAATAGGTCAAGGAAAAAAAATGTAACATTCTAGTAGTAACAGACCATTTCACAAGATACGCCCAAGCTTACATAACACCAAATCAGAAAGCTTCCACTGTGGCAAACACCCTTTGGAGTAAATTCTTTATTCATTATGGACTTCCCCATAGACTACACTCGGATCAAGGCAGAGATTTCGAAAGTAACCTGATCAAGGAACTTTGTGTGATGTGTGGAATAAAAAAATCTAGAACTACACCATATCACCCCCAAGGTGACCCACAACCGGAACGCTTCAACAGAACACTACTCAATATGCTGGGAACCCTGAGTCCCCTGAACAAACATCATTGGAGACGTTATATTGACCAGTTGATACATGCTTATAATTGCACACAGAATGAAACTACTGGGTACTCTCCTTATTACCTGATGTTTGGGAGAGAGGCAAAGCTCCCGATAGATGTAAGTCTAGGGGTCTCGTCAGGTGAAAGTTCCTATAAATCTCATGTGAAATATGTCGAAAAATTGAGAGAAGAATTAGCTACAGCTTACCAATTAGCCGAGAAGGCAGCCCGCCAGAGTGGGGAAAAGAACAAAGTCTATTATGATAGGAAGGTGAGAGACCAGATTTTGTCTCCTGGAGACAGAGTATTGCTGAGACAATTGGGAATGCCAAAAAAATTCAAAATTGCCAACAGATGGAAGGAAGAGCCCTATATAGTAATAGAAAAATTTGAAGATCTACCTGTGTATCGGATACAGTTAGAAAATGGGAAAGGAGCTATATTAACTCACCATAGGCAGAATCTGCTTCACATAGGTAAAGAAGTCCGACTGGAAAATGAAGAAGAAGTGAAGGAAGATACAGACACGTCCTCTAAAAGAAAGATGGACAAAAGACCAAGGGAGAGGGGAGAGTTGGATGATAATGAAAATAGTGAGGAAGTAGAGGAAGGTCAGGGTTGTTACTACAAGGAACCAGAAGAAACAATTGAAGAGGAGAGTGAACCCGAAAATACCAGTGATGATCAGATCACTGGCTATTTATCCCATAGGGGTCCAGAAATTAATTTTCATGATTCTTCAGGAGAAGACTGGAAGTTATTAGAGGAAGAAAGATATAATATACCGGTAGAATTGGAGGATTATCTGTCTTGTAGTAATGATAGAGGGGAGATGGACAATATAGATAGGCCCAAAAGACATAGACAACCCCCTCTCATGATTACTTATGACCAGTTGGGAACTCCAGATATTATCCCCAGAGTAATCACTCATTATAATATTGAGTCTTATTGGCCTTATTTCGGATAACATATCAGAAAATATATGTTGGTGATCCCATAGTTTAATTTAAATGGAATCACCAGGGGGAGAGTGTAACCCTCTGGTTAAATAATAATAAAATAAGTATAAAAGTGTAATAAATGTATATGTATATAATACATATAGGTAAGACCCCTATGTACACCTGGATGGAGAAAATAGATGTATAAATGATATATATATATATATGGGACTGTGGTGTGCTCGTGGCAAAGACTGGGAACCGACTTGTGGAGAGAGACTCGCAGGGGAGAACATGCTAGAAACCCCTCGCGGAGATGAGAAAAAAACACCGCGAGCTGGAAGGAAGGAGGAGGCCGACAGCCGTTGGAAAAGTCTAACTGCCGAGTTTTTTGGCCACTGCGGAGGAGAGCCCGGACTGTTTGGCAGCACGGGAGGAGGTCGGGGCACTGAAGGACACTAGCCGCGACTACGGGAGAGGAAGCGGAGCGGGGATTACAGGGACTGTGAGCTTGTGGATATAGCTACCATAAATACCCTTACCTGATTACCCGGTCATCGGTACGGAGCCAGTGTGACCGCGGTAAGATAGTGAACTGCGACAGAGGTGAGAGGGGCCGATGGCAGAAAGTGATAGAGTTCCGGGACAGCAGCATAGGGACAGACCCAAATAAGCTGTATACCAACAGAGGAGGAGTCGGGGGAGAACTACGCACTAAATGAGGTGGGATTGCTACTTACACCCATCAATCACACTTCCCTCCAATAGCCTTCCCTCCCATAAAATTATCCAAATCGTCTCTATCTGGATGGACCACAGGCTCTCTCTAGTGGTGACTCAGTATAAAATAAAAGTTTAAAATACAGAAGCAGCTGTAAGAAGTATAACAGATGGTGACATATTATCTATGGTTAAAAAATTAAAATAAACTGAGTGCAGAGTGAGTCGGGACTGAATTAGATAAGAGGGAGCCAACTAACCCTATGGAAACAGTACTGTATACTTAATTCATAAATAACTAAGGAGGACAACGAGAGAGGATAGCTTTAAAATTCTGAGTTATCACTTACAAGAAGAACGACAGACTACTCTACTTCCAAATTGAGACCCAATATAACCCAGGAGTATTACCTGGGTACACCCCAACATTTGATCTTTCATTTAAGCAAGCCCGAATTAGAGAGAATAGCTGAAGATTGTGACCTTTATATTCCTCGCAGATACCCTAAATCTATATGTGGATTATAACCGTAGTGGAATTAAGGGACTGTAGTAAGACTGCTTGAAAAATACTCACAGAGGATGGGACTATAAGCAAGAAAAGGGGAATAGACGACTACTACAGAGAATTAATGAAAAGTCTGTGATTTAAATTCATTTCACCACGATAGCCACATTCGTTCAAGGTAAGGGCCCCAACGAGCTCCTCATTGACTTCAGAGTACCCGGGTCACTCTTAGGTTTTAATTATCTATAATCTAAGATGTAATGTATATGCATTATTTAGTTGGCTGAACATAAATCCAATATTATTATATATAATATTCATAGTCATTGTGAATGTAACAAATGATATTGATTAAAGTTGTAATATTAAATTTTTCATACTTACCACACATCCTGCTCCTGGTAATTGATGAATGGAGACTTGACAACTAGAAGAGAAAACAGGTAAAATAAGATAAATTGTATATAATTGATACCATACTTCATATAGGTATTTGTTGGGCTTACCCAAGCAGGCCTATATACATTGTGATAAAGCTTGGGTGGAGGCACTACTATTGTAATCCATTAATAATAATACTCCAAACTAGGGTTAGATTATTATTATTACATACCTTCCAACATTGTCCTGTGAAATGGGGTGTGGCCTGGTGTCTGCTAGGCCACACTTCTGGTGTGACATTTTGGGGCGTGTCCCGGCAGAGGGCGGATAACAAGCACAATTAGAATTCATCCATTCACAGCTACGCAGAATATCCCCCCCTGCCCCCGCCCTTCCCCCACCAACCTTGGAACACTGTGTGAGCAGTGGGACAGTGCCCAGAAAGCAGGACTGTCTCATTGGGATGGTTAAGATGGAATATTATTATTATTATTATCATCATCGTACTATCTATACCTTTTTCATCAGGTGTTAAACTTAATAGGACATTCTATAAACAAATTTATTTAAGAGACAATTTTCAACAGATTGCTTCCTTAATTTATCTTAATATTACCCAAGCTGGTTCTGTTGAAACAGAACTTTCATTTCTCTGTTATTAACCATATCTCTTCTATAGATTCCCTTTTTCTTATGTTATTATGCAGGTCTGTTTTGTAGATGACCTATCTTTTTTTTTTTTATAATTACCAAGGTCTCATCCCCCTCCTTTCTTTATCATTACCCAGGATGGTTCTGTTGTTCCCTTTTATTCTATTCTGTTATGAGCTACTGTAGGTTGGTAGGTTAGTTATAGAAAATGACCATGGGTGCTTCCCATTTGTACTATGTTACTATAATAATCTGGGTTGGCTCTGTTTCCACTTGTCTTCTGAAATATTTCTCAGGTTACCACCTCCACCCCTGCTGCTTGTTCACTTTTATTTTCCATGTTAGCTCTTTTCCATGTTCCCTTTTGTTTGGTTAGGCTTTGTTTACTTGTTTTACATTTGTCATCTTAATACAGTATAGTGGGATTTTTTAAAATCAAATTAATTTTATTTTAATTTTACGTAAGAACCAAAGTTTAGAAAAAAAATCTGATCTGTTCTGCTCTGAGCCATTTCAAGTCATCATCTGAAATCTTCTGTAATGCCTGGCAGACAGCAGCAATGTTCAATCAATGGGTCCCAGAATCAGCACTACTAATGACTAACAGTTACATGTAATTCATTTTCATACTATCAAACCTTTTTTGCTCTTATCTAAAAACAGAGCACTCCCAGTTTCACCATATACAGTGAAATTAATCTAAAAAACAAAACTAGTCCAATCTGCAATGGTAAAAAAAAAATATAGGGTTAGATATGGCATGAGGACATACAATCTGTAGTCCAAAAAATAAAAAACCCTACTTAACCCATGTTCTTGCTGCTAATTTGATAAAGACAGGGTCAGATGAGGCTTGTGAGGGGCAACTAATAAAACTGCTGCCAAAACACCCCTGAGCAACCCCTACCCAGTGGCGGATCTAGACTTAACTTTTTTGGGGGGCGGTTTAAGAATTATGACTCCTCCCCTAATCATAGCCCCTCCCACTTAATAATGCCCATCCCGTTCACTTCTAAAATTTCCTATTGTTGCCATTACTAATAAAATGTTGCCAGTTAGTGGAGAGAACCCTGCGCACTGGTGATACAGACTGGCAAATCACCATTCCTTCCATCAGAGGTGGTAGAGGCTAAGACAGTAGGGCAATTTAAACATGCATGGGATAGACATAAGGATTTCCTTACAAAGAAATAAGGATCAAATAAGGTTAGAGATAAAAAATAATGTAAAAAAAAAAAGGGGCAGACTAGATGGGCCAAGTGGTTCTTATCTGCTGACAAATTCTATGTTTCTATAGCACACATAATGAGCCGAAATTCACATTATAGCACACTGAATGAGCTGAAATTCACATTATAGCACACTGTATGAGCTGAAATTCACATTGTAGCACACTGAATGAGCCGAAATACACATTATAGCACAATGAATGAGCTGAAATTCACATTATAGCACACCGAATGAGCCAAAATTCACATTATAGCACACAGAATGAGCCAAAATTCACATTATAGCACTCAGAATGAGCCAAAATTCACATTATAGCAGGCAGAATGAGCCAAAATTCACATTATAGCACGCAGAATGAGCCGAAATTCACATTATAGCTCACTGAATGAGCCGAAATTCTCATTATAGCACACTGTATGAGCCGAAAATTCACATTATAGCATGCAGAATGAGCCGAAATTCACATTATAGCACACTGTAAGAGCCAAAATTCACATTACAGCACGCAGAATGAGCCGAAATTCACATTACAGTACACTGAATAAGCCAAAATAATGCAGGCACTGGGGACAAGGGGAATCCTACCCCCTTATTAACTTACACTGGGGCAGCAAGGAAAAAAAACACAGGGGAGCCTGCCCCCTTCTTTACTCCGAGTATTGCAGCGTAAGGGCTTAAACAGTATCTCACCCCAAGCTGCGGGCCTGCGGATCTTTGTCCCATGTCTCACTGTCCGAGATTCGCTTCTGGACTGGAGGTCCTCTGCCAGATCAGTCATGTGTCCCGCCACTCCACTCAAATGGCCGTCGAGCTGTCCCTGTCTTGGAGGGACATGGTGACATACACACTGGGGCTTTGAGGGACATAGTGACAAATACGGGGGCCAGGAGAGGGATTTGGTGACAAACATACTGGGGTAAGAGGGGCATGGTGACATAAACACTGGGGCCTGGGACGGTACAAGAGCAGACACACACTTTAGCTAGGAGGAGGGGGGGGGAACTTTGCACATGCACATTAGTTAGGAGAAGAGGGGGAAGACACAGGTCACACAGATACTTTAGCTAGGAGGGGGGAGACGTGGCACACACACACTTTAGCTAGGAGGAGGGGGGGAGACGTGGCACACACACACTTTAGCTAGGAGAAGAGGGGGGGACATGGCACACAGTCACTTTAGCTAGGAGGAGGGGGGAGACGTGGAACACACACACTTTAGCTAGGAGGGGGGACATATCATACACTTTAGTTAGGAGAAGAGGGGGAGAAATGGCACACAGACACTTAAGCTAGGAGGGGAGGGGGGAGACATGGAACACAGACGCTTTAGCTAGGAGGGGAGACATGGCACACACACTTTAGCTAGGAGGAGAAGGGGGGGTGGAAGATATGGCACACACACACACTTTAGCTTGGAGGGGAGGAGACATGGCATACACTGACACCTACTCGTATTTTGGAGTCCGCAGCAGCATGAGGAGTCGGGATGGAGGCTGGGTCCCACCGCGGTGTTGGGAACGGGGTGGAGTGCGGTGCAGCATGGCGGGGAAGGGGAGAGAGAGAGTGTCTTGAGTGATGCGCATACAGGGAGGAGGGGGCGTGGTCAGAACAGAGGCCAGCGGGGACAGGCTACAGTGATTGTGTACACTGCTGCCTCTGCCGTCCCTTCTCTGTCTCCTCAGGAGACAGAGAAGGGACGGCAGAGGCAGCAGTGTACACAATCACTGTAGGCTGTCCCCGCCGGCCTCTGTTCTGACCACGCCCCCTCCTCCCTGTCCGCGCGTCAGGACGCTCTCTCTCTCCCCTTCCCCTGCCGAGCTGCACCGCTCTCCACCCTGTTCCCAACACCGCGGCGGGACCCGGCCTCCATCCCGGTGCCGGTATGTGTAGGGGGGGCATTCGCCCTAATCGCCCCCGCTAAATCCGCCACTGCCCCTACCCCGGTGTGTGCTGTGGCTGAACAGTGATTATGAGCATATAGTCTGTGTATGTATATATATATATAAATATATATATATATATATATATATATTTATTATTACCATATTTATGTGGCGCTATGTTAGCCTCGCCTTGAACCCTGAATGTAGCATTAGTGTTTGTGCAGCCCTCACTGCGTCTGTGCAGAGAGATGCCTGTGATAGATGTCACTGTGCAACCCCCATGGCTATAGCAAAGGTGCCTGTGTATCCTGCAGAGACAGCAAAGTCACTACAGCAGCAGCACAAGGACACCTGTAGGGGAGGGGTGTGAGGGGAAAGAAGTAGCAGCGGGGGCGACAGGTGGGAGGAGACGCTGGTGTGCTGATGCCATAGGCTGGGATAGTGAATGTGAATGCCGGTGTTTCACCCGCCGGCTGCCATTTTCCAAATGACGGAGACCGCAATAAGAGCAGCGGCGAAGAGCAACTTCATGTTTCTCTCCAGCAGCCACAGGGAGAGCATGCTAGAACTTTGTAGTGGCCACAGACAATTCATTTCTGTGTACACAATGCCATTAAGATACTATTCACTTCAATTACAGTTGTGACTTCTAGTAAAACAATACAATGGCCTTGGGGATCGGCATTGCTGTGTATATCTCATCTGCCACTGCACTCGGAGGCGGCAGCACTCAGCTTATCTTTCCTGTACAAGCTCATCCCCAGAATCCTGTGCATCTAGCCAATGAGAGTCTGGGGCTGGTTTATCCAGGAAGGAGAACTGAAGCTGAGTGCTGTGTCCAGAGTGCAGCCACGCCTGTGAAACAGCGCTGCCGACCACAGGAGTTAGGCAGCCGTCACACATATTACATGTAACATTAAAGGTATATTTACATGTTTTAACCTGCCCCTCCCCCATGCTATGAGAGTCTGCGCTGCAGCCAAGGGGCATCAGCCGCCACTGATGACAACTAGCAGCTGGGTAAGTGGAGCCGATACACTTACAAAGCTTTGACACTATCTTGCTGCTCCGCCTCACGTATTTCTAATATGCATGATACATAAATTATTCGGATATGATAAAACATGAAGACCTCAGTATTTATAGAAATCAAATAGGAGGCCCACCTTGAGAGTTTGCCAGGGGTCTCCAAGCCTCTAGTTATGCCACTGCATTCTGCAGCAATTTTAGAAAGGACAATAACAATATACATCTTTGAAATGTAACACATACTTTGTCTATATTGAAAAACTACAGTAACAAGGATAATGTCCCAACCTTATGTATGACTTTTTTAACTCATTAAGGTCAGGGAACCTTTCTAGCAAGACATATGATATAAAATATAAGTCTGTTTGAGATTTTTAACAACTTTTGCCTGACCACTATAATTTTATACATTTGTAGTGCATTGGAATTAGAGATGAGTGGGTCCGGTTCTATGAGAACCGGACCCACCCAAACTTCCAGATCCATGGCAGGATCCGAGTCTGACTCTGGGTTTCCCACCAGACTTGGATCCTAAAACGAGGCAAAATGTAATCATCCCGCTGTCAGATTCTCTGAGGGTTTTGGATTCTATAAAGCTCCTGTTGATCAGCGCCATTTTCACTCCAGCTGCGGAGAGCGCTCTGAACGGATGTGTTCCTCTCAGTGCTGGGTTGTGGGGATGTGGGCGTAGGGCTGGTGACTGCTGTAGGGCTGGTGTATCAGTCCAGGGGTGCTCTGTCTATCATCTGGTGTATCTGAAAAGGAGTGATATGTCCATATACATCCAGGGGCTATGCCCCAGTATTAAAACCCAGTATACAGTGTGTACATCCAGTGGCTGTTGTGTCCTATCAGTCTTAGTCCAGGGGTGTTCTGCCTGTCATCTGGTGTATCTGACAATGGGGCTCTGTCCACCTAGGGGTGATCTGTGCTCCATCCAGGGGCTCTGCCCCAGTGTTAATTTAAAACCCAGTACATTATGTGTACATCCAGGGGCTGTTGTGTCCTTTCAGTATCAGTCAAGGGGTGCTCTGTCTGTCTGGTGTATCTGACAAGGGGTGCTCTGTCCACCTAGGGGTGTTCTGTCCGTCCATCCAGGTGCCCCATCCCAGTGTAAAATTAAAATAATAAAAGCTAAAAAGTCTAAAATATAATGAAATTTTTTTTTTGTATGTACTGTACCCCATTTTTTTTTTACATTTTCATAAGTACTGTGACAATGCTGGTCAGACCGCAGTATATTATTATTTCGTACTCATACATGTACTGTGCAACACCGTTGGTGAAATTAAACTGCAGTGTTTGATTACTGTTTCTGACTCATAAACATATTGTGCTACACAGTGGGTAAAGATAGTACCACAGTAATATATTTTGATACTCATACACGTATTGTGAGACACTGTAGGTTAAGGTGGTACCACAGTAATATATTTTCATACATGTGTTGTGCAACAATGTAGGTTAAGGTGGTACCACAGTAATATATTTTCATACATGTGTTGTGCAACAATGTAGGTGAAGGTGGTACCACAGTAATATATTTTTGTACTCATACACGTATTTTGCGACACTGTTGGTGAAATTAAACTGCAGTGTTTAATTACTATTTCTGACTCATACATGTATTGTGAGACACTGTGGGTGAAGGTGGTACCACAGTAATATATTTTATTTTGTACTCATACATGTATTGTGTGACACTGTAGATGAAATTAAACTACAGTGTTTGATTACTATTTCTGAGTCATAATCATGTGTGATACTGTAGGTGAAAGTAAACCATAGTGTTAAATTATTATCTCTGATTTATACACGTATTGGACACTGTAGGTGATACATTTTATGTACAAATTGTGGTGTATGCTGTACCCCACTTGGTTCGTGTTCGTTGATAGATATGGAGGACAAACAATTGAGAGGAGAGGCACTTACGGCTTAAGTCAGGGCATATAAACTCAAGATAAAGTAAGTCAGATTAGTAAAAGTAAGATTGGTGCAATAGTAACTAATAAAAATAATTGTTGTCTATGCAATAAAGACACCAATGCCCCCCCAATGATTAACTGAAATTTTTAAAATCAAACAAATTAAATTAAATTACAAATCAATCCTTCCTTCCACTACATACATACATCCTCCCTTGGGCCCGTGATCTAGTTATTGATAAATATCTCTGTCAGACCACTTTAGCTAATTTTTGTTTCAGTTTTTTTTTTCATTTACTAAAACAAATAAAATCACATTATTTGTCATTTTTTTGTTTCTAGAGTATTATGAACCCCAATAACATTAATTTCCAGGCATTTCTAGGCAATTTTGATCAAAGTACAAACAATGAAAAATATATATTGTTAGAAGCTATAATCCTCTGTATCAATTATTTTCAGCTTTAATGTAGGATTAGTTCCTGAAAGTTATGTTTGACCAGGAGAAGGTAACCTAACCACCCGCTGGAGTAGTTTGCCAACAACAGGTGGAGTGCCTCAAGTTGTTTCAGCCAGCTTTACGCACCGTATATAGTACCATGTAATAAAATATAATGGTTTGACCAATATACACAATTACTTTTTGTATTAATTAAACATATTTCCACTTTATTGCAGACATCCTGGCAGAAAGGGAGCGAAATTGCCCCAATTCCTGGCTGTGGCTCCCGTATATGGAATCCAAAACCTGCAAGATCCGACGCTGGATGAAAACAATATTGTGATGTGGTCAAAATTGACTGGAAATTATTGGAAATGACTGTTATGGAGGTTAATAATACTGTAGGAACAAACACATGCCAAAATTCTGTGATTTTAGCTGTTTTTATGATTTTTTTTCTAAAAAAAGATCCAAAACCCGCAAAGGTGGTTTTGGCATTACCAATACAGATCCAAAACATGAAGGAGATACAGATCCAAAACCAAAATCCAAAACCCAATAATTGGGCCGGCGCACATACCTAACTGGAATGATGAATAGATAGCCAGTGGCGTAACTACTGCCCCCGCAGCCCTCGCGGTGGCTTGGGGGCGAGGGGCTGCGGGGGCGCCACTGATTTACAGCAGACTGACATGCGGACGAGCGTCTGCATGTCAGTCTGCGGTCTCCTTCCCTCCGCCGCTTGTTGGAGGGACACGGAGGGCACAGCGCGCCTCCCTGTGTCCCTCCTGCATCATCTCCGGCGGCCGCGGGTCTAATAGGGGGAAGTGCCGTCCGTGAGCTCTAATTGGCTCACGAACCGGCACTTCCCCCTATTAGACCCGCGGCCGCCGGAGATGATGCAGCAGGAGGGACACAGGAGAGGCGAGCTGTGCCCTCCGTGTCCCTCTAAAAAGCAGCAGCAGCGGCGCGGGGGGGGGGGGGATATCTGGCACTGGGGCATATATGGCTCTGGGGGGGGGGAATATCTGGCACTGGGGGCAGGGCCGGCTCCAGGCCTACTAGCACCCTGAGCGAGAAAATGTAAAAGTGCCCCCCCCCATGCACGCGCCGAAGGCGCGCGCGCTCCTGGAAAAGTGGGCGTGGCCTCCTGGAAAAGTGGGCGTGGTCTCGTCCCCCAGCAGTGTCAGTCAGCTACACATGACATGCCCTCCAGCAGTGCCAGCTACACGTGATAGTGTTCACTTTTTAGGGCAGGTTGCTGATCACAGGGAGGGCACATTTTTAAGTTAGGTGGGCAAAATGATGTACATACTGTAATGCTTGTTGTTCCCATTTCCACACGCTAAAGCATGGACAGTGCGCGCAAAAATTTAGGGGAGTTACTTCGTGGGGAAGGTGCGTAGCCACATTATAGTGGCAATTCACATTACACCACACAGTAGTGCAGCTAATACACATTGCACCAGGTAGAACCTCCTATAAGAGCACGTTAGACACATTGCGCCAGGTAGAGCACTGAGACACACTGCCCAGCCACAGACACCTAGCGGGAACACTACATGATATGCCCCCCAGCAGTGCCAGCTACACATGACATGCCCCCCAGCAGTGCCAGCTACACGTGACATGACCCCCAGCAGTGCCAGCTACATAAATGGCCACACAGTTCCAGATGGATAAATGCCCCCACAGAGCCAGATATGCCCCCACGGAGCTAGATATGCCCCCACAGAGCCAGATATGCCCCCCACAGAGCCAGAAATGCCCCCCACAGTGCCAGAAATGCCCCCACAGTGCCAGATGCCCCCACAGTGCCAGATATGCCCCCACAGTGCCAGATATGCCCCCACGGAGCCAGAAATGCCTCCACAGTGCCAGAAATGCCCCCCACAGAGCCAGAAATGCCCCCACAGTGCCAGATAAATGCCCCCACAGTGCCAGAAATGCCCCCACAGTGCCAGAAATGCCCCCACAGTGCCTGATATGCCCCCACGGAGCCAGATATGCAATGCCCCCACAGTGCCAGATATGCCCCCACGGAGCCAGATATGCAATGCCCCCACAGTGCCAGAAATGCCCCCACAGTGCCAGAAATGCCCGCACAGTGCCAGAAATGCATCCACAGTGCCAGAAATGCCCCCACAGTGCCAGAAATGCCCCCCACATAGCCAAAAATGCCCCCCACATAGCCAAAAATGCCCCCTGTGTGCCAGATAAATGCCCCCACAGTGCCAGATAAATGCCCCCACAGTGCCAGATAAATGCCCCCACAGTGCCAGAAATGCCCCCCACATAGCCAAAAATGCCCCCCACATAGCCAAAAATGCCCCCACAGTGCCAGATAAATGCCCCCACAGTGCGGATCCCCCCCCCCAAATACCTGCGGCGCTGGGGAGGAGTACTGCTGTCCGCCTGTGTGGGAGTGCTGGCGGGTGGGAGTGCTGGCGGGCGGGCGGCCGGGCGAGTGAGCCTGAGCCTGGGTCCGGGTGCGGGCTGGCGGGCGGCCACTTGTGCAGGCGGGCTATGCGCGGCGCCGGCGTCTGACGTTAGACACCGGCGCCGCGCAGCGCGCATAGCGCACACACAGCGCGACGGGCAAATGCTGCAGCTGCACACACACACAGGGCCGGCTCCAGCATCGAATATGGCGGCGCCAGCGCGCGGCGCCCATTAAGGGTGGCGCCCTGCGCGGCCGCTCTATTCGAACATGCCTAGAGCCGGCCCTGACTGGGGGCATATATGGCACTGGGGGGGAATATCTGGCACTGGGGCATATATGGCACTGGGGGGGGGGGATATCTGGCACTGGGGGCATATAAGGCACTGGGGGGGAATATCTGGCACTGGGGGCATATGTGGCACTGGGGGGGAATATCTGGTACTGGGGCATATATGGCACTGGGGGGGGATATCTTGCACTGGGGGCATATATGGCACTGGGGGGGGAATATCTGGCACTGGGGCATATATGGCACTGGGGGGGGGAATATCTGGCACTGGGGGCATATATGGCACTGGGGGGGGGATATCTGGCACTGGGGGCATATATGGCACTGGGGGGGGATATCTGGCACTAGGGGAATATCTGGCACTGGGGGGGAATATATGGCACTGGGGGCATATGTGGCACTGGGGGGGGGTATATGTGTACCAGGCACATGGGGGGGGGGCTATATTTGGCACTGGGGCATGTAAGTACCTGGCACCGTGGGGGAATATCTGGCACTGGGGACATATGCGGCACTGGGAGCACAGCCCTAGCAACAAGGACTACCTCCTAGCAACGAGCATGACACCCAGTGCATGAAACACCTGGCAACGAGCATGACACCCAGTGCATGAAACCCCTGGCAACGAGCATGACACCCAGTGCATGAAACCCCTGGCAACGAGCATGACACCCTGAGCATGAAAACCCCTGGCACCGTGCATGGAACCAAGAGCATGAAACCCCTGGCAACGAGCATGACACCCAGTGCATGAAACCCCTGACAACGAGCAGGTAATTGAAAAGTAATTAGAAGCCTTACTGTAGGACTTAATGTGTAATGGGCATTACGGTGTGTGGCATAATGTATCACGGACATTGCGGTGTGTGTCATAATGTGTCACAGGCATTACGGTGTATGGTATACTATATCGCGGGCATTGTGATATGTGGTATAATGTCTCAGGGTCATTGCAGTGTGTGGCATAATGTATCACGGACATTGCGGTGTGTGTCATAATGTGTCAGGCATTACGGTGTGTGGTATATTATATCACGGGCATTGTGGTATGTGGTATAATGTCTCAGGGTCATTGCAGTGTGGCATAATACATAACTGGCATTGCGGTGTGTGGCATAGGGTATAACGGGCAGGGCATTGCGGTATGTGTCACAGGCATTACGGTGTATGGTATACTATATCACGGGCATTGTGGTATAATGTCTCAAGGTCATTGCAGTGTGTGGCATAAAGTGTCACAGGCATTGTATGTGCTATAATGTATCGGGCATTGCAGTGTGTGGAATAATGTATCACGGACATTGCGGTGTGTGTCATAATGTGTCACAGACATTGTATGTGCTATAATGTATCAGGGGCATTGCAGTGTGTAGCATAATGTATAACGGGCATTGCGATTCCTGTCATAATGTGTCACAGGCATTACGGTGTGTGGCATAATGTGTCACAGGCATTACAGTGTGTGCATATTGTGTCATGTGCATTATTGTGTGCGGCATAATGTCTAAGGGCCATTGCAGTATGTGGCATAATGTATACTGGGCATTACTATAAGGAGGAAAAATGACAAATAATGTAAGGGGCATGAATCAGGATTATTTTTCTTTCCTGTGGTGGCTAATGTCTGGGCGTGCAGGTTGCAAAACTGGGGTATAAGGTAGTCTTTTCCTGCAATGCCACACCCCTTTATGTGAAACCACGCCCATTCCAACGAAACCACACCCCTTTTGCTTGTTGGTCTCCCAATCACACTATTGCTGTTCCTTTCTGTGTGTGCAGGGTTTTCGGAGAAGCCTTCCATTGTTGTTAGCAAACCAAAAAGTTAGCAACTGGGCAAAATCATGTTGCACTACAGGTGGGGCAGATGTAACATGGGCAGAGAGAGTTAGATTTAGGTGGGTTATAATCAGTAGCGGATCTTGCCACGGGCAAGCAGGACTTTTGCCCGGTGCACCGGTGCCCTCCGGAGGGCGCCGCACCAGGGCAAGATCCGCTGCTGCTGTGTGCCCCCCACTGCCCGCCTGCTGCCGCTGGCCGCTGCCCCCCCCCCCCCCCCCCGCTGCCGCTGTGAAGGGAAACTAGACGCGTACGTGTCTAGTTTCCCTTCGTGGAGAGGTCCTTTACTGAGGTTACACAGCAAAGGTCCTCTCCACGAAGGGAACTAGACGCTATGCGTCTAGTTTCCCTTCGTGGAGAGGACCTTTACTGTGCGGTGCACGATGACGTCATCGCGCACCGCACATCATTTCAGTCTGTACAGGGGACGTAAATTACCACGCCCCCTGTACGAAGCCACGCCCCCTATTGCCACCCCGGGGCGCTCAGAGCGCCAGAACCGGCCCTGGTTATAATGTTTCTGTGCAGGGTAAATACTGGTTACTTTATTTGTACACTGCTGTTTAGATTTCAGTTTGAACACTCCCCACCCAAATCTAAATCTCTCTGCACATGTTACATCTGCCCCCACCAGCAGTGCAACATGGTTTTGTCCATTAGCGTTCTTTTTTTTGTTTTGCTAACAACTCTGAATAACCACCTCAGTCATTACTTGGGACCAATTTGGTTGTAAAGTTTTTAATTTAAAGAAGTTGAGTTAACAATTTACCAAGGTTTTCAAATTAATAATGCATACAAATTCTACAATGATAAATGTCACTTTTTACAAATCAAACTCCAAGCTATTGCATTAACATAGCCGGGTATTACACAGGACAGGGCACTATATTTAATACAAGCATCTATGATATTGGAGTACATCATTTGGTTAGGATCAGCTCTGTGTGAGTGACTGTGTTTTTTTCGTTTTTTTCTGGGACAGTTCAATATCTTTCATATGTCACCTATTTTGTTACCCATATACCCATGAGAAAGGGGTTTGGGCGCAGAATGCCGGCGCGCGGGGTGGGTGGGGACGAGTGCAACTAGCCCCTTGCGGGCTTGCCACGCTGCGAGCACAGGTTCTATTACCACTCTACGACTGTCGGGATAGTGAGGGGGCAGGATGCACTGTAGGTGGAGGTAATGTGACCGCCAGTCACATAACTATGTCCCTGAGAATGTCCCCTCATACCACTGGCGTATCTATAATGGGTGCAGTGTGTGTGGTGCACACGGGGCCCCTGGGTCCAGAGGGGGCCCACATCGTACCCACTGCACCCATTTCTTCTATATACTTACCTTTCTGGTGTTCGGGTGTGGGTCCCCTCCTCTCTCGAGTCCCGTAGCCGGCAGCTGCAGCAGCACTGTTAGTGCTCTGTCTGAGCACTAGAGACTCTGGCACAGTGCCAGAATCTACAGCGCATATGCAGGTCTCCGAAAAAATGGCCACCGCGCCATTTTTTCAGAGACTTGAGCATTTGCTTAGACTCTGGCACTGTGCCAGAGTCTCTAGCGCTCAGACATAGAGCTAACAGCGCTGCTGCTCCCTGCTACGGGATGGGAGAGGAGGAGGGGCCACACCCAGAGACTGCGCACGGGTCCCCTCCTCTCTAGATACACTCCTGCCTTATACATTGATTATATCCACCTTGATACATCTGTGGATGATGAATCAAGAGTAGACTATCCGACCTTGATCTAAACACTGTTTTAGTTTCCCATTCAATTGTTTGTTTATTCAATATACAATTGTCATTGTAGACTTTAATTGTGAAGAAATATTTTGTATTTATGTATACTTTGTTGCTTTTAATGTATAGTTAATACAAGTATTTTAGTAATTTATATAATGAATTCTTTAACATAATAAATGTAAAATACAGTGAACCAATATTGGTGTTTGGATAACGTCTTTGTGCCCACTCTTTATGATAGCTCTCTTTTTACTCTGTAGTTCCCTACTGGAGGAGATTGGTCGATCTCCAATAGTGCTGCTGCACATTGGACTGTTTAGAGCGTTGCAAACTTTATTTCTAGATTTTGTAATGTGCTACTAGTTCACTTTATCACTCCACGTACTCCGGCCCTAATAGTGCCCATGCAAAAAATCCTTGTGGTTTTTAAATATGTTTCAGCCTCTAAATACACATATTAAGGTGATTGCACACAGTTCCCGGCGCTGCTTTGATATTTGTGCTTTATTTAGTTATGTTGTTACAATAAAGCCACTTTGTCATAGTTAGCTCTTCTTTCTCAATGGTTTTCACTATGGCATTCTTTTGAAATGCATAAATGTCAGATTTAAATACATTTCTAATTGACAGATAGCCTTCCAGTCTCCTCTAAATGACACTTCCAATCAATGTCAGATCAATTCATCTCTTCTTGTTTGTCTTCCTGAAGGTAATAAAAGTTGGCAATCAATTTCAATCTATAGATCTGGGTTGAGTAGTATGAAGTTTTGGCAATTACATGAAGAAAATTGGGGGTTCCATAGGTTTCACTAAAGAAGTCATTAAGTAGAGAGGTTTTTGTGTGCTAGTTTAAGGAGCTATAGATTAGATGGCTAAAACTTTCCCTGAATGCAAAATAGTTGATGGTCCACTGGTTTAACATACAATTAAGTATAGACAATTAGGTAAATGCAGTGGTTTATATGAGGCGGATTTATGGTTCTATGCTCGGTGACATACAATATTCACGGAGTACTGTAAGTGTAAATAGCCTGTTTTGTGGCAGGTTAATGCAAAATACACTCAGTGACATGTCCATATGGTTATCACAAATTTCATTGAAAGTAACTGCATTCCTTTTATATTTATTTCAATTAACTCAAATTCTGAAACCATAAGAAACCTGTTTCATATTTGCATTTCTTTCAAATGCTCTTCTAAGGTCTAATTAAATATTTTTAATGTATCATTACTCAACAATAAATACTGCTCAATAGTTGCCATAATATCATTAATATTCTGCCTTGAAGCAATAACTTAAAACATTTTGCCCAGATATTTTACTTATTTACGAGAACCAAAATAAAAAATGTACATGATTATTTACAAATGACAAAATATGCAGGAATGTAAACATTTTTGTTTGTTTTTTGGGAAAATACACCTTCCGCATTCTGAATTATGCTCATCCACCTAGTTCATTGCCAAATTCCCCAGTGAAAGCACTCTGTAAATGTATGCTTATAAGGAAATGCATATGGTGGCATAAATACTGTAAAAAGGTCCAACTTACTAACACCACCCCTTCTTTATTTCAAACTGCCAAGGAGAGTTTTAAATTGAAAAGGATTTCTATCCCATAAGGCTTTTTCCTTTCTCATTAGATTTATAATTGTTTTATTTCTGTATGTTCTATATTTGTTGTCTCATGCTGTTTTTTACTATCTTGTTTTGCCTGGACTGCAAGTTATTTTATTTATTTATATATGTATTTATTTTCTGTTATTTCACTATATCAACTCTCATTTCTGAAAGGCAAATGTACAGCATTTTATTATAGTAAAATATATATCATTTTCAACTTACCCCAAATATTATTATTTTTTGGTACCTACTACACCAACATACATTGGGTGCATTAAAATGAATGTCCAAAGCAGAAACATCACCTACTGTATCTAAGTTGAGTACTGTATATGTGTGAGATTGCATCACACCACTATCACCTGGGAGGTACATACAATGATGTCCCACTTTCTATCCTTATTCCGATGGCCACATATATTCATCATCCAAGAACCAGAGACGTCAAATACTCAGCGTTGCATAGCAACCATAATAGGACAGTGGTGTGAAGCTGTCTAAAATCTGTTATCATCCATCATTAGGTGAGTATATGACCACAGAATTGAAAGACCATTTGTATACAACAGTGCACACTATGTTCCCCTTTCTCCTTTTGTTTTAACATATATACATTGAGAGCAAGATTAAACACAAACCATAAAATTAAGAAAGTGCCTGAACATACCTCCTTATCTATATTTTATTTTCATGTTTGTCAATTCACTCTCCCAGAAAGTCCAGGAGATTCACAAGAGTGTAGGCCAGCCTCTACAAAGTCCAGGAGATTCACAAGAGTGTAAGCCAGCCTCTAGCACATTGCCTATTATACATTACAGCCAAGAGCTCCTAATACAGGGCAGCAGTATTAACCCTTTTTTGGTGTACACTGCAAAAACATTTTTATTTTACAACTTGTGTGTGCTATAGGTGCCGTGCCACTATGTTAATAAATATAAGCATGATCAGTCAATAGAAGAGCAGGAGCAGAAACCAAGTACTAGTGCTGTGGCTGCTGCTAGTCATGATAGTACTACAACATCTAGTAAAAGGTGGTTCATGGGGCAGAAGGTTTAGGAAAGGGCACCTGAAATTAAATATTTTACAATGTTAAAAAAGGGGTAGATGTGTCACATTAAAAAATGACAAATCAGTGCCTCCCCCGCAAAAAAAAGAAATGCTAAGGCTGAAGAACAATTTGTGTGTTCCCAAATCCCTGAGGAGAGTCTAGGCGTGTCCACATTAGCTTTGTGTGAGGCTGAAATTTCTCACACTGTCCTCGTAGAGAAGCCTCCTTCCATCATTTCTGCACCATCTGCAAATGTGGGAATGAGCCTTAGAAATTGAGGATGCTAGTGTTGAAGTGGAGCAGGATGCAGATTTGTGCAATATCTGATGCTAATAAGGATGAGGATGTTGATGATGTTGTTTGTGTTAGTCAGCCACCAGGGGCAGCAGTTCTTGTCCATGATAAAAAGAGAAGCATTGTGATGCCTGGGCATAACACTAATAAAGACACCTCTTGGGTGTGGTATTATTTTTACCCAAATCCTGATGTTTGTGAAGGAATCTGCTCCATTTGTGAGGCCAAAGTTAGTAGAGTAGAGACATTAACCATCTAGGTACCTTCTTTATGTTACATCATGTGCAGTGAGTTAATTACATTTATTTTACAAAATTATAATAATTTATTGTAACTAACACCCTCATCATCAACCTCCTCATTAGTGATCGGAGGTAGTGCTTACAAAAAAATTGTTTGTGGCGGCCCAAACAAACCAAGCACTTCAGCCACAAATGTGGCAGTTCCTGTCACTTGGGGGGGTAATTCTGAGTTGATCGCAGCAGGAACTTTGTTAGCAGTTGGGCAAAACCATGTGCACTGCAGGGGAGGCAGATATAACATGTGCAGAGAGAGAGAGATTTGGGTGTGGTGAGTTCAATCTGCAATCTAAATTGCAGTGTAAAAATAAAGCAGCCAGTGTTTACCCTGAACAGAAACAAAATAACCCACCCAACTCTAACTCTCTCTGCAAATGTTATATCTGCCCCCCCCCTGCAGTGCACATGGTTTTGCCCAACTTCTAAAAAATTTCCTGCTGCGATCAACTTGGAATTACCCCCTTGGTTTGTTAAACTGGGCATGTATTTCCTAAAAGTGGAAGGGAGGTCCCAAGGACAATTACATCTTGCACCACTTATCTTTTCATAATGGGCTGTACTTCTGGATGGCATTAGGGACAGTCTTTGCATTACTAATTTGCAACACATTTTAACAATACATTATGTGGTGTCTCACACATGTTAATTTTAATCAATCAATTTATCAATCATTCTTGTATTTTATGGCCTTTTTTTACACTGCAGGACAGCCTACAGCTCTTGATCTAGGTGTCACACATGTTAATTTCAATTAATTAATCGATCAATCAATCATTCATTCTTGTATTCTTTTATGGCCTTTTCTCTCCTGACTTGCTGCAAAACAGAAAGTTGATATAGTCCATGTCTCAATTTAACTTTTTCTTAATAATTATTCAATCAATCAATCTTGCATTCTTTCATGGCCTTTTCTCTCTTGACTTGCTGAAAAACAGAAAGTCGATAGAGTCCATGCGTCAATTTAAATTTTTTTAATAATCAATCAATCATTCTTGTATTCTTTTGTGGTCTTTTCTCTCCGATTTGCTGCACAACAGAAGGTTAATATAGTCTATGTCTCAATTCTTTTTTGTTTAATAATCAATCGATCCTTCTTATACTTTCTGTCACACACGCGGTGCCGCGGCCACCGCACTTACCGTTCCGTGCGCGCTGGGTCTACCGGCGGTCGTCGCCTCCGGTGGGCTCCGGGTCCTTGCGTCTTGTCAGCGCTGTTCCCGGCGGGCTCCCGGAGTGTGGACGCCGCCATTACATCCGGCGTCCACGAGAATGCATGGAGCGGGTGACGTCATCAGCCCCTTCCACCAATCAGGCCAGGGCGGGGAATTCAAAAGCAGACGCCGGGCAGAGCCCCGGCGCCTGAGTATCGTCTTTCTAAGTGATCACTAGTCTACCAGCGTTCAGCGTGTCTCCAGGCTGAACGTCTCCTGTGCTTTCTGCATTACAGTTTATCCCTAAGTGGAACGTCTCCTGTGCTTCTAGCACTACAGTTTGTCACTAAGTGGAACGTCTTCTGTGCTTCCAGCCTTTCAGTCGTCTTTAAGCTGAACATCTCCTGTGCTTCCAGCATTCAGTTAGTCTCAAAGCTGAACGTCTCCAGTGCTTCCAGCGTTCAGCGTGCTTCTCCGTCGAACAGATTTCTTCAGCATCGCTCACAAGTTCTTCATTTCTTCTGTGTGCTTCAACATCATTTCCAGATCTTCACACATCGATTTCTTCAGCATCACTCACAAGTTCTTCATCCTCCAGTGTGCTTCAACATCCCTCCCAAACCTCGTCACATCGACTTCTTCAGCATCGCTCACAAATTCTTCATTCTTCTGTGTGCTTCAGCATCGCTCCCAAACCTTTGTCACAACAAGTTCTTTAGCATTATACACCAATTATAACTGCTAAGTTCTGCATGAGGAAAACCTATATCCGGCCATCTCTACTCCGGCCCAGCTGTGGTTCCTCTTCCCGATCATCGGAAGAACCCCCGAGTTCTCAACACTCTCAACCCAGGTCAGTGACAGTATACTCAGGCCACATGGACCCGGGGGATCGGAACCCAGAGTCAAGCGCCATTCAAAACTTGGCTTCCCGAGTTCAGAGTCAGGAGGCGGCACAGGGCCAGGTGATGCAGTATCTCCAGGAATTATCCGGACGTCTGGATCAAATTCAGGCCTCCCTGGCTTCAGTAGTTCCAGCTCCTGCTCCGGTATCCGCTCCAGTAGCTGTTTCCAGTAATGTTTGACCCTCGGCTAGAACCAGGTCACGCCTTCAGCTTCCTACTCCTTCTCGCTATAATGGGAATCCAAAGAATTGCCGTGGTTTTCTCAAACAGTGCGAGGTGCACTTTGAACTTCTCTCACATAATTTCCCCACGGATCGGTCCAAAGTGGCATACATTATTTCTTTGCTCAAAGGTTCAGCATTGGATTGGGTGTCTCCGTTATGGGAACGATCTGACCCATTGGGTTCCAGTTACACCAATTTCATCACGTCCTTCCGAAGGATCTTCGATGAGCCCGGCAGAGCGACCGCTGCTTCTTCAGACTTGCTCCGTGTCCGTCAAGGCTCCCGTTCCATGGGGCAGTACGTGGTTCATTTCCAGACCACTGCCTCAGAACTACGCTGGAATAATGATGCTCTCAGTGCCGCTTTCTGGAATAGGCTCTCTGACTGTCTGAAGGATGAGCTGGTCACTAGGGATCTGCCGGATCCTTTAGAAGAGTTGATCTCACTCTGCATCAAGGTGGACCTTCGCAAGCAGGAGCGTGGTGGTGAACGTAGTCGGTCAGATCGATCCAGGTTCCGGCTCCCCCCTCCTAAGCAAACGGTTGTACCGAGTCCGGACGAACCTATGCAAATCAACTGATCCCGGCTGTCTCCGGAGGAACGACAGCGCCGTCGTGAGGGTAAACTCTGCCTCTACTGTGGAGCCGCGGATCACTTTATCAAGTTCTGCAAATCCCGTCCGGGAAACGGGCAGGCCTAGCTTGTTCCGAAGGAGTCAAGTTGGGGGTTACGTCCAAATCTTCTCCGACGATGGATTGTCTACTCTCTGTGTCTTTGTTTTCCGAG
Organism: Pseudophryne corroboree; assembly: GCF_028390025.1. NCBI lineage: Eukaryota > Metazoa > Chordata > Amphibia > Anura > Myobatrachidae > Pseudophryne > Pseudophryne corroboree. Next base: position 413,764,118 of record NC_086446.1, on the reverse strand, counting down.
TCAATTGCCAAACCTTTTAATGCCCTACTGGACTCTGGGGCTGCAGGGAATTTTGTTTCTCTTTCTTGTGTTCAGAGTCTGGGTTTAAAGCTGCAGTCTATCAAACGACCTATTACGTTGACCGCTATCAACGGTACCAAAATATCCAATGGTCTTATTACAAGTCGCACAGAGCCAATCAAGCTGCAGGTCGGAGCTCTGCATCAAGAATATTTGGAGTTCCTAGTAATTCCGGATATGCTTCACGATCTTGTTCTCGGATTGCCTTGGCTCAAAATTCATAACCCCCACGTCGACTGGAAGTCGTCACAAATATTGTCCTGGAGTTCGTTTTGTCACTCTAGTTGCTTCACTCCCGTTTACCCGCTCCATGCATCTTTCAGGTTGGATGAAGAGCTCATTCCGGAGGCTTATCGGGAGTTCAGATGTGTTCTCTGAGCAGGCGGCCGATCAGTTACCACCCCAAAGACGCTGGGACTGTCCCATTGAGCTTATCCCAGGGAAGATGCCATCCCGGGGTCGCACATATCCCTTGTCAGTACCTGAGACCCAAGCTATGTCGGATTATATTAAATCTAATCTTCCTTCTGAAAGGGTTCATCCGCCCCTCTACCTCCCCGGCTGGAGCAGGTTTCTTTTTCGTGAAGAAGAAGAACGGGGGGGGGGGGGGGGGGTTAAGACCGTGTATCGATTATCGTGGCTTAAACGATATCACCGTTAAGAATAAATACCACTTGCCGCTAATCACAGAGCTATTTTATAGGGTTCGTGGAGCCCACGTCTTTACTAAGCTCGACTTAAGAGGAGCCTATAATCTTATACGCATCCGACAGGGGGACGAATGGAAGACTGCCTTCAATACCAGGGACGGGCATTACGAATATCTGGTAATGCCGTTCGGCCTCAGCAATGCGCCTGCTGTTTTCCAGGGATTCGTAAACGAAATCTTCCGAGATATGTTATACCAAAGTGTAGTGGTGTATTTGGATGACATTCTGATATTTTCCAAGAATCTTGCGGAGCACAGAGTACAGGTCAAAGAAGTACTTCTCCGTCTACGAAGGAATCGTCTCTACGGCAAGATTTCCAAATGTACTTTTGAGGTCCCTTCAATTCCGTTCCTCGGTTATGTCATCTCGGGTACGGAGCTTCGCATGAATCCGGAAAAACTCACTGACATTCGGGATTGGACTCAGCCTCTCTCTTTGAAAGCAGTACAAAGATTCCTGGGCTTTGCAAATTACTACAGGAAATTCATTAAGGGATTTTCCACCATTGTTGCACCCATTACTGCCTTGACCAAAAAGGGGTCAGACCCAAGTCTCTGGTCTTCCGAAGCTGTAGTAGCATTTGCCCGGTTGAAATCAGCTTTTATGTCAGCTCCGGTACTCCAACAGCCGAATTTCTCAGAACCATTCTTCTTGGAAGTCGATGCCTCCTCAGTCGGCATCGGTGCCGTTCTTTCTCAGTACTTTTCTGATGGGAAGTTGCATCCATGTAGTTTCCATTCTCGTAAGTTCTCTCTTGCTGAACGAAACTACACTATTGGAGATCAGGAACTTTTAGCAATAAAATCCGCCCTAGAAGAATGGAGGTACTTATTGGAAGGTGCTAAACATCTAATTACTATTTACACCGATCACAAGAACTTATTGTATATCAAAACTGCCCAATGCTTAAACCCCCGTCAAGCTAGATGGGCGCTATTCTTCACTCGGTTCTCGTTTGTTATTAAGTACCGGGCTGGGACTCTCAATGCTAAAGCTGATGCTCTGTTTCATTCTTTACCGGCCTCGGATGAAGAGAATTCCTTTGAAAAGAGTTTGATTCTCAGTCCAGTTTCTATTTCAGCAGCTCCCACTTCTCTAGGCCCTCCTCCTGGGAGAATGTCTGTACCAGTTGAATTTCGACCAAAGTTACTGCAGTGGGCCCATATCTCCAAGTTCTCCGGTCACCCTGGAGTCCAAAAAATGTGCGAATTTCTGTGAAGGTCATATTGGTGGGACACCACGAAGAGAGATATACAAGATTATGTTAATTCTTGTCCTCAATGTGCCCAGCACAAAACTCTTCGTCTGCCTCCTGCTGGTGTGCTTCGTCCACTGTCCATTCCTAGGAAACCTTGGACCAATATTACTATGGACTTCATCACCGAGTTACCCCTCTCCAAGGGTTGCAATACCATCTGGGTGATTTTTGACCGCTTTTCGAAAATGGCACATTTCGTTCCGTTGACCGGTCTACCAACGGCTCCCAAGTTGGCGTTACTATTTATCCGAGAACACTTCCGCCTGCACGGGTTACCTCAGGAAATAGTCTCTGATCGAGGGGTACAGTTCAATGCAAGATTTTGGAGGGCTCTCTGCTCAGCCTTACAAATAAAACTCAAGTTCTCGTCTGCTTACCATCCACAAACCAATGGGCAAACCGAACGTGTCAACCAGGATTCAGAGACTTTTCTCCGCGTTTACCTCTCTCCTTCACAGGATGACTGGGTAGAACTGTTACCCTGGGCTGAGTTTGCCCATAATCATCTATATCACTCCTCCACTGGTGAGTCCCCATTCTTCACTAATTATGGATTCTATCCACGAGTTCCAGAATTACCACTCCTTTCTTCGGAGGATGTTCCTGCTGTAACTTCCACTCTACGGCACTTCAGTCAAATCTGGAGTAGGATTCATGCTAATCTCAAGAAAATCTCTAGCCGATACAAATTCTTTATGGACAAAAAACGGCGGGCAGCTCCTCAATACAAAGTTGGCGACAGGGTATGGCTCTCTACCTGCAATCTTCGTCTAAGAGTACCCGCTATGAAGTTTGCTCCAAGATTCATTGGTCCTAACCCCGTTTTGCAAGTCCTGAACCCTGTTGTCTGCAAATTAGGTTTGCCTTCTCACTTTCGGGTACCAAATTCTTTCCATGTTTCTCTTCTTCATCCTCTCATTTTAAATCATTTCCATTCGGAGTCTCCTAGCCCAACCTCGGTGGAGACCGAAGCTGGAACAGAATTCGAAATCAAAACAATTCTTGACTCTCGTTACTTTCACAAGAATCTACAAAATCTGGTTGAATGGAAGGGTTATAAGCCTGAGGAGAGAAGCTGGGTTAAAGCTTCTGAAGTCACTGCTCCTCGACTAGTTCGGATCTTTCATTCTAGGCATCCAACGAAACCAGGAACGTGTCCAGGGGCCACTCCTAGAGGAGGGCGTACGGTCACACACGCGGCGGCCACCGCACTTACCGTTCCGTGCGCGCTAGGTCTCCCGGCGGTCGTCGCCTCCGGTGGGCTCCGGGTCCTTGCGTCTTGTCAGCGCTGTTCCCGGCGGGCTCCCAGAGTGTGGACGCCGCCATTACATCCGGCGTCCACGAGAATGCATGGAGCGGGTGACGTCATCAGCCCCTCCTGCCAATCAGGCCAGGGCGGGGGATTCAAAAGCAGACGCCGGGCAGAGCCCCAGCGCCTGAGTATCGTCTTTCTAAGTGATCACCAGTGCTACCAGCGTTCAGCGTATCTCCAGGCTGAACGTCTCCTGTGCTTTCTGCATTATAGTTAATCCCTAAATTGAACGTCTCCTGTGCTTCCAGAATTACAGTTGTCTTTAAGCTGAACATCTCCTGTGCTTCCAGCATTCAGTTAGTCTCAAAGCTGAACGTCTCCAGTGCTTCCAGCGTTCAGCGTGCTTCTCCGTCGAACAGATTTCTTCAGCATCGCTCACAAGTTCTCCATTTCTTCTGTGTGCTTCAACATCGTTTCCAGATCTTCACACATCGATTTCTTCAGCATCACTCACAAGTTCTTCATCCTCCAGTGTGCTTCAACATCGCTCCCAAACCTCGTCACATCGTTTTCTTCAGCATCGCTCACAAATTCTTCATTCTTCTGTGTGCTTCAACATCGCTCCCAAATCTCGTCACATCGATTTCTTCAGCATCGCTCACAAATTCTTCATTCTTCTGTGTGCTTCAGCATCGCTCCCAAACCTTTGTCACAACAAGTTATTTAGCATTACACACCAATTGTAACTGCTAAGTTCTGCATGAGGAAAACCTATATCCGGCCATCTCTACTCTGGCCCAGCTGTGGTTCCTCTTCCCGATCATCGGAAGAACCCCCGAGTTCTCAACACTCTCAACCCAGGTCAGTGACACTTTCCTTACACTATGTACTGCACCGCCATTTCCATGTACTTCCCTCAAGTCTCTGAACTAGTTCTTGATTAATAAAAACATTTTTGGTTAATTTCTATGGGATTGTATACTGTACTTTATAAAAATGCCATCCTGTCTGCCATTGCAGTGCCAGATTCCTAAATGTTGAAAAATAAGCAAAGGAAGTATAGCAGCGCTCATGGGATCACAGAATACAGAAATATATATATTTAAATGAGCCGGAAATATCAATTAAATCTATCAATCACATTTATTGCACAATTATAGTTATGCATATAAATTAATTCACAGACTTGTGTGTATATTTAAAAAATAAAGAAATATATATACATATTATATACACTGCTCAAAAAAATAAAGGGAACACTATAATAACACATCCTAGATCTGGATGAATGAAATATTGTTATTAAATACTTTGTGCTTTACATAGTTGAATGTGCTGACAACAAAATCACACAAAAATTATCAATGGAAATCAAATTTATTAACCCATGGAGGTCTGGATTTGGAATAACCCTCAAAATTAAAGTGGATAAAACACACTACAGGCTGATCCAACTTTGATGTAATGTCCTTAAAACAAGTCAAAATGAGGCTCAGTAGTGTGTGTGGCCTCCACGTGCCTGTATGACCTCCCTGCAACCCACACAAGTGGCTCAGGTAGTGCAGCTCATCCAGGATGGCACATCAATGCGAGCTGTGGCAAGAACGTTTGCTGTGTCTGTCAGCGTAGTGTCCAGAGCATGGAGGCGCTACCAGGAGACAGGCCAGTACATCAGGAGACATGGAGGAGGCCGTAGGAGGGCAACAACCCAGCAGCAGGACCGCTACCTCCGCCTTTGTGCAAGTAGGAACAGGAGGAGCACTGCCAGAGCCCTGCAAAATGACCTCCAGCAAGCCACAAATGTGCATGTGTCTACCCAAACGATCAGAAACAGACTCCATGAGGGTGGTATGACGGCCCGACGTCCACAGGTGGGGGCTGTGCTTACAGCCCAACACCGTGCAGGACGTTTGGCATTTGCCAGAGAACACCAAGATTGGCAAATTCGGTACTGGCGCCCTGTGCTCTTCACAGATGAAAGCAGGTACTCACTGAGCACATGTGACAGACGTGACAGAGTCTGGAGATGCCAAGGAGAACGTTCTGCTGCCTGCAACATCCTCCAGCATGACCGGTTTGGCAGTGGGTCAGTAATGGTGTGGGGTGGCATTTCTTTGTGGGGCAGCACAGCCCTCCATGTGCTCGCCAGAGGTAGCCTGACTGCCATTAGGTACCGAGATGAGATCCTCAGACCCCTTGTGAGACCATATGCTGGTGCGGTTGGCCCTGGGTTCCTCCTAATGCAAGACAATGCTAGACCTCATGTTGCTGACGTGTGTCAGCAGTTCCTGCAAGACGAAGGCATTGATGCTATGGACTGGCCCGCCTGTTCCCCAGACCTGAATCCAATTGAGCACATCTGGGACATCATGTCTCGCTCCATCCACCAACGCTACCTTGCACCACAGACTGTCCAGGAGTTGGCGGATGCTTTAGTCCAGGTCTGGGAGGAGATTCCTCAGGAGACCATCCGCCACCTCATCAGGAGCATGCCCAGGCGTTGTAGGGAGGTCATACAGGCACGTGGAGGCCACACACACTACTGAGCCTCATTTTGACTTGTTTTAAGGACATTACATCAAAGTTGGATCAGCCTGTAGTGTGTTTTTCCACTTTAATTTTGAGGGTGACTCCAAATCCAGACCTCCATGGGTTAATAAATTTGATTTCCATTGATAATTTTTGTGAGATTTTGTTGTCAGCACATTCAACTATGTAAAGAACAAAGTATTTAATAAGAATATTTCATTAATTCAGATCTAGGATGTGTTATTTTAGTGTTCCCTTTATTTTTTTGAGCAGTGTATATATATATATATACATATTTTATATATATATATATATATATATATATATATATATATATATATATATATATATATAGCCACCATTGGCAATGTTTAAAAATATAGATAAAAAAGGGGTTAGATGACCAATCAGAATTGCATGAATGTCGTCACGTATACTGGTAAGGGCACCAAGCTGTGGTATGTTCTTTGTGAGCGCTGTTGGCTATAAGTTTGCCGCTCGTAGTTATAGGCTCAATGCACAGTATTACAATCTGATAGTATATAAAAAATACAATGTTAAAATATGTATCAATTCACACCTGAGGGCTTTCCAGGAATGGTTGCGGTTTAAAAAGTAGCTGTTTGTAACAGTGGCCAGAGTCAATGTGGAACTAGTTCAGTGAGATGTTTTAGTCTCCTGATATTCAGGAGAACCAGAGCATCCCCGTTGTATACTCACAAACATTTTTGATGAGTGCCTGCAGAGATCACCGCCGTGTATAGATCCCGGTTTTAACAGCATCCTCAATATGTGTTTGAGTATAAATTACCCACTGTACGGAAGGTAAGCTGTGCGCTTCTCCCAGTTTCCTAAATGTGCCATAATTCATAAAAATCTCCTCCATGCCCCAAAAATTTGCATCATCTCCACATGCTGACCACATTTCCTATACCTGTGATGGGAAATGTGGTCAGTCTAGATATAACAAACTGTTAATTTTCAGACAATGCACTTTAAAACTAAAGCCATCTTCAGATGGAGTTAGTAGAGGCTTTGGTCCTTTTTTTTTAGACCCATAGTCCTGCTCTGGTCTATGATAAGCCTGTGCCAGATAGGACTTGAGATGTGTGCCAGACTATTTTTGCTGGTTTTGGCTCTAATTCATTGTCCAGTTTTGGTTTTGTGAAAACCGCCCTCACTGGTTTGGGTTTTGAATTTAGATCTGAATTTTATTTTTTCCTTTTCAAAAAGTTACAAAAAAAAGCTAAAATCACATACAGTCATTTGCCACTTTTATTGATTCTACAGTATTAATAACCTCAAAAAAAAGCTCATAATAACAAATGTATTAAAGAGAAGAAGCAATTATTTTATACATGTTATTAAGAGGAAACAGAAAATGTTTTTAAAAATATACTAATAAATTAGTATATTCTTTCCGGGCGCTTTAACAGAGCTGATTTCTTGAGCAGCTGTTAAATTAGGGTGATAGTCAGTCACCACATGTGACAAAGCAAGCAAAAGGATAAAAACAGCGCTACCAGGTGCTAATATTCATACAAATATACAAATTTTAATAAATGATATTAAATACCATAAACACATGCACATAAAATCAAATAAACATCAAATGCAAATAAAATAGCCTCAATGCCAGTATTATGACCAATGTGATTTTCCATGGACTCTGTAAAGGCCAAGTGATGATTATGAATGTTCCAATGCTTTAACATGCAATGACCATGCACGGATAACCAGTTTATAATTACCAGGTCCCAAGTGGAAAGATAGCCGGGTATTCCACCTAGCGAGGTGAAGATGATTCTGTCCTACGCCAATGTAAATGGTGGTTCTCCCCTTTTATTAAACGTCCACATTAACGGATTCTGGATCGGTGTCCGGATGGGTGAATATTGAATGGGTAAGAGCTCTAAAGACCACTGCGGGTCATCCCAAACATAAATGTCCAAATTTATGAAAAGCAATGGATGGTCGATTCCATGGACCGCTGCAGATGGTCCCAATCATTGGCCTGGCGACATCCTGGTCATAGGCTGGCAATCTAACGCGTTTCACTGTCTGTTTGGCAGCTTTATCAAAGGTAGTGTACTAGAGGCTCAATACCACTTATATAGGGGATTCAATAACACAGATAATTAGCACCTGAACAAACTTAATGACATAAACATATTTAAAACAGTATTAAATTCTCTAGAAAGCAGCAGGAGAACAAACCATATGATACACTTATCTTCAAATTAAAAAACGAAATTTGTAAACCACTTAAAAAGCCTTTTTATATTTGATATATTCTAAGGAACGATCATGTGATCTTAGTCACATGATCGCTCTTTCCCTCGTCATTGGCTGTTGTCCACAACAATATATGTTGCTGTGACAACTCTGTTATCCCTATTCAGACTTCCGGATAGTATGACACATATCTATGCCCTTATCTGGATTTCCGGCAACGTCATACTTCCGGTCACGTGCGTATAATCACGTGATCGGACGGCAACTCACGACGGGGGGAAACACATAGCTCCCATATCCCTAATAGGGCTGATAATGACGTCCTCTTTCTAATCATGTGACTACAGCCCACCGACGTCATATTTCCGATCACGTGGGTATAGTCACATGATCGGACAGAGACCCGTGACGTGGGTGCAATCACATGATCGGACGGCAGCCCATAACGGAAAAGACACTCTCAAATACATAACCCCTATACCTCTAATGGGGCTTGCGGTGACATCATCTTTCTAATCATGTGACTATCCTCAGCTCTGGATGTAATCACATAACAAAACAAAAATAACAACACTACAAAACGATGTACGGACGTATTCCTGGTCCCATGTCTATATCTTCTCGGTGGATAATAAACAAATAAGGTCACGTGGTCAGATGGTATCTCACAATAAAACAAATACTTTCGCTCAATAGCTCCCTCTCGTGGTATACATTTAATTTCCCAGTATCATTGCAAGCATATTTATACATACTGATTCTATATTCCATTCATGTAATTTGAGCATATTCTTTTAAGAAGATCTTAATACTTAATTCCTAAATAATGATAATACCCATTTCTCTTTTAAATAGTTATTTAGAATCTATCCATATATATAACTAAACCAAATTCCACAGTTATATGTCCTAACTCCCAAAGGTAGATAGATATAAATGTCCCAAGTTCTTATATCTACCAGACTGATTGTGTGTGTGGGGGGGGGGGGGGGGGGGGGGGAGAGAAGAAAGGGAAAAACCAACAAATGAGAATAAATCATAAAACTGAACTGAGTTCTATTGCTTCGTTGAGACCATAGGGATGTAAAGAATTGAGCTTAAATATCCAGAAAACCTCTTGTTTACAGAGGATTTTAAACCTATTACCTCCTCGTTTTGTTTTTATAATCTGCTCTAATCCGGTGACTTTTAATGTACTGGGGTCTCCTTGGTGGTGTTCAAAAAAGTGTCGAGATACACTTTGGTCCATTTTCTTATTAATGACATTACGTCGATGTTCCATGAATCTAATTTTTAAGGGACGTGTAGTTCTACCAATGTACCTCATATTGCAACCACAATGTAGCATATAAATCACCCAATCAGTGTCACAATTGATAAAGCTTTTTATACTATATATGTCCTTATCTGTATCTATAGTGATGGTTTTTGTTCGATTCATAGTATGGGTGCAAGTGGTGCATCTCGTTTTCCCACACTTAAAGAAACCCGTAGTCCTAGTGGCTAGCCACCCTCCTTCTCCAGATTTTTTACTTAGGTCAGAATCATTTTTTAACATACTCGGAGCCAACATTGTTTTGAGCGATTGTTCTTCTTAAATATAACATTCGGAATAGAAGGTAAGTCATCTTTTAGAAGGGGGTCCTGTTTCAAAATGTTATAATTTCGATTAAAGCTTTGTTTGATTTCTCCAGATCTACTGTTGAATTTGGTAATAAAAGCTAAATCTCTACACCGAAAATCCGTCTTTTTCCTCTCCCCAAAAAGGAGTGTCTCTCTATCTAACTCTGAAACTTCCTTAAATGCTTTTCTTACTATTTCCCTGGGATAGCCCCGACAACTAAAGGAATCAATCATGGACCCTGCTTGTTCTGAGAATACATCCCCTTTGGAGCAATTACGTCTTATTCGCAGTAATTGCCCTTTCGGAATGTTTTCTTTCCAGGGTGTATAATGCGCACTGGTGTAATGAAGATATGCATTACTGCCTATCTCTTTAACATAATTTCTTGTCTGAATTTTATCATCAATAATCTCCAGTGTTAAATCCAAATAATTAATTTTTTGCCTATCATAAGTATGTGTGAAGGTTAAATTAAAAGTGTTAGTGTTAAGTGCTGTGACGAAATTAGAAGCCGTGTCTGAATCCCCATCCCAAATGAAAAATAAATCATCTATGTAACGGCCATAGAGGACCAGGTGCGCGCCAAGATCGCCACCCCAAATGTGCAGGTCTTCCACCTGACCCATATAGAGGTTGGAATAACTTGGCGTGAACCTGCTCCCCATGGCCGTCCCCATCACCTGTAAATAAAATGTGTCCAAAAATAAAAAATAATTGTGTCGAAGAATGAAAGCAATAGATTTCAATAAAAATGTCCTGTGTTCCTCTGTGAGGTCCCCATCCTTATTAAGTATTCTCTCTATTGCCTCTAATCCCAAATTGTGCGGGATGTTTGTGTAGAGGCTCTGAACATCCATAGTCAGAAACGCATATGAAGGTTTCCATACTACTGTTTGTATTAACTGCAAAAAATGGGTTATATCCCGGATGTTGGACCTCAACAGAGGAACACGAGGTTGGAGGTGACTGTCAACATAAAAAGATAAATTGGACGTGAGGGAATCTATACCTGAAATAATAGGTCGCCCAGGAGGTGCAGTGAGAGATTTGTGAATTTTAGGGAGATGATAATAAATAGGAGTGATGGGATGATGAGAAAACAAAAACATAAATTCTTCCCTGGAGATTAATCCTTTGTGTTGTGCCTCTTCTAATAAATTTTGAAGTTCTATTTTATAATCCGTAGTAGGATCTTTCAATAATTTTATATAAAATCTAGCATCTTCTAGCTGGCAGAGAGCTTCCTTTACATAATCAGACCTATCTTGTATCACTAGGCTACCGCCTTTATCGGCCTGTTTTATTACAAGTGAAGTGTCCTTTAGTAGTTTATTAAGGGCCTTTTTCTCCCATTTATTCAGATTTTGGGATCTGGTGGTCTTTTTCTCATTTTTGTGGCATATTGTTTTGAATTCCTCCAATGTCGTTTTGTAGAAACTCTCAATGTGACTACTTTTATATCTCATAGGAAAAAACTCGGTAAATAATGATTTGTTTATATAAAAATTTTTTTTATTTGTTTGTGTATCCGACCCTTCATCCTGTAGCTCAACCAACATCTATAAGATGGGTTCATCTATGCAATCTAACAGAATGGGTGTCGCTGAATCATTATTTTTACTTAAATTTTTCCTAGCGAAATATCTCTTCCTACATAAAGATCGCACAAAGGGGTTCAACTCAACAAACAAATCAAAAATATTAGGATCTGTTGTCGGTGAAAATTTTAACCCCTTGTGACAAAGTTTTAGACGAGAGATTGAAAATGGCATTATTAATATGCTTTTTAGATGTCATCTTCAGTCTCTTGTGTTTCTCCTTTTTCCCCCCTCTCCTTCCTCTACACTGGAATTTCGGCCCCTTTTTGGGGTGGATGGTGGATCTCCCTTGCTGGGAAAGCGTTCTCTCTGTCTGTATGTCTGATTTCTTTCCCCTAAAAAAACTGCCCTGTTGTCCTCCTTTCTCGGGTGGCTATACGCAGTATTGGTTTTAGGGCGTGCTCCCAAGCGTCTCACGGTCGAATGTCTAACAGATCCTTCTCCTCGATAGGGACTTCTCCTACTCTCTGTCCTGGTGCGAGACGAATAATCAGGGTGACCCCCCTGTCTCATTCGTTGTCGCACAAGGGCAGGCGATCTGGTAGGAGAATAATCATTGGTTTGTCTTCCATTAATGGAGACAAACCTAGATCTCCTCATTGGGGGATTCTTATTATTCAGTCTATGTTTACCATATGTATAGACCTCTCCCCTTTTATAATCATTCAAATCTCTCTGAAATTTTCTACATTTTGCTTCGGTTATCTGCTGCTCAAATTTCAGGACCCTTTCCGTGACCTTATGATCTCTTTCTATGAATTCTGGATCCTTGCTATGTACTTCTAGTTTACTTTTTAATACATTAATTTCTTTCTCTAATGATCTGACATTCTCAGTCCTATATTTGATCACCAACCCTATACGTTGTTCCGAACATTTATCCAGAATGGATTCCCATTCCTTCTGATAAATTTCATTTTCCCCAAAAATGGATGGTTTGGTCACCCTTAAACCCTGAGGGATCATTTTCCTATCCAGATATTTTTGTAGATTGATCCCATCTAACCAGTTCTTAGTCTCAGATCTCAACAATTCTTCAAATTTAAAAAAATCCTCTTTCAATATACAATCCTCTTCCCTCCTATAGTCCTGTCCCGACAGCTCCCATTTAGATAAATACGTTTGTCTCCTGCTGTTTCTATTATCAAAATTAGAAAAACAGCTCATGTCAGCAGCCCGAATAAGACTATGTGTGATAGCAAACAAAAAATGTTTTTAAAAATATACTAATAAATTAGTATATTCTTTCCGGGCGCTTTAACAGAGCTGATTTCTTGAGCAGCTGTTAAATTAGGGTGATAGTCAGTCACCACATGTGACAAAGCAAGCAAAAAGGATAAAAACAGCGCTACCAGGTGCTAATATTCATACAAATATACAAATTTTAATAAATGATATTAAATACCATAAACACATGCACATAAAATCAAATGAACAGCAAATGCAAATAAAATAAGCCTCAATGCCAGTATTATGACCAATGTGATTTTCCATGGACTCTGTAAAGGCCAAGTGATGATTATGAATGTTCCAATGCTTTAACATGCAATGACCATGCACGGATAACCAGTTTATAATTACCAGGTCTTAAGTGGAAAGATAGCCGGGTATTCCACCTAGCGAGGTGAAGATGATTCTGTCCTACGCCAATGTAAATGGTGGTTCTCCCCTTTTATTAAACGTCCACATTAACGGATTCTGGATCGGTGTCCGGATGGGTGAATATTGAATGGGTAAGAGCTCTAAAGACCACTGCGGGTCATCCCAAACATAAATGTCCAAATTTATGAAAAGAATGGATGGTCGATTCCATGGACCGCTGCAGATGGTCCCAATCACTGGCCTGGCGACGTCCTGGTCATAGGCTGGCAACCTAACGCATTTCACTGTCTGTTTGGCAGCTTTATCAAAGGTAGTGTACTAGAGGCTCAATACCCCTTATATAGGGGATTCAATAACACAGATAATTAGCACCTGAACAAACTTAATGACATAAACATATTTAAAAAAACAGTCTTAAATTCTCTAGAAAGCAGCAGGAGAACAAACCATATGATACACTTATCTTCAAATTAAAATACGAAATTTGTAAACCACTTAAAAAGCCTTTTTATATTTGATATATTCTAAGGAACGATCATGTGATCTTAGTCACAAGATCGCTCTTTCCCTTGTCATTGGCTGTTGTCCACAACAATATACGTTGCTGTGACAACTCTGTTATCCCTATTCAGACTTCCGGATAGTATGACACATATCTATGCCCTTATCTGGATTTCCGGCAACGTCATACTTCCGGTCACGTGCGTATAATCACGTGATCGGACGGCAACTCACGACGGGGGAAACACATAGCTCCCATATCCCTAATAGGGCTGATAATGATGTCCTCTTTCTAATCATGTGACTACAGCCCACCGACGTCATATTTCCGATCACGTGGGTATAGTCACATGATCGGACAGAGACCCGTGACGTGGGTGCAATCACATGATCGGACGGCAGCCCATAACGGAGAAGACGCTCTCAAATACATAACCCCTATACCTCTAATGGGGCTTGCGGTGACATCATCTTTCTAATCATGTGACCATCCTCAGCTCTGGATGTAATCACATAACAAAACAAAAATAACAACACTACAAACGATGTACGGACGTATTCCTGGACCCATGTATATATGTTCTCGGTGGATAATAAACAAATAAGGTCACGTGGTCAGATGGTATCTCACAATAAAACAAATACTTTCGCTCAATAGCTCCCTCTCGTGGTATACATTTAATTTCCCAGTATCATTGCAAGCATATTTATACATACTGATTCTATATTCCATTCATGTAATTTGAGCATATTCTTTTAAGAAGATCTTAATACTTAATTCCTAAATAATGATAATACCCATATCTCTTTTAAATAGTTACTTAGAATCTATCCATATATATAACTAAACCAAATTCCACAGTTATATGTCCTAACTCCCAAAGGTAGATAGATATAAATGTCCCAAGTTCTTATATCTACCAGACTGATTGTGTGAAGAAAAAAGGGGGGGGGGGGGGAGGGGGAGGGAAGGGAAGAAAGGGAAAAACCAACAAATGAGAATAAATCATAAAACTGAATTGAGTTCTATTGCTTCGTTGAGACCATAGGGATGTAAAGAATGGAGCTTAAATATCCAGAAAACCTCTTGTTTACAGAGGATTTTAAACCTATCAATTTCTCGTTTCGTTTTTATAATCTGCTCTAATCCGGTGACTTTTAATGTACTGGGGTCTCCTTGGTGGTGTTCAAAAAAGTGTCGAGATACACTATGGTCCATTTTCTTATTAATGACATTACGTCGATGTTCCATGAATCTAATTTTTAAGGGACGTGTAGTTCTACCAATGTACCTCATTGTAGATCATTAGAGAAAGAAATTAATGTATTAAAAAGTAAACTAGAAGTACATAGTAAGGATCCAGAATTCATAGAAAGTGATCATAAGGTCACGGAAAGGGTCCTAAAATTTGAGCAGCAGATAACCAAAGCAAAATGTAGAAAATTTCAGAGAGATTTGAATGATTATAAAAGGGGAGAGGTCTATACATATGGTAAACAGACTGAATAATAGGAATCCCCCAATGAGGAGATCTAGGTTTGTCTCCATGAATGGAAGACAAACCAATGATTATTCTCCTACCAGATCGCCTGCCCTTGTGCGACAACGAATGAGACAGGGGGGTCACCCTGATTATTCGTCGTCTCGCACCAGGACAGAGAGTAGGAGAAGTCCCTATAGAGGAGAAGAATCTGATAGACATTCGACCATGAGCCGTTTGGGAGCACGCCCTAAAACCAATACTGCGTATAGCCACCCGAGAAAGGAGGACAACAGGGCAGTTTTTTTAGGGGAAAGAAATCAGACATACAGACAGAGAGAACGCTTTCCCAGCAAGGGAGATCCGCCATCCACCCCAAAAAGGGGCCGAAATTCCAGTGTAGAGGAAGGGGAGGGGGAAAAAAGGAGAAACACAAGAGACTGAAGATGACATCTAAAAAGCATATTATTAATGCCATTTTCAATCTCTCGTCTAAAACTTTGCCACATAGTGAAATATCTCTTCTTAACAAGGGGTTAAAATTTTCACCGTCATCAGATCCTAATATTTTTGATTTGTTTGTTGAGTTGAACCGCTTTGTGCGATCTTTATGTAGGAAGAGATATTTCGCTAGGAAAAATCTAAGTAAAAATAATGATTCAGCGACACCCATTCTGTTGGATTGCATAGATGAACCCATCTTACAGATGTTGGTTGAGCTACAGGATGAAGGGTCGGATACACAAACAAATAAAACATTTTTTGATATAAACAAATCATTATTTACCGAGTTTTTTCCTATGAGATATAAAAGTAGTCACATTGAGAGTTTCTACAAAGCGACACTGGAGGATTTCAAAACAATATGCCACAAAAATGAGAAAAAGACCACCAGATCCCAAAATCTGAATAAATGGGAGAAAAAGGCCCTTAATAAACTACTAAAGGACACGTCACTTGTAATAAAACAGGCCGATAAAGGCGGTAGCCTAGTGATACAAGATAGGTCTGATTATGTAAAGGAAGCTCTCCGCCAGCTAGAAGATGCTAGATTTTATATAAAATTATTGAAAGATCCTACTACAGATTATAAAATAGAACTTCAAAATTAATTAGAATAGGCACAACACAAAGGAATAATCTCCAGGGAAGAATTCATGTTTTTGTTTTCTCATCATCGATCACTCCTATTTATTATCATCTCCCTAAAATTCACAAATCCCTCACTGCACCTCCTGGGTGACCTATTATTTTAGGTATAGATTCCCTCACGTCCAATTTATCTTTTTATGTTGACAGTCACCTCCAACCTCGTGTTCCTCTGTTGAGGTCCCACATCCGGGATACAACCCATTTTTTGCAGTTAATACAAACAGTAGTATGGAAACCTTCATATGCGTTTCTAACTATGGATGTTCAGAGCCTCTACACAAACATCCCGCACGATTTGGGATTAGAGGCAATAGAGAGAATACTTAATAAGGATGGGGACCTCACAGAGGAACACAGGACATTTTTATTGAAATCTATTGCTTTCATTCTTCGACACAATTATTTTTTATTTTTGGACACATTTTATTTACAGGTGATGGGGACGGCCATGGGGAGCAGGTTCGCGCCAAGTTATGCCAACCTCTATATGGGTCAGGTGGAAGACCTGCACATTTGGGGTGGCGATCTTGGCGCGCACCTGGTCCTCTATGGCCGTTACATAGATGATTTATTTTTCATTTGGGATGGGGATTCAGACACGGCTTCTAATTTCGTCACAGCACTTAACACTAACACTTTTAATTTAACCTTCACACATACTTATGATAGGCAAAAAATTAATTATTTGGATTTAACCCTGGAGATTATTGATGATAAAATTCAGACAAGAAATTATGTTAAAGAGATAGGCAGTAATGCATATCTTCATTACACCAGTGCGCATTATACACCCTGGAAAGAAAACATTCCGAAAGGGCAATTACTGCGAATAAGACGTAATTGCTCCAAAGGGGATGTATTCTCAGAACAAGCAGGGTCCATGATTGATTCCTTTAGTTGTCGGGGCTATCCCAGGGAAATAGTAAGAAAAGCATTTGAGGAAGTTTCAGAGTTAGATAGAGAGACACTCATTTTTGGAGAGAGGAAAAAGACGGATTTTCGGTGTAGAGATTTAGCTTTTATTACCAAATTCAACAGTAGATCTGGAGAAATCAAACGAAGCTTTAATCAAAATGATAACATTTTGAAACAGGACCCCCTTCTAAAAGATGACTTACCTTCTATTCCGAAAGTTATATTTAAGAAGAACAGATCGCTCAAAACAATGTTGGCTCCGAGTATGTTAAAAAATTATTCTGACCTAAGTAAAAAATCTGGAGAAGGAGGGTGGCTAGCCACTAGGACTACGGGTTTCTTTAAGTGTGGGAAAACGAGATGCACCACTTGCACCCATACTATGAATCGAACAAAAAGCATCACTATAGATACAGATAAGGACATATATAGTATAAAAAGCTTTATCAATTGTGACACTGATTGGGTGATTTATATGCTACATTGTGGTTGCAATATGAGGTACATTGGTAGAACTACACGTCCCTTAAAAATTAGATTCATGGAACATCAACGTAATGTCATTAATAAGAAAATGGACCATAGTGTATCTCGACACTTTTTTGAACACCACCAAGGAGACCCCAGTACATTAAAAGTCACCGGATTAGAGCAGATTATAAAAACGAAACGAGAAATTGATAGGTTTAAAATCCTCTGTAAACAAGAGGTTTTCTGGATATTTAAGCTGAATTCTTTACATCCCTATGGTCTCAACGAAGCAATAGAACTCAATTCAGTTTTATGATTTATTCTCATTTGTTGGTTTTTCCCTTTCTTCCCTTCCCCCCCCCCCTTTTTTTTCCTTCACACAATCAGTCTGGTAGATATAAGAACTTGGGACATTTATATCTATCTACCTTTGGGAGTTAGGACATATAACTGTGGAATTTGGTTTAGTTATATATATGGATAGATTCTAAATAACTATTAAAAAGAGAAATGGGTATTATCATTATTTAGGAATTAAGTATTAAGATCTTCTTAAAAGAATATGCTCAAATTACATGAATGGAATATAGAATCAGTATGTATAAATATGCTTGTAATGATACTGGGAAATTAAATGTATACCACGAGAGGGAGCTATTGAACGAAAGTATTTGTTTTATTGTGAGATGCCGTCTGACCACGTGACCTTATTTGTTTATTATCCACCGAGAAGATATACACATGGGACCAGGAATACGTCCGTACATCGTTTGTAGTGTTGTTATTTTTGTTTTGTTATGTGATTACATCCAGAGCTGAGGATGGTCACATGATTTGAAAGATGATGTCACCGCAAGCCCCATTAGACATATAGGGGTTATGTATTTGAGAGTGTCTTCTCCGTTATGGGCTGCCGTCCGATCATGTGATTGCACCCACGTCACGGGTCTCTGTCCGATCATGTGACTATACCCACGTGATCGGAAAAATGATGTCGGTGGGCTGTAGTCACATGATTAGAAAGAGGACGTCATTATCAGACCTATTAGGGATATGGGAGCTATGTGTTTCCCCCGTCGTGAGTTGCCGTCCGATCACGTGATTATACGCACGTGACCGGAAGTATGACGTTGACGGAAATCCAGATAAGGGCATAGATATGTGTCATACTATCCGTAAGTCTGAATAGGGATAACAGAGTTGTCACAGCAACGTATATTGTTGTGGACAACAGCCAATGACGAGGGAAAGAGCAATCATGTAACTAAGATCACATGATCGTTCCTTAGAATATATCAAATATAAAAAGGCTTTTTAAGTGGTTTACAAATTTCGTTTTTTAATTTGAAGATAAGAGTATGTTACGCACACCAGTGCTAACAGGAGTATACCGGTGTATCAACAGAGAGGGAAGCGAAGCAAACGAACTCACAGACAATATAACATAACATACACAGGAGGTGATGGAATAACTAATAAACACAAAGCCCAAAGGCTAAGGAATTGGGTGTCTCCCTAGTGTCAGGAATGCTCAGATGGAATAGAGCGGATAATGAAGCGATGTGTAGTGATTTCACATGTGGAGCACCTGAAATGATGTTGCTAAGAGCAACAGAAAAAAACCCAAAGGGTTACCAACGGGTGTGGGAATAAACTTCTTGGTCAGAGATAGAAATATAGACACAAGGAGAGTATCCACAATCCTAACCCCCACTTGCAGGGCACAGGTTCAGCTTACTGCCACTAAACTGACACCTGGACGCCCTGCACAGTGAGGGAGGATTAAGCAAGCAGGTCTGAGAGTACAGCCGCAAACCTGCTGGGTTCACAGAATAGCAAAAGAACCCCAGCAGGTCAAACAACTGACTCCAGTCTTACTGCTAGGTCCGGATTGGCAGAATTAAGTACCGAATCCCAAGGCCTAATCGCAGTAAGCAACAAGTAAATACAAAGTCACACAGTGCTAGCTAACTCTCTGGAACTGACTAACAAACAAAGATTCAGCAGCATTTGCCTAGCCTGAGAGGATGGTTTATATAGCAGGTGCTGTCCACGCCCCACTCAGACCTCACAGACTGTGAGCACAAAACCAGCGCCGGATTCCCTGCCGTGCACAGAGCCTGTAACCACTACACAGTAAAAACCCGGACCGGAGTATCAGCTGCGCTCAGGTTACTTCGCTAACACTTGCCTCCCGGTTGCCATGGCGACGTGGCAGCACAGAGCAGGAGATCCTAACAGTACCCCCCCTCTGACGAGGGGTCAAAGAACCCCTACCACTGGGTTTATCGGGGAACTGCGAGAAGAAAGAGCGTATCAGTCTGGGGGCATGAAGATCACAACTGCGCACCCACGACCGCTCCTCCGGACCATACCCCTTCCAGTGCACCAAAAATGACAGCCGACCCCGAACCATCTTGGAGTCAAGAACCCTTTTAACCACAAACTCCCTCTGACCCCGTATCAGAAGAGGAGAAGGTCTTCCACTGGAAGAAGGATTACTAACCGCCAGTTTTAAAAGGGAACAATGAAATGTTTTATTGATACCCAATGAACGGGGCAGATCTAACTGAAATGCCACCGGATTGATAACCCTGGTGATCTTATAAGGGCCGATGAACCGGGGGCCTAACTTATGAGATGGCTGTCTCAACTTCAAATTCTTGGTGGACAACCAGACGAAGTCTCCTAATTTGAAGCTGCAGGGTCTTCTCCGCTTATCAAAAACCCTTTTGGTCACTAATGACACAGACACAAGGGCTTTCTTCACTTTCCTCCAAATACCCCTAAGGACCGAAACAACAGAGGAACCACCAGGCGTGGAATCCAGGGGGTCAAAAGAATTGGCCTTAGGATGATGCCCATACACACAAAGGAAGGGAGAGATCCCTGTAGCAGAGTGAGCCGCGTTGTTATAGGCAAACTCCGCCATGGACAGATGAGCAACCCAGTCAGTATGACACTTGGAGACATAACACCTGAGGAACTGCTCCAAGGACTGGTTCACCCTCTCAGTCTGCCCATTAGACTGTGGATGGTAGCCTGACGACAAGCTCACAGAAATCTGGAGATCAGAACAAAATGCCCTCCAGAATTTGGCCACAAACTGGGATCCACGGTCAGAGACCACATCAAGTGGCAACCCGTGGAGGCGCACAACATGCTGCATAAATAACTCAGACAGGCGTCTGGCCGATGGCAACCCAACCAGTGGAACGAAATGCGCCATCTTCGAAAACCTGTCAACGACAACCCAAATGGCTGTCATCCCCGAGGATTTGGGCAAGTCCACCACAAAATCCATGGAAATGTGGGTCCATGGCTTAGACGGAATAGAGAGTGGATGCAATGGGCCGACAGGAACCCCTCTAGGAGTTGATATTTCGGGCACAAACGTCACATGCCCGAACCCACTGATCCACATCCCTAGCCACCGAGGGCCACCACACCACCCTAGACAGCAACTCCCGAGTTCTGGCAATACCCGGATGCCCTGCCGACCTCTTGGCATGGAATTCCAGGAACACTCGCTGTCTTAACCTAGGAGGCACAAACAAGAGACCTACTGGAAGGTCTGGAGGAGCCTGCTCCTGTGCTCTAAGGACTAATGACAAGAGGTCCTGGGTAATGCCCACTTTAATACATGATGGGGACACAATGGGCAATGGCTCCTCGGTGGTCTCTTGAACTGGAGCAAAACTCCGCGAGAGCGCATCAGCCTTGATGTTTTTTGACCCAGGGCGATATGTTATCAAAAAATTAAAGCAAGCAAAAAACAAAGCCCATCGTGCCTGCCTGGCATTGAGCCGCTTCGCTGACTCTAAATATGCCAGATTCTTATGGTCGGTGAGAATTGAGACCACAAACTTAGCCCCCTCAAGCCAGTGTCTCCACTCCCCGAGTGCATCCTTTATAGCCAACAATTCCCGGTTACCCACATCATAATTCATCTCGGCAGACGAAAATTTACGGAAAAAGTAAGCACAGGGATGAAGGCGATTATCAGACACCCCCATCTGAGAGAGCACTGCCCCAATACCTATCTCAGAGGCATCCACTTCTACCACAAAAGGACGCTCTGGATGTGGGTGTCGCAGCACCTTGGCCGAGACAAATGCCCTTTTGAGACGGGCAAAGGCCGCTTTGGCCTCACAAGACCAGTGAGCAACATCCGCCCCTTTCTTAGTGAGTGCCACCAAGGGGGCCACTATAGACGAAAATCCAGCGATAAACAGTCTTTAAAAATTCGCAAAGCCCAGAAAACGCTGAAGCGCCTTCAAACTAGTGGGCTGCACCCAATCCAGGACTGCCTGTACCTTAGAACCCTCCATTTGGAAACCTTCTGAGGAGATAATATACCCTAGAAATGCGATTTGCTGGACTTCAAACTCGCACTTCTCCAGCTTCGCCCCAAGCTGGTGGTCTCCGAGTTTCTGGAGGACTAAGCGTACATGCTTCCGATGTTCCTCCAGGGAATGAGAGAAGATTAGGATGTCATCTAGATAAACAACTAAGAATCTATCCAAATATTCCCTGAGCACATCGTTCATGAATTCCTGGAAGACTGCCGGGGCATTAGAGAGCCCAAAAGGCATCACCAAATATTCATAATGCCCTGAGTGGGTATTAAAGGCAGTCTTCCATTCACCCCCCTCTCTTATTCGGATTAGATTGTAAGCACCGCGTAGGTCAATCTTAGAAAAAATGGTGGCAGTACGAAGCTGGTCAAACAAAACCGAAATGAGAGGCAGTGGGTACGAGTTTTTAATCGTGATACGGTTCAATTCCCTGAAGTCGATGCAGGGTCGCAACGAACCGTCCTTTTTACCCACGAAAAAGAACCCCGACCCAACTGGGGACTGTGAGGGTCTGATAAATCCCTTAGCCAAGTTCTCCTGAATGTACTCTGCCATAGCCTGAGTCTCAGGACGTGACAGGGAGTACAACCTGCTCTTGGGAAGCTCAGCATCCGGCAACATATCAATGGCACAGTCATAGGGGCGATGGGGAGGTAGTACCTCCGCAACGTTTTTGGAGAACACATCCGCAAAATCTGCATAACATCCTGGCAATCCTGGCAAACTTAGCTGCGAAAGCCTGACTGGAAGGCTCAAGCAACTCCTGAAACAATCACTACCCCAACTAAGAATCTCCCCAGAGACCCAGTCAACTTGAGGGTTATGGGCCCTTAACCAGGGTAACCCCAAAACCAATGGGGCAAAAGAACAGACAGTCACATAAAAAGACAATTTTTCAGAGTGTGTGGCTCCAATAAACAAAGGAATTTGGCTGGTGCAGGAGGTAATTTTACCCTGGGACAATGGTTCCCCGTTTAACCCACAGTTCTCAATCTCTGATGCCAAAGGTACTGAGGGAACAGAGTGTTCCAGGGCGAATTGACGGTCCATGAAAACCCCATTGGCCCCACTGTCAACAAAGGCCTCAGTCTTGACAGTTTGACCGAGGATCTCCAAAGTCACCGGAATGAGAAAAGTATTTTTGGGAAATTCTGACTTCTGACCTGACAGGATATTTCCCATCACCCTCAGGCCCTGAAATTTTCTGTTTTTTCTGGGCATGATACTACAACATGATCTTTATTCCCACAGTACAAACACAAACCCTGCTGTCTCCTCCGCGTCTTCTCACGCGAGGAGAGGCGGGTAGCCCCAATCTGCATAGGCTCCTCGGAATATTCCTCAGAGTCTGAGGTTCCCTTGGGAAAAAAGGAAACTGCGGTCTCCATTTCAAGCCTACGCTCTTCTCAGCCGTCTATCCACCCGGATGGATAACTGCATGAGCTGATCTAAGCTATCAGGCGAGGGATATTGTACCAGTTGGTCCTTTATCTGGTCAGAAAGGCCCCTTCGGTACTGGTTTCTCAGGGCTGGGTCATTCCACTGGGTATCATGAGCCAACCCCCGAAACTCCGTACTATAAACCTCAGCTGGCCGTCGCCCTTGCTTAAGAACCGTAATCTGAGCCTCGGCTGAAGCCATCTTGTCAGGGTCATCATACAAAATGCCCAGTGCCGTAAAAAAAGCATCAACACTTTTAAGCGATGGACAGTCAGGCTGTAACCCATATGCCCAGACCTGTGGGTCTCCTTGTAGCAAGGAAATCACCATGCCCACCCGCTGAATCTCTGACCCAGAAGACTGGGGCCTAAGCCTGAAATATAGCTTACAGCTCTCCTTGAAACAAAAGAACTGCGAGCGATCTCCAAAAAAACGATCCGGGAGATTTACTTTCGGCTCCTTAACCCCTGAACTTGCCGCTGCTGCTGCGGGAGCTCCGCTAGCGGCCTGCGGGGTGTTCATTTTAATGGACATCTCATTAAATTGTCGAGTCAGGACCTGCACCTGATCGACCACCTGTTGCAAAGTATTTTGAGGGGTATGCTCCATATTCCCACAAAATTCCAACAGGAGTAGGGCTGCTGAATATGTTACGCACACCAGTGCTAACAGGAGTATACCGGTGTATCAACAGAGAGGGAAGCGAAGCAAACTAACTCACAGACAATATAACATAACATACACAGGAGGTGATGGAATAACTAATAAACACTAAGTGAACGGAGAAGCCCAAAGGCTCAGGAATTGGGTGTCTCCCTAGTGTCAGGAATGCTCAGATGGAATAGAGCGGACAATGAAGCGATGTGTAGTGATTTCACATGTGGAGCACCTGAAATGATGTTGCTAAGAGTAACAGAAAAAACCCCAAAGGGTTACCAACGGGTGTGGGAATAAACTCCTTGGTCAGAGATAGAAATATAGACACAAGGAGAGTATCCACAATCCTAACCCCCACTTGCAGGGCACAGGTTCAGCTTACTGCCACTAAACTGACACCTGGACGCCCTGCACAGTGAGGGAGAATTAAGCAAGCAGGTCTGAGAGTACAGCCACAAACCTGCTGGGTTCACAGAATAGCAAAAGAACCCCAGCAGGTCAAACAACTGACTCCAGTCTTACTGCTAGGTCCGGATTGGCAGAATGAAGTACCGAATCCCAAGGCCTATTCGCAGTAAGCAACAAGTAAATACAAAGTCACACAGTACTAGCTAACTCTCTGGAACTGACTAACAAACAAAGATTCAGCAGCATTTGCCTAGCCTGAGAGGATGGTTTATATAGCAGGTGCTGTCCACGCTCCACTGAGACCTCACAGACTGTGAGCACAAAACCAGCGCCGGATTCCCTGCCGTGCACAGAGCCTGTAACCACTACACAGTAAAAACCCGGACCGGAGTATCAGCTGCGCTCAGGTTACTTCGCTAACACTTGCCTCCCGGTTGCCATGGCGACGTGGCAGCACAGAGCAGGAGATCCTAACAGAGTATCATATGGTTTGTTCTCCTGCTGCTTTCTAGAGAATTTAAGACTGTTTTAAATATGTTTATGTCATTAAGTTTGTTCAGGTGCTAATTATCTGTGTTATTGAATCCCCTATATAAGGGGTATTGAGCCTCTAGTACACTACCTTTGATAAAGCTGCCAAACAGACAGTGAAACGTGTTAGGTTGCCAGCCTATGACCAGGACATCGCCAGGCCAGTGATTGGGACCATCTGCAGCGGTCCATGGAATCGACCATCCATTGCTTTTCATAAATTTGGCCATTTATGTTTGGGATGACCCACAGTGGTCTTTAGAGCTCTTACCCATTCAATATTCACCCATCCGGACACCGATCCAGAATCCGTTAATGTGGACGTTTAATAAAAGGGGAGAACCACCATTTACATTGGTGTAGGACAGAATCATCTTCACCTCGCTAGGTTGAATACCCGGCTATCTTTCCACTTGGGACCTGGTAATTATAAACTGGTTATCCGTGCATGGTCATTGCATGTTAAAGCATTGGAACATTCATAATCACCACTTGGCCTTTACAGAGTCCATGGAAAATCACATTGGTCATAATACTGGCATTGAGGCTTATTTTATTTGCATTTGATGTTTATTTGATTTTATGTGCATGTGTTTATGGTATTTAATATCATTTATTAAAATTTGTATATTTGTATGAATATTAGCACCAGGTAGCGCTGTTTTTATCCTTTTGCTTGCTGTGTTATTAAGAGGAGCCTATAATCTTATACGCATCCGACAGCGGGACGAATGGAAGACTGCCTTCAATACCAGGGACAGGCATTACGAATATCTGGTAATGCCGTTCGGCCTCAGCAATGCTCCTGCTGTTTTCCAGGGATTCGTAAATGAAATCTTCCGAGATATGTTATACCAAAGTGTAGTGGTGTATTTGGATGACATTCTGATATTTTCCAAGAATCTTGCGGAGCACAGAGTACAGGTCAAATAAGTACTTCTCCGTCTACGAAGGAATCGTCTCTACGGCAAGATTTCCAAATGTACTTTTGAGGTCCCTTCAATTCCGTTCCTCGGTTATGTCATCTCGGGTACGGAGCTTCGCATGGATCCGGAAAAACTCACTGACATTCGGGATTGGACTCAGCCTCTCTCTTTGAAAGCAGTACAAAGATTCCTGGGCTTTGCAAATTACTACAGGAAATTCATTAAGGGATTTTCCACCATTGTTGCACCCATTACTGCCTTGACCAAAAAGGGGTCAGACCCAAGTCTCTGGTCTTCCGAAGCTGTAGTAGCGTTTGCCCGGTTGAAATCAGCTTTTATGTCAGCTCCGGTACTCCAACAGCCGAATTTCTCAGAACCATTCTTCTTGGAAGTCGATGCCTCCTCTGTCGGCATCGGTGCCGTTCTCTCTCAGTACTTTTCTGATGGGAAGTTGCATCCATGTGGTTTCCATTCTCGTAAGTTCTCTCCTGCTGAACGAAACTACACTATTGGAGATCAGGAACTTTTAGCAATAAAATCCGCCCTAGAAGAATGGAGGTACTTATTGGAAGGTGCTAAACATCTAATTACTATTTACACCGATCACAAGAACTTATTGTATATCAAAACTGCCCAATGCTTAAACCCCCGTCAAGCTAGATGGGCGCTATTCTTCACTCGGTACTCGTTTGTTATTAAGTACCGGGCTAGGACTCTCAATGGTAAAGCTGATGCTCTGTCTCATTCTTTACCGGCCTCGGATGAAGAGAATTCCTTTGAAAAGAGTTTGATTCTCAGTCCAGTTTCTATTTCAGCAGCTACCACTTCTCTAGGCCCTCCTCCTGGGAGAATGTCTGTACCAGTTGAATTTTGACCAAAGTTACTGCAGTGGGCCCATATCTCCAAGTTCTCCGGTCACCCTGGAGTCCAAAAAATGTGCGAATTTCTGCGAAGGTCATATTGGTGGGACATCATGAAGAGAGATATACAAGACTATGTTAATTCTTGTCCTCAATGTGCCCAGCACAAAACTCTTCGTCTGCCTCCTGCTGGTGTGCTTCGTCCACTGTCCATTCCTAGGAAACCTTGGACCAATATTACTATGGACTTTATCACCGAGTTACCCCTCTCCAAGGGTTGCAATACCATCTGGGTGATTTTTGACCGCTTTTCGAAAATGGCACATTTCGTTCCGTTGACCGGTCTACCAACGGCTCCCAAGTTGGCGTTACTATTTATCCGAGAACACTTCCGCCTGCACAGGTTACCTCAGGAAATAGTCTCTGATTGAGGGGTACAGTTCACTGCAAGATTTTGGAGGGCTCTCTGCTCAGCCTTACAAATAAAACATAAGTTCTCGTCTGCTTACCATCCACAAACCAATGGGCAAACCGAACGTGTCAACCAGGATTTAGAGACTTTTCTCTGCGTTTACCTCTCTCCTTCACAGGACGACTGGGTAGAACTGTTACCCTTGGCTGAGTTTGCCCATAATCATCTATATATCACTCCTCCACTGGTGAGTCCCCATTCTTCACTAATTATGGATTCTATCCACGAGTTCCAGAATTACCACTCCTTCCTTCGGAGGATGTTCCTGCTGTAACTTCCACTCTACGGCACTTCAGTCAAATCTGGAGTAGGATTCATGCTAATCTCAAGAAAATCTCTGGCCGATACAAATTCTTTGCGGACAAAAAACGTCGGGCAGCTCCTCAATACAAAGTTGGCGACAGGGTATGGCTCTCTACCTTCAATCTTCGTCTAAGAGTACCCGCTATGAAGTTTGCTCCAAGATTCATCGGTCCTTACCCCGTTTTGCAAGTCCTGAACCCTGTTGTCTGCAAATTAGGTTTGCCTTCTTACTTTCTGGTACCAAATTCTTTCCATGTTTCTCTTCTTCGTCCTCTCATTTTAAATCATTTCCATTCAGAGTCTCCTAGCCCAACCTCGGTGGAGACCGAAGCTGGAACAGAATTCAAAATCAAAACAATTCTTGACTCTCGTTACTTTCACAAGAATCTACAATATCTGGTAGAATGGAAGGGTTATAAGCCTGAGGAGAGAAGCTGGGTTAAAGCTTCTGAAGTCACTGCTCCTCGACTAGTTCGGATCTTTCATTCTAGGCATCCAACGAAACCAGGAAAGTGTCCAGGGGCCACTCCTAGAGGAGGGCGTACTGTCACACACGCGGCCGCCGCACTTACCGTTCCGTGCGCGCTGGGTCTCCCGGCGGTCGTCGCCTCCGGTGGGCTCCGGGTCCTTGCATCTAGTCAGCGCTGTTCCCGGTGGGCTCCCGGAGTGTGGACGCCGCCATTACATCCGGCATCAACGAGAATGCAGGGAGCGGGTGACGTCATCAGCCCCTTCCGCCAATCAGGCCAGGGCGGGGGATTCAAAAGCAGACGACGGGCAAAGCCCCAGTCGCCTGAGTATCATCTTTCTAAGTGATCACCAGTGCTACCAGCGTTCAGCGTGTCTCCAGGCTGAACATCTCCTGTGCTTTCTGCATTATAGTTTATCCCTAAGTGGAACGTCTCCTGTCCTTCCAGCATTACAGTTTGTCACTAAGTGGACGTCTCCTGTGCTTCCAGCCTTTCAGTTGTCTCTAAGCTGAACATCTCCTGTGCTTCCAGCATTCAGTTAGTCTCAAAGCTGAACGTCTCCAGTGCTTCCAGCGTTCAGCGTGCTTCTCCGTCGAACAGATTTCTTCAGCATCGCTCACAAGTTCTTCATCCTCCAGTGTGCTTCAACATCGCTCCCAAACCTCGTCACATCGATTTCTTCAGCATCGCTCACAAATTCTTCATTCTTCTGTGTGCTTCAACATCGCTCCCAAATCTCGTCACATCGATTTCTTCAGCATCGCTCACAAATTCTTCATTTTTCTGTGTGCTTCAGCATCGCTCCCAAACCTTTGTCACAACAAGTTCTTTAGCATTATACACCAATTGTAACTGCTAAGTTCTGCATGAGGAAAACCTATATCCGGCCATCTCTACTCCGGCCCAGCTGTGGTTCCTCTTCCCGATCATCGGAAGAACCCCCGAGTTCTCAACACTCTCAACCCAGGTCAGTGACACTTTCCTTACACTATGTACTGCACCGCCATTTCCATGTACTTCCCTCAAGTCTCTGAACTAGTTCTTGATTAATAAACACATTTTTGGTTAATTTCTATGGGATTGTATACTGTACTTTATAAAAATGCCATCCTGTCTGCCATTGCAGTGCCAGATTCCTAAATGTTTAAAAATAAGCAAAGGAAGTATAGCAGCGCTCATGGGATCACAGAATACAGAAATATATATATTTAAATGAGCCAGAAATATCAATTAAATCTATCAATCACATTTATTGCACAATTATAGTTATGCATATGAATTAATTCACAGACTTGTATGTATATTTAAAAAATAAAGATATATATATATATATATATATATATATAGCCACCATTGGCAATGTTTAAAAATATAGATAAAAAAGGGGTTAGATGACCAATCAGAATTGCATGAATGTCGTCACGTATACTGGTAAGGGCACCAAGCTGTGGTACGTTCTTTGTGAGCGCTGTTGGCTATAAGTTTGCCGCTCGTAGTTATAGGCTCAATGCACAGTATTGCAATCTGATAGTATATAAAAAATACAATGTTAAAATATGTATCAATTCACACCTGAGGGCTTTCCAGGAATGGTTGCTGTTTAAAAAGTAGCTGTTTGTAACAGTGGCCAGAGTCAATGTGGAACTAGTTCAGTGAGATGTTTTAGTCTTCTGATATTCAGGAGAACCCGAGCATCCCCGTTGTATACTCACAAACATTTTTGATGAGTGCCTGCAGAGATCACCGCCGTGTATAGATCCCGGTTTTAACAGCGTCCTCAATATCCCGGTGTTTGGGTATAAATTACCCACTGTACGGAAGGTAAGCTGTGCACTTCTTTCAGTTTCCTAAATGTGCCATAATTCATAAAAATCTCCTCCATGCCCCCAAAATTTGCATCATCTCCACATGCTGACCACATTTCCTATACCTGTGATGGGAAATGCAGGCAGTCTAGATATAACAAACTGTTAATTTTCAGACAATGCACTTTAAAACTAAAGCCATCTTCAGATGGAGTTAGTAGAGGCTTTGGTCCTTTTTTTTTAGACCCATAGTCCTGCTCTGGTCTATGATAAGCCTGTGCCACATAGGACTTGAGATGTGTGCCAGACTATTTTTGCTGGTTTTGGCTCTAATTCATTGTCCAGTTTTGGTTTTGTGAAAACCGCCCTCACTGGTTTGGGTTTTGAATTTAGATCTGTATTTTATTTTTTCCTTTTCAAAAAGTTACAAAAAAAGCTAAAATCACATACAGTCATTTGCCACTTTTATTGATTCTACAGTATTATTAACCTCAAAAAAATGCTCATAATAACAAATGTATTAAAGAGAAGAAGCAATTATTTTATACATGTTATTTAAAAACATTAACTTAATAGTATAGTATAAAAATATATTAAAACAATACAAACATTCCCATTGAGAAATAGATCAATAATAAAGACTTTTTAACCAACTGGTCATTTTCTATGATTAGGGCACAACTAAATCATAAAACCTTATAACTAGCTATCTATAAAGCAATGAGTTTATAATGCTCAGATCCAGACATAGGGCCTTATTCAGACCTGGACACGTCTGTAAGCAGCGGCTGCATACAGAGAGTCAGTGCACCAGCAGCAGTGCGCGTGAGTGCCCCTACACCATCCTGGAAGGATCCAACCGCAAGGTGATTGACAACGGCGGCCGTTAGGGGGAAGGGTACCGACGCAGCGTTTCGTTTTCAGGGCAGCTGTGTGACATCACATGCAGCCACTCTAAGAAAAAAATGGTGTTGGACCGCCTGTCAGTGCAGACAGGCTTGTTAGGCAGGGGTCGACCTCAAATTGATGCATTAACCATTAAATTGCAAACACATTGCGGGGCGGCACCACACACATGCTGGGCGGCCTTGCCCTGTGCGGGTGTAGTACGGTATGTAGGCGCTTGGGCTCCCGGCAACCAGCATACCAGCGCCGGGAGCCCGACCGCCGGCATACCGATAGCATGGCGATCGCTAAGGAGCCCCTTGCAAGCTCGCTGCACTCGCCACGCTGCGGGCATGGTGGCGCGCTACGCACGCCACACTATTTTATTCTCCCTCCAGGGGGGTCATGGACCCCCACGAGGGAGAATAGCTGTCGGTATGCCGGGTGTCGGGATTCCGGCGCCGGCATAATGTGCACCGGGATCCCGACATTCGGCATACTGAAGACCACCCCATGGCGGCCACAGCATATGAGTAGATGGATGCAGATCTTGCTACAGAAGTAAGAACTGCTTCCATCTCTGAATAACCCCCATAAGCAATACTATGCAGTGGTAATATTGAATAGAGTTGTCCACATCATGCTCAACCTCCTCCTTATTATTATGCAGTTTAGCTCACCAATCAGTGTCAAGGAGCTCAGTCCTGCAGCCAAGTGCTGGTGCTGCTGTTTGTGACTGAATGATCAACAATTTAGGTGAGCAGCTAGAACAAGTGCTAACCCCAGATGGGGTACAGCTCTAGACAGTGCCAGATACACAATGCCCCCCAGCTGTGCCAGTTACACAGTGCCCCACAGCTGTGCCAGATACACAGTCCCCTCAGCAGTGGTAGATACACAATGCTCCCCACCAGTGCAAGATAAACAATGCCCCCCCCCCCAGTAGTGCCAGTTACACAATGCCCTTCATCTGTGCCAGTTACACAATACCCCCAGCTGTGTCAGTTACACAATACCCTCCAGCAGTGCCAAATACACATTGCCCCCCCCCAGCAGTGCCAGATACACATTGCCCCCAGCTCTGCCAGATAAACACAGGGCCGTCTTTTCGTATGGGCTCAATGGGCTCTTGCCCAAGGGCCCCAGGAGTATAAGGGCCCTAGGCTGATAGCTGAGGGTCTCCTCTTTCCAGGGGTATCTGATTTTTGAAAATCGGCCCTGGGGAACCGGAGATATCTGACTTGAAAGCAGTGGTCCCCAACCAAGCCTGTTAATTGTTCTTCCCAGCCTGATATCTCGGATTTTGTCTGACTTACAGTATTTCTGAGGGTATAAGCCAAAAGCTGTGACTCTCCCCTTTTAGTGGACACTGGCAGTTTGTCTCTACTATGCCCAGAACCAGAGATATCAGCCTTCAAGCAGCTGGTCCCTGCTCCAGCTCCACATGCCTGATATGTAGTTTTAGATTTTCATTGGTGAATTGCTTTGGCTCCTGAACTCTGATCCCCAAGTCCCCAGAACCATCTGAAAGGTGGGACTCTCTAGTTTTTTTTTATCCCAATCAAAGCTAAGAAATATATTTCCAGGAACCTGAAATATCTGCAGTCAAGCAAGCTGCCCTCCCACCGGAAAATTATAAATATTAAGCCCACTCCACTATCCACCCCTCCCCAATGTATTAAACACCCCCTACCACCCTGGAATCATGTACCAGGGCTTCTTCATTCAGCCCAATGACCCCTTCTACAGTTTATCTCCATCTGTGCAGTAAAAGAGTAATTAGCAGAAATTACTGTTCCAGGTTCTACACGCTGAGCGGAAGATAGAACACCCTTTACCGCCCGCGGGACATCAAAACTAAGCTGATAGCACCCTTCACCCCTACCGCTGCAGGATGAGTAGGGGGCCCAGTTTATTGTTGTGCCCAGGGGCCTACACAGCTGTTAAGACAGCCCTGGATAAACAATGCCCCCTAAGTTGTGCCAGATACACAATGCCCTCAGCAGTGCTAGGTACACAATTCCAGCCAGCTGTGCCAGTTACACAATACCCCTAGCAGTGTCAGATACACAATCCCCACAGCTGTGCCAGTTACACAATACCCCTAAACAATACCAGATACACAATGCCCCCCAGCAGTGCCAGTTACGCAATACCCCCTGGCAGTGCCAGTTCACAATTCCCCCCAGCTGTGCCAGTTACACAATAACACCTAGCTGTGCCAGCTACACAATGTCTTCAGCAGTGCCAGATACACAATGCCCCCTAGCTGGACCAGTTACACAATTCCTTCAGCAGTGCCAGATACACAATGCCCACTAGCTGTGCCAGTTACACAATACTCCCAGTAGTGCCAGATACACAATGCCCCCCAGCAGTGCAAGATACACAATACCCCCCCCCAGCAGTGCCAGATACACAATAGCCCCCAGCTGTGCCAGTTACACAATGAACCCGCTGCCGCCCACCCCAGCTGCTGCTGCTACTGTTGCCGCCCCTCTGCCACGCTTCCAATGTCTGAGGGTAAGAGAGTGCAGCGTGTGTCTCTGCTGCCCCCTCACTGTGTCCCTGTCTCCTGCGGTCATTTAAAATGTGGCTGGGCCATCAGCCAGTCAGAGCTCAGATTTTTTTTTATCTCTATACCAAATAATTTTATGATTGTCCACAAAATTGAAATTGAATAATGGCTGCCTTTACACATTCTCTTTAAGGCCATATTTCATTATAACTAGAGATGAGCGCCGGAAATTTTTCGGGTTTTGTGTTTTGGTTTTGGGTTCGGTTCCGCGGCCGTGTTTTGGGTTCGACCGCGTTTTGGCAAAACCTCACCGAATTTTTTTTGTCGGATTCGGGTGTGTTTTGGATTCGGGTGTTTTTTTCAAAAAACCCTAAAAAACAGCTTAAATCATAGAATTTGGGGGTCATTTTGATCCCAAAGTATTATTAACCTCAAAAACCATAATTTACACTCATTTTCAGTCTATTCTGAATACCTCACAATATTATTTTTAGTCCTAAAATTTGCACCGAGGTCGCTGTGTGAGTAAGATAAGCGACCCTAGTGGCCGACACAAACACCGGGCCCTTCTAGGAGTGGCACTGCAGTGTCACGCAGGATGGCCCTTCCAAAAAACCCTCCCCAAACAGCACATGACGCAAAGAAAAAAAGAGGCGCAATGAGGTAGCTGACTGTGTGAGTAAGATAAGCGACCCTAGTGGCCGACACAAACACCGGGCCCATCTAGGAGTGGCACTGCAGTGTCACGCAGGATGTCCCTTCCAAAAAACCCTCCCCAAACAGCACATGACGCAAAGAAAAAAAGAGGCGCAATGAGGTAGCTGACTGTGTGAGTAAGATAAGCGACCCTAGTGGCCGACACAAACACCGGGCCCATCTAGGAGTGGCACTGCAGTGTCACGCAGGATGTCCCTTCCAAAAAACCCTCCCCAAACAGCACATGACGCAAAGAAAAAAAGAGGCGCAATGAGGTAGCTGACTGTGTGAGTAAGATAAGCGACCCTAGTGGCCGACACAAACACCGGGCCCATCTAGGAGTGGCACTGCAGTGTCACGCAGGATGTCCCTTCCAAAAAACCCTCCCCAAACAGCACATGACGCAAAGAAAAAAAGAGGCGCAATGAGGTAGCTGACTGTGTGAGTAAGATAAGCGACCCTAGTGGCCGACACAAACACCGGGCCCATCTAGGAGTGGCACTGCAGTGTCACGCAGGATGGCCCTTCCAAAAAACCCTCCCCAAACAGCACATGACGCAAAGAAAAATAAAAGAAAAAAGAGGTGCAAGATGGAATTGTCCTTGGGCCCTCCCACCCACCCTTATGTTGTATAAACAGGACATGCACACTTTAACCAACCCATCATTTCAGTGACAGGGTCTGCCACACGACTGTGACTGATATGACGGGTTGGTTTGGACCCCCCCCAAAAAAGAAGCAATTAATCTCTCCTTGCACAAACTGGCTCTACAGAGGCAAGATGTCCACCTCATCATCATCCTCCGATATATCACCGTGTACATCCCCCTCCTCACAGATTATCAATTCGTCCCCACTGGAATCCACCATCTCAGCTCCCTGTGTACTTTGTGGAGGCAATTGCTGCTGGTCAATGTCTCCGCGGAGGAATTGATTCTAATTCATTTTAATGAACATCATCTTCTCCACATTTTCTGGATGTAACCTCGTACGCCGATTGCTGACAAGGTGAGCGGCGGCACTAAACACTCTTTCGGAGTACACACTTGTGGGAGGGCAACTTAGGTAGAATAAAGCCAGTTTGTGCAAGGGCCTCCAAATTGCCTCTTTTTCCTGCCAGTATAAGTACGGACTGTGTGACGTGCCTACTTGGATGCGGTCACTCATATAATCCTCCACCATTCTTTCAGTGTTGAGAGAATCATATGCAGTGACAGTAGACGACATGTCCGTAATCGTTGTCAGGTCCTTCAGTCCGGACCAGATGTCAGCATCAGCAGTCGCTCCAGACTGCCCTGCATCACCGCCAGCGGGTGGGCTCGGAATTCTGAGCCTTTTCCTCGCACCCCCAGTTGCGGGAGAATGTGAAGGAGGAGATGTTGACAGGTCGCGTTCCGCTTGACTTGACAATTTTCTCACCAGCAGGTCTTTCAACCCCAGCAGACTTGTGTCTGCCGGAAAGAGAGATCCAAGGTAGGTTTTAAATCTAGGATCGAGCACGGTGGCCAAAATGTAGTGCTCTGATTTCAACAGATTGACCACCCGTGAATCCTTGTTAAGCGAATTAAGGGCTCCATCCACAAGTCCCACATGCCTAGCGGAATCGCTCCGTGTTAGCTCCTCCTTCAATGTCTCCAGCTTCTTCTGCAAAAGCCTGATGAGGGGAATGACCTGACTCAGGCTGGCAGTGTCTGAACTGACTTCACGTGTGGCAAGTTCAAAGGGCATCAGAACCTTGCACAACGTTGAAATCATTCTCCACTGCACTTGAGACAGGTGCATTCCACCTCCTATATCGTGCTCAATTGTATAGGCTTGAATGGCCTTTTGCTGCTCCTCCAACCTCTGAAGCATATAGAGGGTTGAATTCCACCTCGTTACCACTTCTTGCTTCAGATGATGGCAGGGCAGGTTCAGTAGTTTTTGGTGGTGCTCCAGTCTTCTGTACGTGGTGCCTGTACGCCGAAAGTGTCCCGCAATTCTTCTGGCCACCGACAGCATCTCTTGCACGCCCCTGTCGTTTTTTTAAAAATTCTGCACCACCAAATTCAAGGTATGTGCAAAACATGGGACGTGCTGGAATTTGCCCATATTTAATGCACACACAATATTGCTGGCGTTGTCCGATGCCACAAATCCACAGGAGAGTCCAATTGGGGTAAGCCATTCCGCGATGATCTTCCTCAGTTGCCGTAAGAGGTTTTCAGCTGTGTGCGTATTCTGGAAAGCGATGATACAAAGCGTAGCCTGCCTAGGAAAGAGTTGGCGTTTGCGAGATGCTGCTACTGGTGCCGCCGCTGCTGTTCTTGCGGCGGGAGTCCATACATCTACCCAGTGGGCTGTCACAGTCATATAGTCCTGACCCTGCCCTGCTCCACTTGTCCACATGTCCGTGGTTAAGTGGACATTGGGTACAACTGCATTTTTTAGGAAACTGGTGAGTCTTTTTCTGACGTCCGTGTACATTCTCGGTATCGCCTGCCTAGAGAAGTGGAACCTAGATGGTATTTGGTAACGGGGGCACACTGCCTCAATAAATTGTCTAGTTGCCTGTGAACTAACGGCGGATACCGGACGCACGTCTAACACCAACATAGTTGTCAAGGCCTCAGTTATCCGCTTTGCAGCAGGATGACTGCTGTGATATTTCATCTTCCTCGCAAAGGACTGTTGGACAGTCAATTGCTTACTGGAAGTAGTACAAGTGGGCTTACGACTTCCCCTCTGGGATGACCATCGACTCCCAGCAGCAACAACAGCAGCGCCAGCAGCAGTAGGCGTTACACGCAAGGATGCATCGGAGGAATCCCAGGCAGGAGAGGACTCGTCAGAATTGCCAGTGACATGGCCTGCAGGACTATTGGCATTCCTGGGGAAGGAGGAAATTGACACTGAGGGAGTTGGTGGGGTGGTTTGCGTGAGCTTGGTTACAAGAGGAAGGGATTTACTGGTCAGTGGACTGCTTCCGCTGTCGGCCAAAGTTTTTGAACTTGTCACTGACTTATTATGAATGCGCTGCAGGTGACGTATAAGGGAGGATGTTCCGAGGTGGTTAACGTCCTTACCCCTACTTATTACAGCTTGACAAAGGGAACACACGGCTTGACAAATGTTGTCCGCATTTCTGGTGAAATACTTCCACACCGAAGAGCTGATTTTTTTGGTATTTTCACCAGGCATGTCAACGGCCATATTCCTCCCACGGACAACAGGTGTCTCCCCGGGTGCCTGACTTAAACAAACCACCTCACCATCAGAATCCTCCTGGTCAATTTCCTCCCCAGCACCAGCAACACCCATATCCTCCTCATCCTGGTGTACTTCAACACTGACATCTTCAATCTGACTATCAGGAACTGGACTGCGGGTGCTCCTTCCAGCACTTGCAGGGGGCGTGCAAATGGTGGAAGGCGCATGCTCTTCACGTCCAGTGTTGGGAAGGTCAGGCATCGCAACCGACACAATTGGACTCTCCTTGTGGATTTGGGATTTCGAAGAACGCACAGTTCTTTGCGGTGCTACTGCTTTTGCCAGCTTGAGTCTTTTCATTTTTCTAGCGAGAGGCTGAGTGCCTCCATCCTCATGTGAAGCTGAACCACTAGCCATGAACATAGGCCAGGGCCTCAGCCGTTCCTTGCCACTCCGTGTGGTAAATGGCATATTGGCAAGTTTACGCTTCTCCTCCGACAATTTTATTTTAGGTTTTGGAGTCCTTTTTTTACTGATATTTGGTGTTTTGGATTTGACATGCTCTGTACTATGCCATTGGGCATCGGCCTTGGCAGACGACGTTGCTGGCATTTCATCGTCTCGGCCATGACTAGTGGCAGCAGCTTCAGCACGAGGTGGAAGTGGATCTTGATCTTTCCCTAATTTTGGAACCTCAACATTTTTGTTCTCCATATTTTAATAGGCACAACTAAAAGGCACCTCAGGTAAACAATGGAGATGGATGTATACTAGTATACAATTATGGATGGACTGCCGAGTGCCGACACAGAGGTAGCTACAGCCGTGGACTACCGTACTGTACTGTGTCTGCTGCTAATATAGACTGGATGATAATGAGATGTAGTATGTATAAAGAAGAAAGAAAAAAAAAACCACGGGTAGGTGGTATACAATTATGGATGGACTGCCGAGTGCCGACACAGAGGTAGCTACAGCCGTGGACTACCGTACTGTGTCTGCTGCTAATATAGACTGGTTGATAAAGAGATGTAGTATGTATGTATAAAGAAGAAAGAAAAAAAAACCACGGGTAGGTGGTATACAATTATGGACGGACTGCCGAGTGCCGACACAGAGGTAGCTACAGCCGTGGACTACCGTACTGTGTCTGCTGCTAATATAGACTGGTTGATAAAGAGATGTAGTATGTATGTATAAAGAAGAAAGAAAAAAAAACCACGGGTAGGTGGTATACAATTATGGACGGACTGCCGAGTGCCGACACAGAGGTAGCTACAGCCGTGGACTACCGTACTGTACTGTGTCTGCTGCTAATATAGACTGGATGATAATGAGATGTAGTATGTATAAAGAAGAAAGAAAAAAAAAACCACGGGTAGGTGGTATACAATTATGGATGGACTGCCGAGTGCCGACACAGAGGTAGCTACAGCCGTGGACTACCGTACTGTGTCTGCTGCTAATATAGACTGGTTGATAATGAGATGTAGTATGTATAAAGAAGAAAGAAAAAAAAAACCACGGGTAGGTGGTATACAATTATGGACGGACTGCCGAGTGCCGACACAGAGGTAGCTACAGCCGTGGACTACCGTACTGTACTGTGTCTGCTGCTAATATAGACTGGATGATAATGAGATGTAGTATGTATAAAGAAGAAAGAAAAAAAAAACCACGGGTAGGTGGTATACAATTATGGATGGACTGCCGAGTGCCGACACAGAGGTAGCTACAGCCGTGAACTACCGTACTGTGTCTGCTGCGACTGGATGATAAATAATGATATAAAAAATATATATATATATCACTACTGCAGCCGGACAGGTATATATTATATAATGACGGACCTGCTGGACACTGTCTGTCAGCAGAATGAGTTTTTTATTTTATAGAATAAAAAAACACCACACAAGTCACACGACGTGTGTTTAACTTTTACAGGCAGACATTCACAATACAATATAGTATACTATATACTGGTGGTCAGGTCACTGGTCAGTCACACTGGCAGTGGCACTCCTGCAGAAAAAAAGTGTGCACTGTTTAATTTTAATATGTACTCCTGGCTCCTGCTATAACCTAACTGCTCCCCAGTCTCCCCCACAATTAAGCTGTGTGAGCACAGTCAGATATTATACATAGATGATGCAGCAGCACACTGGGCTGAGCACAGATATGGTATGTGACTGAGTCACTGTGTATCGTTTTTTCAGGCAGAGAACGGATTATATTAAATAATATAAAACTGCACTGGTGGTCACTGGTCAGTCACTAGTATAACTAACTAATACTATCAGCAAAATTCTGCACTCTCTGTCTGAGTACTCCTCCTAAGCTCCAGTAAATGAAGTGTCACTGTCTCACTCTGTCACTAGTATAACTAACTAATACTATCAGCAAAATTCTGCACTCTCTGTCTGAGTACTCCTCCTAAGCTCCAGTAAATGAAGTGTCACTGTCTCACTCTCCTATCTATTTCTTCTCTAAACGGAGAGGACGCCAGCCACGTCCTCTCACTATCAATCTCAATGCACGTGTAAAATGGCGGCGACGCGCGGCTCCTTATATAGAATCCGAGTCTCGCGATAGAATCCGAGCCTCGCGAGAATCCGACAGCGTCATGATGACGTTCGGGCGCGCTCGGGTTAACCGAGCAAGGCGGGAAGATCCGAGTCGCTCGGATCCGTGTAAAAAAAGCTGAAGTTCGGGCGGGTTCGGATTCCGAGGAACCGAACCCGCTCATCTCTAATTATAACCCTAACGAAGTCATAGAGAT
Source organism: Pseudophryne corroboree (assembly GCF_028390025.1). NCBI lineage: Eukaryota > Metazoa > Chordata > Amphibia > Anura > Myobatrachidae > Pseudophryne > Pseudophryne corroboree. The sequence goes on along the minus strand of NC_086446.1, from coordinate 413,724,433 downwards.
GAAATGCGTAGGGTTCACCAATCTCAGTCATTATGTTGTTGTATTGATAATCTCCACCCTGAGCTCACACCTTTGCTATGTGTTTTATTCTAGGGTGCTTTGCATCTGTTCTGCCAAAATAAAGGTCTCTAGTATACTGCATTCATGATCGACCCACTGTGCGAATTCTTCTATAACTCCATTTGCCACTGAATATACAGTCATATATGTATTAGCGCACTGGAATATTAGTGTGTTCAGTGGCGTAACTAGAAATTTTTCTCCCCCAAGCCAAAAAATTCTTCGGCGCCCCCCCCCCCCCATAATTGGCAGCAGTAAATGCCGAAAAGGGGTGTGGCTTTGTTGAAATGGGCGTGGCTTCGCATAAAGGGGTGTGACATTGCAGGAAAAGACTACCTTATACCCCAGTTTTGCAACCTGCACGCCCAGACGTTAGCCACCACAGGAAAGAAAAATAATCCTGATTCATGCCCCTTACATTATTTGTCATTTTTCCTCCTTATAGTAATGCCCAGTATACATTATGCCACATACTGCAATGGGCCTTAGACATTATGCCACACACAATAATGCACATGACACAATATGCACACACTGTAATGCCCCCGACACATTATGCCACACACCGTAATGCCTGTGACACATTATGACAGGAATCGCAATGCCCGTTATACATTATGCTACACACTGCAATGCCCCTGATACATTATAGCACATACAATGTCTGTGACACATTATGACACACACCGCAATGACCCTGAGACATTATACCACATTCCACAATGATCGTGATATAGTATACAACACACTGTAATGCCTGACACATTATGACACACACCGCAATGTCCGTGATACATTATGCCACACACCGTAATGCCCATTACACATTAAGTTCTACAGTAAGGCTTCTAATTACTTTTAAATTACCTGCTCGTTGCCAGGGGTTTCATGCTCTTGGTTCCATGCACGGTGCCAGGGATTTTCATGCTCAGGGTGTCATGCTTGTTGCCAGGGGTTTCATGCACTGGGTGTCATGCTCATTGCTAGGGGGTAGTGCTTGTTAATAGGGCCGTGCTCCCAGTGCCACATATGCCCCCAGTGCCAGGTACATGCCCCCAGTGCCAAATATACCCCCCCCCAGTGCCACATATGCCCCCAGTGCCAGGTATTCCCCCACAGTGCCAGGTATATGCCCCCAGTGCCAGATATTCCCCCACAGTGCCACATATGCCCCCTCAGTGCCTGCTCCCCCCAGTGCCAGATATTCCCCCACAGTGCCAGGTATTTGCCCCCAGTGCCAGATATTCCCCCACAGTGCCACATATGCCCCCTCAGTGCCAGATATTCCCCCACAGTGCCAGGTATATGCCCCCAGTGCCAGATATTCCCCCACAGTGCCAGGTATATGCCCCCAGTGCCAGATATTCCCCCACAGTGTCACATAAGCCCCCTCAGTGCCTGCTCCCCCCAGTGCCAGATATTGCCCTACAGTGCCAGGTATATGCCCCCAGTGCCAGATATTCCTCCACACAGTGCCAGGTATATGCCCCCAGTGCCAGATATTCCCCCACAGTGCCGCCAGGTACATGCCCTCAGTGCCAGATATTCCCCCACAGTGCCTGCTCCCCTATTCCCCCCCCCCCCCACCGCTCCTTTGTGTTGAAGGGACACGGAGGGCACAGCGCGCGCCTCTCCAGTGTCCTTCCTGGCTCTCCTGCGGGTCTAATAAAGGAAGTGCCGGTTCGTGAGCCAATCAGAGCTCACGAACGGCACTTCCTTTATTAGACCGGCCGGAGAGCCAGGAGGGACACTGGAGAGGCGCGCGCGGTGCCCTCCGTGTCCCTCCAACACAGCAGCGGAGGGAAGGAAACCGCAGATTGACATGCGGACGCTCGTCCGCATGTCAATCTGTTCTAAGTCAGTGGCGCCCCCGCAGCCCCTCGCCCCCAAGCCACCGCGAGGACTGCGGGGGCAGTAGTTACGCCACTGAGTGTGTTGTTGTATGATATCCAAAGGTCCCGACTAACAGGGTCCTATCCTTAGTGCTGCTCTCTATATAGCGCAAATTAAGAGTATTTTTGTATACTATATACCTATATCTATATATTTATCTATATAATTTATATATATAAATAATTAGAATTTACAATTGCATGTTTTTTATCTGGCTTGCTGGTTCCTCAGTACTTATCCAGCATGCAGTGGCAATGCAAGCCAAAGACACTGATAGACAGCTGCAACAGTGCTGCCTTGAACGTTGATGATTCATCTCATCACCCTTCATTGAATAGATGACGCCGCAGCTGCGGGTACCCAGCTGGCACACTCCCTCTCTTCCTCAGCCCCCAGTGGTAATTTTGGTTGCGCCCGTGGAACAGCTGTGGTCGGTGTCTAATGGGCCCACCCCTTGATTGCAGCAGGCCCTGGTGCTGTGCACCAGCTGCATCACCACTAATTCCACCACTGGGGGCTTCAACTTGCTTGCAGTGCTTCAAATTCCACATCATAATTGACATGCTGCTGCCATCTGGGAGCAGAAACAAGCAGTGTTCCACAAAATGGGTGCATATCGGCCCTGTTTTCTAGCTGTGTCAAAGCTACTGGCTGAGCTCCACTGGCCCCCCAGCTCAGTGATTTTGCCGGACATCCAAAATAATATGAGGGACTGGAGATCTCAGCATGACCAACCAGTCAGTTTTCTTTTCTGAAGTGCTAAAAATTGACAGAATCTGATTATCTGTGGTTAACAACACATTTATGAACAATTATCCATCTATCAGTTTCCATAAATGTCTCCAATATATTTTCTGTCTAAGGTAGGTATATGAAGACATAATGTAGAAATGCATCCACCAAATGGAGGAAACATTTATTATCCAAAAGTCCAACAAAAATAGAACAAAAGAAGGATTTATGTGCAGCTGTCTTAATGTCAGCAATAAACCATTTCCAATTTGTTGTATGCTGTTTATTGTAGAGTTGAGCATGGATGAAAAAAGTCACCTCCAAGCAGTTTGGTAAGATTATAGATATTTAGTATTTGTTCTTAACACACTGGCTGTATGTGATGTAAGTGTTAGTGTGGCAGTCTGCACTTTCTAGTATAAAGCAATTCATACATGTTTTTTTGCAAACTGAAAATGTATTCTGAACAAGAATGTTACACTCCAGGAGTTGAAAAAGTATTTTTTTTAAATTTATTTGCATATTTAGTTTACAGGTCTCAGGCAGCACCTGCCTTTAGTCACATAACAGTTTCAAATTATATATGTGTGAGGGTTTATTATTTAGTATAAAATGCACACAGAAATCTACCTCATGTCCCAACGACTTCAGAAAAACAGCAATGTTCTGTGATCTCCTTCCTGTCGCTAGAGTACCACAGGAGAAGCTTGGATTGAAAAGGATATTTGTGCTCCCAGATGGCTCTTGTGTATGACTATGGCTGATTGATGACACATGGCAGAGTCTTGTTTCCTAACTACTTAATTGGGCTATTTACATGCGCTCTGTGATCGTGCTCATTTACTGACTGAATATTGCTGGTAGTTTTCTGTTTATTACACTTGGTTTCATAATTGTCAGTACAAAGATCCAGTGTGTATGGCAGGTTTTCAATAGAGAACTCTTGGGAAAAATTAGCCATAGGAAGAGAAGAAAGTTTGTGTTTATAACTTTATAATGTATAGTACGACTGGAAAAATAGGGGGCACTAACCATAATATTGAATAACAACACCCAGGTGCCAGCATCAGATGCTACCATACCTCCCAACATGACCCTCTACAGGAGGGACAAAATGCTCTGCTTCTGAACTTTTCTCTGAATTTATGATTGCCAGCACCTGTGTTGAACAGGTTAATGGATAAAAAAAAGGGTGTTGCAACACAGGTGATGGCAATCATAAATTCAGAGAAAAGTCCAGAAGCAGAGCATTTTAGATGTATTAACCTGGAGAAGGCATAAGGAAGTGATAAACCAGTGATATGTGCAAGGTGATAAACGCCCTAACAGCTCCAATATGTAAATTAACAGTTAGGAGCTGATTGGCTGGTGTGTTTATCACCTTACAAATATCACTGGTTTATCACTTCCTTATGCCTTCTCCAGGTTAATACCATACTTGCCTACCTGACCCTCTCCATGAGGGAGAAAATGCTCTATTCCTGGTAATGTATGATTGCCATCACCTGTGGTGAAACACCTTTCTTATCAATTAACTAGCTCACCACAGGTGATGGCAATCATACATTACCAGGAAAGTCCAGGAACAGAGCATTTTCTCTCATGGAGAGGGTCAGGTAGGCAAGTATGGTTAATACATCTGCCCCTTTGTCCCTACAGTGGTTCTCAAACTGTGTGCTGTAGCACCCTGGGGTGCTGCGGGACACTTGCAGGGGTACCTCAGGTGGTCTAGGACCTTTTCAAACTATTTATTATCAATGTAATAGGCAAAACTAGTGCTTGTGGGTGCCAATCATAAAATATGTGGACAAACAGGAGCACATCGTGTCCCTCACCACACAACTGACCCTAAGGATGACATATAAACATAATTTACTTAATTTAATTTTTTTTTTCTACATTTCTCAATAAGATACTTTTGGACTAGGGGTGCCATGAAAAAAATGCTCTGCTCCTGGACTTCCCTCTTAGGGGTGTATTCAATAGCTGTCGGAAGCTGCAGTCTTGTCGGAATGACACCAACTTCCGACAGATTTCGGTCGGAAGGGGTTCCGACCTATTCAAAATGTGCATTTTTTTCCGACAAGTCCGGAATTCCCGACTTGTCGGAAAACACATGGATCGGCGGAATAGACGCTGATCCGCGTGCTTCTGTCAGAAATGGGACCAAATCCGACAGGTTTTGGTCCCCTTTCAGATAAACTCAATCTGACTTGAAAACAAGTCGGATTGAGGTGACGCGGTGCGGTGGGCTACGGGGATGAGCGATACCTTGCCTGGCCGTTCCCTGGCCAGGCACCTCTCTCCCTGCAGCTCCTCCCCCCGCCACCGCAGACATCACCCCCCGCTGCCACAGGCACTGGCAGCTCCCCCTGCCGCCAGCTGCTATCCTGCTCCCTCCACCGGCCGCAGCTGTCACCACCCCCACCGCCGCTGTCAGCAACGGCAGGAGAGGACCCCCGACAGTCAGATTTGGCCGTCCATTGAATAGCCCTTGTCGGATCCATTCTGGCAAATGCATGTCGGAATGGATCCGACAATTATTGAATAAACCCCTATATGTATGATAGTCATCACCTGTGGTGAAACACCTTTCATATCAACAGAGCATTCTGTCCCTCCTGCAATGGGTCATGTTGGGAGTGCCCGCCAGTAGCAGCCTCCTTGTCACTGGGTGTTGTAACAATATAAGGTAAGCGTTTGTTAGTTGTTGTTTATATCCTGAAGACGGTAATACACCGAAACGTTGATTAAGAAAATATTGAGTTTGTCATCTTTCTTTGCCGAGTGCCGCACCTGCCTGTTTCGTATGTATTGCTGGTGATCCAGCATGTGAGGGCACCGGGACAGTTATGTTATGGATCTAGTGAGTGCCAGTTACATTGTGTGATATATATGGTAGGAAGCCCAGTGGAACATTGGAAACCTTCTTAACGTGGCACCCTCCGCAATTTACAGATCTTACTGCATTACCCAATTTCAAGGGACTCTTTCACTATTTTGTGATTGTTTTTATCAGTGGCACCGCATATAACAGCATTACGTTACCTTTATGTACTAGAAGTACCTCTAAAGGATTAAATACTACGGCTGCTGGTTACTATACACACAGCTGTGTGTGGAATTATGGCTGAATTTAACGATGATGATTTGCCATTTAATCCAGCTTTATATCCTATTGGGGACACGTTTGGCTTCTCTGATGCTGATATAGACGGTATTTTACATAAGGACTGTCTTAAAGATACACCTGAGGCCATCAGTACTGACATTATTTATCGGGACTTATTACGTCTAAAGAGAAAGGAGTTGGATTTCTTTTACCATTCTATCACATTGAGCGACTATTAAAGATCTAAAAAGATACCAAGGGGCTTTCGGATAAGAAACTGTCCTACAATAGGACGCTATGATCCTAGTTTCTGTAAAAAATGGACTGGGATCCTTAATAAATGTTCCTATGATCTTATTGTTTTGGTTATTGGCCAATCCAACAAGGAATTAGCAATAATTAAGGAGAAAATTGATGCGTTCGAAAAAATCCATCTCCCGGCATTAAGTACTGATACAGAGACAGATTGGGTTGCGAAACTTGAGAACCAGATATCCATATATAAACGGGATCTCGTGAAATTTAAAAAAGAGAAAGCCCAGAAAGTGGACAATGATTACGAATACTATAAGGTATATAGATGGCTCACAGGAGGCAACGAAGGGAACAATACGAGACGTCATTTTCAGCGGAGTCGCCGCTATCCAAAAACAATACAGGACACGGCTTCTTCTCAGGAGCAATCCAGCAGTGCCAGTGAATCTGGCAACAAGACATCAGAGCGACGTCAAAAGCGGTTTATCCCTTTAGCAGTAACTACCCGCAGGAAATATGCCACCCAGGCCACAGACCAACAAGAAGAGGTGGACAGTGTTGCCGACAAGGGACGTGGCAGAAAGCCACCAGTGCCACAAAGGAAGTAGTTTGCAACCTCTCCTCGTATGAGCTCTCTCAATCAGAGGTTAGTCTCTTACAGAAAGGACTTTACTACATTCCATCATGCCCATTCAACATGATACAGTGGCAAGTGGATAAATATAAGCTACAAAGGAAACTAAAACTTAGAGAGTTCTTTGGTCGCACAGATGGTGTACAGACTAAGGATAAAGGGGAAATTCCTACCCAGATGAAACAATTTGCTACAAAATCTACTTGTCACAACTGAGGGCCTGAGTTGACGGGAGGCAACCTCAGTTGTAGGGGCTGAGATGTAACGGAACCTGGGAGGTTGTATCAGACCCCTAGACATGTAAGTAACATGTAGAATAACTGCCCGAAGGCGTGACCACGACAACCAGGATAAAAGTCAATGATGTTTATTATGACAAACTCCGTAACACAGCAGAAAATAAGAAAACATAAAAGTCAGCAGGGCAATAATACAGTTCCTGGGTACTACAGGGTGGCAAGGGCCACAGGCACTGGTAGTGTGAGACAGTTCTAATAATCTTCTAGTTGGAAAGTCCTTACCAGGCCTGACTGTAGCAATGGAGAGAACCCAGGATCGTACCAGCTGGTGTTCCAGGAAAGGCTGGGCTGCTGAAGGTAAAACGGCTGCTGTGGATACTGGCTGGAACCAGACTGTTGTTGGTACGGAGTGGATACTGGCTGGAACCAGTTAAATAATAAACGAACTTGAGAGCGATGAAATAATAATACCGGTGGAGAGTGGTAAACTGCAGAAAGGACACCGGCCCTTTAAGGGAAGCTGTACACTGCTGGAAGCTGGGCTGGAAGCAGGTGATTGACTTGAGAGCGATGAAGTAATAATACCGGTGGAGAGTGGTAAACTGCAGAAAGGACACCGGCCCTTTAAGAGAAGTTGTACACTGCTGGAAGCTCGGCTGGAAGCAGGTGATTGCTGTAGCTGGAAACAGGTGAGTCCAGAATGGATCGGAGAGTCAGGCTACACCGCAGATGGAATGCTGGTGCGGGTCTCTATAGCAGAAGTCTGGAGACAGGAGCTGGAACCTGGAAGACAACCACAGGAGAGAGACAAACTGGAACTAGGTTAGACAACCAAAGCACTGACGCCTTCCTTGTTCAGGCACAGCTTACTTATACCTGCAGCAAGGAAGGGGTTGGCTAGGCAATTATGCAAATCAACAATACAGACAGCAGATTGGTGGAAATGATCAGATGACAAAAACCAAGATGGCTGCGCCCATGCAGACACTTGGAGGGAAGTTTGGTTTGTAATCCATGTGAGAATTGAAACAGTAATGGCGACGCCGGCCACAGGAGACAGGAGACGCCAGACTGACAAGCGCACATTTAACCACGCGGGCACAGCGGAGGCCGCGGCTGATGAAATCACCACTCTGACATTCTGCATGTGGAAACTCAGAAACAGCGGGATCCGGTCCTGGAATGCTGAGCCAGCCTTAGGAGGCATCTGAAGGGTAAGTAATGGCGTCCAGATACCCGGATCGTGACAGCACCCCCCCCTTTAGGAGTGGCCCCAGGACACTTCTTAGGCTTTAAAGGAAACTTTGCGTGGAAATTTCGGACCAAGGCAGGAGCATGGACGTCTGAGGCATTGGTCCAAGAGCGTTCTTCAGGACCATAGCCCTTCCAGTCAATGAGGTATTGTAACTGACCGTAACGGAAACGTGAGTCCAAAATCTTGGCCACCTCGTACTCGACTCCCCGTTGAGTCTGAACTTTGGGAGCTGGAGGAAGTGCGGAATGAAACCGATTCAGGATCAGCGGTTTCAACAAAGAAACATGAAATGTCCTGGGTATTTTCAAGAAGGATGGTAACTGTAACCTGTAGGCAACAGGATTGATGACTTGTTCAATCTTGAAGGGTCCGATGTAGCGAGGTGCAAATTTCATGCTGGGAACTCTCAACCTCAAATTCTTCGTGGACAACCACACACGATCACCCACCTTGAGAGCAGGAACCGCTCTACGCTTCCTATCGGCAAACTTTTTATACCTGAATGAGGCTTTAAGCAGGGCTGCGCGGACGTTCTTCCAGTTATTTGAAAACTGACGCAAGGTGACATCCACTGCTGGAACAGAAGTTGCGGGAAGCGGTTGGAATTCTGGGACTTTAGGGTGGAATCCATAATTAATGAAGAATGGTGTAGAAGAAGATGAGGAATGGTATTGATTGTTGTGGCTGAACTCGGCCCAAGGAAGGAGTTGAACCCAGTCATCTTGAGAGGAAGACACATATATACGGAGGAAGGCCTCCAAGTCCTGATTCACCCTCTCGGTCTGACCATTGGTCTGAGGATGGTAAGCCGTGGAAAACTTTAACTTGACTTGGAGGGCTTGACACAAACTTCGCCAAAATTTGGCTACAAATTGTACTCCACGATCCGAGATGATCTCTTCAGGAAGACCGTGAAGTCGGAAGATCTCTTGTATAAACACTTGAGCCAACTTGGAAGCTGACGGAAGACCGGTGAGAGGGATGAAATGTGCCATCTTGGTGAACCGGTCAACTACCACCCAGATGGTATTAAACTTGTTGCAGATAGGTAGATCGGAAACAAAGTCCATCGACAAATGGGTCCATGGTCGACGGGGAACAGATAATGGAACCAGTTGCCCCGCAGGCGACTGGCGGGAGACTTTGTGTTGGGCACACTTTGGGCAGGAGGCAATAAATTCCATAACGTCCTTTTTCAGAGTTGGCCACCAGTAGGACCTAGAAATAAATTCAAGGGTTTTCTGAATGCCTGTATGTCCAGCAAAACGGGAAGCATGGGCCCAATGCATGAGCTTCTTCCTTAGAACTGGCTTAACAAAACTTTTCCCTGGTGGAGGCGTAGAGTCCATCCCTACCGTGGAGAATGCCAACGGATTAATAATAGGATGCTTGTCTGCAGACTCGGACTCATTTTCTTGCTCCCATGAGCGGGAAAGGGCATCGGCCTTACGATTCTGAGAACCCGGACAGAACTGGAGTTTAAAGTCAAATCTGGAAAAGAAAAGTGCCCATCTGGCCTGACGAGGGTTGAGACATTGTGCGCCTTTGAGATATAAAAGATTTTTGTGGTCGGTAAGTATGGTGATTGAGTGGGAAGCTCCTTCCAACAGGTATCTCCACTCCTCCAGAGCGAGCTTGATGGCTAGCAACTCCTGATCGCCAATGGCATAGTTGCGCTCAGCTGGGGAGAACTTCCGGGAGAAGAAACTGCAAGGATGTAGATGTCCATCTTTGGCCTTCTGGGATAACACTGCTCCTACTCCAACGGAGGAGGCATCTACCTCTAAGATAAAAGGAGAGTCGGTGTCAGGCTGTTTCAGAACTGGTGCAGAGATGAACCGTTGCTTCAGAAGGTGAAAGGCCTGTGTAGCTTCCTCGGACCACTTGGACGGATTAGCACCTTTCTTGGTTAATGCAGTGATAGGCGCCACAATGGTGGAAAAGTCTCGTATAAATTTTCTATAATAATTGGCGAACCCTAAGAACCTCTGGACCCCTTTGAGGCTTAAGGGTATAGGCCAATTCTGGATTGCTTGGAGTTTCTCAGGATCCATCTCTAGTCCGGAACCGGACACAATGTAACCTAGAAACGGAATGGTTTTAACTTCAAACACACACTTCTCCAATTTACAATAGAGGTGATTGACACGGAGACGGGAAAGAACCTCTTTTACCCAGAAACGATGATCTTCGAGATTATTAGCAAAGATGAGGATGTCGTCTAGATAAACCACGACATGGCGGTACAAGATGTCCCTGAAGATCTCATTCACGAAGTGCTGGAAGACTGCTGGAGCGTTGCTCAATCCGAAGGGCATGACGAGGTACTCATAATGTCCGTCACGGGTGTTAAAGGCGGTCTTCCACTCGTCACCCTCACGGATTCGGATGAGATTGTAGGCACCCCTCAAGTCCAGCTTTGTGAAAATGGTTGCACCACTAACTCTATCAAAGAGCTCAGTAATCAGGGGTAAAGGGTATCGGTTCTTGACGGTAATGTCGTTCAGACCCCTGTAGTCGATGCACGGACGCAGACCACCGTCTTTCTTCTTAACGAAGAAGAAGCCTGCGCCGGCTGGAGAAGAAGATGGTCGGATGAAACCCTTCGCCAGGTTCTCTTTGATGTACTCTTCCATGGAGTGTGTCTCGGGCAGAGACAACGGATAAGTTCGGCCTCGCGGTGGAACCTTCCCTGGAATGAGGTCGATTGGGCAGTCCCATTCTCTATGAGGAGGAAGGATATCAGCAGAGGCTTTACTGAACACATCCGTGAAGTCTTGATATGGAGGAGGCGGAACATCAGTTGACCTGGGGAAGGAAGAACAAACAGGAAGAACTTTGGCTAAACAAGTCCCAGCACAGGAGGGACCCCATGCCAGTATTTGCGTAGTCGTCCAGTCAATTGATGGATTGTGGAGACGGAGCCATGGAAGGCCTAAAACCACTGGATGTGTGGCTCTTGGAATCACTAAAAAAGAAATATACTCAGAATGAAGAACTCCCACTCTCAGACGAACTGGAAGAGTCCTTAAGGAAATGACTGCGTCAAAAATCTTGCTGCCATCCACGGCAGTCAAAGAGATGGACGAGGACAGTCTCTCGGTGGGTAGGGACCACCGTTTAACATAAGCTTCGGTTATGAAATTCCCAGCTGCTCCGGAATCAAGGAGGGCAATGACGTTCCTGTAACGTTGAGCAATTTGGAGCGACACTGGGAGGTTACAGTCATGAGGAGATGGAGAGGAGATCATCACTCCTAGCCGGCCCTCTCCTTGGCGAACTAGGATCTGGAGTCCCGGACGTTTGGGACAGGCATTGATAGTGTGCGACGGAGCTGCACAGTAGAGACAGAGAGACTCAGAGAGACGTTTTCGGCGCTCAGCAGGAGATAGACGGGAACGACTAATTTGCATAGGCTCATCCTTGGATGGAGATGGTTGACGAGAAGGAGGAGCAGAAGATTTAGGAGTAGATGATCTTCCTCGCTCGGTTGCTCTCTCTCTAAAACGTAGATCAACCTTCGTGCAAAGAGAAATTAGCTCATCCAACTTAGAGGGCAAGTCTCTGGTAGCTAACTCATCCTTGATGCGTTCTGATAAGCCATGCCAGAATGCAGCATACAGGGCCTCGTCGTTCCATGCCAGTTCGGATGCCAGGATTTTAAACTGTATAAGATACTGTCCCACAGTACGTGTTCCCTGGCGTAAACGAAGAATCTCAGATGAAGCAGATGTCATCCGGCCTGGCTCGTCGAAGATGCGCCTGAATGTAGCTACAAAGTCAGTATAGGAGGATAGCAGGGGATCAGACTTCTCCCATAAAGGTGATGCCCAGTCAAGGGCTGAGCCACTGAGAAGGGAGATGATATAGGCAATTTTGGTACGGTCACTGAAGAAATTGCCAGGTAGAAGCTCAAAGTGGATTTCACATTGATTGAGAAATCCCCTGCAGAACCTTGGAGATCCATCAAATTTTGCTGGCGTTGGAAGATGAAGATGTGGACTGGAAATGGGTAAGGTGGGTGGGGTTACAGCTGGTGTCACTGTAGTGGACGCACCGGACGTGCCAGGTCCACGGAGGGTCGTTTGAATCCCATCCAGCCGTGTGGAGAGATCCTGGAGACAGCGGATGATGTGGCCCTGTGCAGCCTCCTGATGTTCAAGTCGGGCTGCCAGTTCTTGCATCGGCCTGGCCGCTTGATCCTGGTCTCCGGCTGGATTCATTAGGTCAGTGCTTACTGTCACAACTGAGGGCCTGAGTTGACGGGAGGCAACCTCAGTTGTAGGGGCTGAGATGTAACGGAACCTGGGAGGTTGTATCAGACCCCTAGACATGTAAGTAACATGTAGAATAACTGCCCGAAGGCGTGACCACGACAACCAGGATAAAAGTCAATGATGTTTATTATGACAAACTCCGTAACACAGCAGAAAATAAGAAAACATAAAAGTCAGCAGGGCAATAATACAGTTCCTGGGTACTACAGGGTGGCAAGGGCCACAGGCACTGGTAGTGTGAGACAGTTCTAATAATCTTCTAGTTGGAAAGTCCTTACCAGGCCTGACTGTAGCAATGGAGAGAACCCAGGATCGTACCAGCTGGTGTTCCAGGAAAGGCTGGGCTGCTGAAGGTAAAACGGCTGCTGTGGATACTGGCTGGAACCAGACTGTTGTTGGTACGGAGTGGATACTGGCTGGAACCAGTTAAATAATAAACGAACTTGAGAGCGATGAAATAATAATACCGGTGGAGAGTGGTAAACTGCAGAAAGGACACCGGCCCTTTAAGGGAAGCTGTACACTGCTGGAAGCTGGGCTGGAAGCAGGTGATTGACTTGAGAGCGATGAAGTAATAATACCGGTGGAGAGTGGTAAACTGCAGAAAGGACACCGGCCCTTTAAGAGAAGTTGTACACTGCTGGAAGCTCGGCTGGAAGCAGGTGATTGCTGTAGCTGGAAACAGGTGAGTCCAGAATGGATCGGAGAGTCAGGCTACACCGCAGATGGAATGCTGGTGCGGGTCTCTATAGCAGAAGTCTGGAGACAGGAGCTGGAACCTGGAAGACAACCACAGGAGAGAGACAAACTGGAACTAGGTTAGACAACCAAAGCACTGACGCCTTCCTTGTTCAGGCACAGCTTACTTATACCTGCAGCAAGGAAGGGGTTGGCTAGGCAATTATGCAAATCAACAATACAGACAGCAGATTGGTGGAAATGATCAGATGACAAAAACCAAGATGGCTGCGCCCATGCAGACACTTGGAGGGAAGTTTGGTTTGTAATCCATGTGAGAATTGAAACAGTAATGGCGACGCCGGCCACAGGAGACAGGAGACGCCAGACTGACAAGCGCACATTTAACCACGCGGGCACAGCGGAGGCCGCGGCTGATGAAATCACCACTCTGACATTCTGCATGTGGAAACTCAGAAACAGCGGGATCCGGTCCTGGAATGCTGAGCCAGCCTTAGGAGGCATCTGAAGGGTAAGTAATGGCGTCCAGATACCCGGATCGTGACACTACTTTTGAAACCATCTCTTTGAATGCATCAATGAAAACTTTCATGAGACTGTTAGATGAGGATGTAAATAAAATACAAAATACCAACAGGAACCGTCATCCAAATCTTACTCTGTTAGAACGCCATGCCGTTAAGTCTTTATCCTCTAACAAAGAATTAATTATCCGCCCTGCCGATAAGGGCGGGGTGATTGTACTACAAGATCATTCTGACTACCGGGCTGAGATTCAGAGACAATTGAGTGATCAAGGGACATATGGAAAGCTGGCTAGTGATCCTAGCAATAGCTTCAAAAAGGAACTTGAGAAGATTGTTCAGGGAGCAAGAATAGCAGCGATTATTACTGATGAACTTGGGGACATGCTTATACCGGAATTCCCTATTACACCTATTTTATATACCCTGCCCAAAATACATAAGGGTCTTTCCCCACCTCCGGGCAGGCCTATAATTTCCGCTAGGGGATCTTTATCTCAACCAGCCGCTACCCTTATTGATGCAATTCTACAACCTCTTATCCAGATGAATGAGTTCTTTTTACTTGATACAACTATGTTTTTGAATAAATTATCTACAGTTGGTCCATTATCAGGTGATGTTTGGCTAGTGACAGCTGATGTCACTAGCCTCTATACTATTATTCCCCATGATGTAGGAATCTCTGCGGTTAAAAAGATTCTGCTAACTAATGACCAATTATCACATGCATTTGTTTAATTTTTGTTACTGCTTATAGAATTTGTACTGACCAAAAATTATTTTTTATTTGATGATGATTATTATATACAGAGGTTGGGGTGTGCTATGGGGTCCTCTGTGGCCCCTGCATACTCGAACTGTTACATGTTTGAGATTGAACAGGACCTTTTCTTTTCTGATCATGATGTAAAGTAGTGATGTGCACCGGACATTTTTCGGGTTTTGTGTTTTGGTTTTGGATTCGGTTCCACGGCCGTGTTTTGGATTCGGACGCGTTTTGGCAAAACCTCTCCGAAATTTTTTTGTCGGATTCGGGTGTGTTTTGGATTCGGGTGTTTTATTCAAAATAACCTAAAAAACAGCTTAAATCATAGAATTTGGGGGTCATTTTGATCCCATAGTATTATTAACCTCAATTACCATAATTTCCACTCATTTCCAGTCTATTCTGAACACCTCACACCTCACAATCTTATTTTTAGTCCTACAATTTTCACCGAGGTCGCTGGATGGCTAAGCTAAGCGACACAAGTGGCCGACACAAACACCTGGCCCATCTAGGAGTGGCACTGCAGTGTCAGGCAGGATGGCACTTCCAAAAAATTGTCCCCAAACAGCACATGATGCAAAGAAAAAAAGAGGCGCACCAAGGTCGCTGTGTGACTAAGCTAAGCGACACAAGTGGCCGACACAAACACCTGGCCCATCTAGGAGTGGCACTGCAGTGTCAGGCAGGATGGCACTTCAAAAAAATTGTCCCCAAACAGCACATGATGCAAAGAAAAAAAGAGGCGCACCAAGGTCGCTGGATGGCTAAGCTAAGCGACACAAGTGGCCGACACAAACACCTGGCCCATCTAGGAGTGGCACTGCAGTGTCAGGCAGGATGGCACTTCCAAAAAATTGTCCCCAAACAGCACATGATGCAAAGAAAAAAAGAGGCGCACCAAGGTCGCTGTGTGACTAAGCTAAGCGACACAAGTGGCCGACACAAACACCTGGCCCATCTAGGAGTGGCACTGCAGTGTCAGGCAGGATGGCACTTCAAAAAAATTGTCCCCAAACAGCACATGATGCAAAGAAAAATGAAAGAAAAAAGAGGTGCAAGATGGAATTGTCCTTGGGCCCTCCCACCCTCCCACCCACCCTTATGTTGTATAAACAGGACATGCACACTTTAACGAACCCATCATTTCAGCGACAGGGTCTGCCACACGACTGTGACTGAAATGACTGGTTGGTTTGGGCCCCCACCAAAAAAGAAGCAATCAATCTCTCCTAGCACAAACTGGCTCTACAGAGGCAAGATGTCCACCTCATCATCATCCTCCGATTCCTCACCCCTTTCACTGTGTACATCCCCCTCCTCACAGATTCATCCCCACTGGAATCCACCATCTCAGGTCCCCATGTAAGTTTCTGGAGGCAATTACTGCTGGTGAATGTCTCCACGGAGGAATTGATTATAATTCATTTTGATGAACATCATCTTCTCCACATTTTCTGGAAGTAACCTCGTACGCCGATTGCTGACAAGGTGAGCGGCTGCACTAAACACTCTTTCGGAGTACACACTGGAGGGAGGGCAACTTAGGTAGAATAAAGCCAGTTTGTGCAAGGGCCTCCAAATTGCCTGTTTTTCCTGCCAGTATACGTACGGACTGTCTGACGTGCCTACTTGGATGCGGTCACTCATATAATCCTCCACCATTCTTTCAATGGTGAGAGAATCATATGCAGTGACCGTAGACGACATGTCAGTAATCGTTGGCAGGTCCTTCAGTCCGGACCAGATGTCAGCACTCGCTCCAGACTGCCCTGCATCACCGCCAGCGGGTGGGCTCGGAATTCTTAGCCTTTTCCTCGCACCCCCAGAGAATGTGAAGGAGGAGCTGTTGACGGGTCACATTCCGCTTGACTTGACAATTTTCTCACCAGCAGGTCTTTGAACCTCTGCAGACTTGTGTCTGCCGGAAAGAGAGATACAACGTAGGTATTAAATCTAGGATCGAGCACGGTGGCCAAAATGTAGTGCTCTGATTTCAACAGATTGACCACCCGTGAATCCTGGTTAAGCGAATTAAGGGCTCCATCCACAAGTCCCGCATGCCTAGCGGAATCGCTCTGTTTTAGCTCCTCCTTCAATGTCTCCAGCTTCTTCTGCAAAAGCCTGATGAGGGGAATGACCTGACTCAGGCTGGCAGTGTCTGAACTGACTTCACGAGTGGCAAGTTCAAAGGGTTGCAGAACCTTGCACAACGTTGAAATCATTCTCCACTGCGCTTGAGTCAGGTGCATTCCCCCTCCTTTGACTATATCGTGGGCAGATGTATAGGCTTGAATGGCCTTTTGCTGCTCCTCCATCCTCTGAAGCATATAGAGGGTTGAATTCCACCTCGTTACCACCTCTTGCTTCAGATGATGACAGGGCAGGTTCAGGAATGTTTGGTGGTGCTCCAGTCTTCTGTACGCGGTGCCTGAATGCCGAAAGTGGCCCGCAATTCTTCAGGCCACCGACAGCATCTCTTGCACGCCCCTGTCGTTTTTTAAATAATTCTGCACCACCAAATTCAAAGTATGTGCAAAACATGGGACGTGCTGGAATTTGCCCAGATGTAATGCACGCACAATATTGCTGGCGTTGTCCAATGTCACAAATCCCCAGGAGAGTCCAATTGGGGTAAGCCATTCTGCGATGATCTTCCTCAGTTCCCGTAAGAGGTTGTCAGCTGTGTGCCTCTTATGGAAAGCGGTGATACAAAGCGTAGCCTGCCTAGGAACGAGTTGGCATTTGCGAGATGCTGCTACTGGTGCCGCCGCTGCTGTTCTTGCTGCGGGAGGCAATACATCTACCCAGTGGGCTGTCACAGTCATATAGTCCTGAGTCTGCCCTGCTCCACTTGTCCACATGTCCGTGGTTAAGTGGACATTGGGTACAACTGCATTTTTTAGGACACTGGTGAGTCTTTTTCTGAGGTCTGTGTACATTTTCGGTATCGCCTGCCTAGAGAAATGGAACCTAGATGGTATTTGGTACTGGGGACACAATACCTCAATCAAGTCTCTAGTTGCCTCTGAATTAACGATGGATACCGGAACCACGTTTCTCACCACCCTGGCTGCCAAGGCCTGAGTTATCTGCTTTGCAGCAGGATGACTGCTGTGATATTTCATCTTCCTCGCAAAGGACTGTTGGACAGTCAATTGCTTACTGGAAGTAGTACAAGTGGTCTTCCGACTTCCCCTCTGGGATGACGATCGACTCCCAGCAGCAACAACAGCAGCGCCAGCAGCAGTAGGCGTTACACTCAAGGATGCATCGGAGGAATCCCAGGCAGGAGAGGACTCGTCAGACTTGACAGTGACATGGCCTGCAGGACTATTGGCTTTCCTGGGTAAGGAGGAAATTGACACTGAGGGAGTTGGTGGTGTGGTTTGCAGGAGCTTGGTTACAAGAGGAAGGGATTTAGTGGTCAGTGGACTGTTTCCGCTGTCACCCAAAGTTTTTGAACTTGTCACTGATTTATGATGAATGCGCTGCAGGTGACGTATAAGGGAGGATGTTCCGAGGTGGTTAACGTCCTTACCCCTACTTATTACAGCTTGACAAAGGCAACACACGGCTTGACACCTGTTGTCCGCATTTGTGTTGAAATAATTCCACACCGAAGAGGTGATTTTTTTTGTATTTTGACCAGGCATGTCAATGGCCATATTCGTCCCACGGACAACAGGTGTCTCCCCGGGTGCCTGACTTAAACAAACCACCTCACCATCAGAATCCTCCTTGTCAATTTCCTCCCCAGCGCCAGCAACACCCATATCCTCATCCTGGTGTACTTCAACAGTGACATCTTCAATTTGACTATCAGGAACTGGACTGCGGGTGCTCCTTCCAGCACTTGCAGGGGGCGTGCAAATGGTGGAAGGCGCAAGCTCTTCCCGTCCAGTGTTGGGAAGGTCAGGCATCGCAACCGATACAATTGGACTCTCCTTGGGGATTTGTGATTTAGAAGAACGCACAGTTCTTTGCTGTGCTTTTGCCAGCTTAAGTCTTTTCATTTTTCTAGCGAGAGGATGAGTGCTTCCATCCTCATGTGAAGCTGAACCACTAGCCATGAACATAGGCCAGGGCCTCAGCCGTTCCTTGCCACTCCGTGTCGTAAATAGCATATTGGCAAGTTTACGCTTCTCCTCAGACTATTTTAATTTTGATTTTTGGGTCATTTTACTGAACTTTTGTTTTTTGGATTTTACATGCTCTCTACTATGACATTGGGCATCGGCCTTGGCAGACGACGTTGATGGCATTTCATCGTCTCGGCCATGACTAGTGGCAGCAGCTTCAGCACGAGGTGGAAGTGGATCTTGATCTTTCCCTATTTTAACCTCCACATTTTTGTTCTCCATTTTTTAATGTGTGGAATTATATGCCAGTATCAATAGCAATGGCCTACTACTATATTTACTGCGCACAACTGAAATGCACCACAGGTATGGATGGATAGTATACTTGACGACACAGAGGTAGGTACAGCAGTGGCCTACCGTACTGCTATATATAGTATACTGGTGGTCACTGTGTCAGCAAACTGCAAAACTAAAATGCACCACAGGTATAGAATGTAGATGGATAGTATACTTAATGGATGACGACACAGAGGTAGGTACAGCAGTGGCCTACCGTACTGCTATATATAGTATACTGGTGGTCACTGTGTCAGCAAACTGCAAAACTAAAATGCACCACAGGTATAGAATGTAGATGGATAGTATACTTAATGAATGACGACACAGAGGTAGGTACAGCAGTGGCCTACCGTACTGCTATATATAGTATACTGGTGGTCACTGTGTCAGCAAACTGCAAAACTAAAATGCACCACAGGCATAGAATGTAGATGGATAGTATACTTAATGAATGACGACACAGAGGTAGGTACAGCAGTGGCCTACCGTACTGCTATATATAGTATACTGGTGGTCACTGTGTCAGCAAACTGCAAAACTAATATGCACCACAGGTATAGAATGTAGATGGATAGTATACTTAATGAATGACGACACAGAGGTAGGTACAGCAGTGGCCTACCGTACTGCTATATATAGTATACTGGTGGTCACTGTGTCAGCAAACTGCAAAACTAAAATGCACCACAGGTGTAGAATGTAGATGGATAGTATACTTAATGACGACACAGAGGTAGGCACAGCAGTGCCCTTCCGTATCGTACTGCTATATATAGTATACTGGTGGTCACTGTGTCAGCAAAACTCTGCACTGTACTCCTCCTATATAATATTAATTATACTGGTGGTCCCCACAATAAAGCAGCACACTGAGCACAGATATGGAGTGTTTTTCAGGCAGACAACGTATACTGGTGGTCACTGTCAGCAAAACTCTGCACTGTACTCCTGCTATATAATACAGCTGCTCCCCAGTCCCCACAATTAAGCAGTGTAAGCACAGATATATTATGCAGCACACTGAGCACAGATATGGTATGGAGCGTTTTTTTCAGGCAGAGAACGGATAAAAACTGGTGGTCACTTATCAGCAAAACTCTGCACTGTACTCCTCCTAACAGCTGCTCCCCAGTCCTCCCCACAATTAAGCAATAAAGCAATCAAGTTCAACAATAAATGGAGAGGACGCCAGCCACGTCCTCTCCCTATCATCTCCAACGCACGAGTGAAAATGGCGGCGACGCGCGGCTGCTTATATAGAATCCGAATCTCGCGAGAATCCGACAGCGGGATGATGACGTTCGGGCGCGCTCGGGTTAGCCGAGCAAGGCGGGAAGGTTCGAACCTGCGTCGGACCCGTGTAAAAAGGGTGAAGTTCGGGGGGGTTCGGTTTCCGAGAAACCGAACCCGCTCATCTCTAATGTAAAGGCGCAGATTCTTTGCTATATGCGTTATATAGATGACTTGTTTTTAATCTGGCAGGGTACAGAGGAAAGGCTCAGGTCATTAGTTGACCGGCATAATGACTCTATGAGCAAAGTTAAATTAACTTTAGAGATGAGTCAGTCCCAGATCCATTTCCTGGATGTCCAGATTACTCGGACCAATGATGGTCTGACCACGTCGGTTTTTAACAAACCTACCGACCGGAATACAGTCTTACATATCAATAGCAACCATCCACGTGAACTCAAGCTAGGCTTGCCTTACTCACAGATGGTAAGAGTACGCAGAATTAACTCTGATCCGGAAATATTACAGAAACAGCTTGATGAAACAGTACTCAAGTTCATGGAGAGAGGTTATCATTATGAAAATCTGCTTAACATCAAAGAGAAAGTGCTTAAACTAGATAGGAGCTTGCTATTGCAGAAAAAAAGAAGAATTAAAGGTATTAGACAAATTCCCGATTGTCAATAGATATAATGATCTATCCCCTGAAATTAAGAAAGCTACTAAGATGGCCTATTGTACAGACAGATGCGTCTCTTCATCTCGAACAGCACACAATCATGCCATGTTATACCCGAGATAGAAATCTCAGAGACCTACTCATGCGCACCGATATTAGTGACCCTAATAAAGCCACCCATTTTCTTGCAAATAAAAAATGGGGGTGCTTTAGATGCACGTGTGCTATATGTGGTTTTATGATACCGGGAGACAAGTTCTCCCACCCACATTCAGGTAAAATTTATCAGATCAGACATCATCTTAGTTGTAACAGTACGTTTGTAGTATACCAGATTTTATGCCCATGCGGGCTTTCTTATATTGGGAAGACCCAATGTAAATTTAAAGAAAGGATGTCTGCCCATAGATCAGCGATTAGAGCTGCGATCAATAGTGGCAAGACTGAACAACCGGTAGCCCGGCACTTTGCTGAAAATAAGCATAGCCTGACAAGTCTTAGATACAGAATGATAGATCACATTCCCCCTCTACGCAGGGGTGGTGATCGTAATCGCCTATTGCTTAAACATGAAACCGAATGGATCTATAGGTTGGATACATTGAGTCCTCGCGGACTTAATGAAACGATTTCATGGTCTGTGTTTACATGATACTGTCGGCTAAATTTAATAGTTTGATATAAGTTATGTTAGTTTATGCTGGTTTATCATCTAGTTAATAAGCATCATTTTTTGTTGTACCCAATTAGATTTATACATATAGTATGTACATAAGACATGGATCCAGTAGCTGTGATTTTGTATGTTTTGTGCTTTCTATGTTTTCCAGCTATACTGATGCTTGTTATTGTGGTTGCCTTGGTGATAGTGATGTCACAGACATGCGCCGCTCAGCTGTAGCGCTGACGTGTTGTTGGTCGCGACGCTGACGGGAGCCGCGTCCTGCTTCCGGTCCGGCGGCGGCCGCGGGTGCCCGCCAGTAGCAGCCTCCTTGTCACTGGGTGTTGTAACAATATAAGGTAAGCGTTTGTTAGTTGTTGTTTATCTGAAGACGGTAATACACCGAAACGTTGATTAAGAAACTATTGAGTTTGTCATCTTTCTTTGCCGAGTGCCGCACCTGCCTGTTTCGTATATATATATATATATATATATATATATATAATACTTACCAGACAATACTTTTAAACCGGGACACTAATGAATTTTACAGGGTTTGTGGCTGACTGACTTCAGTTGTGCATTTCACCTGGTTTTAATCAGCCACAGAACCTGGGTAAGCCATGAGCATCCCAGTTTAAGGCAATAGTCTGATTTGCCAGACTACAATACATGTCTGACTTCAAAGCCATTACTCTGGAAAACATTTATACACCACTGGGTGGTCAGTCCAGGGAAGAAAATACCATTGTCTACTGTAAATGCCTTGAATGTGGGATGGCCATTTACCCGAAGATTTTTCTACCTTGCATGTGCAAATTGCCGGGAAAACTGTGCCATCACATTTTCCTGGAGACCTGCGCAGCAGAGCCTGACACAATGCCAAAGTCTACACATTTGCTCCACTTGCTAGAGATGAGGGTGCCCAGATTGAGGCTGCATATGGGCCCCCTCGTCTCTTAAATTCCTCTAATGGTGTGCCCACATGAAAATGTCAGGAGAGTAATGAGACCACACACACACATATTATAATTTCCTTAGTACATTAGCCTAATATAGTTTTTAAATATTCATCTGTTACCATGTGTGCTCCAATTATATACAGTCCAGTTTATAAAACATAGTAGTTCTTTCTGAAGTGCATATCCATAGAGTCTTATAATTTAAGAGGATATTATCTCCTGAAGAAAAAATAGAGCACCTGAAAATAAATGCATGTACAATCTCATAGTATAATACTAGTTGAAATAAAAGATCTTTAAAAGGGATAATACTGCTCTCACATAGACGCTGGCTTAAACAGAGCCTAAAGCATTGTTAAGTATTAGCACAGTCTGTGTCCTCTGATCAAGAATCGTGCGAGAGAGTTTTCATTCCAAAGGAACTGTTGGAGTTCACGCTCCAAGTCAACACTTGCTTCCTCTCCGCTCAAGGCCCACTGTGTCTTTTCACAGAACGGGAAATGAGAAGGCATGCCGGTTGCTTATTATTATTTTTTTTGTTATTCCGGAAAATAGGAGACATGCTTTTAAAGTGTAAGTCAGTTTCTAAAACATTTTAATAAAAAGAAGATATCAAGGCACTCACTGAACGATCAACTCTTGAAAAACATTATTTGATTTGCGCAGGTTCTGATTGATAAAAACATAAGAGGTGGAAATAGATATTACTCCAGCCAAGAAGTACCTTGCAAAAGCAGCAAGATCTTTACAAATGTCAGACGCACTGTGCAAAAGTATAAACTTCACATTAAAGTCTATCATCCTAAATGTCACAACTGAGGGTTTAGGCTGACAGGAGGAAGCCTCAGTTGTAGGGGGTGAAATGACATTAAACTTGGGAGGTTTAATCAGACCCCTGGACATGTAAGTGTAGAAGGATTACCCAAAGGTGTGACCATGACAACCAGGTTAAAAAGTCAATAAAAGTTTTATTAACAGACTCCGTGTAGAAACAACAGTATTCACAGTTGATAAAAGCAAATGGCAAATAATACAGTTCCTGGATCACTTATAACCATGAGAGGTATCACAGAGCACTGGTAGGTTAAGGAATAGATGTTAAAGTCCTTTGATGGAATAACCTTACCAAGCCTGGCTGTAGTAGTGAAGATAGCCAAGGAACACGCCAGTAGAAGTGTAGATGTAGTTGGTAACTTGAACAGACTGCTGTAGATACTGGATGGAACCAGCCAGGTGGTAGAGACACGGAGTAGATGCTGAATGGAATCAGCCAGGTGATGAAGACACGGAGTGGATGCTGGATGGAACCAGTCAGGTGATGAAGACATGGAGTGAATACTGTAAGATGCTAGGGAGCGTGGAAACAGAAGAGTTAAAAAGAAGTTACCGGTGGTAGTGGATACTGCTGGTAAGTAGGGATCCGCTGGAATAACACGGCGCTGGAAGCAGATGGGTTAATAGCTGGAAGCTGGAATAGCCACGGAGGGCTGCAGAGTCAGGCTGCACCGCAGGATGGAAGGCAGGTGCGGGTCTCGTAGTGGATGCTGGAGACAGGAGCTGGAACCTGGAGAAACAACCACAGGAGAGAGAGACTGGAACAGGGTTTGACATTCAAAGCACTGACCATTTCCTGGTTCAGGCACAGGATACTTATACCTGCTGCAGGGCAGGCATTGGCTGGCCAATCATGCAGATTCACAGTGCAGCAGATTGGTGGAGATTGAACATGTGACTGGAACAAACATGGCTGCGCCCATGTTAGTACTTGGAGGGAAAGTTGGTTTGGAAAACCATGTGGAAACACAGCAGCAATGGCGGCGCCGGCCGCGGAGGACAGGAGACGCCAAACTGACAACTGCACACTGAGACACATGGATGACAGCGGAGGCCGCGGCAGGCATGGGGCACCACTCTGACAACCTGCATACTGGAACACAGGAGCGGCGGCGGAGGCCGCGGAGGATGGGAGACGCCATGCTAGATTCAAACATGGCGCCGCTGTGACAGCGTCTCAGAGTGACAGGAGGGATATGCAGAATGTGGACATCAGTAACACAGATGAGATCCGGCCCTGGAACGCTGAGCAAGCCTCAGAAGGCATCTAAAAGGCAAGTAATGGCGTCCAGATACCCGGATCGTGACACTAAACATTTATTGCCGCTGTTTTTAATTATGAAATTTTATTTTTTTGTTTTTGTTTTTTTAAAGTGTACTAATGAATGGTTTGGTTTGGCTTTATTGGTGGCTTATTTATTACAGATAGCAATCTTGTATGTGTGGAGCATTCCTTTACATTGCTTAGAGGGGTTGGATTCGGGTCACCGGTGGTGGTGATCACAGCGGTCAGCATACGAGCCACCGGTTCTGTTCCCATTCTATGGGTTTCGTGGACACCCACGAGTGGGAATAGTCCCTGTTAGTTGGCATGCCTACTGTTGGGATTTCTAGCGGTTGGGATTCTGCCATGTATATACTGTACGGCGGGATCACGACCGGCGGTCGCATGATTACATCCCACTTAGAGGGCTCACAGTGTTGCTTTTCTCAACCAAAGAACAAAAAGTACAAAAAAAGGTGCAAAACATTAAAAAGATAAGATTCTAAGGCATTTATTAATGCATCAACATATACTGTGAATAGATAGTCAACTCTTTGGTGATACTGCTTGGCAGGAAGCATTAGAGATTTACTCCTCCACTGGACTGTCTGCGAGATTCCATGTATACACTGCACTGGAAGCGTGTAGCATAGTCAGTAAAAAAAAATTGTTAAAACATATAAAATATATAAACAAGTCAATTTAATCCATTCCTCAAAAAACAAAATGTTTTATTTTAATAACAAAACATTTTCTTTTCTGTGTACTGTCTCTGCTACTACCATATCTGAGACTATAGTGATAGGATGACAGTCAGTGGTTCAGGTTCCACAGCTGTCTTTGTTAAATATGCATTAACTAGCTCCCCATGTGCAAAGCTATAGCCGGAGGCTACAGCAATAGCGCTTGCCAGCTTTATGGCTTGTTAAATATAGAGAAGTTCTATCTCCAGTGTTTTTTGTTGTTGTATTTTTATGAGTTTAAGACTCTTCTCCATATGATAAATAGATGCCCTAGGGGCATATTCATCAATATGCCCAAAACAAGCCCAGTTTATTAGGTATCCTATTCATTGTGAGTTGCAGAATCCAATACCAAATCACTACAGCTATTCAAGATCAAAGGGTCCCCAAAAAAATAATCCAGGTTCAGTTACCCGGGAATCTGACCCAGGTTGGACTCGGGTAGTGGTGCAGTGTAAATGGATGACCCGGGTCCCATTTAAAGCCTATGAAGAGCTGGATCACCAGCACTTGGAGATAATGTCATCTCCTAGTGCTGGCAGAACACAAGAACAGTGCGAAAGGGGCTGAGTCAAAAGTGTGGTGTAGACAGGGTCTAACTATTAATTGCCATAGCTAGTAATAGTCATCACCAGCAGGTGTGCTTCGATGAACTGGTGAAATCCCCAAATATAAGGATTTTTGCCTTTCATAAATGGTCCCATGTTATTTTCTATTCTTTTTTTCATTTTCTATTACCATGAGATCTGTTATTCAGAATGTTTGTGGTTTAGGAATTTCCAGAGATGTTTTGTGTCAATAATTCAGAGCAATGTGGCAGAAACAAGTTACCAAAAACACAGTATATTGATGTTTCCATCCTTATTAAACTGTTTAGCAGCGCTTCTCATGAGGGTTGGAGCAAGGGTAAATGGCTGAGGCGTCGGCATGGGCACTTTTCCGACAGCCCACATTGACCGCTTGGAGGGTCCCTTAGGAGGCATCCACTTCATAGAAAAGTGCAGAGTTTGGACCTTAGAACACGTCAGGTTCCCATATTCCTGCTCCCCTAGTTGTGTGATACCATGACTTTACGTGTGCAAGGGACAGGGTGTAAGCCCCATTTTGCCAATGCTTTGCACAGTGAATATATGGTTATTTTGTTTATGGAGCATATTTTTTATGCAGATATGATAAATATTTTTTGCCCACATTCACAATGTAAAAAAAATTATTTTCATATTCATTTCGATTTTACTAATAAAATGCTGTTGACTTGCCAGGAGAGCTGACGACCAGATAGAAGCAGTGTGATAGCATAACGATTTCACACTGTTTCAGGTCCCTGGCTGCTAAAGCGCATGTGTGGCCATCGGCTTCTACATACATCACTGAGGTCAATAGAGAGGGATGGCTCCCTCTCAGAAAAAATCTGCAAATGAGTAGTCCATAGGCTACTCTGGGGTAGCAACAATATCTGAAAATGGTATTATCCAATCGGAGCTGAACTCCGGAATGCTTCTCATTCTATGGGGGCAGGGGACGCTATCAGAAATGGAGGTAGTGCACCAGGTATCGGGGATATCTGCAGCAATCCCTCCATAGTACATCTGGTGGATACTAAATATTTGTATCCACCAGTAAATGGCTGTTTTGGGGGAATGTCCCACAAATATTTAAGAATAAATAAACTTCACTGTATGATAACCAAATATTAGCATAATGAATAAACAAATACCTGTATATAAGCCTTATTTAACTGTTTATTAGATTGAAAAAGTTCAGAATTAAAATCACAGTACATACCCAGTATATACCAGCCGTGGCCAACCCGTGGCTCTCGAGCCGCATGCGGCTCTTTCTCCGTCCGCATGCGGCTTGGCTATTTGCTCCAGGTGGTCCCGCCGCTTGCCGCCCACCCGGCACACTGCTACTGAAGCAGTGTTTCTAAGGGTGCCAGTCCATGAGGCAATCAGAGCTCGCGGAACCGGCAGCCTGATACACTCACTGTAGCAGGAGGAAACAGAGTGGCAGGAGAGGCATGCGCGGCGGTCTTCTCCCCTCAAACAACAAAGGCACAGCCCATCAGCAGCGCGGTGAGCAGCACTGGGGGGGCATATGTGAATCTGGCACTGTGGGTCATATTTATATCTGGCACTGTGTAGGCATATATGTACTGGCACTGTGTGGGCATATGTGTATCTGGCACTGGGGCATATCTGGCACTGTGAGGACATGTGTATCTGGCACTGGGGGCATATCTGACATTGAGGGGGCATGTGTATCTAGAACTTGGGGCATATCTGTATCTGGAACTGTGGGGACATGTCTATCTGGCACTGGGGGCATATCTGCACTGTGGGGACTTGTGTATCTGGTACTGGGGGGCATATAT
Source organism: Pseudophryne corroboree (assembly GCF_028390025.1). Lineage (NCBI taxonomy): Eukaryota > Metazoa > Chordata > Amphibia > Anura > Myobatrachidae > Pseudophryne > Pseudophryne corroboree. The sequence goes on along the minus strand of NC_086446.1, from coordinate 413,696,810 downwards.
GTATCTGGCATTGTGGGGACATGTGTATCTGGCACTGGGGGCATATCTGGCACTGTGGGGACATGTGTATCTGGCACTGTGGGGCATATATGTATCTGGCACTGTGGGGACATGTGTATCTGGCACTGGGGGCATATATGTATCTGGCACTGTGGGGGCATGTGTATCTGGCACTGGGGGGCATATATGTATCTGGAACTGTGAGGACATGTGTATCTGGCACTGGGGGGTATATATGTATATGGGACTGTGGAGCATATATGTAACTGGCACTGTGGGGACATGTGTATCTGGCACTGGGGGGTATATATGTATTTGGGACAGTGAGGACATGTGTATCTGGCACTGGGGGGTATATATGTATATGGGACTGAGGAGCATATATGTAACTGGCACTGTGGGGACATGTGTATCTGGCACTGTGGGGCATATATGTATCTGGCACTGTGGGGACATGTGTATCTGGCACTGGGGGCATATATGTATCTGGCACTGTGGGGGCATGTGTATCTGGCACTGGGGGGCATATATGTATCTGGAACTGTGAGGACATGTGTATCTGGCACTGGGGGGTATATATGTATATGGGACTGTGGAGCATATATGTAACTGGCACTGTGGGGACATGTGTATCTGGCACTGGGGGGTATATATGTATTTGGGACAGTGAGGACATGTGTATCTGGCACTGGGGGGTATATATGTATATGGGACTGAGGAGCATATATGTAACTAGCACTGTGTGGACATGTGTATCTGGCACTGGGGGGTATATACGTATATGGGACAGTGAGGACATGTGTATCTGGCACTGGGGGGTATATATGTATATGGGACTGTGGAGCATATATGTAACTGGCACTGTGGGTACATGTGTATCTGGCATTGTGGGGACATGTGTATCTGGCACTGTGGGGGCATTATATGTATGTGGCACTGTACAACATGACTAAAAACGGGGTTATGACACAAGGTCAGACTCCTATAAATTTCATACCTAAAGGTGTGCACACAAAAATGGGGTGTGGCTTTGCAACTAGGCCATGCCTCCATTTTTGCGCGAGCGCTTTTGGCACGCGCATGATAGTGGATCTTACCCTTGCCTACAGATCTTTTCTAGCTCTTTGCCTCTGACTGGTTGCCCCCCCCTGGTATATACTGTCAGTGTAATCTTACACTGTACTATCATTATTTTAATACTACAGTATGTTCTTTGTGACTTCAAATTTAGTATTTCATCAAGTTTTTCTTTGATCTGTGTTTTATATTTACTCGTGTCTAGTAATCTGCTGACATACAGCATGTGCATGTTTTCATGTAAGAATGTCCTCTTGGGGAGCATGAAGTGATTCTGAGTTTGGCATCATATCGTGCCAGAATAAAGAGAAACTGTAGGTCATGTAAACTTTCTTACCTTATTAACAGAAGATTCCATCAAAACACCCTGCCATCTGTGACCTGCTGAGGTGGACTAGAACTGGTGTGCTGTGCAAACAGTTAACACAGAAGCATATTTCTTACAGACACAATCTAATTTACACAAAAGATGCTGACACATTTTATGAAAAAAAAAATCTAGCCTAGCAGAAGACACAGAGATTTACGAGCCCCCCTCTCTAAATCCAAGTCTTATCCAGCTCATGCACTGCCAGCGTGGAGAATCTGCAGCATTACAAATGTGGATTTCTGAGTTCTGCTCTAGGGATCCTGGGAAGTTTGACTAGATTTGTCCCACCCTGTTGGTATAGGAATAATGTTCAATCAGGATCATTTAACTGGATTTAATGGTGGAAACATAAAATTGTCAACCTTACAGTAAGAAAATGCAATTGCAGAATTCTTTCATTTTTTGCATGTTTCATATTATGCAGGAGGATAGTAATTAATGGAGCTAGCTTCACACCTAACTTGTCTACTGCAAGCTTTACAATAAAACTGTGACTGAAATAAATATATATATATATATATATATATATATATATATAAAATATATATATGAATCCAAAAAGTAACGGCACTCAGAGATCATATAGTGAAAAAATCAGAGTATATTCATTAATGAATATACTCTGATTTTTTCACTATATGATCTCTAAGTGCCGTTACTTTTTGGATTCGTATCTCTCTTTCATTACGGGCACCGGAGCAAGTTGCTATTCAGTTTTGAGTGCCGGCTGACACTGGACGTTTTTATATATATATATATATATATATATAGAGATGTGCACCGGAAATTTTTCGGGTTTTGTGTTTTGGTTTTGGATTCGGTTCCGCGGCCGTGTTTTGGATTCGGACGCGTTTTGGCAAAACCTCCCTGAATTTTTTTTGTCGGATTTGGGTGTGTTTTGGATGCGGGTGGTTTTTTTCAAAAACCCCTCAAAAACAGCTTAAATCATAGGGGTCATTTTGATCCTATAGTATTATTAACCTCAATAACCATAATTTCCACTCATTTCCAGTCTATTCTGAACACCTCACAATATTATTTTTAGTCCTAAAATTTGCACCGAGGTCGCTGGATGACTAAGCTAAGCGACCCAAGAGGGCGGCACTAACACCTGGCCCATCTAGGAGTGGCACTACAGTGGCAGACAGGATGGCAATTAAAAAAATTGGCCCCAAACAGCCCATGATGCAAAGAAAAGAGAAAAAGAGGTGCACTGTGGTCGCTGGATGGCTAAGCTAAGCGACACAAACACCTCAATATCACAGGAATTATTCGTTCTAATCAATGGTATTATTGGTCCAAATCACTGGAAGAAAATGACAAAATCACAGGAATTATTCGTTCTAATCAATGGTATTATTGGTCCAAATCACTGGAAGAAAATGACAAAATCACTGGAATCATTTGGCAAGATCACTGTAATTAATAATAAATTATAAATCACTGATATTAATTGGTAATATCTCGCTATTGTCTGCCTAGTGAAGTGGAATCTAGATAGGATTTTGTACCGGGGACACAATATCTTCATCAATTGTCTAAATCCCAATGCACTAATTGCAGAAAACGGGCGCACATCTAACAGCGCACTGATTATACTGAGAACTGATTATACTGATCACTGATTATGCTGAGCACTGATTTTACTGAGCACTGATTTTACTGAGCACTGATTATACTGAGCACTGATGATACTACGGAGAACTGACACTGAGCAGCGAGAACAGCACTGGACTATTGTACTGTAGTATACTGTTCACCACAATGCGGCACTGACACTGAGCACAGATATTAAGCACTGATCAGGATACTAGAAGTGACACAGAGCAGCAAGGTACAGCAATGGCCTACTGTACTGTATTACTATATATACTGGTGGTCACCAAAATGCTGCACTGTACTACTATATACTACTCACAACAATGCAGCACAGATATGGATATTTGAAGTGACACAGAGCTGCAAAGTACAGCAATGGCCTACTGTACTGTACTACTATATATATACTGTTGGACACCAAAATGCTGCACTGTACTACTATATACTACTCACAACAATGCAGCACAGATATGGATATTTGAAGTGACACGGAGCTGCAAGATACAGCAATGGCCTACTGTACTGTGCTACTATATATACTGGTGGTCACCAAAATGCTGCACTGTACTACTATATACTGCTCACAACAATGCAGCACAGATATGGATAATTGAAGTGACACAGAGCTGCAAAGTACAGCAATGGCCTACTGTACTGTACTACTATATATATACTGTTGGTCACCAAAATGCTGCACTGTACTACTATACTGCTCACAACAATGCAGCACAGATTTGGATACTTGAAGTGACACAGAGCTGCAAGATACAGCAATGGCCTACTGTACTGTACTACTATATATACTGGTGGTCACCAAAATGCTGCACTGTACTACTATACTGCTCACAACAATGCAGCACAGATATGGTTACTTGAAGTGACACGGAGCTGCAAGATACAGCAATGGCCTGCTGTACTGTACTACTATATACTGGTGGTCACCAAAATGCTGCACTGTACTACTATATAGTATATACTGGTCACACAACAGCAGATATTGAGCACTGATCATCAGGATACTGTCTAGAACTGAGTCTGACACAGAGCTGCAAGATACATCAATGGCCTACTGTACTGTACTACTATAATATACTGGTGGTCACCACAATGCAGCACACTGAGCACATATATTTGCAGCACACAGAGCACAGATATTCAGCTTTTCAGGCAGAGAACGTAGCCACGTCCTCTCCGCTCAATCTCCAATGCACGAGTGAAAATGGCGGCGACGCGTGGCTCTTTATATGGAATACGAATCTCGCGAGAATCCGACAGCGGGATGATGACGTTCAGCCTCGTTCAGGTTAACCGAGCAAGGCGGGAAGATCCGAGGCTGCCTCGGACCCGTGAAAAACATGTGAAGTTCGGGGGGGGGGGGGGGGGGTTCGGATCTCGACGAACCGAACCCGCTCATCTCTAATATATATATATATAGCATACGGATGGCGGCACTCAAATGAACCAGTCTCAGACAGCAAGGAAATAATCAACGTTTCGAGACTTTAATCTCGTCGTCAGGATACATAATTCCTACCTCTATGTCTGTCTGTTTTACCCAGTTTTGTTCTATTACTGTTGTTCTAATTGTAAAGCGCAATGGAATATGCTGCGCTATATAAGAAACTGTTAATAAATAAATAATAATGCATACAACCAAACAGTGCACTTAAATACCTTCACCTCTACCACAGACCAATCCCGCCTCCAGGACTCCCGGAAGCCGCCCACAGGACGTCATTCACAGGAACCTGTCAGACAGGTAACCCACACTTGATACTGAAAAAACATAAATAAATGAACATTATTTAAAAACATTCAGCCCATAACATAACATCTGTTCATCAATACTGAATACTGTTGAAAAATACAATCAATGATATATACTGTACAATGATTGAAAGTTTGTAACAAACTAACTGACATGTTGCATGTGAATACATAGTAGCACGTAAATACTATCTTCAGCATAGCCTTGATATAAAGCGGTGAAAGCACGAATGACATAACGTGCTGAGACCATATACCTAGGTAGCATCAACCTAACAAGAAATAACTAAGAGTCCCAAAAACACATACTGTGGACACTGTGTGAAACAAAATGTAAGAGGAACATGATTTTAAATAAAACAATGTAAGCCCAAATGTTCATTGAGACCCTTCGTGGCTAGTGTCCCTAATCTCTGGACTTGGGCACTTAGGGGTCTATTCATGAAACACTGAAAAGAGAACCAGTGATAAAATTGCCCGTGGCAACCAATCAGCTGTTATGTATAATTTTAGGGTGGTATTCAATTCTTTCGAACCCCCTTCCACACCCGTTCTATTTCTGCTGACCGGCATGGCATCACCATTTCAGCTCACTATCCCCTGGGGTAGCAAGGTGCCCTAATCCTTTACGCAGCTAAACCTGATTACTATGGGCGCGATATGCGCAATAACGGAGATAATTTTAGAAAGGAGATTGCCCGTGATATATCATTTGAATACAGCCCTTAGAATGGACTTGATAGATATTACCTCAATTCTGACTGGTTGCCATAGGCAACTTCTCCAATGGCTCACTTCTCCAGTCTTTTCACTGCTTCATAAAAAGACCCCTTAATCCCTTCTGCCCTCCATATAGTAAAGGGGTAGGTAGCCATGCCACCGTGGAATTCCAGATGTTGACAAAAGGGGAGGTGAAGGGCGTAATGAACATTTAGAGCATATCTGTGTTGCAAAATATGCTAAACTCTTGTCATGTTCCAAAGACGATGGTTATCCTGATGTTTAAATGGTATATCTTGATCATGGAAATGAAGAAAGCTAAAAATGCTTATGTTGTCCAATATTTGAGATTCCTGGAAAGTACTGCCATGAATAGAATCAATTAAGAATTGCAGTTGAGCTACATGACTGTGATATACAACATCCAGAAAATTAATGCCACCATTTGATTGAGTTTGGCATAATTTTAGCAGGCCAATGCAGAGCCGTTTCCCCTGTGCATTCATCTGTTTTGTATCTTTTAGGGTGAGAAGGAGTTGAGATAGGATTTGTAACAAATAAATATTAGTCTGTAAAATTTATAATTTTGATCAAATTTGCCCTGCCAAGGTACAAAAGAGACAAATTCCCCCATCCCTTGAGCTCATCTAAAATATGTAGAATCACCCGAGTAATGTTGCATTTTTATAGCTCTGCAGGGTCCTGGTTTGTGCTATGCCCAAATAGGTCAAAAGAAGAGGAGGCCCATTGTGTAGGAATCGATCCACTCCACTGCAGAATGGAATGACCCTGACCCAACAACTTCCCCACTACTTGTCTACATGTATCACGAGTCCAGAGACGCTGCCATAAGTGCCAATTTTATTCATAATAAGTGTCAAAGAACCCCAAGGTTTACTAATGTATAACAAATCATCAGCAAAAGATTAGGGTTTTATTTTTATTTTTATGGGAGCCAATTTGGATACACTTGAAGTTAGACCAGGTTTGGATGATCCCCAATAATGGGTCCAGAGACAAATTAAATAGTAGAGGAGAAAGTGGGCGGCCATAGTGTGTCCCTCTGTATATAGTTTATTTTCAGCTTCTAAATATATTCAGCCATTTGCATTTAATATTATTGGGATGTTAAATTTTGGGATCCAAAAAGCTATTTAGCATTTCTAGCCCTTAATCTGTTTCCTATGTTTATTAGAAGAACTAGATACTATAGAAGAATGTCAAGCTGTATGGAGCCAATTAAGGAATATATTTATATTTTTGCTGTACAGAAGCAAAAATATTATTTTCCTGTATCATAACTTGTAAGTATTCATTTTTAGGCTGCAATAGGTATGCCTTGCCCACCATACCAAACATGGCATGAAAATATTATTTCTGGACAGTGCCCCATGATGTGCCTAGTTTTTGCACTAATAGTGGTTAAATGGTCAAATTTACTGGTCTCATTAATGTGCTAACATGTGTACTCTTAATCCATATGTTTTACTGAATAGTGTACTTAATGAAGTAGTAATAAACAGGTTTATTATACTACAGTATATTTCCCATGTAAAGTGTACAGTATGTATCCACAATTAAGACCACCTAGGGACATCCACGGCACGTAATAAGTGTTGACATTCTGCTGAAAATGCTGTTAGAACTGAAGTGTATACAGCAGCGACAGCAATGGAATAATCAATGAATTAGCTGAATACATAAATAATGTCTTCTCCATACAGAGAGTGCAATATTGTAAATTATTAGGTGTTTGTTAAGTATGTTTGAAGGACACAGCTCTGCATTTGGAAACATGAATTATTATTTAATAACTCCTTTACCGATTGACAGACCATGAATGTTTTATTTAACTGAGTTGCTCTGTGTTTTAGTAATGTAGAGGCACATTTTGTACAAACAACTTTCCAGATTTTTGGGGATACAGTATGTCCTAATTCCCCTCATGACTGGTGTCATTTACTGAGAGTCAATGGTTTATGACAAACCATAAATAGCACTCTCTGTAGTCTCTGTCTCTTTCTGGTTTATCTAAAATTTTAATCAAAATTATAGCAAATAATACATATATAGTATATAAATTCCTGACCTACAGTATGTACATATAAACATTTCACCAAACAGCCTCCATTTCTAACACTCTCTCACTCTTTCTCCCTCTACCGGAGCTGTACTAAGTGATAAAGGGGCAGATGTATTAACCTGGAGAAGGCATAAGGAAGTGATAAACCAGTGATATGTGCAAGGTGATAAAGGCACCAGCCAATCAGCTCCAATATGTAAATTAACAGTTAGGATCTGATTGGCTGGTGCCTTTATCACCTTGCACATATCACTGGTTTATCACTTCCTTATACCTTCTCCAGGTTAATACATCTGCCCCAAAGTACCAGCCAATCATCTCCAAATTGCCATGTCACAGGCTGTTTGAAAAATGATTGGCTGATAATTTATCACTGTACACTTTATCACTTTTTAATGCTTAATACATCTGACCGCCTGTGTTTGTGTGTTTCGTTTTGTAAAGAGTTTCCTTATTTGCTAGACAGTCCAAACTGTTGGAGGCTGCCTCCTTCTGACGTGAGCTGAAAATCCAGCTCCTTAGTATAAACTTGATTCACTTGAGCCTTGCAGCAGGGTGGATCTTAAGACTTTTGCACCCTCAGAAGCCTTATGGCTACAGCAGTCTGGGATGTCAAGGGCCTGCCCAGGTGATGAAATAAATGGAGACAAAAAACCCCAGCACAGGCCAAGCATTGCACTGGTTGATTGGAGCACACACAATTCAGAATTTAAAAATAATAAAATCGCCAATACTTCTCAGTCTCTATCCACACTTGCCGGGCACAGTTAGGGTTAGGCTGTGGGGAGGGCGGTAGAGTTAGGAATAGGTCGCAGTGGAGAGAGGGTAGGATTAGGCCAGAGGATGGGAGGGTTAGGGTTAGGCTGAGGGAGTTGAGGGTTAGGGGAAGGGTTAGGGTTACTTTATTTGAGCATTTTGGGTAGTCGGGATTAGAGATGAGCGCCTGAAATTTTTCGGGTTTTGTGTTTTGGTTTTGGGTTCGGTTCCGCGGCCGTGTTTTGGGTTCGAACGCGTTTTGGCAAAACCTCACCGAATTTTTTTTGTCGGATTCGGGTGTGTTTTGGATTCGGGTGTTTTTTTCAAAAAACACTAAAAAACAACTTAAATCATAGAATTTGGGGGTCATTTTGATCCCAAAGTATTATTAACCTCAAAAACCATAATTTACACTCATTTTCAGTCTATTCTGAATACCTCACACCTCACAATATTATTTTTAGTCCTAAAATTTGCACCGAGGTCGCTGTGTGAGTAAGATAAGCGACCCTAGTGGCCGACACAAACACCGGGCCCATCTAGGAGTGGCACTGCAGTGTCACGCAGGATGTCCCTTCCAAAAAACCCTCCCCAAACAGCACATGACGCAAAGAAAAAAAGAGGCGCAATGAGGTAGCTGTGTGAGTAAGATTAGCGACCCTAGTGGCCGACACAAACACCGGGCCCATCTAGGAGTGGCACTGCAGTGTCACGCAGGATGGCCCTTCCAAAAAACCCTCCCCAAACAGCACATGACGCAAAGAAAAAAAGAGGCGCAATGAGGTAGCTGTGTGAGTAAGATTAGCGACCCTAGTGGCCGACACAAACACCGGGCCCATCTAGGAGTGGCACTGCAGTGTCACGCAGGATGTCCCTTCCAAAAAACCCTCCCCAAACAGCACATGACGCAAAGAAAAAAAGAGGCGCAATGAGGTAGCTGACTGTGTGAGTAAGATTAGCGACCCTAGTGGCCGACACAAACACCGGGCCCATCTAGGAGTGGCACTGCAGTGTCACGCAGGATGTCCCTTCCAAAAAACCCTCCCCAATCAGCACATGATGCAAAGAAAAAGAAAAGAAAAAAGAGGTGCAAGATGGAATTGTCCTTGGGCCCTCCCACCCACCCTTATGTTGTATAAACAAAACAGGACATGCACACTTTAACCAACCCATCATTTCAGTGACAGGGTCTGCCACACGACTGTGACTGATATGACGGGTTGGTTTGGACCCCCCCCAAAAAAGAAGCAATTAATCTCTCCTTGCACAAACTGGCTCTACAGAGGCAAGATGTCCACCTCATCTTCACCCTCCGATATATCACCGTGTACATCCCCCTCCTCACAGATTATCAATTCGTCCCCACTGGAATCCACCATCTCAGCTCCCTGTGTACTTTGTGGAGGCAATTGCTGCTGGTCAATGTCTCCGCGGAGGAATTGATTATAATTCATTTTAATGAACATCATCTTCTCCACATTTTCTGGATGTAACCTCGTATGCCGATTGCTGACAAGGTGAGCGGCGGCACTAAACACTCTTTCGGAGTACACACTTGTGGGAGGGCAACTTAGGTAGAATAAAGCCAGTTTGTGCAAGGGCCTCCAAATTGCCTCTTTTTCCTGCCAGTATAAGTACGGACTGTGTGACGTGCCTACTTGGATGCGGTCACTCATATAATCCTCCACCATTCTATCAATGTTGAGAGAATCATATGCAGTGACAGTAGACGACATGTCCGTAATCGTTGTCAGGTCCTTCAGTCCGGACCAGATGTCAGCATCAGCAGTCGCTCCAGACTGCCCTGCATCACCGCCAGCGGGTGGGCTCGGAATTCTGAGCCTTTTCCTCGCACCCCCAGTTGCGGGAGAATGTGAAGGAGGAGATGTTGACAGGTCGCGTTCCGCTTGACTTGACAATTTTGTCACCAGCAGGTCTTTCAACCCCAGCAGACTTGTGTCTGCCGGAAAGAGAGATCCAAGGTAGGCTTTAAATCTAGGATCGAGCACGGTGGCCAAAATGTAGTGCTCTGATTTCAACAGATTGACCACCCGTGAATCCTTGTTAAGCGAATTAAGGGCTGCATCCACAAGTCCCACATGCCTAGCGGAATCGCTCCCTTTTAGCTCCTTCTTCAATGCCTCCAGCTTCTTCTGCAAAAGCCTGATGAGGGGAATGACCTGACTCAGGCTGGCAGTGTCTGAACTGACTTCACGTGTGGCAAGTTCAAAGGGCATCAGAACCTTGCACAACGTTGAAATCATTCTCCACTGCACTTGAGACAGGTGCATTCCACCTCCTATATCGTGCTCAATTGTATAGGCTTGAATGGCCTTTTGCTGCTCCTCCAACCTCTGAAGCATATAGAGGGTTGAATTCCACCTCGTTACCACTTCTTGCTTCAGATGATGGCAGGGCAGGTTCAGTAGTTTTTGGTGGTGCTCCAGTCTTCTGTACGTGGTGCCTGTACGCCGAAAGTGTCCCGCAATTTTTCTGGCCACCGACAGCATCTCTTGCACGCCCCTGTCGTTTTTTAAAAAATTCTGCACCACCAAATTCAAGGTATGTGCAAAACATGGGACGTGCTGGAATTTGCCCATATTTAATGCACACACAATATTGCCTGCGTTGTCCGATGCCACAAATCCACAGGAGAGTCCAATTGGGGTAAGCCATTCCGCGATGATCTTCCTCAGTTGCCGTAAGAGGTTTTCAGCTGTGTGCGTATTCTGGAAAGCGGTGATACAAAGCGTAGCCTGCCTAGGAAAGAGTTGGCGTTTGCGAGATGCTGCTACTGGTGCCGCCGCTGCTGTTCTTGCGGCGGGAGTCCATACATCTACCCAGTGGGCTGTCACAGTCATATAGTCCTGACCCTGCCCTGCTCCACTTGTCCACATGTCCGTGGTTAAGTGGACATTGGGTACAACTGCATTTTTTAGGACACTGGTGAGTCTTTTTCTGACGTCCGTGTACATTCTCGGTATCGCCTGCCTAGAGAAGTGGAACCTAGATGGTATTTGGTAACGGGGGCACACTGCCTCAATAAATTGTCTAGTTCCCTGTGAACTAACGGCGGATACCGGACGCACGTCTAACACCAACATAGTTGTCAAGGCCTCAGTTATCCGCTTTGCAGTAGGATGACTGCTGTGATATTTCATCTTCCTCGCAAAGGACTGTTGAACAGTCAATTGCTTACTGGAAGTAGTACAAGTGGGCTTACGACTTCCCCTCTGGGATGACCATCGACTCCCAGCGGCAACAACAGCAGCGCCAGCAGCAGTAGGCGTTACACGCAAGGATGCATCGGAGGAATCCCAGGCAGGAGAGGACTCGTCAGAATTGCCAGTGACATGGCCTGCAGGACTATTGGCATTCCTGGGGAAGGAGGAAATTGACACTGAGGGAGTTGGTGGGGTGGTTTGCGTGAGCTTGGTTACAAGAGGAAGGGATTTACTGGTCAGTGGACTGCTTCCGCTGTCACCCAAAGTTTTTGAACTTGTCACTGACTTATTATGAATGCGCTGCAGGTGACGTATAAGGGAGGATGTTCCGAGGTGGTTAACGTCCTTACCCCTACTTATTACAGCTTGACAAAGGGAACACACGGCTTGACACCTGTTGTCCGCATTTCTGGTGAAATACCTCCACACCGAAGAGCTGATTTTTTTGGTATTTTCACCTGGCATGTCAACGGCCATATTCCTCCCACGGACAACAGGTGTCTCCCCGGGTGCCTGACTTAAACAAACCACCTCACCATCAGAATCCTCCTGGTCAATTTCCTCCCCAGCGCCAGCAACACCCATATCCTCCTCATCCTGGTGTACTTCAACACTGACATCTTCAATCTGACTATCAGGAACTGGACTGCGGGTGCTCCTTCCAGCACTTGCAGGGGGCGTGCAAATGGTGGAAGGCGCATGCTCTTCACGTCCAGTGTTGGGAAGGTCAGGCATCGCAACCGACACAATTGGACTCTCCTTGTGGATTTGGGATTTCGAAGAATGCACAGTTCTTTGCTGTGCTGCTTTTGCCAGCTTGAGTCTTTTCATTTTTCTAGCGAGAGGCTGAGTGCTTCCATCCTCATGTGAAGCTGAACCACTAGCCATGAACATAGGCCAGGGCCTCAGCCGTTCCTTGCCACTCCGTGTGGTAAATGGCATATTGGCAAGTTTACGCTTCTCCTCCGACAATTTTATTTTAGGTTTTGGAGTCCTTTTTTTTCTGATATTTGGTGTTTTGGATTTGACATGCTCTGTACTATGACATTGGGCATCGGCCTTGGCAGACGACGTTGCTGGCATTTCATCGTCTCGGCCATGACTAGTGGCAGCAGCTTCAGCACGAGGTGGAAGTGGATCTTGATCTTTCCCTAATTTTGGAACCTCAACATTTTTGTTCTCCATATTTTAATAGGCACAACTAAAAGGCACCTCAGGTAAACAATGGAGATGGATACTAGTATACAATTATGGACTGCCTGCCGACTGCAGACACAGAGGTAGCCACAGCCGTGAACTACCGTACTGTTCTGTGTCTGCAGCTAATATAGACTGGTTGATAAAGAGAAGATGTCTATGTAACTATGTATGTATAAAGAAGACTGAAAAAAATCCACGGTTAGGTGGTATACAATTATGGACGGACTGCCTGCCGAGTGCAGACACAGAGGTAGCCACAGCCGTGAACTACCGTACTGTACTGTGTCTGCAGCTAATATAGACTGGTTGATAAAGAGAAGATGTCTATGTAACTATGTATGTATAAAGAAGAATGAAAAAAAACCACGGTTAGGTGGTATACAATTATGGACGGACTGCCTGCCGAGTGCAGACACAGAGGTAGCCACAGCCGTGAACTACCGTACTGTACTGTGTCTGCAGCTAATATAGACTGGTTGATAAAGAGAAGATGTCTATGTAACTATGTATGTATAAAGAAGAATGAAAAAAATCCACGGTTAGGTGGTATTACAATTATGGACGGACTGCCTGCCGAGTGCAGAGACACAGAGGTAGCCACAGCCGTGAACTACCGTACTGTGTCTGCTGCGACTGGATGATAAATGATATAAAAAATATATATATATCACTACTGCAGCCGGACAGGTATATATTATATATTATATAATGACGGACCTGCTGGACACTGTCTGTCAGCAGAATGAGTTTTATTTTTATAGAATAAAAAAAAAAAAAACACACAAGTGAAGTCACACGACGAGTGTTTAACTTTTTCAGGCAATCACAATATAAGTATACTACTAACTATACTGGTGGTCAGTGTGGTCAGGTCACTGGTCAGTCACACTGGCAGTGGCACTCCTGCAGCAAAAGTGTGCACTGTTTAATTTTAATATAATATGTACTCCTGGCTCCTGCTATAACCTATAACTGGCACTGCAGTAGTGCTCCCCAGTCTCCCCCACAATTATAAGCTGTGTGAGCTGAGCAGTCAGACAGATATATAATATATATAGATGATGCAGCACACTGGCCTGAGCCTGAGCAGTGCACACAGATATGGTATGTGACTGACTGAGTCACTGTGTGTATCGCTTTTTTCAGGCAGAGAACGGATATATTAAATAAACTGCACTGTGTGTCTGGTGGTCACTCACTATATAATATATTATGTACTCCTGGCTCCTGCTATAACCTATAACTGGCACTGCAGTAGTGCTCCCCAGTCTCCCCCACAATTATAAGCTGTGTGAGCTGAGCAGTCAGACAGATATATATAATATTATATATAGATAATAGATGATGCAGCACACTGGCCTGAGCCTGAGCAGTGCACACAGATATGGTATGTGACTGACTGAGTCACTGTGTGTATCGCTTTTTTCAGGCAGAGAACGGATATATTAAATAAACTGCACTGTGTGTCTGGTGGTCACTCACTATATAATATATTATGTACTCCTGGCTCCTGCTATAACCTATAACTGGCACTGCAGTAGTGCTCCCCAGTCTCCCCCACAATTATAAGCTGTGTGAGCTGAGCAGTCAGACAGATATATATAATATTATATATAGATAATAGATGATGCAGCACACTGGCCTGAGCCTGAGCAGTGCACACAGATATGGTATGTGACTGACTGAGTCACTGTGTGTATCGCTTTTTTCAGGCAGAGAACGGATATATTAAATAAACTGCACTGTGTGTCTGGTGGTCACTCACTATATAATATATTATGTACTCCTGGCTCCTGCTATAACCTATAACTGGCACTGCAGTAGTGCTCCCCAGTCTCCCCCACAATTATAAGCTGTGTGAGCTGAGCAGTCAGACAGATATATATAATATTATATATAGATAATAGATGATGCAGCACACTGGCCTGAGCCTGAGCAGTGCACACAGATATGGTATGTGACTGACTGAGTCACTGTGTGTATCGCTTTTTTCAGGCAGAGAACGGATATATTAAATAAACTGCACTGTGTGTCTGGTGGTCACTCACTATATAATATATTATGTACTCCTGGCTCCTGCTATAACCTATAACTGGCACTGCAGTAGTGCTCCCCAGTCTCCCCCACAATTATAAGCTGTGTGAGCTGAGCAGTCAGACAGATATATATAATATTATATATAGATAATAGTAGAGATGAGCGCCTGAAATTTTTCGGGTTTTGTGTTTTGGTTTTGGGTTCGGTTCCGCGGCCGTGTTTTGGGTTCGAACGCGTTTTGGCAAAACCTCACCGAATTTTTTTTGTCGGATTCGGGTGTGTTTTGGATTCGGGTGTTTTTTTAAAAAAACACTAAAAAACAGCTTAAATCATAGAATTTGGGGGTCATTTTGATCCCAAAGTATTATTAACCTCAAAAACCATAATTTACACTCATTTTCAGTCTATTCTGAATACCTCACACCTCACAATATTATTTTTAGTCCTAAAATTTGCACCGAGGTCGCTGTGTGAGTAAGATAAGCGACCCTAGTGGCCGACACAAACACCGGGCCCATCTAGGAGTGGCACTGCAGTGTCACGCAGGATGTCCCTTCCAAAAAACCCTCCCCAAACAGCACATGACGCAAAGAAAAAAAGAGGCGCAATGAGGTAGCTGTGTGAGTAAGATTAGCGACCCTAGTGGCCGACACAAACACCGGGCCCATCTAGGAGTGGCACTGCAGTGTCACGCAGGATGGCCCTTCCAAAAAACCCTCCCCAAACAGCACATGACGCAAAGAAAAAAAGAGGCGCAATGAGGTAGCTGTGTGAGTAAGATTAGCGACCCTAGTGGCCGACACAAACACCGGGCCCATCTAGGAGTGGCACTGCAGTGTCACGCAGGATGGCCCTTCCAAAAAACCCTCCCCAAACAGCACATGACGCAAAGAAAAAAAGAGGCGCAATGAGGTAGCTGTGTGAGTAAGATTAGCGACCCTAGTGGCCGACACAAACACCGGGCCCATCTAGGAGTGGCACTGCAGTGTCACGCAGGATATCCCTTCCAAAAAACCCTCCCCAAACAGCACATGACGCAAAGAAAAAGAAAAGAAAAAAGAGGTGCAAGATGGAATTGTCCTTGGGCCCTCCCACCCACCCTTATGTTGTATAAACAAAACAGGACATGCACACTTTAACCAACCCATCATTTCAGTGACAGGGTCTGCCACACGACTGTGACTGATATGACGGGTTGGTTTGGACCCCCCCCAAAAAAGAAGCAATTAATCTCTCCTTGCACAAACTGGCTCTACAGAGGCAAGATGTCCACCTCATCTTCACCCTCCGATATATCACCGTGTACATCCCCCTCCTCACAGATTATCAATTCGTCCCCACTGGAATCCACCATCTCAGCTCCCTGTGTACTTTGTGGAGGCAATTGCTGCTGGTCAATGTCTCCGCGGAGGAATTGATTATAATTCATTTTAATGAACATCATCTTCTCCACATTTTCTGGATGTAACCTCGTATGCCGATTGCTGACAAGGTGAGCGGCGGCACTAAACACTCTTTCGGAGTACACACTTGTGGGAGGGCAACTTAGGTAGAATAAAGCCAGTTTGTGCAAGGGCCTCCAAATTGCCTCTTTTTCCTGCCAGTATAAGTACGGACTGTGTGACGTGCCTACTTGGATGCGGTCACTCATATAATCCTCCACCATTCTATCAATGTTGAGAGAATCATATGCAGTGACAGTAGACGACATGTCCGTAATCGTTGTCAGGTCCTTCAGTCCGGACCAGATGTCAGCATCAGCAGTCGCTCCAGACTGCCCTGCATCACCGCCAGCGGGTGGGCTCGGAATTCTGAGCCTTTTCCTCGCACCCCCAGTTGCGGGAGAATGTGAAGGAGGAGATGTTGACAGGTCGCGTTCCGCTTGACTTGACAATTTTGTCACCAGCAGGTCTTTCAACCCCAGCAGACCTGTGTCTGCCGGAAAGAGAGATCCAAGGTAGGCTTTAAATCTAGGATCGAGCACGGTGGCCAAAATGTAGTGCTCTGATTTCAACAGATTGACCACCCGTGAATCCTTGTTAAGCGAATTAAGGGCTGCATCCACAAGTCCCACATGCCTAGCGGAATCGCTCCCTTTTAGCTCCTTCTTCAATGCCTCCAGCTTCTTCTGCAAAAGCCTGATGAGGGGAATGACCTGACTCAGGCTGGCAGTGTCTGAACTGACTTCACGTGTGGCAAGTTCAAAGGGCATCAGAACCTTGCACAACGTTGAAATCATTCTCCACTGCACTTGAGACAGGTGCATTCCATCTCCTATATCGTGCTCAATTGTATAGGCTTGAATGGCCTTTTGCTGCTCCTCCAACCTCTGAAGCATATAGAGGGTTGAATTCCACCTCGTTACCACTTCTTGCTTCAGATGATGGCAGGGCAGGTTCAGTAGTTTTTGGTGGTGCTCCAGTCTTCTGTACGTGGTGCCTGTACGCCGAAAGTGTCCCGCAATTTTTCTGGCCACCGACAGCATCTCTTGCACGCCCCTGTCGTTTTTTAAAAAATTCTGCACCACCAAATTCAAGGTATGTGCAAAACATGGGACGTGCTGGAATTTGCCCATATTTAATGCACACACAATATTGCTGGCGTTGTCCGATGCCACAAATCCACAGGAGAGTCCAATTGGGGTAAGCCATTCCGCGATGATCTTCCTCAGTTGCCGTAAGAGGTTTTCAGCTGTGTGCGTATTCTGGAAAGCGGTGATACAAAGCGTAGCCTGCCTAGGAAAGAGTTGGCGTTTGCGAGATGCTGCTACTGGTGCCGCCGCTGCTGTTCTTGTGGCGGGAGTCCATACATCTACCCAGTGGGCTGTCACAGTCATATAGTCCTGACCCTGCCCTGCTCCACTTGTCCACATGTCCGTGGTTAAGTGGACATTGGGTACAACTGCATTTTTTAGGAGACTGGTGAGTCTTTTTCTGACGTCCGTGTACATTCTCGGTATCGCCTGCCTAGAGAAGTGGAACCTAGATGGTATTTGGTAACGGGGGCACACTGCCTCAATAAATTGTCTAGTTCCCTGTGAACTAACGGCGGATACCGGACGCACGTCTAACACCAACATAGTTGTCAAGGACTCAGTTATCCGCTTTGCAGTAGGATGACTGCTGTGATATTTCATCTTCCTCGCAAAGGACTGTTGAACAGTCAATTGCTTACTGGAAGTAGTACAAGTGGGCTTACGACTTCCCCTCTGGGATGACCATCGACTCCCAGCGGCAACAACAGCAGCGCCAGCAGCAGTAGGCGTTACACGCAAGGATGCATCGGAGGAATCCCAGGCAGGAGAGGACTCGTCAGACTTGCCAGTGACATGGCCTGCAGGACTATTGGCATTCCTGGGGAAGGAGGAAATTGACACTGAGGGAGTTGGTGGGGTGGTTTGCGTGAGCTTGGTTACAAGAGGAAGGGATTTACTGGTCAGTGGACTGCTTCCGCTGTCACCCAAAGTTTTTGAACTTGTCACTGACTTATTATGAATGCGCTGCAGGTGACGTATAAGGGAGGATGTTCCGAGGTGGTTAACGTCCTTACCCCTACTTATTACAGCTTGACAAAGGGAACACACGGCTTGACACCTGTTGTCCGCATTTCTGGTGAAATACCTCCACACCGAAGAGCTGATTTTTTTGGTATTTTCACCTGGCATGTCAACGGCCATATTCCTCCCACGGACAACAGGTGTCTCCCCGGGTGCCTGACTTAAACAAACCACCTCACCATCAGAATCCTCCTGGTCAATTTCCTCCCCAGCGCCAGCAACACCCATATCCTCCTCATCCTGGTGTACTTCAACACTGACATCTTCAATCTGACTATCAGGAACTGGACTGCGGGTGCTCCTTCCAGCACTTGCAGGGGGCGTGCAAATGGTGGAAGGCGCATGCTCTTCTCGTCCAGTGTTGGGAAGGTCAGGCATCGCAACCGACACAATTGGACTCTCCTTGTGGATTTGGGATTTCAAAGAACGCACAGTTCTTTGCGGTGCTTTTGCCAGCTTGAGTCTTTTCAGTTTTCTAGCGAGAGGCTGAGTGCTTCCATCCTCATGTGAAGCTGAACCACTAGCCATGAACATAGGCCAGGGCCTCAGCCGTTCCTTGCCACTCCGTGTGGTAAATGGCATATTGGCAAGTTTACGCTTCTCCTCCGACAATTTTATTTTAGGTTTTGGAGTCCTTTTTTTACTGATATTTGGTGTTTTGGTTTTGACATGCTCTGTACTATGCCATTGGGCATCGGCCTTGGCAGACGACGTTGCTGGCATTTCATCGTCTCGGCCATGACTAGTGGCAGCAGCTTCAGCACGAGGTGGAAGTGGATCTTGATCTTTCCCTAATTTTGGAACCTCAACATTTTTGTTCTCCATATTTTAATAGGCACAACTAAAAGGCACCTCAGGTAAACAATGGAGATGGATGGATTGGATACTAGTATACAATTATGGACGGGCTGCCGAGTGCCGACACAGAGGTAGCCACAGCCGTGAACTACCGCACTGTACTGTGTCTGCTGCTAATATATAGACTGGTTGATAAAGAGATAGTATACTCGTAACTAGTATGTATGTATAAAGAAAGAAAAAAAAACCACGGTTAGGTGGTATATACAATTATGGACGGGCTGCCGAGTGCCGACACAGAGGTAGCCACAGCCGTGAACTACCGCACTGTACTGTGTCTGCTGCTAATATATAGACTGGTTGATAAAGAGATAGTATACTCGTAACTAGTATGTATGTATAAAGAAAGAAAAAAAAACCACGGTTAGGTGGTATATACAATTATGGACGGGCTGCCGAGTGCCGACACAGAGGTAGCCACAGCCGTGAACTACCGCACTGTACTGTGTCTGCTGCTAATATATAGACTGGTTGATAAAGAGATAGTATACTCGTAACTAGTATGTATGTATAAAGAAAGAAAAAAAAACCACGGTTAGGTGGTATATACAATTATGGACGGGCTGCCGAGTGCCGACACAGAGGTAGCCACAGCCGTGAACTACCGCACTGTACTGTGTCTGCTGCTAATATATAGACTGGTTGATAAAGAGATAGTATACTCGTAACTAGTATGTATGTATAAAGAAAGAAAAAAAACCCACGGTTAGGTGGTATATACAATTATGGACGGGCTGCCAAGTGCCGACACAGAGGTAGCCACAGCCGTGAACTACCGCACTGTACTGTGTCTGCTGCTAATATATAGACTGGTTGATAAAGAGATAGTATACTCGTAACTAGTATGTATGTATAAAGAAAGAAAAAAAAACCACGGTTAGGTGGTATATACAATTATGGACGGGCTGCCGAGTGCCGACACAGAGGTAGCCACAGCCGTGAACTACCGCACTGTACTGTGTCTGCTGCTAATATATAGACTGGTTGATAAAGAGATAGTATACTCGTAACTAGTATGTATGTATAAAGAAAGAAAAAAAAACCACGGTTAGGTGGTATATACAATTATGGACGGGCTGCCGAGTGCCGACACAGAGGTAGCCACAGCCGTGAACTACCGCACTGTACTGTGTCTGCTGCTAATATATAGACTGGTTGATAAAGAGATAGTATACTTGTAACTAGTATGTATGTATAAAGAAAGAAAAAAAAACCACGGTTAGGTGGTATATACAATTATGGACGGGCTGCCGAGTGCCGACACAGAGGTAGCCACAGCCATGAACTACCGCACTGTACTGTGTCTGCTGCTAATATATAGACTGGTTGATAAAGAGATAGTATACTCGTAACTATTATGTATGTATAAAGAAAGAAAAAAAAACCACGGTTAGGTGGTATATACAATTATGGACGGGCTGCCGAGTGCCGACACAGAGGTAGCCACAGCCGTGAACTACCGCACTGTACTGTGTCTGCTGCTAATATATAGACTGGTTGATAAAGAGATAGTATACTCGTAACTAGTATGTATGTATAAAGAAAGAAAAAAAAACCACGGTTAGGTGGTATATACAATTATGGACGGGCTGCCGAGTGCCGACACAGAGGTAGCCACAGCCGTGAACTACCGCACTGTACTGTGTCTGCTGCTAATATAGACTGGTTGATAAAGAGATAGTATACTACTAATATTATATACTGGTGGTCAGGTCACTGGTCACTAGTCACACTGGCAGTGGCACTCCTGCAGCAAAAGTGTGCACTGTTTAATTTTAATATAATATTATGTACTCCTGGCTCCTGCTATAACCTATAACTGGCACTGCAGTAGTGCTCCCCAGTCTCCCCCACAATTATAAGCTGTGTGAGCTGAGCAGTCAGACAGATATATAATATATATAGATGATGCAGCACACTGGCCTGAGCCTGAGCAGTGCACACAGATATGGTATGTGACTGACTGAGTCACTGTGTGTATCGCTTTTTTCAGGCAGAGAACGGATATATTAAATAAACTGCACTGTGTGTCTGGTGGTCACTCACTATATAATATATTATGTACTCCTGGCTCCTGCTATAACCTATAACTGGCACTGCAGTAGTGCTCCCCAGTCTCCCCCACAATTATAAGCTGTGTGAGCTGAGCAGTCAGACAGATATATAATATTATATATAGATAATAGATGATGCAGCACACTGGCCTGAGCCTGAGCAGTGCACACAGATATGGTATGTGACTGACTGAGTCACTGTGTGTATCGCTTTTTTCAGGCAGAGAACGGATATATTAAATAAACTGCACTGTGTGTCTGGTGGTCACTCACTATATAATATATTATGTACTCCTGGCTCCTGCTATAACCTATAACTGGCACTGCAGTAGTGCTCCCCAGTCTCCCCCACAATTATAAGCTGTGTGAGCTGAGCAGTCAGACAGATATATATAATATTATATATAGATAATAGATGATGCAGCACACTGGCCTGAGCCTGAGCAGTGCACACAGATATGGTATGTGACTGACTGAGTCACTGTGTGTATCGCTTTTTTCAGGCAGAGAACGGATATATTAAATAAACTGCACTGTGTGTCTGGTGGTCACTCACTATATAATATATTATGTACTCCTGGCTCCTGCTATAACCTATAACTGGCACTGCAGTAGTGCTCCCCAGTCTCCCCCACAATTATAAGCTGTGTGAGCTGAGCAGTCAGACAGATATATATAATATTATATATAGATAATAGATGATGCAGCACACTGGCCTGAGCCTGAGCAGTGCACACAGATATGGTATGTGACTGAGTCACTGTGTGCTGTGTATCGCTTTTTTCAGGCAGAGAACGGATTATAAAGTAAACTGCACTGTCCTCACTAGTAAACTCTCTCCACTCAGTCTCTACACTTCTACAGTAACAGTACTCCTCCTAGTCAGCTCCAGTAAATCTCTCTCAGTCTCTTATAATCTAAATGGAGAGGACGCCAGCCACGTCCTCTCCCTATCAATCTCAATGCACGTGTGAAAATGGCGGCGACGCGCGGCTCCTTATATAGAATCCGAGTCTCGCGATAGAATCCGAGCCTCGCGAGAATCCGACAGCGTCATGATGACGTTCGGGCGCGCTCGGGTTAACCGAGCAAGGCGGGAAGATCCGAGTCGCTCGGACCCGTGAAAAAAAACATGAAGTTCTGGCGGGTTCGGATTCAGAGAAACCGAACCCGCTCATCTCTAGTCGGGATGCCGATGTCGGAATTCTGACTGCCAGCATCCTTAGTGCCGGTATCCTGTACCGAACCCATAAGAGAAAGAGAAAACACCCGTATTAAACATACTGTACATGCAAATAATCTAGTCATTACAAACAATAGTTAAATGTTGTTATACTGTATTATACAATGAACAAGTAGATACATAATTTTGACTTTAATTACACCATTGCAGTTTTATGTGACTGTGAAGTCAGAGGACGTTTTAAACGTTAGCAGTGGTAATGAGTGTGCGCACATTGGATATGGAAATATGTGCGACTCTACATCACTATATTCACCCCTCTATGTTAAACACAATACTACTCTACAAACCGTAAAACCAAAGTTCAATTTACAAACCCCTCCATAACAGAATACATAATGATCTCATTACAATACAGTCATTACTCCAGTGTGATTACTGCATAATATTTTTAATGTCCTATAATTGCATAGTTAATTTAACTATAAAAAATGACCCCTTGGGGGCGTGGCTTGGCTACTGAAAAGGAAGGAAGTGCAGCCTGAGAGCTCCTGAAGGACAAACACCTAAAACCCAGTTTTAAGGTGCTGAAACTCTCCCATCTGCCCTTGCCTTCCACCATATTGTGCATACACCGGCTTGGAATAACCTGGGGGGACCCCGCGGAATCGGGGAGTGCTTTTTAGCGCTCCTGCGGGTTGCGGCCCTCCCCCCAGACTGAAGCCGGGACCTAGAGCTAAAGCGGGACCCGTCCGTTGCCGTGGGGTCCGTGTTTATATCTACCCCGATCTCCCTGGGTACCTGCACGGGACCTGTCACATTCCTGCCCCGCTCTGGATGTCTCAGGGGACGCACGGCGCTGAAGACTTCAGGAGGACTCGGGCGGCGAGGTCCGTGAAGGGAGCGTCCGCCATCTTGCCGAGACTCGGGGAGAGCGGCGGGTCGGAGACGCGTGACACCTGGCCCGACACCGCGGCCCCTGGAGACTTGGACTCCGCGGCGCCTGGCGGTCGAGATACACGCCGCAGCAGCAGACGACTAGTGTGCGGGGACGGAGACCGACGGCAGGCAGGGAGGTAAGAGGTGCCCTCGGGCCTATACAGGTACTGACCTCTGCCCCTGTGACTGCATCCCCTTGCTCTCCCGGAGACTCTCCGTACCCAGGCACATATACCCCAGACATCAGAAAGGGGATGAGGAGAACAGCGGAGTAAGCCGAGGCCCTTAGACACTGCAGCATCCGGGGACCGGATTCTGACAATACCCCCCAGACGAGAGGGGGCTGCCCCCCACCTTCCTCAATAAGGCAGTGAATCTGTGCCCACCTCTCTGAGCCCCTTCCTTAACTCCAGAGCCCAACTACATCGCGGCAGCTCAGCAGGACAGAACGAGAGAGGCTTCCAGACGGGGGTGCCACTTTGGGGTACCGAGGGCTGGGAAGAACCTAGGGCCCCACACAGCCACACAATCTCAGAGTCGAGAGGCGGCCACACAGCTACCCGCGACGTCCTGATAGGTCTAGTGGAGCCCACCCGTACTGAGACCTGGACGCCCTCCATACACCGGCAGATCGTTGCGGCCTCCTGCTGCATACACGCCGCCTTGACACTCCTATAACCTGCGTAGACCCCCTCCGATTCTAAGTGGGGCACAGTGCCTGACCTGCGGCCCTTGAGATCCCGCGGTGACCACTCTCCGGATGACCGCAGATGCCGGTGAGATATCCCCACCGGAGCGATGTAAATACCAACAAAGATATGACACCATAATGCAGACCCCAGAGTTTGCAGAGGCTCGCCTGATGTATATTATGCTATAAAAAGGCCAAACCACGCAGAGGGGATAGCGGGTTCCACTTCAGATTGGGATATATCCTAAATGTTTGCTTCCTCGGGGCGCCGTGCTTGACCCTGCTCTCTTCACTCAGACAAATGCCAAGACGACGACGCTCTGGCAACAAGTCAAAAGTTAAACCCGCGACTACACAAGCTGCAGCATTCCATACTTTATTTGGCCCCCCCGTTCCTGACTCCGCCATTTCTACACCTATCTCTGACTCCTCGCCGTCAACCATAATGGAGGAGAGCGGGACCTTGTCCTCTCCGAAACACTGACAAACCGGACATGTGGGCAAAGACGCTGCGGATATGGCAGCAATCCTCACACAACTACGCTCCCTTCCGACTCGCCAAGACATTCAACAAGATTTGTCTAATATGGAAAAGAGAATCCATGACTCCCTACAGGCGAGCCTATCCACCATCCAATCTGATCTCACGCATGTAGCAAATAGAGTGGTCGATCTGGAGGAACACAGAGATGCAACAGATTCTAAACTCGCTGACCTCCATGACCTAGTATCCCGACACTCACGTACCACCACTGAAATGAGGCGTAGGCTGGATGATATAGACAACAGAGGAAGACGGAACAACCTGAGGGTCAAGGGTTTACCTGAAGATGTGCAACCCCAGGCACTAGTGACAGCACTGACTACAATATTTAACAACCTCATTGGTGCCGATCCCAGCTCCCAGATAGAATTTGATAGAGCACATCGGGCACTGCGGCCGAGAGGAGCACCCACAGAACGGCCTAGGGACGTCATCTGCCGGCTGCACTACTTCCAAGTGAAAGAGAACATACTACAGAAGTCAAGACAGAACCCGACCATAGATTTCAATGGCCACCACATACAGATCTTCCAGGATCTCTCTTGGATGACCCTACAGCAAAGGCGTCTCCTCCATCCCCTTACGGAAGCTCTTCGGAAGAAGGATATCAGATTCCGCTGGGGCTTTCCTTTGAGCATCCAAGTCACCCGGGATGGCAACAGACACGTCCTTGAGGACTATGATGGTGTCCCATCATTTTGCTCTGCATTAGGTCTGCCATTGATCGCATTACCAAATTGGATGGACCCCCTGCAACTTCCCACATCGATGCTGCCCCGCAGAGAGCCTTGGAAAACAGTGGGTGTCTCCAGACGACGCAATCGAACTGAGAAATTGGATGAAGCATCGGGAGTTTCTTGATTCCGTCAACCAGCCGACGTTATGTTATCCCTTTCTTTTTTCTCTGCCTGGTTACCCCACTACATGATCGCATTGATCGTGTCAATGGCTGATCAGTATGTGAGCTCCAATTGCCCTGTGAACACATGCTTTTTTCTTAAACATTAGAAATTGTGTACGTAATTGGTCAGGGCAGTTCTGTATAGGCTATATGGGACTAGATGACGGAGTGAGAGGAGGTGGCCGTCAGGTCTCCCT
The DNA here is from genome assembly GCF_028390025.1 of Pseudophryne corroboree. Lineage (NCBI taxonomy): Eukaryota > Metazoa > Chordata > Amphibia > Anura > Myobatrachidae > Pseudophryne > Pseudophryne corroboree. The sequence continues at coordinate 413,671,054 of NC_086446.1, read as the reverse complement.
CTACCCACTTCCTTGTCGACCAAGATGTATCCCTTGAGATTGATATGTTATTTACTTACTAAAAAATGTTGGGCCCGATATCACCCCCTGAACCCCCCCCTCTGCTGTATATTTTTCTAGACCATGGGAGGCTTAATCTATACCCATGGCTATCAATGCAGAGACTGCTACTATATGTTGTTGTATATGCTATTTTTTCTTTGTTTTTTCTTGGTTTTTCTTTCCATTTCTCTTTCTAAGTTACAATTTACGTGTTCCCCCTTCTTTCCTCATGTGTCCACCCGCTTCCCCCCCCCCCTCCCGTGCCACTTCCATTTTCAGCTGTTTCATAGTACAGCAAAGTGTAAAAATCATAGTCCAGATGAACCACTCAATAAGTCAATACCTGCTATCATTTATACATGGCTAGCTTAAAGATTATTTCATACAATGTAAAGGGCTTAAATGTCCCTGAAAAGAGATCAGGCCTACTACATACTTTACATACTGATGGGGCGGAAGTTGTTTTCCTGCAGGAAACTCATTTTAAACAGGGGGCTTCACCCGGCCTTTGCTCTCGTCATTTCCCCACTGGTTATTTTAACAACTATTCTGGTGCGAAGGCTAGGGGGGTTGCCATCCTCTTCGCCAAACACTTGAGATTGCAGGATATCTCCGTGACGCAGATCGGTGACGGAAGGGGGATACTGGTTAAAGCTTCCATAGCCCGTCAGACATTCACCTTTGTAAATCTATACCTCCCCAACCAGGGCCAAACCCGGTTCCTTAGAGAATCGTTGGAACTAATCGAGCAAAACATAATGGGTACTCTGGTGGTGGGAGGAGATCTTAATTGGGTCCTTGAACCTCGCTTGGATTCTTCCTCTGGGTCCCCACGAAATACTCTTAGAGAATCTAGGAGATTCAGGACTGTTCTACATGACTTTCAGCTAATCGACTCCTGGCGTCTTTTACACCCTTCAGACAAGGATTTTACCTTTTACTCACCCCCACATAACTCATATTCTCGAATAGACTACCTCTGCGTGAGCCATGCCCATCTAGACTTAGTGGTCGATGCAACTATTGGCCAAATAACAATGTCAGATCATGCTCCGATTACGCTAACCATTGCTCTTCGTCATCCCCCCCCCCCAAACATTGGCGCTGGCGATTTAACGAACAACTCCTTCGAGACCCTGTTTATCGAGGCCAAATTGAGACAGCAATAGACGACTACATCTCTCTGAACGCTACTGGAGATGTATCTCCGGTTGTATTATGGGAGGCACACAAATGTGTGATTAGAGGCCAATGCATACAAATGGGATCACGTCTGAAAAAACAGAAGGCTGAATGCAGAAATAACTTATTAGAGAAAATCAAAATACTGGAATTGACTCATAAATCTACATTGGCGTCGGATACTTATGTTGAACTTCAAACAGCGAGACAGGCCCTTAACAGCTTACTCAGTGACGGTACTCGTAGGGCATTCCGCACATGTAGACACAAATACCATAGATGGGGAAATAAACCCGGTAAGCTTCTGGCACGTGCTCTTAGAGCTCAGAGATCTCTGACATATATACCTAAGCTCACAGGTGCTGACGGGATATCCCGGGCCTCTGATACGGAAATAGCGGCGATCTTTCATACGTATTACTCAGACTTATACAACTTGACCTCTAAGCGGACGACAACCGCACGAGCCGCCCACAAACATAAAATACAAGAATTTCTGGATGAAATTTCTTTCCCGACCCTTCCATCAGATGTCGCTCGGGCACTAGACGACCCCTTCACTGAAGAAGAACTGACAGCTGCCCTAAAAGCGTCGCCCAACGGTAAAAGCCCGGGACCGGATGGTTTCCCGGTCACATATTATAAGGCCTTTCAGGAGAAACTCAGCCCCCTTCTCCTACAGGCCTGTAATAACATATCATCAATAGCTCCTTTTTCGAGCCAGTCCTTAGGCGCCCATATTACGGTCATTCCAAAAGACTCTAAAGACCCGACGCTCCCGTCTAGCTATAGGCCGATATCGCTGTTAAATGTAGATGTCAAGTTATTTGCAAAGCTTATGGCTAATCGCCTTAAGCCGCTGCTACCGGATATAATCCACCCTGATCAAGTCGGCTTTGTTATGGGCAGAGAGGCCAGAGATAATACTATTAGAGTCATTGACCTGATAGCACACGCACAGATGACTGACACGCCTCTCGTGCTCCTTTCCACAGACGCAGAAAAGGCCTTTGATCGGGTGGATTGTGATTTCATGGAGGCAGTACTCCGGCGATTGGGTCTGGGGGATGTCTTTCTACAAAAGATTCTTTCATTATACAGGACCCCGTCTGCTCGGGTTAGGGTGAATGGTGTCCTCTCCGAGTCCATCTCAATCTCTAACGGCACACGCCAGGGCTGCCCACTGTCACCCTTAATTTTTGTTCTGTGCATGGAGACCTTGGCGCGTGCGATTAGACACAACCCTGACATTGCGGGACTGCGAGTAGGTAAAGTTGAACACCGCCTGGCCCTCTTTGCCGATGACTTACTAGCGGTCGTAACGAACCCTCTGATTTCTCTACCCAACCTGGTGAAAGAATTCGCACGGTTCGGAGACATGTCAAATTTTAAAATCAACTATTCAAAATCCATGGCAATGAATATTACGCTTCCTGCTGCCACGGCATCCCTCCTGTCACAATCGTTCCAATTTACATGGCAAAAATCCCATATCACATATCTAGGAATTCAGATTCCATCGACACTTAGTACTATGATTACTATTAATCATACCCCTCTACTCCGAAAATTGAGACAGGAGATGAGGCACTGGCTCACGCAGAGGTTCTCATGGCTAGGCCGCATAAATATAGTAAAAATGAACATTCTTCCCAGATTGCTATACCTTTTTCAAACTATTCCTTTGAAACTTCCCTCTCAGTTTCTAGCTGAAGCACACAAGGCGATAAGCCACTTTGTATGGGGTGGCAGGAAACCTAGGTTCAAGCATAGCCATTTATCTAGATTGAAATCACAAGGTGGACAACAACTGCCTATGATCTCCGCATACTACCATGCCACGGTACTGCACAGAGTAGTGGACTGGTCCCGTCCCATCCCACATAGAAAACAGTGGGTTGAAATAGAATCGTCTTCTACCAATCTTAATCTACAGACAGTGCCCTGGCTCCCTAGCTTTAGTCGCTCACCACATCCCACGGTGGGGCCCACTTTAGCTCTATGGCGGACGCTTCGCTACAAGATGGGAGTGTCGTCTAGACGAACAGCCCTTAGACCCATCTTTGACAACCCGTTGTTCCCCCCAGGGAGGTCCAATAAGATTGCTTATAGATGGGAGGGGGCGGGTGTGACTAGGGTTGGTCACTTGTTTGCACATGGCAAAATCAAAACGTTCTCTGAAATACAGAGTACGGGTGATATACCCGCTAAGGACTATTGGTTTTACCTTCAGGTACACCATTTTGTTACCTCACAACGAGAGGTGACGGATTTTTATAAAGCTCTTACTCCCTTCGAAGCCATGTGTAGTCAGGAGATAACCCCCTCACATGTAGTGTCCGGTATCTACAAAATTCTTCAACAGGGCTTATTTCCTGCAGTCCCCTCTTTCTGTGACACATGGGACAAGGAATTAATACATCGGGGAATCAAGATCCACTGGGACACACACTGCAAAGTTATGGCACAATGCTCCACTAGTCTAGACGTTGTGGAAACACAATACAAATTACTGACGAGATGGTATAGATGCCCGTCACTTCTACACAAATTCTACCCCTCGGTCTCCCCTCTTTGTTGGCGATGTGGTACGGGTACGGGCACGCTGATCCATATATGGTGGGACTGCCCGTCAATTGCCCCATTCTGGAAAACGATCATGGAAATATCTACAAAGATTCTGGGGGGCTCAGTCCCACTGGGCCCAGATTTTTGGTTATTATCACATTCAGATATACCCCTCTCTCGTTACAAGAAATCCCTCATTAAACACCTAAACAACGCAGCAAGGGCTGTAGTACCGGTACATTGGAAATCCACTAATCCACCGACAATATGGGAATGGTACCAACGTATTGATTTTTACATGCATATGGAGGATGTTTATTCTACCGCCTTAGACAAATACTCAGACTATATAGCTACTTGGCTTCCCTGGATTGAATTCAAGACTACTAAGACCTATGCTGACTATGCACCCTGATCATACACTGTTGGCGGAGGTCTTAGGACCTCTGTCGTAACTTAGATATATTCAACGTATGTGGCCCATTCACTCCCCTCCCCATTCTTCTTCCCTCCCTCTCTTTCCTCCTCCCCCTGTCATTTTCTTTATCTATTTGTTCCAAATGTCGAATGCCTCATACCCTAAATACATGATATATTAATAAGCAATATCGTCATGGGGCTGCTCTTACCTTTAGATTTTGCAAATTATATTGAACGTTACACGGTTTAAGAAAATATAAGTGGATCTGCTGATCCCCCTTTGATGCAAACACTGATTGATGTTTATAACTACAGCCGTTGAGCCATATGACTGTTGTATACGTTCTATTTTAGATATGTATGTTGACATATTTGGAAAATGTTTTATATCACAAAATGAAAAATAAAGAATTTAAAAAAAAAAAAAAATGACCCCTTGCTACTTAGCTAATAACAGCAGTGGTAAGGGAACGCGGAGCGGTGTACACAGCCAGCTTCTGGAGCACGTGTAAATTCTCTGATTGTTATCTTTATATATGCCCCTGCCTTCTCTTTTTAAAAAGTGCGTGTTCTAATCTCATACCCTCTTTTTGCTAAACCTGCTAGCAGCTATCATGACCCCATTATATAGTGGATTAAATTGCTACGCATATAATATTCTGCATATGATTGCATTGCTGTGGACATTTTACTGTCCTGAATATTATTACATCATTTGATATATAAATTGTTGTGCATATTATGTTGCTATGCATATCATTACATTGTTATGCACAGTTGCTACTCTGTTATGTCATTACCTTGTCCTGCATTTGAGAAGTTGGCGGTGTGTAGTGTATCTCTATGTACAGTATGTCATTACGTTCCTCTCCATTTCATTAAGATTCTCAGCACATTATTACCTTCCTGTACAAGTTGTTACATTGTAATGCACATGAACGCATTGGTTTGCATGCCATGTTTCTCAAATACTGAGACATCACATTACATGTCTTGACATCTCTCCTTACATATTTATACAGCTCTGCATGACATTACATTTCACAAAGTGTCATAATACCTCGATGAAAATTATTACATTGTGCTGCATGTCATTTGTCATTATCACATCTTGTTACATGTCATGACTTTGCTCTGAACACTGGCACATGCAGTGTAGGACAATTCAGTTACCAGAACATCATCTCACTTCCCTAGCCAGCGTTTGCTGTTAATAAATCCTAATATGGAGTGAACTCGCACCTTTGTTGCTCAGTGTTCCCTGATTTTGAAGGAAACAGATGATATACAGCCTGTGAAACAAATAACCACCAGATAATGTGTTGCTATAAAACTGTCATATACAGTACATCTTCTGTGGGTGCAGGACAATACAGGTGAAATTCAGTTTATTATACCAGTTTGTAATTTATTGCTCAGCCAGAGGCCAGGCTGTGCCCATGTACACTGTACTATCAGGACTCTAAAGGCCAGTACCCATGGGTAGATTTTATCCAGAGATGTGTACTGAGCGATCTAGCACAGAACGCTCAGCACACATCTCTCCCCTGCTCAGCGATGTGTGCTGAGCGAGAGGGGAGACGGGGGTGGGGACATTGTGCCTGCATGCAGGCCAATCTAGTTCCCGCAATAGCGATGCGCGAGGCCGTGCTTCGATATCGCTGTGGGGCATAAACGCGGAGAGAACCGTGCTTAATTTCTAAGCAATCTAGTCAGATTGCATAGAAATTAAGCACGGATCTCTCCGTGTGTACCCCCCTTAAGGGACCTATGCATTAATGTAGATTTTGCAGAGGATTTCCACACTGTATGCTATTGCAACACTGCTTCTATTTTTGTTGTGGACAATTTACTAAAAACTAAAAATCTAAGTTTTTCAGAGCTGGCATCACGTAGCTGTCGCTAGCCACTTCAGCCTATAGTCTACATTTACACACATATATTGACAGAGAGGAATCTTTGGCTCCCTCCCAAGCAGCCTATACTTGCACACGCGTGGCCTCACTTTTCATTCTTTGCCAGGACAGTAGGCAAAAAAAGACACCCAACGCTAGCAGAGTTGCACTGTACTTGGCAGTTCACTTGTGCCAGACATCTCACACTGCATGGCATATTAAGGCTACATGTATGAGGACACATCTGTATGTGCATATATGCTGAATTGTCTAGCATGTCTGTCCAATGCAATATTTTATAAGTTACAAGTTGACATTTTGCCTGTTACATCTCCTCCCAAGGAATGGAATCCATAGGCAAACGCAGGAGGAGGGGTGTTTCTGGTTGCACTGCTGTCATGGCTGTATACAGTGTGGCCAGGCCCAGATAATGGAGGGACCTGTCCTTATGGAATGGGGCATAATATAATTAAAACTAATATTTATCATTATCACAGGGGGACGTCACAGCCAGGAGCAGATCATAAGGGGGCGCGATCAGTAGAGTCGCCAGACTCTCACTGTCTCACGCTAATTCCAATGTTGTGCAGAAAGGTGGGAGATCGTGGACTGTATTTAGAAACCTCCCGCAAGAATCCTGTGTTTCTCCCTGGGACCTTGGCCATACACTGTGAGATATGTCACACTGTAAGCCCATGACATCAGCTGCATGTCAGGCTATCAGACAGAGGGGTATATTCAATTGAAGTCGGATCCATTCCATCATGGATTTATCGGAATGATCTGACCAGGGCTATTCAAATGGCCATCTCAATTTGACATTAAAAAATTCGAATTCAGATGAAGAAGCAGAAGAGGATGTCACCTCACTGCAGCGTCCACCCGACTCCAGCAAGTGAAACCTCGCTTGCCGGAGCCGGGCGGATGCTGCCATGAGCGGCGGCTGTGCCACATCCTTCTGCATATGCTGTGCTGTAGCCGCTGCTATCCCCCGTCTCCCCGCAGCTCTCCCCTGTCTCCCCCCCCCTCGTCTCCTCCTCTCAGCTCCCTGATGTCCCTCATCTCAATCCGACTTTTTTAAAGTCGGATTGAGATGGTCGGAAAGGGGGCCAAAACCTGTCTGATTTAGCCCCGTTTCCAACAGAAGCATGCTGATCGGCGGCTATTCCGCCAATCCACATGCTTTCCGACAAGTCGAATTTCCCGACTTGTCAGATAATTTTGGGGTATATTGAATAAGTTGGAACCCCTTCCGACCTAAAAAAGTCAAAAACTGCCATCTTTCCTACAGGCGGCAGCTTTCGACTTCAATTGAATATACCCCAGAATGTCTGTTGGTCTGAAAAGGCATTTTATTTGACCATGCATGCCCAGCATAACTTGTAATATATGATACCAGACTATGATGTTGCCTTTGGGTATGCAGTTGATAAAAGATAAACAACAACATCTGAAACACAAATACAACGGTTTAGTAATATGATATCCCTGTGGTAAATCTATGGTTTATTTTTAAATACAAAGCAAAGAATTATGATTTGAATAATAGGCATTAGATTATCATGAATATAAAGGAAGGCCACAGATGGGATGGCTGTGCGGTTTTACAGCAGGTGAGAGCAGGACAGACAGATCTAAGAGGAAAAACCTTTGTCGGAATAAAGATATCTATTGAATTGAGTTTATTAAACATGGTAGTATGAAAAAGGAATATAAATGAACATAGGCTATAGGGCTACACACACTAAGCTTTAGTTTGGTATAATTTGAGCAACTACAAAAGATTAAGGACACTTGACCAATGTGGCCCACTGCCAGTGATAATTATGCATTAGCTGGCCTGTATCCAAACACATCTAGTAAGAGGGAAGACAATGGGAGGTATGATTGACAGGTTCCCTTTAATATACTGTGATGTTCTCATTTATTGAATTTTAACATGTCTATGTTACTATGGCGATATTAGTTGCCCTTCATTTGGCCTCTCTACAGAACACAGAAGTTTAGTTAAAGATGAGTGTAGAGTAGTATATTGTCTTTGTTTAACAGGATGTAGTCTCCCTGATTGCACATTATGCATACAATCGGTAGATTGCATATTACTCACATTATGTAGCTGTTATGTACTTGCAAATAACAAAAATAAGAGATATACATATATTTAAATGTGGTCGTCAGTGCACTTTCTTGCATTGGTTGGCATTATGATCCCTATGGCTACATGAATTTTCAGACAGCAGTGTCCTACGATGCTGACAGTATTTCTAATATCTCCTGCGGTATTTGCTTTAGAAACTGAATTTAGTGATAATTATGCAGATACTGCTGTTTTCGCATAATTAACGGGGCAGATAGGTTTGATAAATAGGCCACAATAGTTACATAGTTACATAGTTGGTGAGGTTGAAAAAAGACAAGATGTCCATCGAGTTCAACCTGTATTTTAAATTATAAATCACTTAGATGCTGTAGCCTTGGATATTTCTATCAGTTAGGAATTTATCTAATCCATTTTTGAACTTATTTAGTGAGTCCACCATTACTACCTCCTCTGGTAGGGAATTCACAATCTTTATTGTTCTTACTGTGTAGAACCCATTCCTCCTTTGTGTATGAATTTTTTTTTCTTCTAACCTCAGGGGGTGTCCTTGTGTCCTGTGTAGCGTTGATAAACAGATTGTCTGATAAGTCCTTGTATTGTCCCTTAATGTATTTATAAATGTTAATAATGTCCCCTCTCAGCCTCCTCATTTCCAGTGTAAACAAATCTAACCTTGTTAGTCTTTCCTCATAATTCAGTGCCTCTAACCCCTTAACCAGTTTGGTGGCTCGCCTTTGAACCCTTTCGAGTTCCAAGATATCTTTTTTATAGTGTGGTGCCCAGAACTGTACACAATATTCCAAGTGTGGCCGCACCAATGATTTATACAGTGGCAGGATTACACTCTCATCCCTTGTCTCCATACCCCGTTTTATGCATGCTAACACCTTATTTGCTTTTGTTGCTGCATTTTGACACTGCGTACTGCTACTAAGTCTATTATCGATGAGCACACCCAAATCCTTTTCAACTACGGTTATCCCTACATTTTCCCCATTTAATTTATAGGCTGTCCGATTATTCTTAGTCCCAAAGTGCATAACTTTAAATTTTTCTATATTGAAACTCATACCCCATTTGTCTGTCCAGACCTCCAGTCTAGATAAATCATTCCGCAGAGACTCAACATCCTTGTCAGAATTAATTACTCAACACAATTTAGTGTTGTCTGCGAAAACTGACACTGTGCTTTCTAAGCCCACTCTCAGGTCATTAATGAATATGTTAAACAGCAATGGCCCGAGTACTGAACCCTGCGGTATTCCACTAAGCACTGAGGCCCATTCAGAAAACATCCCATTTATCACCACTTGCTGTTTTCTGTTATACAGCCAATTACTTACCCAAGTACAAATATGTTTTTCACCCCAAGCTCTCTCAATTTGAAAATTAGTCTCTTATGTGGCACTGTGTCAAAGGCCTTAGCAAAGTCCAAAAAGACCACATCCACTGCTTTATCCTGATCAATATTGTCACTCACTTTCTCGTAGAAGCTTATTAAGTTTGTTTGGCATGACCTGTCCTTCATAAAACCATGTTGGTGCCTATTAATAACCTTGGAGGTATCTAAGTACTCTAGTATACTATCCCTTAATATTCCTTACAGTATTTTCCCCACTATTGATGTCAAACTTACTGGTCTATAGTTGCCGGGATGAGTTTTAATTCCCTTTTTAAATATTGGGACTACCTCTGCTGTACGCCAGTCTTTTGGTATCATTCCTGATGTAATTGACTCACTGACAATCAAATATAGGGGCCTCGATAGCTCTGAGTTAAGTTCCATAAGAACCCTGGGGTGTAATTCATCCGGCCCAGGAGATTTATTTATTTTAATTTTACTTAATCTCTCTCTAACTCCTTTCTCGTTTAACCAAGTGCTTAGCAAAAGGTCACTATTAACGCTTTTGTTGTGCACTTCTGCCATCAACGGTCCTCTCTCGTGAATACTGATGAAAAGAATTTATTCAATAAATCTGCTTTTTCCATATCATCATTAATCAAGACATCTAGCTCGCCCATTACTAGTCCAATATTCTCATTTTTTAGCCTTTTACCATTTATATACATAAAGAACTTTTTGGGGTTTGATTTGCTCTCCTTTGCTATTTGTTTTTCGTTTTCTGTTTTGGCTGCTCTGATTTCTTTTTTGCATTTTTTGTTACATTCCCTGTAGAACTGGAAAGATTCCGCCTTCCCGTCAGACTTAAATGCTTTGAAAGCTCTCCTCTTTTTATCCATTTGTTCCTTGACCTTCTTATTAAGCCACATTGGCTTGAATTTATTACTCCTGCTTTTGTTAACCTTGGGAATGAACTTGGGAGTGTACTTATTGAGCTCAGTTGTAAAAACATCCCACATTTCAGCCGTATTCTTACCATGAAACACAATTTCCCAATTTATGTCCTTAATTGCTTGTTTCAGCAAGTTGAAATTAGCTTTTCTAAAGTTTAAAGTCTTAGTTAGACCCTTATAGTGTTGTTTTTGCAAGCTGATATCGAATGTGATCATATTATGATCACTATTTCCCAGGGTCTCCCCTACTTTAGTATTTGATGTTATCTCCATATTATTAGTTAGTACTAGGGGGGGCATTCTGACCCGATCGCTCGCTGCAGTTTGTCGCAGCGCAGCGATCGGGTCAGAAACTGCGCATGTGCCGGTGCCGCAGTGCACTGGCGCATGGCAGCCGTCGGTGCCTAGCGATCGCCTCTGAGACAGAGGCAGTTGCTGGGCGGGAGGGGGCTGAACGGCCAACACAGTAGTGGATGGACTGTTGAGGGGCGGGCCATTGCGGCTAACGCAGGAGTGGCTGGACCGTTGAGGGGCGGGCCACGGTGGCTGCATGACATCACATGCAGCTGCTGCGGGTCGGGGAGCGATGAGTTGCTCCCGGCCAGCATGCTAAAGCTGCGCTGGCCGGGATCTACTCTTGAAGTGCAAAGGTATCGCCGCTGTGCGATGCCTTTGCACTTCTGCAGGGGAGGGCCGGCACTGACATGCGGGGTGGACTAGCCCTGTGCTGGGCGCCCCCCCGCATGTCTGAGTTCATGATCGGAGCTGTGCTAAATTTAGCACAGCTAAGATCAACTCGGAATGACCCCCTAAGTCCAATAGACCTATGTCTAGTTGGTTCCTCAATTAACTGGGACAAGTAATGATCTTTTAGCGTATTTAAGAACCTGTTTCCTCTAGTTGTATTTGCTGTTTTGGTGTTCCAATTTATGTCCGGGTAATTAAAGTCCCCTATGATAATGACCTCCCCCATTCCTGCTGCTTTTTCGATTTGCTGCAAGAGTTGTAATTCATCAGACACACTAATAGCTGGTGGTTTGTACCATGTCCCTATTAAAACCTTTTTTGTATCTTCACCCCCACTCGAAATCTCAACCCATAATGACTCCACGTTATCTCAAGTACCCTCATAAATGATCTCCTTTACATACGGTTTTAAGAATGGCTTAACATAAAGACAAACGCCCCCTCCTCTTTTATTACTCCTATCTCTCCTGAAGAGGGTGTACCCCTCCATGTTTGCTGCCCAGTCATGAGAATCGTCCCACCATGTCTCTGTAATTCCTATGACATCGTATTGGTCCTTAAGTGCAATTGTTTCTAATTCCATCATTTTACTTGTTAGGCTTTGTGCATTTGCAAGCATACACTTAAGCTTTTTACTTCCATTGAGTGCAAGTTTAGTTGTAGTCATTTCCTTAGGATGTTAAGTTTTCCTTAATTTACCATTGCTGACTTTTTTTTCTCCTTTCCCCCTCTCCTCCCCCATCATACTTTATACATCCTTTATTTCTGCTCTCTCTCTAGTTGTCCCACTAATTCTTTCTTGTCCCTCCCCCCGGCACCTAGTTTAAAACCTCCTCCAACCTTCTAACCATCCTTTGCCCCGGCACCACTGCCCCGTCCTCATTCAGGTGCAATCCATCACAACAAAAAAGGTGGCGCCTGACTGAGAAGTCCGCCCAGTGTTCCAGGAACACAAACCCCTCCTTCCTACACCAGTCTCTAAGCCACACATTTGCCTCCCTAGTCTCGCTCTGCCTCCCAGAACTAGTGCGTGGCACAGGTAATATTTCAGAGAATATTACCCTAGATGTCCTTGCCTTTATTTTATGGCCTAGGTCCCTATAATCTTTTTTAAGGACATCCCACCTACCATTAACTTTGGTTAATGGTAAAACAAGATGTAAAACAACCAACAAACATACAAGTGTGTAAACAATCTGTATGACACAGATGTGGTACTGCAGCACATTTCAAAGCTGTTATAAAGACTGGGGGCCAAATGTAATAGAGTGAGTGTTTCAAAAAGTGATAGATTTGGTAAGTGGCAATCATTTACACAGCAAGATCAACCTGGTTTTGCAGTGTAAATGATTGCCGCTTAAAAAAAAACCCTGAAAAACCTTACCAAATCTCTCACTTTCTGAAACTCTCACTCTACTACATTTGGCCCTATGTGCCAGATCTCTCAACTGGTGCACAAACAAAATTAACTTTTTTTTAAAAAACAATTTCCATTCTTCCTCTCCAAGCCCATGGCTTTAGTTACATTACACAGCAATTTGAAATGAACATGCATTTCTCCTGCAGATTAGCTTGTAGGACAGTTGCAATAAAAAAAATGATAAAATCTTTCTCCTCCTCACTCTTGCACAGTCTTAAGTTAACAACTGACGTTTCAACAAACATTCCCATTAACCTCACAGACTCTCTCACACTACTCCAGCTCCCCTGTGCTCTCATAGTCATCTTGGCTGTAATCTGAATGTCACCTATGCAGCTGCTATCTTTTTTTATGCTGACTGTGCCTCTTGTTCATACTTACCTACCTTTTATGTCTCCTCACCAGGAGACGCAGCAGAACACTTCAGGGGTAAGGGCTAGACTGTGATATCATTAGGCCTCGCCCCCAAGATTGGGAAATGCCAGTGATTTGCGTGTCCCTGGGTAGGGGTGGGGCTAAACAGATTGATTTGCATATTTAGACCCTCCCCATTCACACAGCCACCGATCTCTTAGGAATTTTATTCCCATCCTGCCCACTTCAGGAAGATGTGGGACAGTCATTTACCCTTCCATGGCTGCGGAGGGCAACCCCAGAAATCGTGATGCTCCCGCAGCTTCCAGGAGGGTTATTAAATATGCTCTTGCTCACTCAACCTACACCCCATCTTTTTTTCCTTACATTCTCTGTAGCATATAATTTTCACTCCAGTGCATTTTCTAAAATGCAGCTACTCTAAGGGGTTGACACAAGCAGTGAAACGAGCGCAGAATTAGGCCAGTGAAGTTGCCTATAGTAACCAAACAGCTTTGAGGTAGCATTTACTGTATCAAGTACATTCTGTAAAATTATATGTTGAATATGATGGCTGCCATGGGAACTTCTCAAATCTTTTCACTACTTGATACATTAACCCCCAAGATGGCTATTGACAAATATTTAATGAGAATGGCCTATCACAATTTCATGATGGCAATAACAGCGCCAAGACAAAATAATTTATTCATGAAATAAAGCATTCCTTCATTTTTATTCTTAGATTATTATTTTTTTCTCTATTTTTACTTTTCAGTTTATATTGCTTTTATTTTTTTTTCTAATGGAAATCTAATTAGAAGCCAGGGCTGTCTTAACAGCAGTGTAGGCCCCTGGGCAAAGCAATGCACTGGGGCCCCTACCCATCCTCCAGCGGTAGTGGGTGTTTAATAGGCAGGGGAGGGGTGGATAGTGGAGTGGGCTTAATATTCATCATTTTCCGGTGAGAGGGCAGCTTGCTTGACTGCAGATATCTCAAGTACCTAGATAAAAAATTAGAGAGTCCCACCTTTCAGGAGGTACAGAGAGCTTGGAGATCAGAGTCAGAGCAATCCACCGCCAAAAATATAAAACTGCTTGAAGGCTGATATCACTGTTTCTGGGTATAGTAAAGACATACTGCCAGTGTCATTGAAAGGGGAGAGTCACAGCTTTTGTAGTATACCCTCAGAAAAACTCTAAGTCAGACAGAACCCGAAATATCTAGCTGGTCAATTAACAGGCTCGGATGGGGACCACTGCTTTAAAGTCAGATATAACAGAAACAATACAGAAACCAGCACTGGCTGTGCAGATATCAATAATCTGGACGGTTTGTAAAATTAAAAAATAAACAATTTATTTACCAATGAACATTAAAAAAATATATATATAAAAGGGTATGCATATGGATAAAAGCTAGTAAAATGTAAACAATGCCATAGAAATGGTTTAAATTAAGCTGCCAACTACTTGAAATATTTTTTAATTCAGCCGATCCACCAAAAGGTTCCTGTAAATGAGTCGTCATAGGCTAGGACCTCCACCAACTAATAACAGTCAGCAATAAACATTGGATATTACCAGAACAGTTGGAACTATCCCTTGATGTGCTGTCAGCCTTAGGAATTGTCCATTTATGGCCAAAGGGGAGTCCAGATAGTAGAAGTTTAAGCTGATAATCCAGTTGGGGGAGTGCAGTGTCCAATAAATGCCAAAGGTCGATATCAGGAATCCAAAATCGCTGGTGTGGTGTCGGCTATCAGATTAAGGCTCTACGCGTTTCGCTGGCTACAGGACATTCAGCTTCATCAGGAGCATATACTCCTGATGAAGCTGGATGTCCTGTAGCCAGCAAAACGCATAGAGCCACACCAGCAATCTTGGATTCCTGATATCGACCTTTGGCATTTATTATTTAGCCTATGAGGACTCATTTACAGGAACCTTTTGGTGGATCGGCTGAATTCAAAAATATTTCAAGTAGTTGGCAGCTTAATTCAAACCATTTCTATGGCAATTTTTAAATTTTACTAGCTTTTATCCATATGCATACCCTTTTATATACAGGTTGAGTATCCCATATCCAAATATCCGAAATACGGAATATTCCGAAATACGGACTTTTTTGAGCGAGAGTGAGATAGTGAAACTTTTGTTTTCTGATGGCTCAATGTACACAAACTTTGTTTAATACACACAGTTATTAAAAATATTGTATTAAATGACCTTCAGACTGTTTATATAAGGTGTATATGAAACATAAATGAATTGTGTGAATGTAGACACACTTTGTTTAATGCACAAAGTTATAAAAAATATTGGCTAAAATTACCTTCAGGCTGTGTGTATAAGGTGCATATAAAACATAAATGCATTCTGTGCTTAGATTTAGGTCCCATTGCCATGATGTCTCATTATGGTATGCAATTATTCCAAAATACGGAAAAATCCGATATCCAAAATACCTCTGGTCCCAAGCATTTTGGATAAGGGATACTCAACCTGTATATATATTTTTTTTAATGTTCATTGGTTAATAAATTGTTTATTTTTTAATTTTACAAACCGTCCATATTATTTATATCCGCACAGCCAGCACTGGTTTCTGTATTGTTTCTGTTGTATCTATTTAAGGGAATTTGACCATCCCTATACCAGCGGCTACTGGCAGCGCACTTGTATATAGCTATACAATTTAAAGTCACATATCTCTGGTTCCCCAGGGCCGATTTTCAAAACTCTGGTACCCCTGAAAAAAGAGGACCCTCAGCTATCAGCCTAGGGCACTTATACTCCTGGGGTCCTTGGGCAACTGCCATCAAGCCCATACAAAAAGATAGCCCTCTAAAAAGCCCAAATCAGTAACCCCACTCTGCCCTAGGGACGTCCTCATCACACCTGTCAGCACTACTGCAACATCACATGGTAACCCACGCCGTATCCTCTACTCTACTGCTCATGCGGAAATCTCTGGGAAAATGGCTCCCAAGCCATTTTCTCAGTGATTTCTTCTGCTCTGCTGCACTGGCAAATGCAGTACTCTGGAGAGGTAAGTAGAATTATATGGGTGCAGATTATGCAGGGCCAAGGCACCCTGCATCCGTATAAATTAGCTAAACTGAATAGGGGCACTGAATATAAGGGGGGTGAGCGGGTACTACTTACCCGGGCCAGAAGGAAGAGGCTCTGTGGGGGGCCCAGGTTAGCACCCACTTGTAACAGTTTTCCTCTATGCCCACTACCGTTGTAGCTACAGTATATAGTAAGGTAAGGTCTGTCCAGTCTTCCTAGCAGTGGGAGATGTTGAGGCACAAACATGTTAAAGATGGAACAGACTTAAACAATCAGAGGTCTATTTATCACCATCCGCATCTAATGATGCGGATGACTGGTGATAAACATGACCAAACTCGCACTGCGATAATTGAGTACATCACATGGATGTATCAATTATAGCATATAGGGACAGAGCTTGCGGTCAAGCTCTGTCCCTGTGATGCCTCTTTGCAGCAGCATCGGGGTATTTTTTACGAAATGGCCTGCTGTGCATGCATCACCGCCTGTCGCTACCATTGCCGCCAGATTCCCCCCATCACGACTATTCCCGTGCAGGGTAAAGCACCCCACTCCCCCCTGGATTCATACTTACCAGAACTGGAGCCTGTGTCCACTGCTCCGGTGAGCGCTGCCGGGCGCCGGGTCCATCTTCTGACACACATAGCTGATCAATGGAGCCCGGACACCACTCAGCTTTTTCTGCCAGGGCAGAGTAAGCTGGGCAAAAGGGTTCTCATCGCAGTGCCGCCCTGTAATCTTGACAGCCAGAGCTGGCGAGATTATCACAGGGCACACTGCAGTATTATTTTTTTTTGTTTGTTTTTTGTAAATTTGGCCACATCGCATTTCCCATTATAAGTATGGGGAATGCGATGTGGCTTACTAAAAAAATTACAATTAAAGGGTTTGGAACAGTTTTTCATGAAAACTGCTCCAAATGCCCTTTAATACATTCAGGTGATACTAAAATAATGTGAAAAAGGGTGTTCACACCCTTTTCACATGATTTAAGTAAAAATAATGTTAATAAATAGGCCCGTCAGAGAGAAAGAGAAAGAGAGAGGACCCTTAGTCTTCCAATATCCAAACAATTACTGTATGAGTAAGACCAGCATGAATGGTAAATGAATCTGATTGGTTGATTGCATCGAGGCCCATCCCACTGTATATAAATAATTAGTGTGACTGCTATATTAGTTGAAGTTGCAGCCATCTGTTTACATTTTGTCAATCTTGGCACATATGCAACTATTGCAGAACGGAAGCATCTTGATATGTGTATGATTTAGCAAATACAGTACATGTAATTGCATATATTTTATGCCGGCATTTTTAATGATAAATGCATCCAGTTCTACATGAGTTCCAGTGTGTGATTGGTTGGAGTGACTACAGTTGTGGGTGCTTCACTGTGTAGTCAGACCATGTTTTGAGAATGCACCTAATATGGTAGAAAGTGCGCATTAAAGCCAGTTCCTGAAATCAGTGAACCTGGTAGAGAACTATGAGCTCTATACCTGAAAAAAAATGTCTGTCTAGCTCCTGGGTAATCAGCCACTGTCACGGGGCTTGGATTTTGAATATCCGGAGTTGTGGCTTGGGTTTCGGTGTCAGTAGCTTTCCACAGGATAAACCGGGCAGGCTGGATAAAAGTCTTTTTCATAGGACTTCTGAGAGGATTATGCTGGAGCTGAGAACTGAGGATTCAGTCAGTGAAGTGACGAAGCCTGGAATTCTAGGAACTTGCAGAGAAACTGGAACAGAATGCTGTAGATTCAAGGCTGTTGAGCGCAGATTGACACACACACACACACACACACACACACACACACACACACACACACAGTACTGTGTGAGAGACGTTGCACTGGCGATTTCTTACCCAGAAATCCCCAGATTTATACCTGCAGACTGTTTCCCATTGGTTTTGCAAACCTTGCAGGTGACTGAGTGTTTTAGATTAGCTGATCCTTCCAAGGCGGCCACGCCAATCCCATACCTCTGCAGCTGGAAGCTGCACAAACATTTGCTGCTGCCTCTGAGACCTCTCCTCCCAGATATGCCTGCAAGTCGTGCCCCTCGCCAGCAGCCCGCACCCCCACCGGAGGGACCGCGCCAGAGCGTCCAGACAGGTAAGTACCGCTGGTCCCGGAACCCGAGCCGCCGGACCGTGACATTACCCCCCTTTTAGGGATGGCCACTGGACAGCCACCAGGCTTGCTAGGATTCTCTTCATGAAACTTGTGAAGCAACGCAGGGGCGTGTATATCTGATGGATCCTCCCAAGAACGCTCTTCAGGACCATACCCCTTCCAGTCCAGGAGATATTGTAGACGACCATGTCGCATTCGGGAATCAAGGACCTTCTTAACCTCCAATTCGACCCCGCGGTCTGTAACCACTCTTGGAGAACAGGGAAGAATTTTGCAGAGCTTGTTTAAAATTAGGGGTTTTAGAAGCGAGATATGGAAGGTTGGGAAGACTCTTAAATAGGAAGGTAACTTAAGTTTGTAAGTTACTGGGCTGATCACCTGTTCCACTGAGAAGGGACCGATGTAGCGAGGAGCAAATTTCATAGATGGAACACGTAACCTCAAGTTACGAGTTGAGAGCCAAACTTGATCACCTACAGATAGTTTAGGTGCAATTCTTATTTTCTTATCCGCCCAGAATTTATAACGGATGATATCTTTCGTAGATTTTGATGAACTATTTTCCAAATTCTGGAGAGTACCTTAAAAGTTTTTGTACTGCAGGAAGATCCAGATTGGGTACAGCCAAGAACTGAGGAACCCGGGGATGTAACCCATATACTGTGAAGAAGGGAGTATGACCTGTGGAAGAGTGGTAGGAATTGTTATGAGCAAATTCTGCCCATGGCAGATGTTCGAACCAGTCGTCCTGGGAGGACGAGACATGAATTCTGAGGAAGGTCTCCAAATCCTGGTTGATTCTTTCCGTGCTCCCGTTGGTCTGAGGATAATATGCTGTCGAAAATTTTAGTTGAATTTGTAAAGCTGTGTAGAGAGCTCTCCAAAACCTGGCCACCAACTGGACTCCGCGATCGGAAACTATCTCGGTTGGCAGACCATGGAATCTGAAGATTTCTGAGATGAAGAACTGTGCTAATTCAGGTGCCGAAGGAAGACCCTTGAGGGGTACAAATCGAGCCATCTTGGAGAAGCGATCGACAACTACCAAAATGGTTGTGTACCCTTTAGAGGCGGGTAAATCTGTGACAAAGTCCATAGAAAGATGTGTCCAAGGCAACTTGGGAACAGCTAACGGAGACAATTGCCCAATGGAACGTTGTCGAAGGATCTTGTGTTGTGCACATTTGGTACAGGAGGCAATGAAGGTAGAGACATCAGACTTTAAAGAAGGCCACCAATAAGAGCACTGAATAAATTCGGTCATCTTGTGGACTCCAGCATGACCGGAAAACCGTGAAGAATGAGCCCAGGATAACAACCTCTTCCGGAGAGAGAGAGGAACGAACACCCTCCCCACTGGGGGTTGAATCTTAGTCGAAGCAAAATTTCGAGTCTCTAATACCGGCTGAGGAGGAGGTGAGTCCTTAGAGTCATCTGAGGAGTAGGACCGGGAGAGAGCATCTGCTTTTTGGTTTTGAGCCCCGGGTCTAAAAGTAAGAACAAAGTTGAATCTGGTGAAGAACATAGCCCACCGAGCTAAGCGAGGGTTCAGACACTGGATATTCCTGAGGAAGATTAGGTTCTTATGATCAGTGAAAATAGAGATGGGGAATTTGGCTCCTTCCAAGAGATACCGCCACTCTCCTAGAGCTAACTTTACGGCCAAAAGTTCTTGCTCCCCTATAGTATAATTCCTCTCCGCTGGAAGAATTTTTTTGGAAAAGAATCCGCATGGATGCAACTTGTTATCCTCTGACCTCTGGGAGAGGACTGCTCCCACAGCGTCGGCAGAAGCGTCAACCTCCAATACAAAGGCTTTGTTGGTATCAGGTTGCCTTAGAACCGGAGCCGTAGTGAAGGCCTGTTTCAAGTGTAGGAACGCTGCTTCAGCCGCTGGTGACCATTCCCTAGGATTAGCCTCCTTCCGGGTAGGAGCGGTGATAGGAGCCACTATAGCAGAGAATCCCTTGATAAATCTTCGATAGAAGTTTGCAAAGCCCAAGAATCGCTGTATAGATTTAAAAGTGTTGGGTTTTGGCCAACTGAGGATCGCTTGTACCTTGGCTGGGTCCATCTCCAACCCAGAGCCTGAAATTATGTACCCCAGGAAAGGCATTGAAGGCTGTTCGAAAACACATTTTTCAAGCTTGCAGTATAAGTGGTGTTGCCGCAGTCTCTTAAGCACCTCTTGAACTTGCAAACAATGGTCTTTCATAGAGGACGAGAAAATTAAGATGTCATCTAGATATACTACGACCGATTTATACAGTAGATCTCTGAAGATTTCATTCACAAAGTTCTGGAAAACAGCTGGCGCATTACTAAGGCCGAAGGGCATAACTTGATACTCGAAATGCCCATCTCGAGTGTTAAAGGCCGTTTTCCGCTCATCACCCGCTCTAATCCGGATCAGATTATATGCTCCTCTGAGATCTAATTTGGAGAAGATTGAAGCACCCTTAACTCGATCAAAAAGCTCAGAGATCAGGGGTAATGGGTAACGATTTTTGATTGTTATTTCATTTAAACCCCGGTAATCGATGCAAGGGCGAAGACCTCCATCTTTTTTCTGTACAAAGAAAAACCCTGCACCGGCCGGGGACGTGGAAGGCCGGATGAACCCTCTAGCCAGATTTTACTTAATGTACTCCGACATGGATTCTGTCTCAGGAGCCGAGAGAGGGTATACTCGCCCCCTAGGAGGTGTTTTCCCAGGTAGAAGATCAATAGGACAGTCCCAGGATCTGTGAGGAGGAAGAACCTCTGCTGCTTGCTTGCTAAAGACATTGGAATAAGAAGAATACTGAGGCGGAATTAGAGGATGAGATTCCAGATTGCATTTATTCAGAGGTTTGATACAAGGAAGACAGGAACGGGAACAGGTCTCTCCCCAAGCCAAAACTTGCATATTTTCCCAATTAATTCTTGGGTTGTGCCTCTGGAGCCAAGGAAGCCCTAAAACAATATCATGAGTAGCCTTTGGAATAACTAAGGAATTAAGTAACTCCTTATGGAGTGCTCCTACACATAACTGAAGAGGGAGAGTCTGTTGGGTGACAATTCCACTGGATATTCTGCTACTGTCCACAGCGGAAAGAGAAATCGGACGAGGAAGCTTGACTGTAGGTATCTGAAATTGCTGCACCACATCTGCTGTGACGAAATTCCCAGCGGCTCCCGAATCTAGAAGAGAATGGAAATTTTTAGGACCCTGCGGCAAGGTCAAGGTAACTTCAAAGGCTGGTTCAGAGTGATATGGAGACGAATTCAACACTCCTAACCTAGTGTCTCCACGGCTGGTTAGGAGGTCTAGTTTCCCAGACGCTGAGTGCAGGAAGCCACCAAGTGGCCAGAAGCTCTGCAATACAGACACAAGTTCTCCCTGCGTCTCCTTTGACGTTCCTCAGGCGTGAGGCGAGCCCTATTAACTTGCATAGGCTCGTCTTGAGTCACCTCAGGTGGAGAGGTAGAAGGAGGTGGCAGAGGACAGAATCTCGGACGTTCCCCTCGATTCTTTTCCAATTGTCGCTCTCGGAAGCGCAGATCCACCTTGGTACACAGGGAAATCAGATTGTCCAACTTGGGTGGTAAATCCCTAGTAGCCAGTTCATCCTTAATTTTCTCTGCTAGACCACTCCAGAAGGCGGCTACTAATGGTTCCTCATTCCACCGGAGTTCAGAGGCATAGATCTGAAACAGTACTGCGTACTGACCGATGGTCCGGTTCCCTTGCCGGAGATGCATTATCTCAATAGAAGCCGATGTGGTCCTTCCGGGTTCGTCAAAAATCTTCCGGAAGGAGACTAGGAATTCAGAGTAATTATCAAGTAGGGGATCGGCTCTTTCCCACAGAGGTGACACCCAGTCCAGAGCAGAGCCTGCCAGGAGAGATACTATATAAGCAACTTTAGCTTTCTGGGACGGGAAGTTGAAAGGCTGCAGAGAGAAATAAATCTCACACTGATTCAAGAACCCACAACACATCTTCGGGTTCTCGTCGAACTTGGTGGGCGTGGGTAAGCGTAAGGAAGAGGGTGACGCAACCATCGGCACTGGAGGAGGCGCAACTTGTTGAGGTTCAGTTCGTCGACTGGCGGCCATGTTGGCGATGTCGACCTGCATGGAATCTTGCCGAGTAGATATACCTTGAAAAAATTGCGCCAACTGACGCTGGGACTCCTCCAAACTCCCGAGACGAGAAGTGGTACCGGAACCTTGCGCTCCCTCCGGATCCATTGGGCCAGTGCAAACTGTCACGGGGCTTGGATTTTGAATATCCGGAGTTGTGGCTTGGGTTTCGGTGTCGGTAGCTTTCCACAGGATAAACTAGGCAGGCTGGATAAAAGTCTTTTTCATAGGACTTCTGAGAGGATTATGCTGGAGCTGAGAACTGAGGATTCAGTCAGTGAAGTGAAGAAGCCTGGAATTCTAGGAACTTGCAGAGAAACTGGAACAGAATGCTGTAGATTCAAGGCTGTGGAGCGCAGATTGACACACACACACACACACACACACACACACACAGTACTGTGTGAGAGACGTTGCACTGGCGATTTCTTACCCAGAAATCCCCAGATTTATACCTGCAGATTGTTTCCCATTGGTTTTGCAAACCTTGCAGGTGACTGAGTGTTTTAGATTAGCTGATCCTTCCAAGGCAGCAACGCCCATCCCATACCTCTGCAGCTGGAAGCTGCACAAACGTTTGCTGCTGCCTCTGAGACCTCTTCTCCAAGATATGCCTGCAAGTCGTGCCCCTCGCCAGCAGCCCGCACCACCAGCGGAGGGACCGCGCCAGAGCGTCCGGACAGGTAAGTACCGCTGGTCCCGGAACCCGATCCGCCGGACCATGACAGCCACACTAAATCCATCCCATGAGGCATAGATTGTTCACTGTCTGGAGCAGGAATTCTCAAACTTGGTCCTCAGGACCCCAAACAGTCAGGGACGTGCGGTAAGGTAAATGGCTCAGCTCAGGAGGCACTGGCTAGTACCAGAGCCAGATTTACACACAATGGGTAGTATTCAAATGATATATCACGCCCAATCTCCTTTCTAAATTGATCCTCGTTATCGCACATATCACACCCATAGTAATCAGGTTTAGCTGCATAAAGGGATGGGCATCTCGCTACCCCAGGGGAAGCGAGCTGAAATGATGATATCACACCCGTCAGCAGAAACAGAACAGTAGTGGAAGGGGGTGAAAATAATTGAATACCGCCCATATGAGCCAAAGGGTTCATGTGGGCATTATACAAAGGTGCAGCAGTATAAACTCCTGGAAATTTGGTTAGTTTTGATCAGAGATGTGCGGAAAAGATAAGCACTGCCTCACCTGCTCCAGAGTTTTGACTATAAAAATGATTAGAACAATACAAAGAAGATATTTCTAACATATTCTTTGTATTTTTCATATACTTTATATAGTCAAAACTCTGGTCCAAATGTTAGTATGACAGGAAAGGCTCTGCCTCACCTGCCTCACCCCACCGAACGTCACTGCAAACAGTTCATGTTTCACAGGTCACCGGTGGATTTTTAAAATGTGACAGTTGGTGATACACCTGTGCACCTACTCAGTGGCCTAGCAAATGTGAACTGTTCGGATCTGGGTTGAGAAATGCTGGTCTGGAGGATGAGGGGATATGACTTCCATCTAAAAGCAACCTAAAGGCAGGTAGCAATAAAAAAAAAACTAACATTTGAAAAATCATCCTACGTTTCACAATAAAACCTATATTCCTGTAATTCCCATATATTTTTTCAAGGTATTTAATCACTATTCAGATAAATTCTGTACAGTATGTCAGTTACGCATGAAGCAATATGTGTGTGATTCCTCGTCACATAGTAATTGTTTTACAAGAAGTGATCTCACTACTCACCTGGATGTTGGTTATTTGACGTGGTTTATTTATTGCTGGCTACCTTGCTGTTCTTGTCTCAGTTTTCTGAAAGTATGATAGATTTAATGAATTTGCTGTGTGACTGATTCTCAGAGGGATTCTGTTCACATCTACAGTGTAATACATAGTCTATGGACTGTGGGGACAATAAGACACATATGGTATGATGCTAATTTGTTTATCTTATTATTTGTTTTACTCCTTTTGACTTCTGATTAAAATATTGCTACTTTAAACCAACTGTATATTTTACAGTGATTACCAAGGGGCAATTTAATGCAGCACGGAATGCCCCCGGAACAGTAGATGAAGATCCATTTGTTTGTGTTTCCTTGCATCCCATACAGGTGCGCAGGGAAATGGGCCAAGATTCCCTACCATAATAAACAGTAATGTCTGCAGCAGGACATCACTATGCGGGCGGGACGCTTTGCACACAGCGGCCCGACACACAGGTTTCAGTATGGTAACACATTACAATATGTTTCTAGAACTTTAGTGCTTCAAATGGTATTTTGCTTCCAAAACAACCGCACAGGTGGAATATTTATTTGGTTTGGATTCAGATACACATTTTCTCATACGTCCTAGAGGATGCTGCAGAGCCGGATTAAGACCATGGGGGGCCCGGGGTACTTTAGACAGTGGGGCCCCTATTGAAGAGAGGGGTGGAGGGGTGGGGGGCACACCTATTAACGGGGCCTAATGCCCACCATGCGCCCTTGGGCCGGGAGGGCCCAACTATAAATGGCCACGGGCCGAGAGGGCCCGGCTACATACCCACAGGCCGGGAGGGCCTGACTGTACCTACGGGCCTAGTGCCCGATCCCTAAAGGTCTAGGGAGGAAAGGATGGGGGGGGGGGTGAGATCAGCCTCACCTGGTCCGGGTCATCTTCCATCAGGAGCACAGCGTCTTCCGGCCTCTTCAGCGGCCACCGGAGCTCTTCTCCCTCCGTCCGGCTCTTCACTGCTCTTCAGCGCGGCCTCCCTCTTCGGCTCCCGTCCGGTGTCTTCTGCGCTCTTCCGCGCGGTCGTCGTCTTTGGCTCCCGCCCGGCGTCTGACTTCAGATGCTGGGGGCGGGGCCTATGACGCAGCGAGCACCGATTGGCTTGCCGCGCCATCTTCTGATTGGCCGGTGCCCCGTGAGCCGTGATTGGCCCGCCGCCAGCGCTTCAGATTGGCTGACAAAATGGCGCCAAGTTTGAAGCGCCGCTGCCCGTCGCCACTTCCAGTCTGATGCAGGGAAACACCTGGTCCCTGCACCGGACACCCGCCGCTTACTGACAGGTCACCGCTGTACTCTGCAGGGGACGCAGATCCCCTGCACCCTGCCGCTCTGATGTGCCCTGGAATACAGGGTACATCTCTACAGTACCACAGATTGGATCGGAAGAGAGATCCGATCTGTGGTGTGGCAGGGGGCCCTTTTGGAAAGGGGGACCCGGGGGTACGTATCCCCCGACCCCCCCCTCTTAATCCGGCTCTGGGATGCTGGGGTCCACTTCATGACCATGGGGTATAGATGGTTCCGCAGGAGCCATGGGCACTCTTAAGACTTTTCAATGGGTGTGAACTGGCTCCTCCCTCTATGCCCCTCCTCCAGACCTCAGTTTTTAGAAATGTCCCCAGGCAGACTGGATGCACTCCAGAGGAGCTCTACTGAGTTTCTCTGAAAAGACTTATCTTAGGTTTTTTATTTTCAGGGAGAACTGTTGGCAACAGTCTCCCTACTTCGTGGGACTGAGGGGGCAGAAGTAGGAACCAACTTGCTGAAGAGTTTCATGGCTCTGCTTCTGGCTGACAGGACACCACTACTCCTGAAGGGTACTGAACGCTAGCCGTGTCTAGATGCTCACTCCCACAGCACGCCGTCACCCCCCTCACAGAGCCAGAAGTCAGAAGACAGGTGAGTGTAAGAAGATAGATCTTCAATCAAGTAAAGTGACGGCTGAGGTACCTTGTGGCTGGCGGGAGCGCAGCGCGCCATTGCTGCCCACACACACAGGCACTGCAGGGTTCAGGGCACGGGGGGGGGGGCGCCCTGGGAGCAAAATACCTATATAAACTGGCTAAAAGGAGGCATAAGATGCCAGGCCCAGCCCTAACCCCCGCCAGTATAAATATAATAAAAACTCTCTAAGGTAAAATGCACCATTGCGGGGGCGGAGCTTCTTCCTCAGGCAGCCAGCACACTGCTCAGTGCCATTTTCTCTCTCTCTTCAGGCTGCAGACATTGCTGGTCCTCCTCCACTTCTGACTACAAGTATCAGAGTGCAAAACAGTGGGGGGCACAAGCGAATTTGGTGCTTTACAAGTGTGTTTACTGTGTAAATCAGCGCTGCATGTCAGTGGGTAGTTTGTGTTCACAGGCACTATATACTGGCGCTGGGGTTGTGAACTGGCTGCTCCTAAACTGTGTCCCTCTGACAGATTTTATTGTGGGTCTGTCCCCTATAAGTCCCAGTGTATCTATGTGTGTGTTGTGCACGTGTGTAAGACATGTCAGAGGCAGGGAGTTCTTCCCCGGAGGAAGCCATTTTAGGGACACAGACTTGTAATGTGGTGGCGCTACCGGCACACCAAGAGCCTGCATGGGTGAAAGAAATATGTGCTAGTATGCATCATATCAATAGGAGGTTAGATAAGTCTGAATCTCACGCAGAATGCTGGAGAAAGTCTGTGGAAGATGTGATTTTTCAGGGTTCTGTTCTTTCACCCGCAGGCGACTCCTCTGGGTCACATAAGAGGCCATTTGCAAATATTGTAAATACTGACACCGACACGGACACTGATTCCTGTGTTGACGATAGTGACTCCAGGGAAATAGATCATAAATTGGCGAAAAATATGCAATATATGATTGTGGCTATAAGAGAAGTTCTGGAGGTTACTGAATCCACTCCTGTACCTCAGGAGAAGGCCTATTTCTATACAGAAAAGAAATCTAAGGTTACTTTCCCTCCTTCCCACGAGTTAAATACTCTCTTTGAAGGGGTGTGGGTGAATCCCGAAAAGGAATTTCGTATTCCCAAGAGGATTCAGATGGCTTATCTTTATCCTATAGAGGACAGGAAAAAGTGGGAGTCACCCCCGGTGTTAGACAGTGCCCTGTCCAGGTTGTCAAAGAAAGTAATTCTCCCTGCACCTGGGACGGCTTCACTAAAGGAGCCGGCAGACCGCAAAATGGAGACTACATTAAAATCCATTTATGTTGCCAATGGTACGCTGCTGTTATGCACACCAGTGCCTGCAGGAATGTACTGGTGTTTGAACTGTTATACACACCAGTGCCTGCAGGAATGTACTGGTGTCTGAACAGAGAGAGATGCAAAACAAATGAACTCACAGACAGACTGGGAAATGTGACATAACGTACACAGAAGGTGATAGGGTAACAAAACCAACACAGAGTGAACAGAGAAGCCCAGAGGCTAAGAAACTGGGTGTCTCCCTAGTATTAGAAATGCTCAGATGGAAAAAGCAAGATGTTGTGTTTTAATACGTAGAGAACCCGAAATGCTGTTGCTAAGGGCAACAGCAAAACCCTAAAGGGTTACCAACGGGTGTGGCAGTAAACTCCTTGGTCAGAGATGGAATAATAGACACAAGGAGAGTCTCCACAATCCTTATTCTCACTTGCAGGGCCCAGGTTCAGCTTACTGCCACTAAACTGACACATGGACGCCCTGCACAGTGAGAGAGGATTATGCAGGCAGGTCTGAAAGTACAGCCACAATCCTGCTGGGTTCACAGAATAGCAAAAGAACCTCAGCAGGCTAAACGACTGACTCCAGTCTTACTGCTAGGTCTGGATTGGCAGAGTGTAGTACCAAATGCCCAGGCCTATTTGCAGTAAGCAATAACAAAATACAAAGCTACACAGTACTGGCTAACTTTCAGGAACTGACTAACCAACAAAGATTCAGCAGCATCTGCTTAATCTGAGAAGAGGCCTTATAAAGCAGGTGCTGTCCACGCCCCCCTCTGACCTCACAGACTGTGAGCACAAAAACCAGCACCGGATCCCATGCCTGTAACCACTGCACAGCAAAAGACCCGAACCGGAGTATCAGCTGCGCTCAGGTTACTCCGCTAGCACTTGTCTCCCGGTTGCCATGATGACGTGGCAGCACAGGGCAGGAGACCCTAACAGTACCCCCCCTCTGACGAGGGGTCAAAGAACCCCTACCACCGGGTTTATCGGGGAACTGCGAGAAGAAAGAGCGTATCAGTCTGGGGGCATGAAGATCACAACTGCGCACCCACGACCGCTCCTTCGGGCCATACCCCTTCCAGTGCACCAAAAATGACAGCCGACCCCGAACCATCTTGGAGTCAAGAATCCTTTCAACAACAAACTCCCTCTGGCCGCGTATCAGAAGAGGGGAAGGTCTTCCTCTGGAAGAAGGATTACTAATCGCCCGTTTTAAAAGGGAACAATGAAATGTTTTATTGATACCCAAAGAACGGGGCAGATCTAACTGAAATGCCACCGGATTGATAACCCTGGTGATCTTATAAGGGCCGATGAACCGGGGGCCTAACTTATGAGATGGCTGTTTCAACTTCAAATTCTTGGTAGACAACCAGACGAAGTCTCCTAATTTGAAGCTGCAGGGTCTTTTCCGCTTATCAAAAACCCTTTTGGTCACTAATGACACAGACACAAGGGCTTTCTTCACTTTCCTCCAAATACCTCTAAGGACCGAAACGACAGAGGAACCACCAGGCGTGGAGTCCAGGGGGTCAAAAGAATTGGCCTTAGGATGATGCCCATACACACAAAGGAAGGGAGAGATCCCTGTAGCAGAGTGAGCCGCGTTGTTATAGGCAAACTCCGCCATTGACAGATGAGCAACCCAGTCAGTCTGACACTTGGAGACATAACACCTGAGGAACTGCTCCAAGGTCTGGTTCACCCTTTCAGTCTGCCCATTAGACTGCGGATGGTAGCCTGACGACAAGCTGACAGAAATCTGGAGATCGGAACAAAATGCCCTCCAGAATTTGGCCACAAACTGGGATCCGCGGTCAGAGACCACATCAAGTGGCAACCCGTGGAGGCGCACAACATGCAGCATAAATAATTCAGACAGGCGTCTGGCCGATAGCAGCCCAACCAGTGGAACGAAGTGCGCCATCTTCGAAAACCTGTCAACGACAACCCAGATGGCTGTCATCCCAGAGTATTTGGGCAAGTCCACAACAAAATCCATTGAAATGTGGGTCCATGGCTTAGATGGAATAGAGAGTGGATGTAATGGGCCAACAGGAACCCCTCTAGGAGTCTTATTTCGGGCACAGATGTCACATGCCCGAACCCACTGATCCACATCCTTAGCCACCGAGGGCCACCACACCGCCCTAGATAGCAACTCCCGAGTTCTGGCAATACCCGGGTGACCTGCCGACTTCTTGGCATGGAATTCCAGGAACACTCGCTGTCTTAACCTAGGAGGCACAAACAAAAGACCTACCGGAAGGTCTGGAGGAGCCTGCTCCTGTGCTCTAAGGACTAATGACAAGAGGTCCTGGGTAATGCCCACTTTAATACATGATGGGGACACAATGGGCAACGGCTCCTCGGTGGTCTCCTGGATTGGAGCAAAACTCAGCGAGAGCGCATCAGCCTTGATGTTTTTTGACCCAGGGCGATATGTTATCAAAAAATTAAAGCGAGCAAAAAACAAAGCCCATCGTGCCTGCCTGGCATTGAGACGCTTCGCTGACTCTAAATATGCCAAATTCTTATGCTCGGTGAGAATTGAGACCACAAACTTAGCCCCCTCAAGCCAGTGTCTCCACTCCTCGAGTGCATCCTTAATAGCCAACAATTCCCGGTTACCCACGTCATAATTCATCTCGGCAGGCGAAAATTTACGGGAAAAGTAAGCACAGGGATGAAGGCGATTATCAGACACTCCCATCTGAGAGAGCACTGCCCCAATACCCATCTCAGAGGCATCCACCTCCACCACAAAAGGACGCTCTGGATCTGGGTGTCGCAGCACCTTGGCCGAGACAAATGCCCTTTTGAGACGGGCAAAAGCCGCTT
Organism: Pseudophryne corroboree; assembly: GCF_028390025.1. Classification (NCBI taxonomy): domain Eukaryota; kingdom Metazoa; phylum Chordata; class Amphibia; order Anura; family Myobatrachidae; genus Pseudophryne; species Pseudophryne corroboree. The sequence continues at coordinate 413,640,851 of NC_086446.1, read as the reverse complement.
TGGCCTCACGAGACCAGTGAGCAACATCCGCCCCTTTCTTAGTGAGTGCCACCAAGGGCGCCACTATAGACGAAAATCCAGCGATAAATCGTCTATAAAAATTTGCAAAGCCCAGGAAACGCTGAAGCGCCTTCAAACTAGTGGGCTGCACCCAATCCAGGACTGCCTGTACCTTGGAACCCTCCATTTGGAAACCTTCTGGGGAGATAATATATCCTAGAAATGCGATTTGCTGAACTTCAAATTCGCACTTCTCCAGCTTCGCCCCAAGCCGGTGGTCTCTGAGTTTCTGGAGGACTAAGCGTACATGCTTCCGATGTTCCTCCAGGGAATGGGAGAAGATTAGGATGTCATCTAAGTATACAACTAAGAATCTATCCAAATATTCCCTGAGCACATCGTTCATGAAATCCTGGAAGACTGCCGGGGCATTACAGAGCCCGAAAGGCATCACCAAATATTCATAATGCCCTGAGTGGGTATTAAAGGCAGTCTTCCATTTATCCCCCTCTCTTATTCGGATTAGATTGTACGCACCGCGTAGGTCAATCTTAGAAAAAATGGTGGCAGTACGAAGCTGGTCAAACAAGACCGAAATGAGAGGCAGCGGGTATGAGTTTTTAATCGTGATACGGTTCAATTCCCTGAAGTCGATGCAGGGTCGCAATGAACCGTCCTTTTTACCAACGAAGAAGAATCCCGACCCAACTGGAGACTGTGAAGGTCTGATAAATCCTTTAGCCAAGTTCTCCTGAATGTACTCTGCCATAGCCTGAGTCTCAGGACGTGACAGGGAGTACAACCTGCTCTTGGGAAGCTTAGCATTCGGCAACAAATCAATGGCACAGTCATAGGGGCGATGGGGAGGTAGTACCTCTGCAACTTTTTTGGAGAACACGTCCGCAAAATCTGCATAACACCCTGGCAATCCTTGCAAACTTAGCTGCGAGAGCCTGACTGGAAGGCTCAAGCAACTCCTGAAACAATCAGTACCCCAACTAAGAATCTCCCCAGAGACCCAGTCAAATTGAGGATTGTGGGCCCTTAACCAGGGTAACCCCAACACCAATGGGGCAAAAGTACAGACAGTCACATAAAAGGACAATTTTTCAGAGTGTGTGGCTCCAATAAACAAAGAAATCTGGCTAGTGCAAGAGGTAATTTTACCCTGGGATAATGGTTCCCCGTTTAACCCACAAATCTCAATTTCCGACGCCAAGGGTACTAAGGAAACAGAGTGTTTCAGGGCGAATTGGCGGTCCATAAAAACCCCGTCGGCCCCACTGTCCACAAAGGCCTCAGTCTTGACAGTTTGACCGAGGATCTTCAAGGTCACCGGAATGATAAAAGTCTTCTTGGGAAATTCTGACTTCTGGCCTGACAGGATATTTCCCATCACCCTCAGGCCCTGAAGTTTTCCGGCTTTTCTGGGCATGATACTACCACATGACCCTTATTCCCACAGTACAAACACAACCCCTGCTGTCTCCTCCGCGTCTTCTCACGCGAGGAGAGGCGGGTAGCCCCAATCTGCATAGGCTCCTCGGAAAATTCCTCAGAGTCTGAGGTTCCCTTGGGAAAGAAGGAAACCTCGGTCTCCCTTTCAAGCCTACGCTCTCTCAGCCGTCTATCCACCCGGATGGATAACTGCATGAGCTGATCCAAGCTATCAGGCAATGGATATTGTACCAGTTGGTCTTTTATCTGGTTAGAAAGACCTCTTCGGTACTGGTGTCTCAGGGCTGGGTCATTCCACTGGGTATCATGGGCCAACCTCCGAAACTCCGTACAGTAAACCTCAACTGGCCTTCGCCCTTGCTTAAGGATCGAAATCTGAGCCTCGGCTGAGGCCGTCTTGTCAGGGTCATCATACAACATGCCCAGTGCCGTAAAAAAAGCATCAACACTTTTAAGCGACGGACAGTCAGGCTGCAACCCATATGCCCAGACCTGTGGGTCTCCTTGTAGCAAGGAAATCACTATGCCCACCCGCTGAATCTCTGACCCAGAAGACTGAGGCCTAAGCTGGAAATATTACTTGCAGCTCTCCTTGAAACAAAAGAACTGCGAGCGATCTCCAGAAAAACGATCCGGAAGATTTACTTTCGGCTCCTTAACCCCTGAAGGTGCTGCTGCTGCGGGAGCTCCGCCAGCGGCCTGGGAGGTGTGCATTTTAATGGACAAATCATTAAATTGACGAGTCAGGACCTGCACCTGATCGACCACCTGTTGCAACGTATTTTGAGAGGTATGCTCCATATTCCCACAAAATTTCAACAGGAGTATTGGGCTGCTGAATATGTTATGCACACCAGTGCCTGCAGGAATGTACTGGTGTTTGAACTGTTATACACACCAGTGCCTGCAGGAATGTACTGGTGTCTGAACAGAGAGAGATGCAAAACAAAGGAACTCACAGACAGACTGGGAAATATGACATAACGTACACAGAAGGTGATAGGGTAACAAAACCAACACAGAGTGAACAGAGAAGCCCAGAGGCTAAGAAACTGGGTGTCTCCCTAGTATTAGAAATGCTCAGATGGAAAAAGCAAGATGTTGTGTTTTAATACGTAGAGAACCCGAAATGCTGTTGCTAAGGGCAACAGCAAAACCCTAAAGGGTTACCAACGGGTGTGGCAGTAAACTCCTTGGTCAGAGATGGAATAATAGACACAAGGAGAGTCTCCACAATCCTTATTCTCACTTGCAGGGCCCAGGTTCAGCTTACTGCCACTAAACTGACACATGGACGCCCTGCACAGTGAGAGAGGATTATGCAGGCAGGTCTGAAAGTACAGCCACAAACCTGCTGGGTTCACAGAATAGCAAAAGAACCTCAGCAGGCTAAACGACTGACTCCAGTCTTACTGCTAGGTCTGGATTGGCAGAGTGTAGTACCAAATGCCCAGGCCTATTTGCAGTAAGCAATAACAAAATACAAAGCTACACAGTACTGGCTAACTTTCAGGAACTGACTAACCAACAAAGATTCAGCAGCATCTGCTTAATCTGAGAAGAGGCCTTATAAAGCAGGTGCTGTCCACGCCCCCCTCAGACCTCACAGACTGTGAGCACAAAAACCAGCACCGGATCCCATGCCTGTAACCACTGCACAGCAAAAGACCCGAACCGGAGTATCAGCTGCGCTCAGGTTACTCCGCTAGCACTTGTCTCCCGGTTGCCATGACGACGTGGCAGCACAGGGCAGGAGACCCTAACAGCTGCTCAGGGCCACAATTGCTTGCGCGTTGGTGAGTCGCGCTATTGAAAAATGGTCAGAAAGCTTGTCATCAGAAATTGACATGATTGATAAAGATGAGATACTCCTTAAGTTAGGGAATATCAAAGATGCTACCGCATACATGCTAGAGGCGATGAAAGATATTGGACTCTTGGGTTCAACAGCCGCTACCATGGCAGTATCGGCTCGGCAGGCGTTGTGGATTCGCCAGTGGAACGCGGATGTAGATTCAAAAAAAGAATATGGAGGCTTTCCCGTATAAAGGTGAGGCCTTATTTGGTGATGGACTGGATGCGTTAGTCTCAGCGGCTACCGCAGGTAAGTCGACTTTTTTGCCTTCTGCTCCTGCACCAGCAAAAAAGACATATCACTCTCACATGCAGTCCTTTCAGCCCAATAGATACAAAAAGGCCAAAGGTTCTCCCTTCTTTGCAGGTAGGGGAAGGGGAAAGGGAAAGGGAAAGAAGTCCTCCACGACTTCAGGATTCCAGGAGCAGAAGTCAACCCCTACTTCTGCCAAATCTACAGCATGACACTGGGGCTCCCTTGCTGGAGGCCACTCTGGTGGGGGCACGTCTCAAACTGTTCAGCCAAGGTTGGGTTCAGTCTGGCCTGGACCCCTGGGATTTGCAGATAGTATCCCAGGGGTACAAGCTGGAGTTTCAATACATTTACCCATGCCGATTTTTCAAATCGACCTTGCCAGCTTCTCTTCCAGAATGAGATGCAGTAACAGCGGCAATTCAAAAATTATGTCAGGATCAGGTCATAGTCCTGGTACCTTTGTCACAACAAGGGGAGGGGTTTTATTCAAGCCTCTTTGTAGTTCCGAAGCCGGACGGCTCGGTCAGTCCGATCCTAAACCTAAAAAATCTGAATCTCTACTTGAAACGGTTCAAGTTCAAGATGGAATCACTCAGGGCAGTGATTTCCAGTCTGGAGGAGGGGGATTACATGGTGTCAGTGGACATAAAGGATGCTTACCTGCATGTTCCCATTTATCCTCTTCACCAGGATTATCTGAGATTCGTGGTTCAGGATTGCCATTACCAGTTCCAGATGTTGCCTTTCGGTCTCTCCACGGCGCCGAGGGTATTCACCAAGGTGATGGCGGAGATGATGGTCCTCCTTCGTCAAACAGGAGTCAATATAATTCCTTATCTGGACGATCTCCTGATAAAGGCGAGATCCAGGGAGCAGTTGCTATAGAACATCACACTCTCCCTGTCCATACTCCAACAACATGGTTGGATCATAAATTTTCCGAAGTCACAGTTGGAACTGACGACAAGATTGTCTTTTCTCGGGATGATTCTGGACACAGAAGTTCAGAGAGTATTTCTTCCAGTGGAAAAGGCTCTGGAAATCCAGAAATGGTAAAACAGAAGAGTTTCAGTTGGGACGTTTTCTCCATTTTCTGCAGGCTGGTGTGGAGGTGGGCCTTCAATTGGGGTCAATCAAGGTCCAGATTTCGGCCTTGTCAATTTTTTTCCAAAAACAATTGGCCGCTCTTCCAGAGGTTCAGACCTTCGTGAAAGGGGTTCTGCACATCCAGCCTCCATTTGTGCCTCCAGTGGCACCATGGGACCTTAATGTGGTGTTGCAGTTCCTTCAATCGGATTGGTTTGAGCCTCTACAAGAGATAGAGTTGAAGTTTCTCACTTGGAAAGGGGTGATGCTTTTGGCATTGGCATCCGCAAGGCGGGTGTCTGAATTGGGGGCCTTGTCTCACAAGAGCCCTTACCTGGTCTTTCATGAAGATAGAGCAGAGTTGAGAACTCGACAACATTTTCTTCCAAAGGTGGTTTCATCTTTCCACATAAACCAACCTATTGTGGTGCCAGTAGTTACTGACACGTTCACTGAGTCAAAGTCTCTAGATGTGGTTAGAGCTTTGAAGATTTATGTCACTAGAACAGCTAGGATACGGAAAACAGAGGCTCTGTTTGTCCTGTATGCTCCCAAAAAGATTGGGTGTCCTGCTTCCAAGCAGACTATTGCGCGCTGGATCAGAGGGACGATTCAGCATGCACATTCTATGGCTGGATTGCCGTTACCTACGTCGGTGAAGGCCCATTCTACTAGGAAGGTGGGCTCATCCTGGGGGGCTGCCTGGGGGGTCTCGGCATTACAACTTTGCAGAGCAGCTACTTGGTCAGGGTCAAACACATTTGCTAAGTTCCACAAGTTTGACACCTTGGCCGATGAAGACCTCTAGTTCGGTCAATTGGTGCTGCAGGGTCATCCGCACTCTCCCGCCCGTACTGGAGCTTTGGTATAAACCCCATGGTCATGAAGTGGACCCCAGCATCCTCGAGGACATATGAGAAAACAAGATTTTAATACCTACCGGTAAATCCTTTTCTCCTAGTCCATAGAGGATGCTGGGCGCCCGTCCCAGTGCGTACTTTACCTGCAGTTTTGTTTATTAGAGTTACACAAGTTGTGTTTTATTAGTTTTCAGCATGTTGCTGTAATTGGTTCATGCCGGTTGGCATGTGTTGTGTTAAAGGCCATGTGTGCGGCATGGTTGCGGTGTGAGCTGGTATGTATCTCACCATTAGTTTTAAAGTAAATCCTTTCCTCGAAATGTCCGTCTCCCTGGGCACAATTCCTATTACTGAGGTCTGGAGGAGGGGCATAGAGGGAGGAGCCAGTTCACACCCATTGAAAAGTCTTAAGAGTGCCCATGGCTCCTGTGGAACCGTCTATACCCCATGGTCATGAAGTGGACCCCAGCATCCTCTACGGACTTGGAGAAAAGGATTCACCGGTAGGTATTAAAATCCTGTTTTTCACTTACCGAGAAGCTGGCAGACATAGGCAATCCTTCCTTCCTTTTTTGTACTTTTATTTTTTATTTCTGACTGACTGGTAGTAATTTACTATAATCCATATTTTTTTGTGGTATAGGCATACTGATCTACAATGTGTTATTACGTGCTATACATTTTTGAAAGCTGTTAACGAGACGGTTAATATATGGCCATCTCCACAATAATGTTAAACACTGTTGCCTATTTTGCCTACTGCCGTTACAATTTGTGTACATCTGTCGAAATTGTATTTAATTTGTAGCACCTTTGATGAATATACTTTCTTGTAACTATTAAGGAGATGACTAACAGTGTGTAATCCAAATTTAGGTCTTTCACAATAAACTACTATAGATGTGAAATAATACACCGGCACACAGAATTTCAGTCAGGAGTATTTATTTATTTATTCTATTTGTCTTTTTTGTTATTTAGACATTGTTATTTTGTTGCACAATATGTGAGCCATTGCCTTTATTGAGACTGTAGAATGTTCTTGGGTTTGCTGTGGTGCGCTCCCTGGGTCAGTTAACGGCAGTTTATGGTAAGATCCAATGGCAGGGTACTATGTTCATCCACACTTGATCAGCGAGAGTAAGACAGACATGGGGAAATTCAAATATCTTCTCTCTGAACACTCCACCAATTCACCATCATAGGTATCCCCCAAAAAATATAGAAGTTCGCATATAGTGAAGTACAATTTTATTCTAATTGGTGTGCAAATTAGCATAAAGTATTCAGTGCAAGTAAAAATTTGTGGGGTATGATTTCCCATATAATACATCACGTAACCACAATGGGTAGGAATAGCAGCAATAGATACGGTAATTTCAGTGCAAGTCAAGTTAATTCATGGGGTATCGCTTCCCACAATCAAAATAGCATACCACAAAGGATATAAATAGCAGCAAACAATAAAAATATAATAATATAAAAAATCCACCACTGATTAGGCGGACCTGCGTACCAGATTTCATGGGGTGTCAACTAGCCCACCCAAATTCGCATGGAAGGTTGCCTCCCGGGATAAACAGCAACAGTCAAAACATGCAGATTCTCGGCTGATTTTGCTCCCCTCTGGTCATGGAAGGTCCCTCCAATCAATCACCAACGCGTTTCAGCTTTATATGTAAGCCTTCCTCAAGGAATTAACTTGACTTGCACTGAAATTACCGTATCTATTGCTGCTATTCCTACCCATTGTGGTTACGTGATGTATTATATGGGAAATCATACCCCATGAATTTTTACTTGCACTGAATACTTTATGCTAATTTGCACACCAATTAGAATAAAATTGTACTTCACTATATGCGAACTTCTATATTTTTTGGGGGATACCTATGATGGTGAATTGGTGGAGTGTTCAGAGAGAAGATATTTGAATTTCCCCACGTCTGTCTTACTCTCGCTGATCAAGTGTGGATGAACATAGTACCCTGCCATTGGATCTTACCATAAACTGTCGTTAACTGACCCAGGGAGCGCACCACAGCAAACCCAAGAACATTCTAGAAACTTTAAAGGACTGAGGTGACTGTCCTGTCTGTTTGGTTGCTGCACCTTTGAAGTGAAGCGCCATCTTTGCATTTTTTCTTTTCTTTATTGAGACTGTATCCATTGATGAAGTAATTTGTTTATTTTACAGTATGGCTAACCTGCACAATCCTTGTCTATTATTTCTCAACACTTTTTGCCTCTTCTATCTTAAATTGAGACATATACCATACTAGATTATATTCTGAGAGATCAGACCATATTTAAATTCTACTTATTCATACACCTGGGGGTACATTTACTAACATTCGTAATTTCCGAAAAAAGGTCAAAGTTCAATCACGAATGACATCGAAAGTGTAAAACTGCAACTTTTTGAATTTGTTACGATGGATTTACTAAGCTGTCGTATTCGGGGTTTTCTTTTCTTCCGATGTCGATGTCATTCGTGTTTTTTTTGTGTTTTTTACGGCAGTGATTAGCAAAACACTGCCGACTTTTTTACAATTAATCTCGGCCGGATCTGTGTGATCCGTGCTGGGGTTTTATTTTTTTTATTTTTTTAATTAAACACTGTAAAATTTTAAAAAAAAATTGCGTGGGGTCCCCCCTCCTAAGCATAACCAGCCTCGGGCTCTTTGAGCCGATCCTGGTTGCCGAAATATGGGAAAAAAATTGACAGGGGTTCCCCCATATTTAAGCAACCAGCATCGGGCTCTGCGCCTGGTCCTGGTTCCAAAAATACGGGGGACAAAAAGAGTAGGGGTCCCCCGTATTTTTAAAACCAGCACCGGGCTCCACTAGCTGGACAGATAATGCCACAGCCGGGGGTCACTTTTATATAGTGCCCTGCGGCCGTGGCATCAAAAATCCAACTAGTCACTCCTGGCCGGGGTACCCTGGGGGAGTGGGGACCCCTTCAATCAAGGGGTCCCCCCCCCAGCCACCCAAGGGCCAGGGGTGAAGCCCGAGGCTGTCCCCACCCATCCAATGGGCTGCGGATGGGGAGGCTGATAGCCTTTGTTGTAAAAGAAAAGATATTGTTTTTAGTAGCAGTACTACAAGGCCCAGCAAGCCTCCCCCGCATGCTGGTACTTGGAGAACCACAAGTACCAGCATGCGACGGAAAAACGGGCCCGCTGGTACCTGTAGTACTACTACTAAAAAAATACCCAAAAAAAGACAAGACACACACACCGTGAAAGTATAATTTTATTACATACATACACACATACATACATACTTACCTTAAGTTCCCACGCAGGTCGGTCCTCTTCTCCAGTAGAATCCAAGGGGTACCTGTTGAAGAAATTATACTCACGAGATCCAGGGGTCCAGGCTCCTCGGGAAATCCAGGGGTAATCCACGTACTTGAAAAAAAAAAAAAAACGGTGTCCCGACCACGAACTGAAAGGGGACCCATGTTTGCACATGGGTCACCTTTCCACGAATGCCAGAAACCCACTTTGACTTCTGTCTAAGTGGGTTTCTTCAGCCAATCAGGGAGCGCCACGTTGTAGCACTCTCCTGATCAGCTGTGTGCTCCTGTCCTCACTGACAGGCAGCACACGGCAGTGTTACAATGTAGCGCCTATGCGCTACATTGTAACCAATGATGGGAACTTTCTGCCCTGCGGTTGACCTAAAGTGACGTCACCGCTGAGCAAGAAAGTTCCCAGCATTGGTTACAATGTAGCGCATAGGCGCTACATTGTAACACTGCCGTGTGCCGCCTGTCAGTTAGGACAGGAGCACACAGCCGATCAGGAGAGTGTTACAACGTGGCGCTCCCTGATTGGCTGAGGAAACCCACTTAGACATCAGTCAGAGTGGGTTTTCTGGCAGTCGGGAAAAGGGGATCCATGTGCAAACATGGGTCCCCTTTTAGTGCGTGGCTCGGGTAAGCGTTTTTTTTTTTTTTTTTTCAAGTACGTGGATTACAAAGGATTTCTCCGAGGACCCTGGGCCCCTGGATCTCGTGAGTATAATTTCTTCAACAGGTACCCCTTGGATTCTACTGGAGAAGAGGACCGACCTGCGTGGGAACATAAGGTAAGTATGTATGTATGTGTGTATGTATGTAATAAAATTATACTTTCACGGTGTGTGTGTCTTGTGTTTTTTTGGGTATTTTTTTAGTAGTAGTACTACAGGTACCAGCGGGCCCGTTTTTCCGCCGCATGCTGGTACTTGTGGTTCTCCAAGTACCAGCATGCGGGGGAGGCTTGCTGGGACTTGTAGTACTGCTACTAAAAACAATATCTTTTCTTTTACAACAAAGGCTATCAGCCTCCCCATCCGCAGCCCATTGGATGGGGGGGGACAGCCTCGGGCTTCACCCCTGGCCCTTGGGTGGCTGGGGGGGGGGGGACCCCTTGATTGAAGGGGTCCCCACTCCCCCAGGGTACCCCGGCCAGGAGTGACTAGTTGGATTTTTGATGCCACGGCCGCAGGGCACTATATAAAAGTGACCCCCGGCTGTGGCATTATCTGTCCAGCTAGTGGAGCCCGGTGCTGGTTTTAAAAATACGGGGGACCCCTACTCTTTTTGTCCCCCGTATTTTTGGAACCAGGACCAGGCGCAGAGCCCGATGCTGGTTGCTTAAATATGGGGGAACCCCTGTCAATTTTTTCCCCATATTTCTGCAACCAGGATCGGCTCAAAGAGCCCGAGGCTGGTTATGCTTAGGAGGGGGGACCCCACGCAATTTTTTTTAATAAAATAACAACTTTCCCACCCCTTCCCACTGATATACATGCACGGATCTCATGGATCCCTGCATGCCTATCCAATCACGGAAAAAAAAAGTAGGTCTGTTTTTTTTTAGCACTTTTTTACGAGTTGTAATTTTTCACGGCAGTGTTTGTTTTTTTTTTGCTGTGCACTTCTTAGTAAATGACCGAGATTCATACTTAAACAGCCGCGTTTTGACCGATGGTGTATTCATTCGTGATTTTTTTCTTGGACTTCAAAATATTACGAATGCCCTCATCACTGCCGTGATTATTGCTTAGTAAATTACCGAGATGACACTTTGATGAAAAAACGGCATCTCGGTCAAAATCGGGAGCTTAGTAAATTTCCCCCCTGGGGGTAAATTTACTAAGATTCGTATTTTCCCGTTTCAGGTCAAAGTTCAATCACGAATGACATCGAAAGTGTAAAACTGCAACTTTTTGAATTGATTACGACTAATTTACTAAGCTGTCGTATTCGGGTTTTTCTTTTGTTCCGATGTCGATGTCATTCGTGGTTTTTTTTTCTATTTTTACGGCAGTGATTAGCAAAACACTGCCGACTTTTTTTACAATCAATCTCGGCCGGATCTGTGTGATCCGTGCTGGGGTTTATTTTTTATTTTTTTTTAATTAAACACTGTAAAATAATAAAAAAAAATGCGTGGGGTCCCCCCTCCTAAGCATAACCAGCCTCGGGCTCTTTGAGCCGATCCTGGTTGCAAAAATATGGGGGGGGAAATGACAGGGGTTCCCCCATATTTAAGCAACCAGCATCGGGCTCTGCGCCTGGTCCTGGTTCCAAAAATACGGGGGACAAAAAGAGTAGGGGTCCCCCGTATTTTTAAAACCAGCACCGGGCTCCACTAGCTGGACAGATAATGCCACAGCCGGGGGTCACTTTTATATAGTGCCCTGCGGCCGTGGCATCAAAAATTCAACTAGTCACCCCTGGCCGGGGTACCCTGGGGGAGTGGGGACCCCTTCAATCAAGGGGTCCCCCCCCCCCCAGCCACCCAAGGGCCAGGGGTGAAGCCCGAGGCTGTCCCCCCCCATCCAATGGGCTGCGGATGGGGGGGCTGATAGCCTTTGTTGTAAAAGAAAAGATATTGTTTTTAGTAGCAGTACTACAAGTCCCAGCAAGCCTCCCCCGCATGCTGGTACTTGGAGAACCACAAGTACCAGCATGCGGCGGAAAAACTGGCCCGCTGGTACCTGTAGTACTACTACTAAAAAAATACCCAAAAAAAGACAAGACACACACACCGTGAAAGTATAATTTTATTACATACATACACACATACATACATACTTACCTTAAGTTCCCACGCAGGTCGGTCCTCTTCTCCAGTAGAATCCAAGGGGTACCTGTTGAAGAAATTATACTCACGAGATCCAGGGGTCCAGGCTCCTCGGGAAATCCAGGGGTAATCCACGTACTTGAAAAAAAACAAAAAACGGTGTCCCGACCACGAACTGAAAGGGGACCCATGTTTGCACATGGGTCACCTTTCCACGAATGCCAGAAACCCACTCTGACTTCTGTCTAAGTGGGTTTCTTCAGCCAATCAGGGAGCGCCACGTTGTAGCACTCTCCTGATCAGCTGTGTGGTCCTGTCCTCACTGACAGGCAGCACACGGCAGTGTTACAATGTAGCGCCTATGCGCTACATTGTAACCAATGATGGGAACTTTCTGCTCAGCGGTGACGTCACTTTAGGTCAACCGCAGGGCAGAAAGTTCGTATTTCGGAATATTTGGATATGGGATACTCAACCTGTATTATCTAATTCTCCTGCTCAATATAATATGACATCTATCATAGTTCAGTATATATTTTACATTATATTATTATTATTATTATTATTATTATTATTATTTTTACAAGTTCTCCATTGTTGATTTCTTTTATTCCATTTCATGTTTATTGATAGAGCATTGGGAATACTCAGCGGGCCAAGAAACATCAAAAGGCAGTGACATCTAAATGTGATACAAAATTATACACTTATCAGATTTACGAAGTGATGTAACCAATAAGCATCAGCATTGATATCTGACAATGACAAGAGTTTTGATGTGGACGTGGACTTAAGGGGAGGTTAAAGTGAGGGAACGACTAAAGGTGCATACACACTGGGCATTTTTACCCAGTGTGCATGTAGAGAGATGATGTGAAAATCGCTGGCTGGAAAATCGCACAGTGCATACACACTGAGCGATTTTCACGCGGCCCAGCAATGTTCACGGGGGGTGAACCACTTTCCACAGTAAGAGACTATGGAAAGTGGTTCACTAGGCCAGTAAAACAGGCCAACGGATGGCAGCGGACGGCAATGATACGGGAGTGCAGATCAGCGCTCATCACTCGGCCATACACACTAGGCTGCTGCTTTGGTATTGATCATGTCATTTCTATAGAAACTACACCACCAATCCATATGGGTGGTCCTGACCAGTAGCGGCTCCAGAGGTGGGGCTGCAGTGCAGTCCAAAACTCAAATAGGGGAGCCACACCAACTGGCAGTGAGTCAGTTGTGAATAGCAGTTGGTGGCAGTTGGTTTGGCTCCCCTGTTTGAATTTTGAACTGTGCTGCAGCCCAACCTCTGGAACCACCACTGGTGCTGACACACCTCTTTATCATCCTTGATAAGGGAATCTTGTTCTTTATAATCCATATACAGTCCCTGATCCCCCCATTAAATATATTTTAAGCATACAGTTTTCATACAGAATTTTGCTGACAGGGTAAATGATTATTTACTATCTCACACATTTCTTAATTTAGGCATTTTATTTCTATTGCATTCTATTTAACCTAAAAACTTAATAACATTTAGTTCCAGTAGATTTGCAAGGCACTATCATCTTTCATTTGCTTTAAGGGCCTAATTCAGCATGGATTCTAGATGTGCGAAAAAACACACATCTACTACGATCCATTACCCTGACATGCGGGGGGACCCCAGCACAGGGCAAGTCCATCCTGCATGCCGGATCCAGCCACCCCTTTCCCCCCGCAATCAGCCGTGGCCCCTCGACGCCAAGTCTATGCCCCCTTAACGCCGCAACGACACCCCCTCCTGCCCTGCAAGTGCCTCTGGCTGTCAATCAGACAGAGGCATTCGCACAAGTGAGATGCTTTTGCATCTCACTAAGGGGGTGATTCCGAGTTGTTCGCTCGCTAGCTGCTTTTAGCAGCATTGCACACGCTAAGCCGCCGCCTACTGGGAGTGTATCTTAGCATAGCAGAATTGCGAACGAAAGCTTCGCTAATTTTCTCGTAACGATTACCCCGCAGTTTCTGAGTAGCTCCAGACTTACTCAGCCATTGCGACCAGCTTAGTCCTTTTCGTTCCTGGTTTGACGTCACAAACACACCCAGCGTTTGCCCAACCACTCCCCCGTTTCTCCAGCCACTCCTGCGTTTTGCAACTCGAACGCCTGCGTTTTTCTGCACACTCCCATAAAACGGCCAGTTTCCGCCCAGAAACACCCACTTCCTGTCAATCACACTACGATCAGCACAGCGTTGAAAAAGCTTCGTTATGCCGTGAGTAAAATACCTAACTTTTGTGTAAAATAACTAAGCGCGTGCGCTCTGCGAACCTTGCGCATGCGCAGTAAGCGACTAATCGCAGTATAGCGAAAATCGGCAAACGAGCGAACAACTCGGAATGACACCCTATGTGCGCACACGCTGAGTTAGGCACTAAGGGGTCTATTTACTAAGCCTTGGATGGAGATAAAGTGCACGGAGATAAAGTACCAGCCAACCAGCTCCTGTCATTTTTCAAACCCAGCCTGTGACATGGCAGGTAATTGCTGATTGGTTGGTACTTGATCTCCTTGCACTTTATCTCCATCCAAGGCTTAGTAAATAGACCCCTAAATCCCTTCATTTCTTCAAAGAAGATTTTATCACAATAACATCTTTTCTTTCTAGCGCTCAGGAAAATAAAGATAAGATGATCATTGAGTTATGCCCATAAATTGCAAATTTTGATAAATATGCTCCTTTATGACTTTGCTTACAATACAGTATGTCATTTTAGCAAATCAGTGGGAGATGTGGAAAAGTGGGTAATAGCCAATAAGCCTCTACCGAGGGGCGCATTGGCCATAGGGCTCACCAGGAAGATTCCTAGTAGGCCGACATGTCTGTGAGGACTGGTTTGTGTATTGTTGTGTGGCACCACCCCCCACATGACAGGCAGACCACCACACTCAGTACACTGTATTGTCCCCATTCATTCTGTTATTCCATCTCTGCAATACTGCAACTCTGCCATCCAGTGATGCTGCCATGGCTACACGGTATGTTATATCTCTTGTGCTGCCCATGTCAGGCCACTTCTACAAAATATTACAGGGCCACTTTTAGTTCAGAATCCGCCCCAAAACTGCAGCAAAAGACGCAAGGAGGGCAGCTGCATACAATCAGGCCCTATGAGGAGGCATGCCGCTCCCCTGAACAGACCCCATCATCTCATCCGACTGCACCCCCATTAAGGCTAATTCCATAAATATACTGGACTGGTTTTCCATCCCAATCCACCCCTGCTTTTCTACCTATCATTTTATAGAATGGAATAAATACTAGCTAGAAGCTGATTGGTTGATTTCTATGGACAATTTCTGTACTTGCTCACTTCGTCATTGTTTAGAAGGTTTAATACATTTCCCCCTTAGGCACAGAGACAATTGCAAAAGTGAGGCAAGATTATAACTGTAGAGCTATTCAATCTACTCATCCTCCACTGCAATACACAATACTGCTTCATTACAATAGCTACTATCATGCAGGGCAAACCCATGCAGATTGGCAAATCAACCTTATGACATCACTGCCACACATTGTCCCCAAAGTCATTATTCTACTGTGACTGTAAACACATACCAAGCCAGGTATAACATATTGCTTAATTAATATCTCTAAACCACTTTTCAATGCATGTCACCAGCAATTTGTGCATCCAGCACTTTTTAGAATGGATATTTAAATGGAATGGTGGTTAAACCGCATTCAGACCTTTCTAAATCAGTCATACTTAGCATTCATGAACAGTCTGACTTAATGGATACAATCCATCTACCTGATATATATATATGGTTTAAGCATACAGATTTTCATACAGAATATTAAACCTTGCTGGAAGGGTATTTGATGATCCACTATCTCACACATTTCTTAATTTAGGCATTCCTTTTTTTCTATTGCATTTTATTTAACCCCAAAACTTAGTCCATTTGCTTCCAGTAAAATTCATAGCACAATCACCCTTAAAATTGCCTTTAAACCCTTCATTTCTTCACATAAGATTTTCCCACAATCACAAAACCTTTGCTTTCTAGAGCTAAGGAAGATATACTGTAAGATGACCACTCAGTCATAACCAGGGGTCCTGGAGAGGTGGTAGAACTCATTTACCCGGACACCTCTGGTATACATGGGAGAGATGTGTGCTGAGCGACCCGCTCAGCACACATCTCTCCCGCCGCTCAGCACAGCGCGATGTGTGCTGAGGGATGCGAGGGAGGACGGGGGGGGGGGGGGGGAGGCGCTCATTTTACCCAGCGGGTGAAATGAGCGACGTGCTAGATTGCAGGCTCAATCTAGCATCAGTGATAGCAATCGCTATCGCTGAGGGGGGTACACACGAGTGATCTGTGCTTAAAATCTAAGCAATCTAGTCAGATTGCTTAGATTTTAAGCATGGATCTCTCCGTGAGTACCCCCCTGTATACACAGCTTCCCCACTCTCTTATCCCTCCAGCCCTCTCTCATCTTGTCTTTAAAATGCACAGAGCCTGCTCCTCTTCACTTCAGCAGTGGTGACAGCATGACATATCATACGCCATGCTAGAAAATTAAGCCACTGGGACCTGAGGAGGGGATGAATACTGTCCAACTGACACGGCGTGTGTGAGTACCAGGAGGGGTGGGCTATAAATGAAGGAGGACCATGGAGCCACCAGGCCCTGAGGAAGGGGGAGGTGGCTGAATCCCATCAGTAACACTAGCGCTATTGATGTAGATGATGGGGCAGGTTTCTATGTTGGAATTATTGTGCAGGACAATGGAGGTGGTGGGACTAGTTCCCCCTACCATTACAGGTGGTGAAACTCAGTTCCACCGCCACCCCAAACCCCCCCCCCTCACACACACACACACACACACACACACACACACACACACACACACACACACACACACACACACTTTAACCCCTGGTAATACCCATGTATTGCTGCCAATAATAATTAAAGACAGTAAACATATAACAAAACCATTTTCTGTCCAGGTCCAGGTCCAAATCATCACCTTTAATAATGTAAGATGAGGATAGTTCATTTCTCAACTGTAGACATTTTGCTTGTGAGGAGGAACTGCTGTAGTTGTTAATAGGGATTCAGTATGATTTACCGGTGGACGGGATGCCGGCTGTCCATATCCCGACAGTGGTACCCTGCCATCCAGAATGCCGGCAGCGGGGTGAGCGTACTCGCCATGCTGCAGTCTCGCTGGCTCGCTGCACTCGCCACAGGATCTATTCCCATTCTATGGATGTCGTGGGCAGCCACAAGTGGGAATAGTCTAGCAGCATTGTTGGCTGGTGGGATTCCGGCGTCGGTATCCTGACAACCAGGATACGAACAGCTGGCAAATTGAATGCATCCCGTTAATAGAGTCCTTCTGCTCCATGAGAGGCTTCTGTCCTGTCTGAGCTAGCACACTGCAAAGCCATCTGTTTTCATACGGATATTTTATGTAGATTTTTTTGCCATTTTTTAAGGCTCACACACGTCCAGTGGTAATGGTTTTGACTTATTATTCTAAATATCGCTACATTAACTGCCATCCTGAGACACCCTCTTTTGCCTCCATGGCCAGAGGTGCAACTAGGGTTTTTTGGTGCTCTGGTAATCACAACTTTTTCCACCCGCGGGACATGGCGGCCCCTGGGTGGGGAAGGCACAGGGCAAGCTGCTTTAGTGGGGTGCCGCAATAAGGGCAGAGCACATTTTACAGTTTTAAAATCGGGCAGAGCATGGTGCCCTGCTAAAACAGCGTAGTGTGAACACTATATAAACTGGTTAATAAAATTGCTTACAGAATGAAATACAAAAAAAAAGGATTTAAAAATATATAAAACTTTTATTGTTACCTGGGGCTTTTTTTCAAATAATTAAGAAAGGCCTGGGGCTTTTATTTTTTAAGCAAGGCTTGGGACTTCCTTTTTTAAACTATTTAAGCAAGGGGCGGCCTCAGGGTGGCTTTTTATAAATGATAAACATACCACACAGCAGTAATACCCCATGGGGGTCATTCCGAGTTGATCGTAGCTGTGCTAAATTTAGCACAGCTACGATCATGTTCCCAGACGTGCAAGGAGAATGCCCAGCACAGGGCTAGTCCACCCGCATGTCAGTACGACCCCCCCCCCCCCCCCACATACACACACACACAAGTACAAAAGCATCGAACAGCGGCAATGCTTTTGTACTTGTGTAGTAATTCCTGGCCAGCGCAGCTCCTGCGGCTAATTGGGAGTTGATCGTCGCTGCCCCTGATCGCAGCGGCTGCATGTGACGTCAGGCAGCTGCTGTGGCCTGCCCCCCCCCCCCGCACGGTCCGGCCATGCCTGCGTCCCCATAACGGTGGCCAAACGCCGCCGTGCCACCCCCTCCCGCCCAGCGACCGCCTCTGCCTGTCAATCAGGCAGAGGCGATTGCTAGGAAACAATGACACTGCGGCGCATGCGCAGTTCCGACCCGATCGCTGCGCTGCAATAAACTGCAGCGAGCGATCAGGTCGGCATGACCCCCCCATGTACGCATTACACCACGCAGTAGTAGTACCCATTATACCACACAGTAATAGTACCCATTTTATACAATAGCCACACAGTAGGAATGTCCATTATACACATTATGCCAAACAGTAGAAGTACCCATTATACCACACAGTAATAGTAACTGTTATAGACATTATGTCACATAGCAGTAGTGGTACCCATTATACACATTATGACACACAATAGTAGTACCCATTATACACATTATGCCACACCATAGTAGTACCCATTTTGCCACACAGTAGTAGTGCCCATAATACATATTATGCCACACCATAGTAGTACCCATTATACATTTTATGCCACACAATATTAGTACCCATTATACACATTATGCCGGTCAGAGCCGGCCCTAACCAATATGATGCCCTAGGCAAGATTTTGGCTGGTGCCCCCTAGCACCACCGCTGGTTCCGCCTCTGACCTTGCACCTCTTTCCCAGCACCATCACCCCTCACCCATAGCAGTCCTTATTTTGGTGTTCCTACCCCCTATATTTTAAATAGGAACAGTTCGCACATTTGGCGCACAGCCCAAAAAGGGGTGTGTTTTTGCTGGTAAGGGGCATGGCCACACAATAGTAACCCCAATTCCAATTACGCCACACAGTACTGCAACTTTATTCACATTTGATCATGCGATAGTGTCCATAATTCATATTACATCCCACAGTAGTATTACTTTACCTTATAAACGTTACTCCTCACAGTAGTGCCCCTTATTAACATTACATCACACTGAATTGCTCCTTATTCATATTACACCACACCCTATTGCTCTTTATTCATATTGGACGACACAGTAGTGCCCTTTCTATACGCAAAACCACATAGTAGAGCACCTTATACACATAATGCCACATATAAGTAATGCATTTATACACATAATTCCACACAGTAATGCCCCTTACACATTATTAATGTCCTTATAAACATAATGCGCCTTACACATTATGACAACCTTTATTAATGCCCTTTTACACATAATGTCCCTTACACATATGCCGCACATTATTAATGCCCTTATACACATAAGATAAGCTGAAGGCTGCATAAGCCTGAGGCCATATAAGAGATCAACTTGTTGTGATTGGTTGTTGAAATGACTAAGCAGTTGCTAGGCAGATCAGTTTTCCCGGTTGGTTTTTTCCTATTGGATTAGAAGGTTGTGCATCAAGATTAATAGGAGGGTCTTAGGATAGTATATAGGTGGTGGCCATTTTCCTAGACTTCCTCTTGCCATCATTTTATGGCCCAGGAAGGTTAAGTATATTGATACTTATATTGTTTATTCCTTTTAGTCCTTATCCCCCTTTTTTGCTTCCCCCTTTGCTGTATTTTGGTGTGGAAGTGCTGGGTACTGCTGCAGTGTCTCACCTCCCCTCCTGTTATGCCGCGTCCACGGCGTTCTGCTCCTCCTCCCCGCCGCCTCGTGGAGGCTGGTGGCACCCCCCGCTCCCGTTCCCCTAGTGCTGGGCCCCGGAGGTTACTTTCGTCGGCTGCGGACAGGCGGCGGGGGCGGGCAGTGACGGCCCGCTGCCCAGCCAGCCAGAGGCAGGCGGCCAGCGGCCGCTCGGCACGTGACGTCGGGACGTGCGGCCCGGCCGGGCCGCGGTCACCGGCACCCACAGCAGCCCAGCCCCCTTCAGCGGCTCCCTCTCACGGCGCGCTGATCAGCGCCGGGCCTCCCCCACCTTCCCCGCGGACTGCTCTCGGCGGCGGCTCGGGCGCACACGTGGCGCCGGGCGGCCGCGGCGGTGCGGCGGGGGGTGAGGGGGGGGCCAACGTACAGGCGGGGGATATGAGTCCGGGACAGCGGGGAGAGGTGCCCGCTGTCCCCGGAACAGCGCAGGACACGCATACACCCCTCCCTGGCGAGGGGCCTACCGCACCCCAGTACTTGAGTGGCAATGGGGGGTTGGTGACTCCGGGCATGTCTGGGGCGGGGGACGTGGCAGTGTCTGCCGCTGCGCCCGCCCCTGCCTCGGTTACATGGCGGGGTTTCCCGGAGGTGACCCCAGCATCGGGGGCCGGCTTTAGAGGCCCCTGGTCGGCAGTCGCTCCGCCGCCCGTGGCGGCGTCCCCGTTCGTCGGTTTTCAACCCCCCCCCGCCCTGCCCGGGGCATTTCAGTTAGGGTCGGCACAGGCGTCCATCGCAGCGTCTTACCTGGCACCCGGCCCGGCTCTTTCGTACGCAGCGCAGCAAGGCTTCGCGGGGAGCCAGTCCTTCCCCGGGGGTTTTCCGTGGCCTCTGGCGCCGGCGTTCCCCTTAGCTGCCAGCATGCCCTCCATGGGTTTCACAGTTACGTCCGGTCCACAATTTTCCCCACACGTAGCCGGCGCGGGCGCCGGCGTGCAGACCACATGGTCGGTCAGCGGCCCCCGAGTCACGGCGCCCCTTCCTGCCTTTGCAGGCTCGCAACCGGGGCAGTCACTGATCGGGGGGAGTCAGGTAGCACAGGGTTGGCCTCCCCTCCCGGCACCCCCTCAGTTCATTCCGGTGTCATCCGGATGGGCGGGGGCGAGCGGCTACCCGCCGCATACTGCGTGGCGGCCGTCTTACCCCGTGGGTTTCGGTGCCGGAGGCGGGGCTGCCTTCCCGCAATCAGTCGGGTACGCCTCGGTTGGTGGTCCCCCCCTGCAGCTTCCCGCCGGCCATCCGCCGCGGAGCGGCGAGGCGGGGCCTCCTCCTCCGCAGGTTCAACCCGTTGTGAATGATGTTTTGGTCTCCTCTGTGCCGGTTGTCCCCTCTGTTTCTCCCTTACAGGTTCCGACTAGTTCAGGGGCTACGCCCGGCGGGAGGCGAGGGTCGCGGACGACCGCAACATCGACGGTGGAGATGCGGCCATCAGCGGAGGCGGGTGCAGCGGACGACGCGGTTCCGGGTCCTTCTAACACAGGTGAGCTAACCCTTCCTTTGCACATGTCAACCTGTAGTTCCTCATCTTCTAGCAGCGTTTCGTCCGGTTCTCCGCGGCGCCCGCGTAAATTAGCTAGGCTCATCGCGCGGCGAATGGTGAAGGAGGCGCATAAGGTGGGCGCGCCTGCGCCGGTGGTCCCTCCTGACCCTCCCCCGTTATGGGGAGATGGTACATTGCGCCAACACTGCAGTTACACGGGGGGTTCGCAAGCGCATGCGAGAAAAAATCCGGAAGGGGAAGTACGTAGACATATTCACCCTTACGGAGGAAAAGCGACAAGGTTTTGACGCAGCCAAGAAGCCGGGTGGTATTGGGGAAAATGCGTTTCGCAATTTTCACCAGTGGTTGCGTGGCTTTTTGGTTTTCACGGCTTGCTACACGGAATCGCGGCCCTCGGAGTATGCCAACTTAGTTAAATATTTGTTTTTGGTACACGATATGTACTTAAAATCCAAGGGTTCCGCTTGGCGGGATTACGACGAGAAGTTCCGTCGCAATAAGGATGGCAACCCCATCCTGCCCGCGGGTTTTAAGGATGTCGAGGTGTGGTTGGAGGTCACACAACAGGTCAAGCCCACCCCGGACGTCACGGCCAAGAAGCCCGGGGCGGCCGGGGCTGCGGGTTCCCGCTTGATAGGGGAAGGCAAGTGCTTTGCCTACAACGACGGCAAGTGCGTCAAGGGAGCGAGTTGTCGTTTTCGCCACTCATGTAAGTTGTGCGGGGCAAATCACCCGGCCAAGGATTGCACCTCGGCGGCAGGCGGTAAGCCCGCCGCTTCCGCCGAGGCCGGGGGAGTTGGCAAGTAAGGCCTTCTCCCCGATTCTAGTTCCCGAGTTGCAGCGCTGGCTTAGCTTGTACCCCGACGAGGCGGCGGCGGCGTTTCTCTTGGAGGGCTTTCGGCACGGTTTTCGTTTGCCCATTTCGGATTCGGTGCATGTGGTGGCGCGCCAGAATTTGAGATCGGTTTAGCGAATTCCCGCAGGAGGTCCGGCGGAAAGTGGACGGGGAGATTGGCCTGGGGCGCATGGCCGGGCCCTACGCCTTTCCCCCACTGCCCTCCTTGTGCATTTCCCCAGTAGGGGTGGTGCCCAAGAAGGCCGCGGGCAAGTTTCGCTTGATACAGCACTTGTCGCACCCTCCGGGTTTGTCGGTCAACTACGCTATTCCGGAGGCCAAGTGCAGGGTGCGTTATCAGTCTTTTGATGACGCGCTGCGCTTGGTGCGGGATTGTGGTCCGGGGGGTCTGTTGGCAAAATTGGACGTGGAGTCGGCCTTTCGCCTACTCCCGCTGCACCCAGATTCCCTGCGGTTTCTTGGTTTCAAACTAGGGGGCGACTTTTACGTGGATCGGTGTCTCCCCATGGGTTGTTCTGTCTCCTGCGCCTACTTTGAGTGTTTTAGCACATTTTTGCACTGGTGCGTCCAGACCGCCTCCGGCCAACCGGGGGTGGCTCACTACCTGGACGACTTTCTCTTTGTGGGGCCTGGGGACAGTTCGGTCTGTGGGGACATTCTGACGGTGGCCAGGTCATTATTCAGCGCTTTAGGGGTGCCTGTCGCGCAAGACAAATGCGAGGGCCCTTGCACTTGTCTTAGCTATTTAGGTATAGAAATTGACACTGTAGGGGGTTGCTGTCGCCTGCCCGAGGATAAAGTGCGTAAGCTTTTGGGTTTAATTACTGACTGTCTAGGCAAACGCAGAGTTCGGCTTAAGCAGGTGCAGTCCTTGCTGGGTTCTCTCAATTTTGCGTGCCGGATTATCCCCATGGGTAGGATTTTCTGTCGCAAACTTGAGCGGGCCACGGCGGGGACGGTCCGGCAGAATCACACAGTGTACCTTTCCCGCGAGATCAGAGATGATTTGCGGATTTGGGTCTCTTTCCTGGTGTCCTTCAACAGGGAAGTTTTGTGGCCCGCGCCTTGTTGTTCCAGTAAGCAGCTGCAGTTGTTCACGGATGCCTCAGGCAGTCAAGGTTTTGGCGCGTTTTTTGCTGGCGCATGGTGCGCTGCGGCTTGGCCGGCCTCGTGGGTAACGCGGGGGTTTACCAAGAACCTCCTTTTGCTGGAATTGTTTCCGATCATAGTGGCGCTTGAATTATGGGCCGGCCAGTTTGCAAATAGGGACATCTTGTTTCATTGCGACAACTTGGGGGTGGTGCATGCTATTAATAATCAGCGTTCCTCCTCGCCGCAGGCTCTGAGGCTGCTACGGCATCTAGTGTTAGTTTGCTTGCAGCGCAATATTAATTTCAGGGCTCGCCACGTGCCTGGAGTTGACAATGGAATTGCGGATGCATTGTCTCGGTTCCAATTTGACAAATTCAGGACGTTGGCGCCGGGAGCGGCTGCGGAGGGGTCACAGTGCCCACCTTCTGTCTGGCAGATGGTCGAGTCGGGTTAGCGGCTTTAGCCAGGTGTGCTCTGGCTCCCTCCACTCTCCGTGCGTATGATGCAGCCTGGCGGGATTGGTCGGTCTTTCAGAGTAGGTACGGGGTAGCAGGTGAGTCCTCGGCCGACGCCCTGATGACCTTTGTTTGGGAACATTACCGAAACGGTAGGTCAAAAGCGGCCATGGCATCTGCCCTTGCGGGCATTTCCTTTCACTCGTGGCTCCACGGGATGACGGACCCCACGGGGTCGTTTGTCCTTTCCAGAGCGCTGAAAGGTTGGGCCAGGTTGCGCCCGGCGCCTGCGGATTCACGTAGGCCCGTAACGTTGCAGCTTCTAACGGATTTACTGCGGGTGCTGCCAGAAATTGCGTCCTCGGAATTCGAGGTCGCGTTGTTTGGCTGTGCGTATGCCCTGGCCTTTTTCGGGGCTTTTCGGGTGAGCGAGTTGGTGGCATGCAGCAAGACGTCTCGGGAGTCGGGTTTGCTTTACGAAAATGTGCGCTTGCAGGAGGGCCTGTTACTCTGTAGGATTGTGCGGTCCAAGACAGATCAAGCAGGTCGGGGTCGCTGGTTGTCCTTGGAGGCTCAGGAAGAACCGGGTGTTTGCCCGCTGCGGTTGACGCAGGAGTATGTACGGTTGAGGCCTCCAGGGGGCGACCAGCTGCTGGTGCACGCGCAGGTTGACCCTCTGACGAAATTTCAATTTGCTGCTGTGTTCAAAAAATGTTTGGCGGCATTGGGCTTGCAGGGGGCGGACTTCGGTACCCATTCCTTTCGGATTGGGGCGGCTACTCATGCAGCGGCTACAGGTTCATCCCCTGCGGCTATTCGGGAGCTGGGCCGTTGGAAGTCGGCCTCCTATAGGTCATATGTCAGTTTGGATAAGTTATAAGTGCGCCTGTTGCGCTAACCCAAAAACGTGTTTACTCGTCGGTTTTTGAACGCTTACCGTTCAGGAATCGAGGGTGTGAAGTGAATTTTTACAATTTTTCCTCCGAGGGGGCCTAATTTCAATTGGCTGCTCTCTCAAGGTCCACGGGAGGTTTTTTGATTTTTCTCCTTCACTTGGGTTTCTTTTTGTTCCGTTGTGTTTTTTGTATGTATTATGTTCATAATCTGATGTTAGGATATTTTCTTTTGCAGCTATCATCAATTTTGGGGACCAAATATGGCTGGTTGGTCATTCCTATATTTTTTGGGCGGCAAAGCATCCCATGGCACTTAGGGCAGCTGAGGTTTTTGGATCCAGGCAAGTAAGATGGTTAGGTGTTCGAGGCATGTTATGGGGTGATTTGTTGCGGGTCCTTTTTTCCCGGGAGCGCCGCTGGGGTCGCCCTAGTTGTATTGTCATTCATTTGGGTGGGAATATCTAGGTCGAGTTAAGGGCATAGATTTGGTTTTGTCCGTTAAGGCGGATTTGGTGGCGGTCCGTTGTCACTGGCCAGGAGTCTGCATTGTTTGGTCGGAAATGGTGCCTCGTTTCCATTGGCGTGGTGCGGTGCGTTTCTCGGCGCTGGAGAAAGCACGCAAGAAGGTTAATTCGGCGGTGTCTCTTTTTGTTAGGGCCATAGGTGGAGTGGCGATCAGGCATCCTCTACTGGTGCTAAGGAACAAGCAGTTTTACAAGGAGGATGGGGTTCATCTTTCTCCGGAAGGAGTGCAGTTTTTCCTGGAGGATATTTTTTGTCTTTTTCGGTAGAGCTATTTAGTTGTTCTTAGTTGGTTACTGTTGCTGGTTGCGGATGGCGGTGGCGGTTTGGTAAACCTTGGTGGCGGGAAGTCGCTACCAACCAGCTGTCACACAGGCATAAGTGGTCATTGTGGGGCTCCCTCTTTAGAAGGACGGCAGGTGTGTCCTTTTCTTGCGGATGGACATTTAGACGTTCCCCTGTGGGAACCGAACGTTTGCCAGAGAAAGAGGGGTAAGGCCAGCACAATGCGGGTTATGCGGGAAGGAGGCGGGGTATGTGTACGCCCCTCCTTGGTTTGGTGGTTTTCATCTAGGTGACTGGTGCTGGTGTTTGGCAGCGACTTTCTGTTTGCCATCCTCCAAACTAAATTTAAATCTATATTCAAAAATCAATTCTAATTCGATCACAATTATAGTTTAAAGAGTTGGTCAGCGATTAATAAACATCGTCTGACCTTTAACTCCAGCTACTGTGTCCGTGTCTTTATTTCAGGTGTGGTGTTGTTAATTTAGTGATAAGCTAGCTTAAAGAAAAGGTTTATGTAATCACAATAAAGTTATGAGCGCCTTAGATAAGCTGAAGGCTGCATAAGCCTGAGGCCATATAAGAGATCAACTTGTTGTGATTGGTTGTTGAAATGACTAAGCAGTTGCTAGGCAGATCAGTTTTCCCGGTTGGTTTTTTCCTATTGGACTGGAAGGTTGTGCATCAAGATTAATAGGAGGGTCTTAGGATAGTATATAGGTGGTGGCCATTTTCCTAGACTTCCTCTTGCCATCATTTTATGCCCGCCCGCCCTCCCGGATTTCAGCTACGGTTTGTTTGATTTTGCAGTTGGCTATTGAAAGCAAGATTGGCGGGAAGTCGCTACCAACCAGCTGTCACACAGGCATAAGTGGTCATTGTGGGGCTCCCTCTTTAGAAGGACGGCAGGTGTGTCCTTTTCTTGCGGTTGGACATTTAGACGTTCCCCTGCGGGAACCGAACGTTTGCCAGAGAAAGAGGGGTAAGGCCAGCACAATGCGGGTTATGCGGGAAGGAGGCGGGGTATGTGTACGCCCCTCCTTGGTTTGGTGGTTTTCATCTAGGTGACTGGTGCTGGTGTTTGGCAGCGACTTTCTGTTTGCCATCCTCCAAACTAAATTTAAATCTATATTCAAAAATCAATTCTAATTCGATCACAATTATAGTTTAAAGAGTTGGTCAGCGATTAATAAACATCGTCTGACCTTTAACTCCAGCTACTGTGTCCGTGTCTTTATTTCAGGTGTGGTGTTGTTAATTTAGTGATAAGCTAGCTTAAAGAAAAGGTTTATGTAATCACAATAAAGTTATGAGCGCCTTATGACGCACATAGTGCCCCCTACACATTTGCTGCACATTATTAGTGCCCCTATACACATAATGACACACATACAGTAGTACCCTGTTACACATATGCTGCACATTATTAATGCCCTTATACACATAATGACACACATAGTGCCCCTTACACATATTCCGAACACAACTGCACAACCAACCCACTCACATGCACACAGCACTCACACTGCCATTAACACTGTGACCTCTGCCTCTGCTTGGATACAGATGTGGCCTCATAAATCTTGCCTCAATGCTAACGTCGGGCACCTTTTTTGATGAAAATGCATCTTATTTGCATTGCTATGTGGCTAGGATGCACAAGCTGCTTCTGCTGATTAAAATGATATGCAGCATGCCTCTATTCTGTGTGAGACTGTGGCTGTATCTGCATATGAAATGCTACACACAGAATATAGGCATGCTGCATATCATTTTAATCAGCAGAAGCTGATGATGCCCCTAGGCATATCAAATGCCCTAGGCAATTGCCTAGTTTGCCTATGCTTATGGCCGGCTCTGATGCCGGTAGTAGTACTCATTATGCACATTATGCCACACCGTAGTACATTTCTTCACAATCTTTTTGTCAGTACTGGGGGTGAGAGCTGGGCTACTGGAGGATAATAATGGCTCCAGACTGACCGCTCCCACTTGCAAGCCAGCAGCCAGTGGCGCACCTGTGGAAAGACTTCTTATGGAGTCTGGGTATTGCAGAGAGGCAGCTGCAGTCTGGGTAGGAGATGTTGCCAGCTTTGGCATGTGACAACCAATCACCGGACACCCCCTCCACTACAGAGACTCACCTATCTAGCCTCCTGCTGCCGCTTGCTCTGCACATTCACTGGCCCCCTTTGGTCATGCTTGACCCCTAGTGTCTCTAGTCTGTGTGCTGCACTTTTGGGTGGCATGTCTACTGATGTGGTGAGATCTGTGTGTGTTGGTAGCTAGCAGGCAATGTCCAGTGAGTGGATAATGGTCCAATGGTGGGTCCAGGTGGGTACACTGCCCCAGCTGAAAGCACCCCCATTTGCCAGGCCTGGCACATAGCAAAGTCCAAATGCATAACTGGACAGACAAACAAACAATAAATTTATATAAGATACAGTATATGGCCCTGGCCCCGAAAGGGGTGGATTTTTTAAATTTAAACCCCAACAGTATTTTAAGCATGATAATGAAGGGTATGTGTACCACATTTGGTCAATCAAGTCACGTAGCCTATAAGAACAAATACACATACATATTTTCACTGAAATACAGTAATAAATTTAATAGTAGCACATTTAAAAATGTTCATCATCAGCTTAAAATTTTGCTTGCCAGCATACAATGGCCACAAACTCAGTCTCAGTCCATCTGAATGCGAAGCAATATATATAGCTCATCTCCCCGTCTCTCAGCTCATACAACAAGCAGACAATCCTACTACTGGTTGTTGAATTGTTACGTCAGCTGCTCTAGCCCAAACCTATTTCTTCATTGATGAATTTGCCAGTGGTGGTGGTGGTGGGGGTGATAAACCAAATATGAATGAAGCAAAGCAAATCATCTTTTATATACATACAGTAACTCAATAACATGCATTTTTCTAAGTGACCACTAGGATTATGGAGATGACCAGTTCATACAGAAGTAATTATAAGGAGGACAAAGAACATTCCTGCTACAAATTATATTCAAGGGAGTTGATTACCCATGATGCTCTTAGAGACTGAAAACAAGCAGATACGCTGTTATTAAGAATATTGAACCACTGGACTATCTAAGGCTTGCATAATTTGTAAACTCCGTTTTCGGTTCTTTGTTAGAAAGAAAAAGGATAGGGCATTCAAGATGCATGCTAAGATTTTCTTTTTATATTTTCTCAATACATTTTATACCAACATTATGTAGTGTGGATATCCAATAATTAATAAGACTATCTAATGAAGAGGGGAGAGATCTATGGCCACTGGGAATGAGCTAAGGGCACTGGAGGTATGAGTGTTAATGCCACAATAGGAATCGTTGCCACTGGGGGGAAGTTTCTATTGACACAGGGATTGTTCTGCCACAGGAGGAATGGGATTATTCTTCATAAAGTTTATCATTTTTGGTTGTTCTACTCAGGAAAAAATGTCTACCAGTTGGTTGGCCAATTCATGCTGGAAGTGCCTTTACATGCCATGTGGCATACTCTGCAAATCAATATGAATTTGTGTACCAATTCCACTAAAATGGGAATTCAGTTAGCCATGGGCTAATTGACCCCCTAGGACTATCTAATTATCCCAGAGGTGTGGCCGCCGGCAGCACTTATTGGGAATTTTTTTCCGGAACCTCAGCAGATAGCAAAAAAAATCCCTGAAAATTAGTCCGTTTGGATGAATTGGGTAGGTCCATGAACCTATTACGGACTCTATGTTTTCACCCCAAAACAGATAATTTTCCGGGTGCAAAAAAGGACTCTAATTGAATTGCCTGAAGATAAAAAATGTGAAAAATTCCAGTAGTTGCTCTCACAAAACATTATCAGGGCTTACTGAATTCCTTCCTAAGGAGGATATTCAGTTACCGCCGAAGAGACATCGGGAGTAAAAACTCCCAATATTTCTTCGATTTTTTTTTTTTTTTTTGGGGGGGGATATTCAATTTGAACACCCCAAAAAAAGTACTTTTTCACCCTAAAACACACAGGTTCAGTGAAACCTGTGTGTTTTCGGCAGAAACAGCCCAATTTTCAGACGAAAACCAGGGCTGTTTTCGGGGATTTTGCTTAGCCTGCTGGAGGCAGGTGAAACATATCCCCAATAAGATGTGGCATGCGCCGGATTATCGGGGCAAATTTAATAGCCCCCCATGCGATACTTTTACATCCAACAGTGAGTGTAGGTAATTGAATATTCCCCTAAATCTTCCTCTATAATTTTTATATTAACACTTATTATAGGAAGGTAAAGGAGTGTAGCCAGAGGCTGGTACTTGGGGTCTGTCTCTTGAGGGCACACAATGCAAAATCTAATGATCTCTATGTAAACCATGGGGAATTTTTTTACATTTTCAGTCAGTTGGTTTAATCTCTCTCGATGTGACCATCTTTTGGAACAGTGGGGCAGATGTATTAAGCCTGGAGAAGGGATAAAGAAGTGATAAAGCAGTGATTCGCGCAAGGTGATAACACACCAGCCAGTCAGCTCCTGTCATTTTACAAATCCATAATGATTGGCTAGTGCGTTATCACCTTGCGCTTATCACTGGTTTATCACTTCCTTATCCCTTCTCCAGGTTAATACATCTGACCCAGTGTGAGTAAGAGTTAACATGCTATTGTTCAAATATTATATACATATAATGTAACCCTAAAATAAGGACTTTTAGTAATTAGGGTTCAAAAGAGGAATGGTTAATTAAGAGGAATTTGCTTTCTAAAATTTTGTATGCAGATACACACTGACTGTGTGACTGATCCTCAGTACTCATAGGGCCCTTCAACACTAATAAACTACAGGGCATAATCCCCCATGATTTAGTAATACAAGCTAACTAGCTTTTAACTAATCGATTACTCTTAATTGCTATGGCTTATTAGAATAATGGATTTGCTAGACTGCTGTGGCTTTATTCAATGCAGTCTGAGAAGGCTTGGGATCTCTTTAAAGACATAGCTCTCAATTTATTCTTTAAATATGAAGATTTAACATGAAAAACATGGTCAAGTCACCTACTATGGAATAAAAAAAAATGGGTCATGCTATTGTGCTTCCAATGTATAGATGGACACTTTTGACCTTTTGACTGTTGATCTTTTGACCCTGTTGACCTTTTGACTGTCAACCATATGGTGTTGACCTAATAAATGTCTATCTTTTACCTGTTTAGATTCTAAACCACACCCATGCAATTGTCACTATATTTGACATTTTTGGATCTCACTTCAAGTGCAGAGTCAAAGTAATTTTATATATGAATTCTGACAGCTATTGTTCCAAGAGATACAAATAATAGTAAGCAAGAACTCAAGCAAGAACATACTGCATGGCGTTCACAACCAAACAAGTCCATAGCAGCTTCCTCATGCTGTTCACAACACAGAGGGCTGTTCATCTGGAGGAGGTTCTAAAGACCATAACTGAAGTAGTTCTGGCAACGCCGTCCTATCAGATACCGAACTCAGGGGCAGATGTATTATAGTGGCATGCATTGTGCTTTGCCTCTTTACCAAGGCGAAGCAGGTAGCAGTACAGATTAGATGTATTAACATCTCAGTTGCCGGAGTGAGGGAGTGAAAACTTCCCCCTCAAGTGATCCCTGCCAGAACCCACAGCACATCAGCCTAGTGCTGATGCTCTGTGTCTCACCTCCAGGCTGACTCCACCAGGCATGCGCGAGATTTCGCAACCATCGCAAGATCTCCCATGCAGCTGGGAGCCGGCAGCCGCTGCAGACAGAGGCAGTACTGTCACTGTTGTGGTGGCGGTGTGATATTTTAAAGATATCTTAAAGAGAGCAGCGCCAATAATGACAGGGCGCATAGTGCCTCTGTCATTTACCACACATATCGTCATTCATACACTGGGGAAAATCGATATCAGCAGAACATATCCCCTTAATGCCCTTTCATACATCTGCCCCTCAGTGTTGTTTGTAAGGTGGAGAACAATAGTTCTGACTCTGAGGCCTTACTGGTTAATATCTAGAGAATCACCTTGGACTACTCCAGCTTCAAAATGACTAAGCAACCAGAAATTAAGGCTATAATATAACCTGAAAAATATTTTGGGTCATCAGTTGCAGGGCTATTTATCCTACCCATGAAAATCCAGGTGAGGCAGCCATTTTAGGCACACTACATAGACACTCTGGGCAGAATAGGAATGCCTGGAATCGACGACACATAATGGGAGAGAGAGAACTACTTTAGAGAATGAACAGAGAGCTAACAGGATACCCCTGCATCATCACCTCAATGGGGTGCTCATCCTGCCCTAAAGAGTACCAGGCGAGGCAGCAATCTATGGTGCACTATGTAGGTTACAGTGGGTAGGATGACCATTCTGTCAAGAGTAACATGCTGTGGGCCAGGGAATTACAGAGAAAGGAAAAATAATGGAGGAACTGGGATTACATAAACTGTAAAACTGATATATAAAAGTCATGGTATATGAATGTTCTGCTGTTAGGAGAGCAGTCTAGATAGTGGCCCTCATTCCGAGTTGTTCGCTCGCAAGCTGCTTTTAGCAGCATTGCACACGCTAAGCCGCCGCCTACTGGGAGTGAATCTTAGCTTAGCAGAATTGCGAACGAAAGATTCTCAAAATTGCGAATAGAAATTTCTTAGCAGTTTCTGAGTAGCTCGACACTTACTCTGCCACTGCGATCAGTTCAGTCAGTTTCGTTCCTGGTTTGACGTCACAAACACGCCCAGCGTTCGCCCAGACACTCCCCCATTTCTCCAGCCACTCCCGCGTTTTTCCCAGAAACGGCAGCGTTTTTTCACACACACCCATAAAACGGTCAGTTTCCGCCCAGAAACACCCACTTCCTGTCAATCACACTCCGATCACCAGAACGAAGAAAAAACCTCGTAATGCTGTGAGTAAAATACCAAACTTCTTAGCAAATTTACTTGACGCAGCCGCAGTGCGAACATTGCGCATGCGCAGTTAGCAGAAAATCGCACCGATGCGAAGAAAAATAACGAGCGAACAACTCGGAATGAGGGCCCGTGTGAGAAAGTGGGTTTCCACTAGTATGCGGTAGAATGGCCCTGTTGAGCCTAGCATGCAGTACAATTGGCCCTGTTGAGCCTAGTATGTGGTAGAAATGGCCCTGTTGAGCCTAGTATGCGGTACAATTGGCCCTGTTGAGTCTTGTATGCAGTAAAAATGGCCCCATTGAGCTTAGCATACGGTAGAAAAGGCTCTGATGAGCCTAGTGTTCTGCAGAAAGGGCCCTGTTGAGAATGGTCATGGCAATCTCCACCCCCTAGCAATGCAGCTAGCAGCCAGCACCACGATCAGCAATCTGTTGTGGAGTGAGTCCAAGGGAAACAGGAAGCCTATAGAGCCATGGACACTGGTGTAGCTGGAAAGGTGACTTACACAGCCAGCAGCAGGATGAAATGTGATATTTTGTCTTCTTTACAGAGAATTTTTGTTTGTAATTAAGAGCTATGACATGCTTAAATCATAAACCAACAGCAACAGTCAAAATGTCACATAGTCTAGCCCAACATTCAATTCAAGAATAGTATCAGGGTAGCAGAAACAGGTCTCAGGAAAACTGTAATGCCTATCACAATATTCTTACAGTGTTTAAGAATTTTGAATAATTGCAGCTCCCTTCCATAAAGGCAAGAAATCAGTTTACTACTACTCAGGTATGATGATGTCATCAGTATACGAGGGGTGTGCAGTACGTTCCAGAGGTGCAGTGCAGAGTAGACACAATCTGACTAAAGTTCTTGTGAAATGTCAATGCACAGAACCATATATAAGCAGCACTGCACACTGAAGGAGCCAGCATGTTAACTTCCTTCACAAACTCGTTAACTGAGCTTAACAGAGGCCACTTGGGAGCCATGATCTTCTGAGATCTTCTACGACCACTGATCTGCAACAGCAGTGCAGGTTTTGACCAATTGCAAGCTGCTTTTGGGGAGGAAACTCCATCCCGAACTACTGTGTTTGAGTGGTTTGCAGAATCTCTGAGCAGGTGATCCCTGGAAGACGAGGATCGCTATGGCCGACCTGTGTCCATGATCACTCTGATACTCTACGAAAAGCTTGGCCTGAGCAAGGTTCTACACACTGGGTACCCCATCAGCTGACTCAAGAGCATAAGGAGGCTCTGATGACTTGTTGCCGCAAAATGCTGGCCAGGTTTGATGGTGATCACGCAAACTCTGTCTAGGAGATCATCTGTGGTGATGAATCCTGGATCTACAGTTTTGACTCTGAGACCAGACAACAGTCAGCTCAGTGGACCCCAGATGGAGGTGCACTGCCACAGAAGTTCAGACGTGAGTGCAGCATGGCCAAGTAGATGGTGTCTGTTTTTGTGGCCAAGACTGGTCATGTAGCTACCGTACAACTCATGCAGCAGAGCACCGTCATTGGGAACTGGTAAACCAACCCATGCCTGCCACAAGTGCTGGAAGCCATTTCCAGGCGCCAGCCAATAGCTCACGCTCATGGTACTCTTTTCCATCACTACAATGTACCTGCCCACAATTCCAGGAAAGTGTGGATTTTCTGTCCAATGAATGCATCCAGGAGATTGGTCATCCGCCATACAGTCCAGACGTGGTGCCCTGTGACTTCTATGTATTCCCACAAATCAAGTGTAAAATGTGTAGGATTTGTTTTGAGTTACTGGAAGCTGCAGTGGAAACCATCCAGCATGTAGAAGACAATCCTGCTTCGGACTGGTCCAGCTGCTTCACCAAGTTGTTTGAGCACATGCAACTTTGCATAGACTCCTCTGGCGAATACATAGAAAAAATGTCACATTCACTTTGGAGGTGATTCAGACCTGATCGCTGCTGTGCGTTTCTTGCACAGCGGGTGATCAGCAATAGACTGTGCATGCGTATGCACCACAATGCTCATGCACGTCGGCCAACAACAACGGGCATCGCCGGTGAGACACAGGATGATGCAAAAATTCCTATCGCATGGGTGTTCGCAAGGTGATTGACAGGAAGAGGCCGTTTGTGGGTGGTAATTGACCATTTACTAGGTGCGTCCAGAAAAATGCAGGCGTTCCCAAGCGTTTTCAGGGAGGGTATCTGACGTCAGCTCCAGCCCTGATCAGCCTGTTCTCATTGCACTGTAGGAGTAAGTCCTGGGCTGCGCAGAGACTGCACACACTGGATTTTTGCAGCTCAGCGTACAGCAATAACTATATACAAGTCTTGCAGATTTTCCGCACTGGGAGGGGCGCCCAGCATCCTCTACGGACTAGGAGAAAAATATTTACCGGTAGGCTTAAAATCTTATTTTCTCTTACGTCCTAGAGGATGCTGGGGACTCCGTAAGGACCATGGGGTTTATACCAAAGCTCCCAATTGGGCGGGTGAGTGCGGATGACTCTGCAGTACCGACTGAGCAAACGCTAGGTCCTCATCAGCCAGGGTATCAAACTTGTAGAATTTAGCAAAAGTGTTTGACCCCGTCCAAGTTGCTGCTCGGCAAAGCTGTAATGCCGAGACGCCCCGGGCAGCCGCCCAAGAAGAGCCCACCTTCCAAGTGCAATGGGCCTTTACTGAATGCGGTAACGGCAATCCAGCCGTAACATAAGCCTGCTGAATCGTGTTACAGATCCAGCGAGTAATAGTCTGCTTCGAAGCAGGCGCGCCAATCTTTTTGGCAGCATACAGGACAAACAATGCATCTGTTTTCCTAATTCTAGCCGTCCTGGCTACATACATTTTTAAGGCCCTGACTACATCCAGGGACATGGAATCCTCCAAGTCACTCGTAGCCACAGGCACCACTATAGGTTGGTTCATATGAAACGAAGACACCACCTTAGGTAAAAATTTCCACATGAAAAATCAAGTAAGGGCTCTTGTAAGACAAGGCCGCCAATTCTGACACACGCCTCGCAGATGCCAAGGCTAACAACATGACCACCTTCCAGGTGAGAAATTTCAACTCCACCGTTTTAAGGGGTTCAAACCAGTGTGATTTAAGGAACTGCAACACCACGTTCAGGTCCCATGGTGCCACTGGGGGCACAAAAGGAGGCTGGATGTGCAGTACTCCTTTTACAAACGTCTGGACTTCTGGGAGAGAAGCCAATTCCTTCTGAAAGAATATTGACAAGGCCGAAATCTGTACTTTAACAGAGCCTAACTTTAGGCCCATATCCACTCCTGTCTGTAGGAAGTGGAGAAAACGACCCAGATGGAAATCTTCCGTAGGAACATTCTTGGTTTCACACCAAGAGACATATTTCCGCCAGATACGGTGATAATGTTTTGCCGTCACCTCCTTCCTAGCCTTTATTAGAGTAGGTATGACCTCCTCCGGAATACCCTTCTCCGCTAGGATCCGGCGTTCAACCGCCATGCCGTCAAAAGTAACCACGGTAAGTCTTGGAACATGCAGGGCCCCTGCTGTAACAGGTCTTCCCTTAGAGGAAGAGGCCAGGGCTCTTCCGTGAGCATCTCCTGAAGATCTGAGTACCAGGCCCTTAGGGGCCAGTCTGGAACAATGAGTATTGTCTGTACTCTTTTTCGTCTTATGATCCTCAACACTTTTGTGATGAGAGGACGAGGAGGAAACACATAGACCGACTGGAACACCCATGGCGTTACCAGAGCGTCTACTGCTATTGCCTGAGGGTCCCGGGACCCGGCACAATACCTCCAAAGCTTCTTGTTGAGGCGTGACGCCATCATGTCTATTTGAGGAACTCCCCAGAGACCCGTTATCTCTGCAGAGACTTCTTGATATAGTCCCCACTCTCCTGGATGGAGATCGTGTCTGCTGAGGAAGTCTGCTTCCCAGTTGTCCACTCCCGGAAGGAAGACAGCTGATAGAGCGCCTACGTGATTTTCCGCCCAGCGAAGAATCCTGATGGCTTCCGCCATCGCGACTCTGCTTCTTGTCCCGCCTTGGCGGTTCACATGAGCTACTGCTGTGACATTGCCTGATAGAATCAGAACCGGTAGGTTGCGAAGAAGATTATCCGCTTGTCGAAGGCCGTTGTATATGGCCCTTAGCTCCAACACGTTGATGTGTAGACAGGACTCCTGGTCTGACCACAGTCCCTGAAAATTTCTTCCTTGGGTGACTGCTCCCCATCCTCGGAGGCTCGCGTCCGTGGTTACCAGGATCCAGTCCTGAATGCCGAACCTGCGACCCTCTAGAAGGTGAGCACTCTGCAGCCACCATAGAAGAGACACCCTGGCCCTGGGGGATAGTGTTATTTTTTTATTTGTCCAGAAGATCCCATTGAAACGTCCTTGCATGGAACCTGCCGAAGGGAATGGCCTCGTAAGTTGCCACCATTTTTCCCAGAACCCGAGTGCATTGATGAGCTGACACTCTTTTTGGCTTTAGTAGTTCTTGGACCATGTTCTGGAGGTCCTGGACTTTTTCCAACGGGAGGAAAATTTTCTTTTGTTCCGTGTCCAGTATCATGCCTAGGAACGCTAGTCGAGTTGTCAGAACCAACTGTGACTTTGGTAGATTGAGAATCCACCCAGGTTGCTGAAGCACTCTCTGAGAGAGTGACACGTTCTCCAGTAATTGCTCTCTTGATCTCGCTTTTATCAGGAGATCGTCCAAGTATGGGATAATTGTTACTCCTTGCTAGCACAGGATCACCATCATTTCCGCCATTAACTTGGTGAAAATCCTTGGGGCCGTGGACAGCCCAAACGGCAACGTCTGAAACTGATAATGACAATCCTGTACCGCGAATCTCAGGAACTCCTGATGAGAGGGATATATGGGGACATGAAGGTAAGCATCCTTTATGTCCAGTGACACCATTAAATCCCCCCCTTCCAGGCAGGCTATCACCGCTCGGAGAGATTCCATCTTGAATTTGAATCTTTTCAGGTACAGGTTCAGGGATTTTAGGTTTAAAATGGGCCTGACCGAACCATCCGGCTTCGGAACCACAAATAGGGTTGAATAATACCCTTTTCCCTATTGGCTGAGGGGAACCCTGATAATCACTCGCTGTTGACACAGCGTTTGAATTGCAGCTAGCACTACTTCCCGCTCTGGGGTAGAAGCTGGTAAGGCCGACTTGAAAAATCGGCGAGGGGGCACCTCTTCGAATTCCAGCTAGTAGCCCTGGGAGACTATTTCTATCACCCAAGGGTCCACGTCTGACTGAACCCAGACTTGGCTCAATAGTCGAAAGCGTGCCCCCACCTGTGCGGACTCCCGCAGGGGAGCCCCAGCGTCATGCGGTAGACTTAGCGGAAGCCGGGGAGGACTTCTGCTCTTGGGAACCAGCCGCAGCAGGTGTCCTCTTGCCTCTACCCTTACCTCTGGTGAGGAAAGAGGAGCCCCGACCTCTTCTGGATCTATGCGACCGAAAGGACTGCATCTGATATTGTGGGGGTTTCTTTTGCTGTTGGGGAACAAAAGGTAAAAAGGTCGACTTACCCGCGGTAGCTGTAGAAACCAGGTCCGCGAGGCCGTCCCCAAACAATACATCACCTTTGTAAGGTAAAACCTCCTTTTTGAGTCTGCATCCCCCGTCCATTGGCGGATCCATAAGGCTCTTCTTGCCGAAATAGCCATAGCATTGGCTATTGAACCCAGTAATCCAATGTCTCTTTGAGCGTCCCTCATATATAAGACTGCGTCCTTAATATGAGCTAATGTTAACAAAATTGTATCCCTATCTAGGGTATCAAGGTCAGCTGACAGTGTATCTGTCCAAGCTGCTACTGCACTACATACCCATGCCGACGCAATTGCCGGTCTAAGCAAAGTACCAGTATGAGTGTAGATAGACTTTAATGTAGTCTCTTGCCTGCGGTCCACAGGATCCTTGAGGGCCGCTGTGTTAGGGGACGGTAGCGCCACCTTCTTGGAAAGGCGTGTTAAGGCTTTGTCCACTGTGGGAGAAGATTCCCAACGTACCCTGTCCTGTGTAGGGAAAGGGTACGCCATAAGAGCCCTTTTGGGAATCTGCAGCTTCTTATCTGGAGTTTCCCATGCTTTTTTCACATAACTCATTAATTTCATGTGAAGGAGGAAAGTTTATAACCTGTTTCTTTCCCTTAAACATGTGTATCCTCGTGTCGGGCACCGAGGGCTCATCAGTGATATGTAAGACATCTTTTATTGCAATAATCATTCACTGAATACTTTTTGTCACCCTGGGGTGCAATTTTGCTTCATCATAGTCAACACTGGAATCAGAGTCCGTGTCGGTATCTGTGTCCCTTATTTGTGAGAAGGGACGTTTCTGAGACCCCGATGGGTCCTGTGAGTCGGTACAATCTGTAGATTGATTACCTGCCGACGCGTTGGACTCTACTTTGTCCAGCCTTTTATGCAGTGAAACTACACTAGCATTTAACATATGCCACATATCCATCCAATCCTGAGTCGGCACCGCCGATTGAGACACACCACTCATCTGTTCCACCTCCTCTTTGGATAAGCCTTCCGTTTCAGACATGCCGACACACGTACCGACACCCCACACACACAGGGATATAGCTATGAGGGGACAATTCCCTAAAGCAGGCCCTTTGGAGAGACAGAGAGAGAGTATGCCAGCACACACCAGCGCCAAACTGACCCAGGGAAAAAAAACCAGATAGCGCTTTTATATATATATATATATATATATATATATATATATATAGATAGATTTTCCCCACTCACTGCGCAAAATATGTGCCCCCCTCTCTTTTTTTCAGCCCTCTGATGCTCAGCAGGGGAGAGTCCGGGGAGGCAGCGTTCTCTGCAGCCTCTGTGGAGAAAATGGCGCTGGTTAGTGCTGAGGGATCAAGCTCCGACCCCTCGCGCGGCGGGCTTCGGTCCCGCTCGTAAATTTGAAAAAATGGCAGGGATCTGTAGTTTACTGCCTCTGCAGCCTAACTACATGCTTTAATGCCCAAAACGAGGTTTATTGCTGCCCAGGGCGCCCCCCCCCCCCTGCACCCTGTACCCATCAGTGCCCAGTGTGTGTAAGTGTGGGAGCAATAGCGCGCAGCTTCCTGCTGCGCGCTTACCTCATGAAGATGTGAAGTCTTCTGCCGCCTGACGTCTTCATATGTCTTTCATACTCACCCGGCTTCTTTTTTCCGGCCTCTGTGAGGAGGATGGCGGCGCGGCTCCGGGACGAACCCCAGGGTGAGACCTGTGTTCCGACTCCCTCTGGAGATAATGGTGTCCAGTAGCCTAAGAAACAGAGCCCTTAAACTCTTAAGAAGTGGGTCTGCTTCTCTCCCCTCAGTCCCACGATGCAGGGAGTCTGTTGCCAGCAGAGCTCCCTGAAAATAAAAAACCTAACAAAATTCTTTTTACAGAAAACTCAGGAGAGCTCCCTGTAATGCACCCTATCTCCTCTGGGCACAAGATCTAACTGAGGTCTGGAGGAGGGGCATAGAGGGAGGAGCCAGTGCACACCATACTAGAAAGTTCTTTTAGGTGCCCATGTCTCCTGCGGAGCCCGTCTATACCCCATGGTCCTTACGGAGTCCCCAGCATCCTCTAGGACGTAAGAGAAAATCCATATCTCC
Organism: Pseudophryne corroboree; assembly: GCF_028390025.1. Classification (NCBI taxonomy): domain Eukaryota; kingdom Metazoa; phylum Chordata; class Amphibia; order Anura; family Myobatrachidae; genus Pseudophryne; species Pseudophryne corroboree. The sequence continues at coordinate 413,601,121 of NC_086446.1, read as the reverse complement.
ATTGCTGTATGTAGTTGCTGCTGTTGTTGTTGTGTATGTATTTGGTGGAAGGATATACCGGATCTCATTTTGCACTCTAAATACTGTAGTTGGTGTATGAATCTATCTTGTGTGCAATGTGTTTCTAGCAGTTCTACAGTAATGAAGCACGCAACAACCAATGTGTCATGGTTACTAAAGACTAGAGATGAGCGCCGGAAATTTTTCGGGTTTTGTGTTTTGGTTTTGGGTTCGGTTCCGCGGCCGTGTTTTGGGTTCGACCGCGTTTTGCAAAACCTAACCGAATTTTTTTTGTCGGATTCGGGTGTGTTTTGGATTCGGGTGTTTTTTTCCAAAAAACCTAAAAAACAGCTTAAATCATAGAATTTGGGGGTCATTTTGATCCCAAAGTATTATTAACCTCAAAAACCATCATTTCCACTCATTTTCAGTCTATTCTGAATACCTCACACCTCACAATATTATTTTTAGTCCTAAAATTTGCACCGAGGTCGCTGGATGACTAAGCTAAGCGACCCTAGTGGCCGACACAAACACCTGGCCCATCTAGGAGTGGCACTGCAGTGTCACGCAGGATGTCCCTTCCAAAAAACCCTCCCCAAACAGCACATGACGCAAAGAAAAAAAGAGGCGCAATGAGGTAGCTGTGTGAGTAAGATAAGCGACCCTAGTGGCCGACACAAACACCGGGCCCATCTAGGAGTGGCACTGCAGTGTCACGCAGGATGTCCCTTCCAAAAAACCCTCCCCAAACAGCACATGACGCAAAGAAAAAAAGAGGCGCAATGAGGTAGCTGTGTGAGTAAGATAAGCGACCCTAGTGGCCGACACAAACACCGGGCCCATCTAGGAGTGGCACTGCAGTGTCACGCAGGATGTCCCTTCCAAAAAACCCTCCCCAAACAGCACATGACGCAAAGAAAAAAAGAGGCGCAATGAGGTAGCTGTGTGAGTAAGATAAGCGACCCTAGTGGCCGACACAAACACCGGGCCCATCTAGGAGTGGCACTGCAGTGTCACGCAGGATGGCCCTTCCAAAAAACCCTCCCCAAACAGCACATGACGCAAAGAAAAAAAGAGGCGCAATGAGGTAGCTGTGTGAGTAAGATAAGCGACCCTAGTGGCCGACACAAACACCGGGCCCATCTAGGAGTGGCACTGCAGTGTCACGCAGGATGGCCCTTCCAAAAAACCCTCCCCAAACAGCACATGACGCAAAGAAAAAAAGAGGCGCAATGAGGTAGCTGTGTGAGTAAGATAAGCGACCCTAGTGGCCGACACAAACACCGGGCCCATCTAGGAGTGGCACTGCAGTGTCACGCAGGATGTCCCTTCCAAAAAACCCTCCCCAAACAGCACATGACGCAAAGAAAAAAAGAGGCGCAATGAGGTAGCTGTGTGAGTAAGATAAGCGACCCTAGTGGCCGACACAAACACCGGGCCCATCTAGGAGTGGCACTGCAGTGTCACGCAGGATGTCCCTTCCAAAAAACCCTCCCCAAACAGCACATGACGCAAAGAAAAAAAGAGGCGCAATGAGGTAGCTGTGTGAGTAAGATAAGCGACCCTAGTGGCCGACACAAACACCGGGCCCATCTAGGAGTGGCACTGCAGTGTCACGCAGGATGGCCCTTCCAAAAAACCCTCCCCAAACAGCACATGACGCAAAGAAAAAAAGAGGCGCAATGAGGTAGCTGTGTGAGTAAGATAAGCGACCCTAGTGGCCGACACAAACACCGGGCCCATCTAGGAGTGGCACTGCAGTGTCACGCAGGATGGCCCTTCCAAAAAACCCTCCCCAAACAGCACATGACGCAAAGAAAAAAAGAGGCGCAATGAGGTAGCTGTGTGAGTAAGATAAGCGACCCTAGTGGCCGACACAAACACCGGGCCCATCTAGGAGTGGCACTGCAGTGTCACGCAGGATGTCCCTTCCAAAAAACCCTCCCCAAACAGCACATGACGCAAAGAAAAAAAGAGGCGCAATGAGGTAGCTGTGTGAGTAAGATAAGCGACCCTAGTGGCCAACACAAACACCGGGCCCATCTAGGAGTGGCACTGCAGTGTCACGCAGGATGGCCCTTCCAAAAAACCCTCCCCAAACAGCACATGACGCAAAGAAAAAAAGAGGCGCAATGAGGTAGCTGTGTGAGTAAGATAAGCGACCCTAGTGGCCGACACAAACACCGGGCCCATCTAGGAGTGGCACTGCAGTGTCACGCAGGATGGCCCTTCCAAAAAACCCTCCCCAAACAGCACATGACGCAAAGAAAAAAAGAGGCGCAATGAGGTAGCTGTGTGAGTAAGATAAGCGACCCTAGTGGCCGACACAAACACCGGGCCCATCTAGGAGTGGCACTGCAGTGTCACGCAGGATGGCCCTTCCAAAAAACCCTCCCCAAACAGCACATGACGCAAAGAAAAATTAAAGAAAAAAGAGGTGCAAGATGGAATTGTCCTTGGGCCCTCCCACCCACCCTTATGTTGTATAAACAGGACATGCACACTTTAACCAACCCATCATTTCAGTGACAGGGTCTGCCACACGACTGTGACTGATATGACGGGTTGGTTTGGACCCCCACCAAAAAAGAAGCAATTAATCTCTCCTTGCACAAACTGGCTCTACAGAGGCAAGATGTCCACCTCATCATCATCCTCCGATATATCATCGTGTACATCCCCCTCCTCACAGATTATCAATTCGTCCCCACTGGAATCCACCATCTCAGCTCCCTGTGTACTTTGTGGAGGCAATTGCTGCTGGTCAATGTCTCCGCGGAGGAATTGATTATAATTCATTTTAATGAACATCATCTTCTCCACATTTTCTGGATGTAACCTCGTACGCCGATTGCTGACAAGGTGAGCGGCGGCACTAAACACTCTTTCGGAGTACACACTTGTGGGAGGGCAACTTAGGTAGAATAAAGCCAGTTTGTGCAAGGGCCTCCAAATTGCCTCTTTTTCCTGCCAGTATAAGTACGGACTGTGTGACGTGCCTACTTGGATGCGGTCACTCATATAATCCTCCACCATTCTTTCAATGTTGAGAGAATCATATGCAGTGACAGTAGACGACATGTCCGTAATCGTTGTCAGGTCCTTCAGTCCGGACCAGATGTCAGCATCAGCAGTCGCTCCAGACTGCCCTGCATCACCGCCAGCGGGTGGGCTCGGAATTCTGAGCCTTTTCCTCGCACCCCCAGTTGCGGGAGAATGTGAAGGAGGAGATGTTGACAGGTCGCGTTCCGCTTGACTTGACAATTTTCGCACCAGCAGGTCTTTCAACCCCAGCAGACTTGTGTCTGCCGGAAAGAGAGATCCAAGGTAGGCTTTAAATCTAGGATCGAGCACGGTGGCCAAAATGTAGTGCTCTGATTTCAACAGATTGACCACCCGTGAATCCTTGTTAAGCGAATTAAGGGCTCCATCCACAAGTCCCACATGCCTAGCGGAATCGCTCCGTGTTAGCTCCTCCTTCAATGTCTCCAGCTTCTTCTGCAAAAGCCTGATGAGGGGAATGACCTGACTCAGGCTGGCAGTGTCTGAACTGACTTCACGTGTGGCAAGTTCAAAGGGCATCAGAACCTTGCACAACGTTGAAATCATTCTCCACTGCGCTTGAGACAGGTGCATTCCACCTCCTATATCGTGCTCAATTGTATAGGCTTGAATGGCCTTTTGCTGCTCCTCCAACCTCTGAAGCATATAGAGGGTTGAATTCCACCTCGTTACCACTTCTTGCTTCAGATGATGGCAGGGCAGGTTCAGTAGTTTTTGGTGGTGCTCCAGTCTTCTGTACGTGGTGCCTGTACGCCGAAAGTGTCCCGCAATTCTTCTGGCCACCGACAGCATCTCTTGCACGCCCCTGTCGTTTTTTAAAAAATTCTGCACCACCAAATTTAAGGTATGTGCAAAACATGGGACGTGCTGGAATTTGCCCATATTTAATGCACACACAATATTGCTGGCGTTGTCCGATGCCACAAATCCACAGGAGAGTCCAATTGGGGTAAGCCATTCTGCGATGATCTTCCTCAGTTGCCGTAAGAGGTTTTCAGCTGTGTGCGTATTCTGGAAACCGGTGATACAAAGCGTAGCCTGCCTAGGAAAGAGTTGGCGTTTGCGAGATGCTGCTACTGGTGCCGCCGCTGCTGTTCTTGTGGCGGGAGTCCATACATCTACCCAGTGGGCTGTCACAGTCATATAGTCCTGACCCTGCCCTGCTCCACTTGTCCACATGTCCGTGGTTAAGTGGACATTGGGTACAACTGCATTTTTTAGGACACTGGTGAGTCTTTTTCTGACGTCCGTGTACATTCTCGGTATCGCCTGCCTAGAGAAGTGGAACCTAGATGGTATTTGGTAACGGGGGCACACTGCCTCAATAAATTGTCTAGTTCCCTGTGAACTAACGGCGGATACCGGACGCACGTCTAACACCAACATAGTTGTCAAGGCCTCAGTTATCCGCTTTGCAGCAGGATGACTGCTGTGATATTTCATCTTCCTCGCAAAGGACTGTTGGACAGTCAATTGCTTACTGGAAGTAGTACAAGTGGGCTTACGACTTCCCCTCTGGGATGACGATCGACTCCCAGCAGCAACAACAGCAGCGCCAGCAGCAGTAGGCATTACACTCAAGGATGCATTGGAGGAATCCCAGGCAGGAGAGGACTCGTCAGAATTGCCAGTGACATGGCCTGCAGGACTATTGGCATTCCTGGGTAAGGAGGAAATTGACACTGAGGGAGTTGGTGGGGTGGTTTGCGTGAGCTTGGTTACAAGAGGAAGGGATTTACTGGTCAGTGGACTGCTTCCGCTGTCACCCAAAGTTTTTGAACTTGTCACTGACTTATTATGAATGCGCTGCAGGTGACGTATAAGGGAGGATGTTCCGAGGTGGTTAACGTCCTTACCCCTACTTATTACAGCTTGACAAAGGCAACACACGGCTTGACAAATGTTGTCCGCATTTCTGGTGAAATACTTCCACACCGAAGAGCTGATTTTTTTTGTATTTTGACCAGGCATGTCAATGGCCCTATTCCTCCCACGGACAACAGGTGTCTCCCCGGGTGCCTGACTTAAACAAACCACCTCACCATCAGAATCCTCCTGGTCAATTTCCTCCCCAGCGCCAGCAACACCCATATCCTCCTCATCCTGGTGTACTTCAACACTGACATCTTCAATCTGACTATCAGGAACTGGACTGCGGGTGCTCCTTCCAGCACTTGCAGGGGGCGTGCAAATGGTGGAAGGCGCATGCTCTTCACGTCCAGTGTTGGGAAGGTCAGGCATCGCAACCGACACAATTGGACTCTCCTTGTGGATTTGGGATTTCGAAGAACGCACAGTTCTTTGCGGTGCTTTTGCCAGCTTGAGTCTTTTCAGTTTTCTAGCGAGAGGCTGAGTGCTTCCATCCTCATGTGAAGCTGAACCACTAGCCATGAACATAGGCCAGGGCCTCAGCCGTTCCTTGCCACTCCGTGTGGTAAATGGCATATTGGCAAGTTTACGCTTCTCCTCCGACAATTTTATTTTAGGTTTTGGAGTCCTTTTTTTACTGATATTTGGTGTTTTGGATTTGACATGCTCTGTACTATGACATTGGGCATCGGCCTTGGCAGACGACGTTGCTGGCATTTCATCGTCTCGGCCATGACTAGTGGCAGCAGCTTCAGCACGAGGTGGAAGTGGATCTTGATCTTTCCCTAATTTTGGAACCTCAACATTTTTGTTCTCCATATTTTAATAGGCACAACTAAAAGGCACCTCAGGTAAACAATGGAGATGGATGGATACTAGTATACTTATGGATGGACTGCCGAGTGCCGACACAGAGGTAGCTACAGCCGTGGACTACCGTACTGTACTGTGTCTGCTGCTAATATAGACTGGATGATAATGAGATGTAGTATGTATAAAGAAGAAAGAAAAAAAAAAACCACGGGTAGGTGGTATACAATTATGGATGGACTGCCGAGTGCCGACACAGAGGTAGCTACAGCCGTGGACTACCGTACTGTGTCTGCTGCTAATATAGACTGGATGATAATGAGATGTAGTATGTATAAAGAAGAAAGAAAAAAAAAACCACGGGTAGGTGGTATACAATTATGGATGGACTGCCGAGTGCCGACACAGAGGTAGCTACAGCCGTGGACTACCGTACTGTGTCTGCTGCTAATATAGACTGGATGATAATGAGATGTAGTATGTAATGTATAAAGAAGAAAGGAAAAAAAAACCACGGGTAGGTGGTATACAATTATGGATGGACTGCCGAGTGCCGACACAGAGGTAGCTACAGCCGTGGACTACCGTACTGTACTGTGTCTGCTGCTAATATAGACTGGATGATAATGAGATGTAGTATGTATAAAGAAGAAAGAAAAAAAAAACCACGGGTAGGTGGTATACAATTATGGATGGACTGCCGAGTGCCGACACAGAGGTAGCTACAGCCGTGGACTACCGTACTGTACTGTGTCTGCTGCTAATATAGACTGGATGATAATGAGATGTAGTATGTATAAAGAAGAAAGAAAAAAAAACCACGGGTAGGTGGTATACAATTATGGATGGACTGCCGAGTGCCGACACAGAGGTAGCTACAGCCGTGAACTACCGTACTGTGTCTGCTGCTAGTATAGACTGGATGATAAATAATGATATAAAAAATATATATATATCACTACTGCAGCCGGACAGGTATATATTATATAATGACGGACCTGCTGGACACTGTCTGTCAGCAGAATTAGTTTTTTAATTTTTATAGAATAAAAAAACACCACACAAGTCACACGACGAGTGTACTTTTTCAGGCAGACAATCACAATATACTATACTGGTGGTCAGTGTGGTCAGGTCACTGGTCACAGTGGTCAGTCACACTGGCAGTGGCACTCTGGCAGCAAAAGTGTGCACTGTTTAATATGTACTCCTGGCTCCTGCTATAACCTATAACTGCTCCCCAGTCTCCCCCACAATTAAGCTGTGTGAGCACAGTCAGATATTATACATAGATGACGCAGCACACTGGGCTGAGCACAGATATGGTATGTGAGTGTGACTGAGTCACTGTGTATCGTTTTTTTCAGGCAGAGAACAAGAACAGAACGGATTATTAAATAATAATAAATTATAAAACTGCACTGGTGGTCAGGTCACTGGTCATCAGTCACTAGTATAACTCCTCCTAAGCTCCAGTAAGTAAATGAAGTGTCTCACTCTCACTCTCCTATCTATTTTAATTTCTAAACGGAGAGGACGCCAGCCACGTCCTCTCCCTATCAATCTCAATGCACGTGTGAAAATGGCCGCGACGCGCGGCTCCTTATATAGAATCCGAGTCTCGCGATAGAATCCGAGCCTCGCGAGAATCCGACAGCGTGATGATGACGTTCGGGCGCGCTCGGGTTAACCGAGCAAGGCGGGAAGATCCGAGTCGCTCGGACCCGTGTAAAAAAACATGAAGTTCGGGCGGGTTCGGATTCAGAGAAACCGAACCCGCTCATCTCTACTAAAGACCTTATTGAAATATAGGGAACAAACTTAGCAGTAGCTGAGTTTGAGAAACTTTTGAAAATATGAAAGGTTAATTTACAGAAGTGCTGATTCACACCAATATATGATAAAGAACTTAGGGGTCTATTCATGAAGCAGTGAAAAGGGTGGATAAGTGATCCAGTGGAGAAGTTGCCCATGGCAACCAATCAGCATTGAAGTAACATTTATAATTTGCATACTCTACGATTGTACGGAGCAGCTGATTGGTTGCCATAGGCAACTTCTCCACAGGCTCACTTCTCCACTCTTTTCACTGCTTCATGAATAGACCCCTTAAGACCTTATTCAGAGATGGAAGCAGATCGCTTCATATACAGCCAGATCTGCGTCCATCTACTCAGATTGTGAAGGCCGCCCAGCACAGGGCAAGGCCAATCAGCATGTGTGAAGGGCCGCCACCCACGGACAGTTTGCCGCCATTTTTTTAATCGGAGTGACTGCATGTGACGTCACGCAGCTGCCCCGAATACGCTCCCAGCCCACCCCCATTTTGCCGTCAGGCCCCCACCAATGCCGCATCACCGCCCCGTGAACGCCCATCGCTGTCAATCTTCTTACGGCCACATCCAGGAAGGAGAAGGGTCTCACACGCACACATTGAGTGTGCGCAGACCAAATGGATGCAACTAGAAATGTACCTGTGGTCCTCCAGCTATAATTAAAGTTCAATAGCACCACACAGAGTCCACTTTGTCTGCTGGGACTTGTAGTGCTATAGTAGCCCCTGACAAGTCAAATGTATTTGTTTTATTAACAGTTTATATAGCGCAGCATATTCCATTACGCTTTATAACTAAATTACTGTTTATATACTGTATATACGCTGCTCAAAAAAATAAAGGGAACACTTAAACAACACATCCTAGATCTGAATGAATGAAATATTCTTATTAAATACTTTGTTCTTTACATAGTTGAATGTGCTGACAACAAAATCACACAAAAATTATCAATGGAAATCAAATTTATTAACCCATGGAGGTCTGGATTTGGAGTCACACTCAAAATTAAAGTGGAAAAACACACTACAGGCTAATCCAACTTTGATGTAATGTCCTTAAAACAAGTAAAAATGAGGCTCAGTAGTGTGTGTGGCCTCCACGTGCCTGTATGACCTCCCTACAACGCCTGGGCATGCTCCTGATGAGGTGGCGGATGGTCTCCTGAGGGATCTCCTCCCAGACCTGGACTAAAGCATCCGCCAACTCCTGGACAGTCTGTTGTGCAATGTGGCGTTGGTGGATGGAGCCAGATGTGCTCAATTGGATTCAGGTCTGGGGAACAGGCGGGCCAGTCCATAGCATCAATGCCTTCGTCTTGCAGGAACTGCTGACACGCTCCAGCCACATGAGGTCTAGCATTGTCTTGCATTAGGAGGAACCCAGGGCCAACCGCACCAGCATATGGTCTCACAAGGGGTCTGAGGATCTCATCTCGGTACCTAATGGCAGTCAGGCTACCTCTGGCGAGCACATGGAGGGCTGTGCGGCCCCCCAAAGAAATGCCACCCCACACCATTACTGACCCACTGCCAAACCGGTCATGCTGGAGGATGTTGCAGGCAGCAGAACATTCTCCTTGGCGTCTCCAGACTCTGTCACGTCTGTCACATGTGCTCAGTGAGAACCTGCTTTCATCTGTGAAGAGCACAAGGCGCCAGTGGCGAATTTGCCAATCTTGGTGTTCTCTGGCAAATCTCAAACATCCTGCACGGTGTTGGGCTGTAAGCACAACCCCCACCTGTGGACGTCGGGCCCTCATACCACCCTCATGGAGTCTGTTTCTGATCGTTTGAGTAGACACATGCACATTTGTGGCTTGCTGGAGGTCATTTTGCAGGGCTCTGGCAGTGCTCCTCCTGTTCCTCCTTGCACAAAGGCGGAGGTAGCTGTCCTGCTGCAGGGTAGTTGCCCTCCTACGGCCTCCTCCAGGTCTCCTGATGTGCTGGCCTGTCTCCTGGTAGCGCCTCCATGCTCTGGACACTACGCTGGCAGACACAGCAAACCTTCTTGCCACAGCTCGCATTGATGTGCCATCCTGGATGAGCTGCACTACCTGAGCCACTTGTGTGGGTTGTAGACTCCGTCTCATGCTACCACTAGAGTGAAAGCACCGCCAGCTTTCAAAAGTGACCAAAACATCAGCCAGAAAGCATAGGAGCTAAGAAGTGGTCTGTGGTCACCACCTGCAGAACAACTCCTTTATTGGGGGTGTCTTGCTAATTGCCTATAATTTCAACCTGTTGTCTATTCCATTTGCACAACAGCATTTGAAATTGATTGTCAATCAGTGTTGCTTCCTAAGTGGACAGTTTGATTTCACAGAAGTGTGATTGACTTGGGAGTTACATTGTGTTGTTTAAGTGTTCCCTTTATTTTTTTGAGCAGTGTATATATATATATATATTGTAAATAGGGTGTGACTGGAGTGTCAGTGGACAGTGAGCGGAACCAGTAAGATAGATAATTATGCAGTCTGTGGAGGCATTATGTCTGTCATTCTTAGGACTGGACATGAGGGGGCTCTTGACTGGCGGACATGCAGGGTGCTCTAAGGCACATAAAGGCAGCATATGTTTTTTTCCCTGTCAGGGTCAAATGTGTATGTTTTCTTTTTTCTCTGTTAGGTCCAATGCAAGTTTTATTTTTTTGTGGGGGCCAATGTGCATTGTCTTTTCCCTGTAAGGGCCACTGTGTGTGTGTGTTTTTTTCCCTACGGGGGCCAATGTGTGGGTTTTTTTCCTATTGGGACCAATGTGTGGGGTCTTTTTCCTTGTCTGGGACAATGTTTTTTTTTTGTTACGATGGGGCAATGTGTGTGTGTGTGTGTGTGTGTGTGTGTGTGTGTTTTTTCCTTGCAGGGCAAATGTGTGTGTGTGTGTGTGTGTGTGTGTGTGTGTGTGTGTGTGTGTGTGTGTGTGTGTGTGTGTGTGTGTGTGTTTTCCCTGCTGAGGCCAGTGTGTGTGTGTGTGTGTGTGTGTGTGTGTGTGTGTGTGTGTGTGTGTGTGTGTGTGTGTTTTCCCTGTGAGTGCCAATTAGTGTATGTATTTTTCCCTATGGGGGCCAATTAATTTTTGTTTTTTTCCCCCTAAGGGCCAGTGTGTGGTTTTTTCCCGGGGGCCAATGCCTGTGCAACATGGTTTTATCCAATTGCTAACTTTTTTTGTTTGCTAACAAACCTGAATAACCCCCCATATTTTAAATAAGATGGGAAATTGAGGAAAGAGTAGCACAATGGAAGAAAAAGTAGCAAAATAGAGAAAAAAAGTATCAAAATTGAGGAAAATGTACACCACAGGAATTACTTCAGGTGTCTCAAGCCATACAGAGGAAAATGTATAGGTGTATAGGGACACGACATCTGTACATGTTGCTTCTTATATATGGAATTGTCCTCTGATATTTTGCTTATTGAACCTTGAATGGAATTCATATGAACTTTATACTATTCATACCATGCTCGTTTTTGGGCTGTCAACTACTGTATACAGCAAATATAGACACAGATTGATTTTACAGGGTAAGAAATGGCTTGTACCTTGAAATCTGATAGGAGACCATTAGGCGCACTTGCGCAAATAAAAAAAAATCCAGGCCTATAATTTATTTAGGTCTGCAAATTACCCCTGTTGACATGTTTTCAAGTGGAAAATAAGTCAAGCATAGAACAATCAGCATTAGTTGTCTACCATCAGTTTAATAATGTTTCTGAGTATGATGAACTGTCGTTTAGTGATTTATTTGTATCTCCCCAGTTTAGTCTGTAAGATAGAGCAAGTATTGGAGAGACAGTGGCCATATGCATGTAGGGTAAATGAAGGGTCTTCTAAAATTCTCTGTAGTACCTCTATGTAAAAGTTTAGTGATCTGCAACTAAGAATGTCATTGTGCCATTATGAATGCATTGATTCAAATTCTTTATATTCAGAAATATTGACAAATAAACTCCTAGATGTGTAGCAATTAAATTGAAAGTAAGCGATTTTAGTGATAAACAAGAGACTATTGATGCAATATAAAGTTAAAAGCATTCGTAATGGATGCAAATTGACAATACTGGATCTGAATTTGGGTCCAGCTTTTACTTTTATTCAGTGCACACATCAATTTATCAAATTATAGCTAAAATGCAAGTTGCATCTTGCTAAAAACGATGCAACTTTCGTAATTATTTGTGTAAGTTTTCTTTTGTGACTAGGATTTGATGACTTAGAGCCTGATTCAGAGGAGCATGCTAAGTGCACGCAATGCCGATGTTTACGATATTGGCCCATGTTGGGTATACTGTGCATGTATCCGAGTTGCAGAGCAACTCACCCCAATGGTTACCACTCTGAGACGCAGATCGAAATTACATGCAGAGAGATAGGCTTTCAGTGTGCAATCCTGGGAGGCAAAAGAGATATTGGCTAGCCAGATGTGGTCAACAATTGCATCTAAAGACACAGTTGCACTGACAGTCTCGAACTGGGACACGAAGGGCCCACTGGGGGAATGCAGTGGTAGGAGCCCATGCAGAGCTGCTATCAGAAATTGTGTGGCCTGGGACTGACAAAATAGGCAGCCCCCCCCCTCCCGAATTTTTTTTTAGAAAAAAGAAAAAACATAAATAAATATATATATTCATTATCATGTTACTCCAATAGTCCTATAAAGCATCTGAGTACAGCACATATATAAATATATAATATAGTACAAATACAGATAATATCACTGTGTGCAATCAAATCCAACTAAAGATAAAAACAAACCCAAACAGATATGTTAATGCACATCTCCCCAACTTGTATCTATCAGACACGGAGCCGGCCGGCGGCTATGTTCCACTCCTCCTCCACTACCTGTCAGTGGAACGCACAGCTCGCCCTCTATCCGCGCCAGCCGGAACCTAATGTATTAGGCTGCGTGTGCTCCACTCATCCCCAACTACCTGTCAGTGGAACGCACAGCCTGCCCTCTATCCACGCCAGCCGGAAGCTAATGTACTAGGCTGCGTGTGCTCCACTCCTCCTCCACTACCTGTCAGTCGAACACAAAGACCGCCCTCTATCCGCGCCAGCCGGAAGCTAATGTACTATGCTGCGTGCGCTTCGCTCATACTCCACTACCTGTCAGTGTGTGTTATTACTGTGAAAGCACCTACACTACCGGCGGGTGGACGGCGGCATGAGCGGCCAGGGCCCTCTCCTCTCTATTAGAGAGGCCAAGCCCGGGACAGCTGTACCCGCAGCACCCCCTTGATGGCGAGCCTGTGCCCATGTTTAGGGCATGGCCTGTCTCCAGAGGGGATGTAGGCAGCCAGTGCACGCATGATAGTTTATCAGATTAATAACAGCAATGCACTTTAGAAAATACACCTTAGTCCTCTGCAGTATAAGGTAACATATGTATAATGTATAATTCAATTACATAGTCTGGAACCTGATCCATAGAGAAGGAGGAGAAAGGGGGGCCCAGACAGTGGGGCCCACCAGGGGTTTCCCCTGTACCCCTGTGCACTGGCGTATCTAAAATGGGTGCAGTTTGTGCAGTGCACACGGGCCCCTGGGTCCAGAGAGGGCCGACGCCGCACAAACTGCACCCTTTTCTTCTAAATAATTACTTTTCTGGTGTCCGAGTGTGGGTCCCCTCCTCTCCCAAGTCCCGTAGCCGGCAGCAGCAGCACTGTTAGTGCTCTGTCTGAGCACTAGCACAGTGCCAGAGTCTACAGCGCATGCGCAGGACTCCAAAAAAATGGGCCACACCTGGAGACTGCACACAGGTCCCCTCCTCTCTAGATACACCCCTGCCCCTGTGGGCCAGTCCAACCCTGTGCACTGACACCGTAGGCAAATGCGGGAGGGGGGGGGGAGGTCCGGCAACCTCCTTTTGGCAAGTAGCTTAAATTATGACAATAGCAACGGTATATAGTACAATTGCTACAGCTTTTGCCACAACATGCAGTTTAAGGGACAGATCAGAGCTGCTGCACGTAGTGCAGTGATAGCAACTTCTTATATCAAGTTTGCTGTGTGTGTGGATCTGAACCCTCAATCAGTGCACTGGACCAGAGAGTAGCTGTCAGGAAGAAGAGACAGTTGCCTTACCATGAGGTGAGAGAATGTGTGCTTAGAAAGTGCAGAACTGAACTGGTTCTATTATGTTTGTGTATTTGTTATGGTATGTTTATCCTTTAGCCCTCACTCACTCAATAACTTATCACTAATTCTCTTACTTCCTGATATGTTAGGAAGCTGAAACTTTACATACGTATTCTTCAGGTGAAACATAGGAAAATGACATAATTGGAATTTTAATAAACCTCTCCTAAGCAGATGAAAAGAGGGTTGACATAATGATAACGCCCAAACAGACAATCGGATTATCAAAATTTGGATTGCACCTCCAGTGTGTAGAATTTAATAGACTACAAAAATGTGACAGCACTCAATCAATCACTCACTCACTCACTCACTGACTCATCACTAATTCTCTTACTTCCCGATATGTTAGGAAGATGAAATTTAACATTGGTATTCTGAAGGTGGGACCAGAGGTGTAGCTAGGTGCCATGGTGCCCGGAGCAAGAGTATGTTTTGGCGCCTCCCATCCCCTGTACTGAATTGGGGGCTTGGCCCACATGTGGTGGCATGTTACACTTAGAAAGAAACAATATTTAAAAATCCTAAATTGGTGACATGGCCGGTTCTAGACCATGTGGAGCTCAGGGCAAAAGTTTCCTTTGGGTGCCCCCCATGTTTTAAATAGGGTCAGTGCTTGTCGAAGATATCAATATAGAGGTATGGCTTCATTAGGAGGGATCAGTACTAAATCCCGCTGGACGGGATCCCGGCGGTCGAAATACCAACGCCGGAATCCTGACCACACAATCCCAACAGGGGTGGCGGGCGGAATGCGGCCCCTTGCGGGCACGGTGCCTCGTTACGCTGAGCATACTATTATATTCTCCCTCTATGGGTGTCGTGGACACCCATGGAGGGAGAATATGTCGGGATTGTGCTGGTCGGGATTCCGGCGTCGGTATTTCGACCGCCGGGATCCCGTCCAGCGGGATCTTGACCGCCTCCCCATTAGGAAGGTGTGTGGCCACAGTATAGTACCAATTCACATTACACCGCACAGTAGTGTCTGTTAATCATGTTACGCCACACAGTAGAGCCCCTTATACATGTTACACTATGGTTGAGACCCTTATACACAGTACACTATGGTTGTGCCCCTTGTACACATTACACCATGGTAGAGCCGCTATGAAAGTAGCTGTATTTAACTATTTACTTGTTTAATTCAAATAAATTAAAAACACTATATATATGTCCCGACTGACCTGAACTCACAACCCCCCAATTCCTCAATGAAAATAAAGCCCTAAATGTAATCACCCCACAAACTTGAAATCCCCCAAACTCCCACTGAAAATAATGCACCAAAATTTCCCCCCTCCCCGACTTGATAATCCCTCAAAGCCTCAATTAAAATAATACCCTATAACTGCCATCCCAGACCTGATAATCCCGGTGTGCTTCAATGAAAATGATATCCCAGAATTGCTTGCCTCTCTCTGAAGCAGCCGGGGCACAAAGAGTTGCTGCAGCAGCTGCTGCAGAGAGAGGAGCTGCGGCAGATAGAGGTGCTACAGCAGCCAGGGCAGAGAGAGGTTCTGCAGAAGCCTGGGCAGAGAGAGCTGCTGCAGCAGCTAGGGCGAGAGAGCTACTGCAGAGTGCAGACAGGAAAGAGAGAGGTGCTGCAGCAGCAGAGGTGCTGCAGCAGCGGAGGCAGATAGTGGTGTTGCAGGACAAAAGTAACCCTGTTGCACAGTCTCCAAGTCTGAGTCAGTGTGTGCCACATCTAATTCTCCTCCTCCTGCTGCCAGTACAGTGGCCCGGAGGAAGGTAGTGACTGGCAGAGCGCCCTTTAACTCTTTTGTCGCCCGGAGCTCGCGCTCCACTGGAGCCACCCTCGCTACACCCCTGGGTGGGACATAGGAAAACTACATAATTAGAATTTTTATAAAACTTCCCTAAAGGGATGAAATGGGGGTTGACATAATTACCGATACATGGCTTGCGTTGTATGAACGATAACGCCCAATGGGAGAATCAGATCAAAATGTGTATTGCATTTCTTTCCAGTGTGTAGAATTTAATAAACTACAGAAATGTGAAAGCCCTCACTCACTTACTGACTGACTCATCACTAATTCTCTTATTTTCCGATATGTTAGGACGATGAAATGTAACATAGGTATTCTGCAGGTGGGAAAAAGAAAAACTACATAATTAGAATTTTAATAAACGTTCCCTAAGGAGATAAACAGGGGGTTGATATAATGACATCATTACCGATGTGTGGCTTGCGCTTGGGCATTATCGATAACACCCAAACAGACAATCGGATCAAAATTTGGATTGCACTTCCGGTGTGTAGAATTTAATAAACTACAAAAATGGTCCTGTCACTTTTTATCGTATCTGCTACAGGTGCTCCTCGGGTAACAACAACCAGAGCCATAACCAGAGCCCGGCCGCCGGCATACCATACTACACCCAGCTCAATGAATAGAGTGTCTTACTGCAATGCCACAGGCAATGGGTTCGAATCCCGTGTATGTAAGCATCTTGAAATGTAATAATGGACAGTGTGACTGAATAACAAAGGAATCTTGAGTTGAGTTCATGAATGTTGTATAGGTATTAGCTAGAGATGAACAGGTTCGGTTCTCAGAGAACCGAACCCTACCGGACTTCACGTCACGAGCCCGGATCCGAGTCAGGCTCAGGTTTTTCCGCCTGACTAGGAAACCAGAACGAGGCAAAACGTCATCATCCCGCTGACGGATTTGGATTCCATATAAGGAGCCGCGCGTTGCGGTTATTTTCACTCCAGTCTTGGAGAGTGTAGTGAGAGGATGTGTCTCTGTCCTCAGTGTCTGTGTGGGTGGGAAAATGGGGTGGCGATTCTAGTGCTGTCTTGTGCTGCTCAGTCCAGTGTAGTCAGTGTCTTATGCTGCATCGGTCCAGCCAGTCACAGTGTTGGTGTCCTCTGCTGCTATATGTCCCCAGTGCTGCTGGCTGCTGTATAAGTCCCTTGCAATTTTGCTGTGTTGTCTGCATCAGGCCAGGGGTAGTGTCTCTATTATGCACCATCAGTCCAGTGACCAGTCACAGTGGTGGTGTCCTCTGCTGCCATATATCCAGTGTTGCTGGCGTATAATACCAGTGATATTGGTGTAAAATTCCCGTGATACTGGCATATAATTACAGTGATATTGACGTATAATTCTCGGGATACTGGCGTATAATTCCTGTGATATTGGCGTATAATTCCAGTGATATTGCCATATAATTCCCGTGATACTGGCGTATAATTAGTGATGAGCGGGTTCGGTTTCTCGGAAACCAACCCCCCCGAACTTCACCTTGTTTACACGGGTCCGAGGCAGGTTCGAACCTTCCCGCCTTGCTCGGCTAACCCGAGCGCGCCCGAACGTCATCATCCCGCTGTCGGATTCTCGCGAGATTCGGATTCTATATAAGCAGCCGCACGTCGCCGCCATTTTCTCACTCGTGCATTGGAGATGATAGGGAGAGGACGTGGCTGGCGTCCTCTCCGTTTATTGTAGAACTAGAGAAGTTGATTGGTTTATTGCTTTTGCTTAATTGTGGGGAGGATTGGGGAGCAGCTGTTAGGAGGAGGAGTACAGTGCAGAGTTTTGCTGATAACTTAAGTGACCACAAGTTTTTTTATCCGTTCTCTGCCTGAAAAAAACGCTCCATACCATATCTGTGCTCAGTGTGCTGCATAATATATCTGTGCTGAGTGCTTACACTGCTTAATTGTGGGGACTGGGTAGCAGCTATAGCAGGAGTAAAGTGCAGAGTTTTGCTGACAGTGACCACCAGTATACGTTGTCTGCCTGAAAAACACTCCATATCTGTGCTCAGTGTGCTGCTTTATTGTGGGGACTGGGGACCACCAGTATAATTAATATTATATAGGAGGAATACAGTGCAGAGTGCACTGCTGTACCTACCTCTGTGTCGTCATCCATTAAGTATACTATCCATCTACATTCTATACCTGTGGTGCATTTTAGACAGTTTTGCAGTTTGCTGACAGTGTCCACCAGTATACTATATATATACTTATAGCAGTACGGTAGGCCACTGCTGTACTACCTACCTCTGTGTCGTCACTCGTCATCCATTAAGTATACTATCCATCTACATTCTATACCTGTGGTGCATTTTAGACAGTTTTGCAGTTTGCTGACAGTGTCCATCAGTATACTATATATATACTTATAGCAGTACGGTAGGCCACTGCTGTACTACCTACCTCTGTGTCGTCACTCGTCATCCATTAAGTATACTATCCATCTACATTCTATACCTGTGGTGCATTTTAGACAGTTTTGCAGTTTGCTGACAGTGTCCACCAGTATACTATATATATATATACTTATAGCAGTACGGTAGGCCACTGCTGTATTACCTACCTCTGTGTCGTCACTCGTCATCCATTAAGTATACTATCCATCTACATTCTATACCTGTGGTGCATTTTAGACAGTTTTGCAGTTTGCTGACAGTGTCCACCAGTATACTATATATATACTTATAGCAGTACGGTAGGCCACTGCTGTACTACCTACCTCTGTGTCGTCACTCGTCATCCATTAAGGATACTATCCATCTACATTCTATACCTGTGGTGCATTTTAGACAGTTTTGCAGTTTGCTGACAGTGTCCACCAGTATACTATATATATACTTATAGCAGTACGGTAGGCCACTGCTGTACTACCTACCTCTGTGTCGTCACTCGTCATCCATTAAGTGTCACCGGGTATCTGGACGCCATTACTTACCCTTCAGATGCCTCCTAAGGCTGGCTCAGCGTTCCAGGACCGGATCCCATCTGTTATACTGATATCCACATTCCTGCCTCCTCTCCTGTCACTCTGAGACGCGGTCACCGCGGCGCCATGTTACATCCGGAATGGCGTCTCCCGCGGCCTCCGCCGCTGTCCCTGAGTTTCTGCATGCAGAGTGTCAGAGTGGCGATTACATCAGCCGCGGCCTCCGCTGTGCCCGCGTGGTTTAGATGTGCACTTATCAGTCTGGCGTCTCCTATCTCCTGTGGCCGGCGCCGCCATTGCTGTTTTAATTCCCACATGGATTACAAACCAAACTTCCCTCCAAGTGTCTGCATGGGCGCAGCCATCTTGGATTCTGTCATCTGTTCATTTCCACCAATCTGCTGTCTGCATTGTTAATCTGCATAATTGCCTAGCCAATCCCTTCCTTGCTGCAGGTATAAATATTCTGTGCCTGAGCAAGGAAGGCGTCAGTGCTTTGGTTGTCAAACCTAGTTCCAGTTTGTCTCTCTCCTGTGGTTGTTTTCCAGGTTCCAGCTCCTATCTCCACACTTCCACTAAAGAGACCCGCACCAGCATTTCCACCTGCGGTGTAGCCTGACTCTCCTATCCATTTGGATTCATCTGCTTCCAGCTATAGATCCACCTGCTTACAGCAATCAGCTTCCAGCAGAGGTCAGCTCTTCTTAAAGTGCCGGTACCCTTTTCTGCAGATTATCATTTATCACCGGCATTATTATTTCACCGCTCTCAAGCTCCAAACATCACTTCATATTGCATCGCTCTTAAGCTACATTTATCATTTAACTGGTTCCAGCCAGTATCCACTCCGTGCCAACATCAGTCTGGTTCCAGCCAGTACCCACAGCAGCCGTTTTATCCACAGCAGCCCAGCTTTTCCTGGAACACCAGCTGGTACGATCCTGGGCTATCTCCATTGCTACAGTCGGGCCTGGTAAGGACTTTCCAACTAGAAGATTATAAGAACTATCTCACACTACCAGAGCCCTGTGGCCCTTGCCACCCTGTAGAACCCAGGAACTGTATTTATCCTCTGCTGATTTTTATGTTTTCTTTTACTGCTGCTGTGTTACGGAGTTTGTCATAAATAAACATCATTGACTTTTACCCTGGTTGTCGTGTTCATGCCTTCGGGCATTTCTTCTACATGTTACTTACATGTCTAGGGGTCTGATACAACCTCCCAGGTTCTGTTACATCTCAGCCCCTACAACTGAGGCTGCCTCCCGTCAGCTCAGGCCCTCAGTTGTGACAGTAAGCACTGACCATATGAATCCAGCCGGAGACCAGGATCAAGCGGCCAGGCCGATGCAAGAACTGGCAGCCCGACTTGAACATCAGGAGGCTGCACAGGGCCACATCATCTGCTGTCTCCAGGATCTCTCTACTCGGCTGGATGAGATTCAGACAACCCTCCGTGGATCAGACGCGTCCGGTGCGTCAACCACAGTGACTCCAGCTATAACCCCACCCACCTTACCCATTTCTGCTCCACGTCTTCATCTTCCAACGCCAGCAAAATTTGACGGATCTCCAAGATTCTGCAGGGGATTTCTCAACCAGTGTGAGATTCAGTTTGAGCTACAACCTGGCAATTTTCCCAGTGACCGTACAAAAATTGCCTACATTATCTCTCTTCTCAGTGGCTCAGCCCTTGATTGGGCATCACCGTTATGGGAGAGGTCCGACACCCTGCTATCTTCCTACACTGCATTCGTGTCAACATTCAGGCGTATCTTCGACGAGCCAGGCCGGGTAACTTCAGCTTCATCTGAGATTCTCCGTTTACGCCAGGGATCACGTACTGTAGGACAATATCTTATACAGTTTCAGATCCTGGCATCCGAACTGGCATGGAACAACGAGGCCCTGTATGCTGCATTCTGGCATGGCTTATCTGAGCGTATTAAAGATGAGTTAGCTACCAGAGACTTACCTTCCAAGTTAGATGAGCTAATCTCACTCTGCACGAAAGTTGATTTACGTTTCAGAGAGAGAGCAACTGAGCGTGGAAGATCATCTGCTCCAAAATCTTCTGCTCCTCCTCCTCGCCAACTGTCACCATCTAAAGACGAGCCCATGCAAATTGGCCGTTCCCGTTTAACTCCTGCTGAGCGCCGAAGACGTCTCTCTGAGTCTCTTTGTCTTTACTGTGCAGCTCCGTCTCACACCATCAATGCCTGCCCCGAACGTCCGGGAAAACTCCAAACCCTAGCTCGCCCAGGAGAGGGCCGGCTAGGAGTAATGATCTCCTCTCCACCTCCTCATGATTGTAATCTCCCAGTGTCGCTCCAAATTGCTCAACGTTACCGGAACGTCATTGCCCTCCTTGATTCCGGAGCAGCTGGGAACTTTATTACCGAAGCCTATGTTAAACGGTGGTCCCTACCCACCGAGAGACTTCCTTCGTCCATTTCCTTAACTGCCGTGGATGGCAGCAAGATTTTTGATGCAGTTATTTCTCTAAGGACTCTACCAGTTCGTCTGAGAGTGGGAGTTCTTCATTCTGAATTTATTTCTTTTTTAGTGATTCCAAGAGCCACACATCCTGTGGTCCTGGGCCTTCCATGGCTCCGTCTTCACAATCCATCTATTGATTGGACGACTACGCAGATTCTGGCATGGGGTCCCTCCTGTGCTGAGACATGTTTGTTTAAAGTATTGCCTGTCTGTTCTTCCTCCCCCAGGTCGTCTGATGTTCCACCTCCTCCATATCAAGATTTCACGGATGTGTTCAGTAAAGCCTCTGCTGATATCCTTCCTCCTCATAGAGAATGGGACTGCCCGATTGATCTCGTTCCAGGGAAGGTTCCACCTCGAGGCCGAACTTACCCGTTGTCTCTGCCTGAGACGCATTCCATGGAGGAATACATTAAAGAGAACCTAGCAAAGGGGTTCATTCGACCTTCCTCTTCTCCAGCCGGCGCAGGCTTCTTTTTTGTAAAGAAAAAATATGGTGGTCTGCGGCCGTGCATTGACTACAGAGGTCTGAACGACATTACCATCAAGAACCGCTATCCACTACCCCTGATTACTGAGCTCTTTGATAGAGTCAGCGGAGCTACCATCTTTACAAAGCTGGACTTGAGAGGTGCATACAATCTCATCCGGATCCGTGAGGGTGACGAGTGGAAGACCGCCTTTAACACCCGTGACGGACATTATGAGTACCTGGTCATGCCCTTCGGATTGAGCAATGCTCCAGCTGTCTTCCAGCATTTTGTCAATGAGATCTTCAGAGACATTTTATACCGTCATGTCGTGGTCTATCTAGATGATATCCTCATTTTTGCCAACAATTTAGAGGAACATCGTTTTTGGGTAAAAGAGGTTCTGTCTAGAGATGAGCGGGTTCGGTTTCTCTGAATCCGAACCCGCACGAACTTCATGTTTTTTTTCACGGGTCCGAGCGACTCGGATCTTCCCGCCTTGCTCGGTTAACCCGAGCGCGCCCGAACGTCATCATGACGCTGTCGGATTCTCGCGAGACTCGGATTCTATATAAGGAGCCGCGCGTCGCCGCCATTTTCACACGTGCATTGAGATTGATAGGGAGAGGACGTGGCTGGCGTCCTCTCCATTTAGATTAGAAGAGAGAGAGAGAGAGAGATTGACCTGATTTACTGGAGCTTAGGAGTACTGTAGAACTGTAGAGAGTGCAGAGTTTACTAGTGACTGACCACAGTGACCACCAGACAGTGCAGTTTTATTTAATATATCCGTTCTCTGCCTGAAAAAAACGATACACAGTGACTCAGTCACATACCATATCTGTGTGCACTGCTCAGCCCAGTGTGCTGCATCATCTATGTATATATCTGACTGTGCTCAGCTCACACATCTTATAATTGTGGGGGAGACTGGGGAGCACTGCAGTGCCAGTTATAGGTTATAGCAGGAGCCAGGAGTACATATTATTATTAAAATTAAACAGTGCACACTTTTGCTGCAGGAGTGCCACTGCCAGTATGACTGACCAGTGACCTGACCACACTGACCACCAGTATAGTTAGTAGTATAGTATACTATATTGTGATTGCCTGAAAAAGTTAAACACTCGTATCTGACTGTGCTCAGCTCACACATCTTATAATTGTGGGGGAGACTGGGGAGCACTGCAGTGCCAGTTATAGGTTATAGCAGGAGCCAGGAGTACATATTATTATTAAAATTAAACAGTGCACACTTTTGCTGCAGGAGTGCCACTGCCAGTGTGACTGACCAGTGACCTGACCACACTGACCACCAGTATAGTTAGTAGTATAGTATACTATATTGTGATTGCCTGAAAAAGTTAAACACTCGTCGTGTGACTTCACTTGTGTGCTGTTTTTTTTTTTATTCTATAAAAAACTCATTCTGCTGACAGACAGTGTCCAGCAGGTCCGTCATTATATAATATATACCTGTCCGGCTGCAGTAGTGATATATATATATTTTTTATATCATTATTTATCATCCAGTCGCAGCAGACACAGTACGGTAGTTCACGGCTGTAGCTACCTCTGTGTCGGCACTCGGCAGTCCGTCCATAATTGTATACCACCTACCCGTGGTTTTTTTTCTTTCTTCTTTATACATACATACTACTACTACATCTCTTTATCAACCAGTCTATATTAGCAGCAGACACAGTACAGTACGGTAGTCCACGGCTGTAGCTACCTCTGTGTCGGCACTCGGCAGTCCGTCCATAATTGTATACCACCTACCCGTGGTTTTTTTTCTTTCTTCTTTATACATACATACTACTACTACTACATCTCTTTATCAACCAGTCTATATTAGCAGCAGACACAGTACAGTACGGTAGTCCACGGCTGTAGCTACCTCTGTGTCGGCACTGGGCAGTCCGTCCATAATTGTATACCACCTACCCGTGGTTTTTTTTTCTTTCTTCTTTATACATACATACTACTACTACATCTCTTTATCAACCAGTCTATATTAGCAGCAGACACAGTACAGTACGGTAGTCCACGGCTGTAGCTACCTCTGTGTCGGCACTGGGCAGTCCGTCCATAATTGTATACCACCTACCCGTGGTTTTTTTTTCTTTCTTCTTTATACATACATACTACTACTACTACATCTCTTTATCAACCAGTCTATATTAGCAGCAGACACAGTACAGTACGGTAGTCCACGGCTGTAGCTACCTCTGTGTCGGCACTGGGCAGTCCGTCCATAATTGTATACCACCTACCCGTGGTTTTTTTTTCTTTCTTCTTTATACATACATACTACTACTACATCTCTTTATCAACCAGTCTATATTAGCAGCAGACACAGTACAGTACGGTAGTCCACGGCTGTAGCTACCTCTGTGTCGGCACTGGGCAGTCCGTCCATAATTGTATACCACCTACCCGTGGTTTTTTTTTCTTTCTTCTTTATACATACATACTACTACTACATCTCTTTATCAACCAGTCTATATTAGCAGCAGACACAGTACAGTACGGTAGTCCACGGCTGTAGCTACCTCTGTGTCGGCACTGGGCAGTCCGTCCATAATTGTATACCACCTACCCGTGGTTTTTTTTTCTTTCTTCTTTATACATACATACTACTACTACATCTCTTTATCAACCAGTCTATATTAGCAGCAGACACAGTACAGTACGGTAGTCCACGGCTGTAGCTACCTCTGTGTCGGTACTCGGCAGTCCGTCCATAATTGTATACCACCTACCCGTGTTTTTTTTTTCTTTCTTCTTTATACATACATACTACTACTACATCTCTTTATCAACCAGTCTATATTAGCAGCAGACACAGTACAGTACGGTAGTCCACGGCTGTAGCTACCTCTGTGTCGGCACTCGGCAGTCCATCCATAATTGTATACTAGTATCCATCCATCTCCATTGTTTACCTGAGGTGCCTTTTAGTTGTGCCTATTAAAATATGGAGAACAAAAATGTTGAGGTTCCAAAATTAGGGAAAGATCAAGATCCACTTCCACCTCGTGCTGAAGCTGCTGCCACTAGTCATGGCCGAGACGATGAAATGCCAGCAACGTCGTCTGCCAAGGCCGATGCCCAATGTCATAGTACAGAGCATGTCAAATCCAAAACACCAAATATCAGTAAAAAAAGGACTCCAAAACCTAAAATAAAATTGTCGGAGGAGAAGCGTAAACTTGCCAATATGCCATTTACCACACGGAGTGGCAAGGAACGGCTGAGGCCCTGGCCTATGTTCATGGCTAGTGGTTCAGCTTCACATGAGGATGGAGGCACTCAGCCTCTCGCTAGAAAAATGAAAAGACTCAAGCTGGCAAAAGCAGTAGCACCGCAAAGAACTGTGCGTTCTTCGAAATCCCAAATCCACAAGGAGAGTCCAATTGTGTCGGTTGCGATGCCTGACCTTCCCAACACTGGACGTGAAGAGCATGCGCCTTCCACCATTTGCACGCCCCCTGCAAGTGCTGGAAGGAGCACCCGCAGTCCAGTTCCTGATAGTCAGATTGAAGATGTCAGTGTTGAAGTACACCAGGATGAGGAGGATATGGGTGTTGCTGGCGCTGGGGAGGAAATTGACCAGGAGGATTCTGATGGTGAGGTGGTTTGTTTAAGTCAGGCACCCGGGGAGACACCTGTTGTCCGTGGGAGGAATATGGCCGTTGACATGCCTGGTGAAAATACCAAAAAAATCAGCTCTTCGGTGTGGAAGTATTTCACCAGAAATGCGGACAACAGGTGTCAAGCCGTGTGTTCCCTTTGTCAAGCTGTAATAAGTAGGGGTAAGGACGTTAACCACCTCGGAACATCCTCCCTTATACGTCACCTGCAGCGCATTCATAATAAGTCAGTGACAAGTTCAAAAACTTGGGCCGACAGCGGAAGCAGTCCACTGACCAGTAAATCCCTTCCTCTTGTAACCAAGCTCACGCAAACCACCCCACCAACTCCCTCAGTGTCAATTTCCTCCTTCCCCAGGAATGCCAATAGTCCTGCAGGCCATGTCACTGGCAATTCTGACGAGTCCTCTCCTGCCTGGGATTCCTCCGATGCATCCTTGCGTGTAATGCCTACTGCTGCTGGCGCTGCTGTTGTTGCTGCTGGGAGTCGATGGTCATCCCAGAGGGGAAGTCGTAAGCCCACTTGTACTACTTCCAGTAAGCAATTGACTGTCCAACAGTCCTTTGCGAGGAAGATGAAATATCACAGCAGTCATCCTGTTGCAAAGCGGATAACTGAGTCCTTGACAACTATGTTGGTGTTAGACGTGCGTCCGGTATCCGCCGTTAGTTCACAGGGAACTAGACAATTTATTGAGGCAGTGTGCCCCCATTACCAAATACCATCTAGGTTCCACTTCTGTAGGCAGGCGATACCGAGAATGTACACGGACGTCAGAAAAAGACTCACCAGTGTCCTAAAAAATGCAGTTGTACCCAATGTCCACTTAACCACGGACATGTGGACAAGTGGAGCAGGGCAGGGTCAGGACTATATGACTGTGACAGCCCACTGGGTAGATGTATGGACTCCCGCCGCAAGAACAGCAGCGGCGGCACCAGTAGCAGCATCTCGCAAACGCCAACTCTTTCCTAGGCAGGCTACGCTTTGTATCACCGCTTTCCAGAATACGCACACAGCTGAAAACCTCTTACGGCAACTGAGGAAGATCATCGCGGAATGGCTTACCCCAATTGGACTCTCCTGTGGATTTGTGGCATCGGACAACGCCAGCAATATTGTGTGTGCATTAAATATGGGCAAATTCCAGCACGTCCCATGTTTTGCACATACCTTGAATTTGGTGGTGCAGAATTTTTTAAAAAACGACAGGGGCGTGCAAGAGATGCTGTCGGTGGCCAGAAGAATTGCGGGACACTTTCGGCGTACAGGCACCACGTACAGAAGACTGGAGCACCACCAAAAACTACTGAACCTGCCCTGCCATCATCTGAAGCAAGAAGTGGTAACGAGGTGGAATTCAACCCTCTATATGCTTCAGAGGTTGGAGGAGCAGCAAAAGGCCATTCAAGCCTATACAATTGAGCACGATATAGGAGGTGGAATGCACCTGTCTCAAGCGCAGTGGAGAATGATTTCAACGTTGTGCAAGGTTCTGATGCCCTTTGAACTTGCCACACGTGAAGTCAGTTCAGACACTGCCAGCCTGAGTCAGGTCATTCCCCTCATCAGGCTTTTGCAGAAGAAGCTGGAGGCATTGAAGAAGGAGCTAAAAGGGAGCGATTCCGCTAGGCATGTGGGACTTGAGGATGCAGCCCTTAATTCGCTTAACAAGGATTCACGGGTGGTCAATCTGTTGAAATCAGAGCACTACATTTTGGCCACCGTGCTCGATCCTAGATTTAAAACCTACCTTGGATCTCTCTTTCCGGCAGACACAAGTCTGCTGGGGTGCAAAGACCTGCTGGTGACAAAATTGTCAAGTCAAGCGGAACGCGACCTGTCAACATCTCCTCCTTCACATTCTCCCGCAACTGGGGGTGCGAGGAAAAGGCCCAGAATTCCGAGCCCACCCGCTGGCGGTGATGCAGGGCAGTCTGGAGCGACTGCTGATGCTGACATCTGGTCCGGACTGAAGGACCTGACAACGATTACGGACATGTCGTCTACTGTCACTGCATATGATTCTCTCAACATTGAAAGAATGGTGGAGGATTATATGAGTGACCGCATCCAAGTAGGCACGTCACACAGTCCGTACTTATACTGGCAGGAAAAAGAGGCAATTTGGAGGCCCTTGCACAAACTGGCTTTATTCTACCTAAGTTGCCCTCCCACAAGTGTGTACTCCGAAAGAGTGTTTAGTGCCGCCGCTCACCTTGTCAGCAATCGGCGTACGAGGTTACATCCAGAAAATGTGGAGAAGATGATGTTCATTAAAATGAATTATAATCAATTCCTCCGCGGAGACATTGACCAGCAGCAATTGCCTCCACAAATTACACAGGGAGCTGAGATGGTGGATTCCAGTGGGGACGAATTGATAATCTGTGAGGAGAGGGATGTACACGGTGATATATCGGAGGATGATGATGAGGTGGACATCTTGCCTCTGTAGAGCCAGTTTGTGCAAGGAGAGATTAATTGCTTCTTTTTTGGTGGGGGTCCAAACCAACCCGTCATATCAGTCACAGTCGTGTGGCAGACCCTGTCACTGAAATGATGGGTTGGTTAAAAGTGTGCATGTCCTGTTTATACAACATAAGGGTGGGTGGGAGGGCCCAAGGACAATTCCATCTTGCACCTCTTTTTTCTTTTATTTTTCTTTGCGTCATGTGCTGTTTGGGGAGGGTTTTTTGGAAGGGACATCCTGCGTGACACTGCAGTGCCACTCCTAGATGGGCCCGGTGTTTGTGTCGGCCACTAGGGTCGCTAATCTTACTCACACAGCTACCTCATTGCGCCTCTTTTTTTCTTTGCATCATGTGCTGTTTGGGGAGGGTTTTTTGGAAGGGACATCCTGCGTGACACTGCAGTGCCACTCCTAGATGGGCCAGGTGTTTGTGTCGGGCACTTGGGTCGCTGAGCTTAGTCACACAGCTACCTCATTGCACCTCTTTTTTTCTTTGCGTCATGTGCTGTTTGGGGAGTGTTTTTTGGAAGGGCCATCCTGCGTGACACTGCAGTGCCACTCCTAGATGGGCCAGGTGTTTGTGTCGGCCACTAGGGTCGCTTAGCTTAGTCATCCAGCGACCTCGGTGCAAATTTTAGGACTAAAAATAATATTGTGAGGTGTGAGGTATTCAGAATAGACTGAAAATGAGTGGAAATTATGGTTTTTGAGGTTAATAATAATATGGGATCAAAATGACCCCCAAATTCTATGATTTAAGCTGTTTTTTAGGGTTTTTTGAAAAAAACACCCGAATCCAAAACACACCCGAATCCGACAAAAAAAATTCGGTGAGGTTTTGCCAAAACGCGGTCGAACCCAAAACACGGCCGCGGAACCGAACCCAAAACCAAAACACAAAACCCGAAAAATTTCAGGCGCTCATCTCTAGTTCTGTCCCGTCTCCGTGTCAATCATCTCTATTGCAAATTAGAGAAATGCGTCTTTGAAGTCAAGTCCATTCCGTTTCTAGGTTACATTGTGTCTGGTTCCGGACTAGAGATGGATCCTGAGAAACTACAAGCAATCCAGAATTGGCAGATACCCTTAACACTCAAAGGGGTCCAGAGGTTCTTAGGGTTCGCCAATTATTACAGAAAGTTTATACGAGACTTTTCCACCATTGTGGTGCCTATTACTGCTTTAACTAAGAAGGGTGCTAACCCGTCCAAGTGGTCTGAAGAAGCTACACAAGCTTTTCATCTCTTAAAACAACGGTTCATCTCTGCACCAGTTCTGAAACAGCCCGACATCGACTCTCCTTTCATCTTAGAGGTGGATGCCTCCTCCGTTGGAGTAGGAGCGGTGTTATCTCAGAGGGCTAAAGATGGCCATTTACATCCTTGCAGTTTCTTCTCTCGGAAGTTCTCCCCAGCGGAGCGCAACTATGCCATTGGCGACCAGGAGTTGCTAGCCATCAAGCTTGCTCTAGAGGAGTGGAGATATCTGTTGGAGGGAGCTTCTCATTCAATCACCATACTTACAGACCACAAGAACCTTTTATATCTGAAAGGCGCACAATGTCTCAACCCTCGTCAGGCCAGATGGGCACTTTTCTTTTCCAGGTTCGACTTTAAACTCCAGTTCTGTCCGGGCTCTCAGAATCGCAAGGCCGATGCCCTTTCCCGCTCATGGGAGCAAGAAAATGAGTCAGAGTCTTCAGACAAGCATCCTATTATCAATCCGTTGGCATTCTCCACGGTAGGGATGGACTCTACGCCCCCACTAGGGAAAAGTTTTGTGAAGCCGGTACTGAGGAAGAAGCTCACGCATTGGGCCCATGCTTCCCGTTTTGCCGGACATACAGGTATCCAAAAAACCCTGGAGTTTATCTCTAGGTCCTATTGGTGGCCAACTCTGAGAAAGGACGTCATGAAGTTTATTGCATCTTGCCCAAAGTGTGCCCAACATAAAGTCTCCCGCCAGTCGCCTGCGGGGCAACTGGTTCCACTATCCGTTCCCCGTCGACCATGGACCCATTTGTCGATGGATTTCATTACAGACTTACCCATGTGCAACAAGTTCAATACCATCTGGGTGGTAGTTGACCGGTTCACCAAGATGGCACACTTCATTCCTCTCACCGGTCTTCCGTCAGCTTCCAAGTTGGCTCAAGTGTTCATACAAGAGATCTTCCGACTCCACGGTCTACCTGAAGAAATTATCTCAGATCGAGGAGTTCAATTCACAGCCAAATTCTGGCGAAGTTTATGTCAAGTCCTCCAAGTCAAACTAAAGTTTTCCACGGCTTACCATCCTCAGACCAATGGTCAAACTGAGAGGGTGAATCAGGACTTGGAGGCATTCCTCCGCATCTATGTGTCTTCCTCTCAAGATGACTGGGTTCAGTTACTTCCCTCGGCCGAGTTCTGTCATAACAATCAGTATCATTCCTCATCTTCTTCAACACCATTCTTCACCAACTTTGGATTCCACCCTAAAGTCCCTGAATTCCAACCGCTCCCAGCAACTTCTGTTCCAGCAGTGGATATCACCTTGCATCAGTTTGCAAACAACTGGAAGAGTGTACGAGCAGCTCTGCTCAAGGCATCGTTCAGGTATAAGAAGTTTGCGGACAAGAAGCGTAGAGCGGTTCCTGCTCTCAAGGTGGGTGATCGGGTATGGTTATCCACGAAGAATTTGAGGTTAAGAGTCCCCAGTATGAAGTTTGCACCTCGCTACATTGGTCCTTTCAAAATTGAGCAAGTCATCAATCCTGTTGCTTACAGACTTCAGTTACCTCCCTTCTTAAAAATACCCAGGACATTCCATGTTTCCCTGTTGAAACCGCTGATCCTGAATCGGTTTCATTCCTCACTTCCTCCAACTCCGAAAGTCCAAACTCAACGAGGTGTTGAGTATGAAGTGGCCAAGATCCTGGACTCACGTCACCGTTACGGTCAACTACAGTATCTTATTGACTGGAAGGGTTACGGCCCTGAGGAACGCTCATGGACCAATGCTTCTGATGTCCATGCTCCTGCCTTGGTCCGGAGATTCCATTCCAAGTTTCCTCAAAAGCCAAAGAAGTGTCCTGGGGCCACTCCTAAAGGGGGGGGGTGCTGTCACGATCCGGGTATCTGGACGCCATTACTTACCCTTCAGATGCCTCCTAAGGCTGGCTCAGCGTTCCAGGACCGGATCCCATCTGTTATACTGATATCCACATTCCTGCCTCCTCTCCTGTCACTCTGAGACGCGGTCACCGCGGCGCCATGTTACATCCGGAATGGCGTCTCCCGCGGCCTCCGCCGCTGTCCCTGAGTTTCTGCATGCAGAGTGTCAGAGTGGCGATTACGTCAGCCGCGGCCTCCGCTGTGCCCGCGTGGTTTAGATGTGCACTTATCAGTCTGGCGTCTCCTATCTCCTGTGGCCGGCGCCGCCATTGCTGTTTTAATTCCCACATGGATTACAAACCAAACTTCCCTCCAAGTGTCTGCATGGGCGCAGCCATCTTGGATTCTGTCATCTGTTCATTTCCACCAATCTGCTGTCTGCATTGTTAATCTGCATAATTGCCTAGCCAATCCCTTCCTTGCTGCAGGTATAAATATTCTGTGCCTGAGCAAGGAAGGCGTCAGTGCTTTGGTTGTCAAACCTAGTTCCAGTTTGTCTCTCTCCTGTGGTTGTTTTCCAGGTTCCAGCTCCTATCTCCACACTTCCACTAAAGAGACCCGCACCAGCATTTCCACCTGCGGTGTAGCCTGACTCTCCTATCCATTTGGATTCATCTGCTTCCAGCTATAGATCCACCTGCTTACAGCAATCAGCTTCCAGCAGAGGTCAGCTCTTCTTAAAGTGCCGGTACCCTTTTCTGCAGATTATCATTTATCACCGGCATTATTATTTCACCGCTCTCAAGCTCCAAACATCACTTCATATTTCATCGCTCTTAAGCTACATTTATCATTTAACTGGTTCCAGCCAGTATCCACTCCGTGCCAACATCAGTCTGGTTCCAGCCAGTACCCACAGCAGCCGTTTTATCCACAGCAGCCCAGCTTTTCCTGGAACACCAGCTGGTACGATCCTGGGCTATCTCCATTGCTACAGTCGGGCCTGGTAAGGACTTTCCAACTAGAAGATTATAAGAACTATCTCACACTACCAGAGCCCTGTGGCCCTTGCCACCCTGTAGAACCCAGGAACTGTATTTATCCTCTGCTGATTTTTATGTTTTCTTTTACTGCTGCTGTGTTACGGAGTTTGTCATAAATAAACATCATTGACTTTTACCCTGGTTGTCGTGTTCACGCCTTCGGGCATTTCTTCTACATGTTACTTACATGTCTAGGGGTCTGATACAACCTCCCAGGTTACGTTACATCTCAGCCCCTACAACTGAGGCTGCCTCCCGTCAGCTCAGGCCCTCAGTTGTGACATTAAGTATACTATCCATCTACATTATATACCTGTGGTGCATTTTAGACAGTTTTGCAGTTTGCTGACAGTGTCCACCAGTATACTATATATATACTTATAGCAGTACGGTAGGCCACTGCTGTACTATCTACCTCTGTGTCGTCACTCGTCATCCATTAAGTATACTATCCATCTACATTCTATACCTGTGGTGCATTTTAGACAGTTTTGCAGTTTGCTGACAGTGTCCACCAGTATACTATATATATATACTTATAGCAGTACGGTAGGCCACTGCTGTACTACCTACCTCTGTGTCGTCACTCGTCATCCATTAAGTATACTATCCATCTACATTATATACCTGTGGTGCATTTTAGACAGTTTTGCAGTTTGCTGACAGTGTCCACCAGTATACTATATATATACTTATAGCAGTACGGTAGGCCACTGCTGTACTACCTACCTCTGTGTCATCACTCGTCATCCATTAAGTATACTATCCATCTACATTCTATACCTGTGGTGCATTTTAGACAGTTTTGCAGTTTGCTGACAGTGTCCACCAGTATACTATATATATACTTATAGGAGTACGGTAGGCCACTGCTGTACTACCTACCTCTGTGTCGTCACTCGTCATCCATTAAGTATACTATCCATCTACATTCTATACCTGTGGTGCATTTTAGACAGTTTTGCAGTTTGCTGACAGTGTCCACCAGTATACTATATATATACTTATAGCAGTACGGTAGGCCACTGCTGTACCTACCTCTGTGTCGTCACTCGTCATCTATTAAGTATACTATCCATCTACATTCTATACCTGTGGTGCATTTTAGACAGTTTTGCAGTTTGCTGACAGTGTCCACCAGTATACTATATATATATACTTATAGCAGTACGGTAGGCCACTGCTGTACTACCTACCTCTGTGTCGTCACTCGTCATCCATTAAGTATACTATCCATCTACATTCTATACCTGTGGTGCATTTTAGTTTTGCGCAGTAAATATAGTAGTAGGCCATTGCTATTGATACTGGCATATAATTCCACACATTAAAAAATGGAGAACAAAAATGTGGAGGTTAAAGGGAAAGATCAAGATCCACTTTCACCTCGTGCTGAAGCTGCTGACACTAGTCATGGCCGAGACGATGAAATGCCATCAACGTCGTCTGCCAAGGCCGATGCCCAATGTCATAGTAGAGAGCATGTAAAATCCAAAACACAAAAGTTCAGTAAAATGACCCAAAAATCAAAATTAAAAGTGTCTGAGGAGAAGCGTAAACTTGCCAATATGCCATTTACGACACGGAGTGGCAAGGAACGGCTGAGGCCCTGGCCTATGTTCATGGCTAGTGGTTCAGCTTCACATGAGGATGGAAGCACTCATCCTCTCGCTAGAAAAAAGAAAAGACTTAAGCTGGCAAAAGCACAGCAAAGAACTGTGCGTTCTTCAAAATCACAAATCCCCAAGGAGAGTCCAATTGTGTCGGTTACGATGCCTGACCTTCCCAACACTGGACGGGAAGAGCTTGCGCCTTCCACCATTTGCACGCCACCTGCAAGTGCTGGAAGGAGCACCCGCAGTCCAGTTCCTGATAGTCAAATTGAAGATGTCACTGTTGAAGTACACCAGGATGAGGATATGGGTGTTGCTGGCGCTGGGGAGGAAATTGACAAGGAGGATTCTGATGGTGAGGTGGTTTGTTTAAGTCAGGCACCCGGGGAGACACCTGTTGTCCGTGGGAGGAATATGGCCATTGACATGCCTGGTCAAAATACAAAAAAAATTAGCTCTTCGGTGTGGAATTATTTCAACACAAATGCGGACAACAGGTGTCAAGCCATGTGTTGCCTTTGTCAAGCTGTAATAGTAGATAAAGACAACCTTTCTGTCAAAGTGACAGGTGACAACACCCCCTTTTTCCAGTGGCATGCCTCCTTTGATATTAAATGATAGTGTTTGATATCGCTTTTATATAAAATGTATAGAGTTCGATATTAAACTGTATTAAAAGATAATATCTTTGAAAAGAATGTCACATATGACACTCACAAAAAAAAAAAGATATATTTTGAAGTAACACAAAATGTTCTTACATTCCAGCAGCTGAAACTTCATGCAATGTCACATATGGTACTATTTAAAAATCATACTATGTCACACATGGCACTGGTTTAAAAAGCATACTGATTTTAATGACCATGTCCATTTTCTTAGATGCACGGAAGCATCACACCTGGTACGGATTTAAAAAGCGTATTGATTTTAATGGCCATGCATGATTAATGATGACAGCACAAATTTCAAAATGACATTCTCACACGTTATTTTTTGCAAACATATGTAGAAACAGTGTATTTGGTTTTAAATTGAAGAATATTTAAAAAGCTTAACTGTATATTACAACCTATGTTGCATACATGACATATGTTACTGTGTGTTAAATAGCACTAAAAAGTTTATCTTTATTATGGCCGATCGCTGAACTTTGATTGCAAGCAGACATGACCAGACTTGTCGGTATTACATCGTGACATGTCCAGACCTGTATATTAACGATAAAAGATTTACACCAAATACCACATATTACTGTGTATTAAACCATTTATATTGATGCATACAGACCACATATTACAGTGTATTACAGAGTGTATAGCACCGTATACAGACCACATATTACAGTGTATTACAACGTGTATAACGCTGCAAGCATACCACATATTACTGTGTATTAAACCGTTTATATCGCTGCATACAAGCCATATGTTACAATGTATTAAACAGTGTATATATCGCTGCATACATGCCATATATTACTGTGTATTACAGAGTGTATAGCACTGTATACAGACCACATATTACTGGGTATTACAACGTGTATAATGCTGCAAGCATACCACATATTACTGTGTATTAAACCGTTTATATCGCTGCATACAAGCCATATGTTACAGTGTATTAAACAGTGTTTATATCGCTGCATACATGCCATATATTACTGTGTATTACAGAGTGTATAGCACTGTATACAGACCACATATTACTGGGTATTACAACGTGTATAATGCTGCAAGCATACCACATATTACTGTGTATTAAACCGTTTATATCGCTGCATACAAGCCATATGTTACAGTGTATTAAACAGTGTTTATATCGCTGCATACATGTCATATATTACTGTGTATTACAGAGTGTATAGCACTGTATACAGACCACATATTACTGGGTATTACAACGTGTATAACGCTGCAAGCATACCGCATATTACTGTGTATTAAACCGTTTATATAGCTGAGCACCATATATTACTGTATATTACATGTGACATGTCCAGACCTCATACAGCTCGAGGACTGAGGGCTCACCTCCCCATGTTTTAACGATGATCTAAGAACTAATGACCACAATGAGCCATGAGGTACTACATGCCTCTGTGGCATAACTAGTTAAAAAATTGATGGGCAAAATCATTCCTTTTTGGTCGACGCGGGCTGCGTTTGTTCGGGTTGATACAGCCGTGATGTATCCACATAGCCAACGGACTAGCATTCTTCTTTAGGCTATGTCCGATCGAGGGCGTTGCAAATTGTTCGTTCGCCGATTCAGCGACGGTTGTGCGAATTGTTGTTTTGCCCAATTATGCTAGGACAGTGCATTAGCGCATCTGTAACATTGCAACTTGGTAAACTAATAGGATTGATATATATGAATGGTATTGAATGTGAATTAAAAAAACAAAACTAATCAACTCTAGGTAACAGACTATAATAGGTAGCATGTATCACCATCCCAAGTTTGTGATAAACCCCAGGGCAATTCCACTGGATATTTATCCTATAATTTTGGTATAATTTTTAAACAAATAATACTATGTGGTCATGGGCAATCTTCCTATCTACACCAGTATTATGTGTTCCAGAATCATAATATATTTGATAAATGTATATCATTTAAATAAGACACAGATGCATTAAATTGAATAGTAACAACACTCGTATGTTATGTTGGTAATAATGTAACGGGCTATTTTAACATAACAGATCCTATTTAGGAAAATAAGAGATCTGTAATGATTTCTGACTAACTAGTTAACTCAGTATACAGTAATCATATAGGTACCTGTGTCGTATAGATATGTGCTTGGCATAAATATTTCCAAACGTTCCAAAATCTAAGATGTTTCATGCATGTTGTAACACTAAATATTGTAAATAGAATATCAACATGACAGATGATATAACTGAATTTTTCATGATGAATCTTATATGTTCCTATATTTTACTAATGTAATACCCTTATGGGGGTATGAATTTTAAACAAATAATACTATGTGATCATGGGCAATCTTACTATCTACACCAGTATTACGTGTTCCAGAATCATAATATATTTGATAAATATATATTGTTTAAATAAGACACAGATGCATTAAATTGAATAGTAACAATACTCGTATGTTATGTTGGTAATAATGTAACGGGCTATTTTAACATAACAGATCCTATTTAGGAAAATGATGACATGATATGCCTAGTGACCCAAGTTATTAAAACTTTTTACTGTAAATATAATGTTTGTGCGTGCATACACCATGAGATATGTACTTCTAATAAGCACAAACAAGCATATTGGCATTCTACTCTAACATTTAGGGTAAAAGATTAGTATGGATCAAGGTAACATAGCGTAAGGACAGATATAGGTTCAGCGGCCTATTTGACAATCCATGTTATGGATATGAAGTAAACCCACCATTAATAAGCATTAAAAAGGATACCATCCTATAACTTTAGTATAATTATTAAACAAATACTACTATGTGATCATGTGCAATCTGACTATCTGCACCAGTATTACGTGTTCCAGAATCATAATATATATGATAAATATATAGCATTTAAATAAGATACCGTATTCTCACACTGACATACATATGAAAACCGATAATAAGCAGTTCCGGCTACTGTAATCCTTTACATGATGATTTTGGTATATACACATATACTACAGGTCACTAAGAAGATATGAATCATGATATATAAGATCGCTAAACAAAACAAGAGATCTGTAATGATTTCTGACTAAATAGTTAACTCAGTACACAGTAATCATATAGGTCCCTGTGTCGTATAGATATGTGCTTGGCATAAATATTTCCAAACGTTCCTAAATCTAAGATGTTTCATGCATGTTGTAACACTAAATATTGTAAATAGAATATCAACATGACAGATGATATAACTGAATTTTTCATGATGAATCTTATATGTTCCTATATTTTGCTAATGTAATTCCCTTATGGGGGTATGGATTTTAAACAAATAATACTATGTGATCATGGGCAATCTTCCTATCTACACCAGTATTACGTGTTCCAGAATCATAATATATTTGATAAATATATATTGTTTAAATAAGACACAGATGCATTAAATTGAATAGTAACAATACTTGTATGTTATGTTGGTAATAATGTAACGGGCTATTTTAACATAACAGATCCTATTTAGGAAAATGATGACATGATATGCTTAGTGACCCAAGTTATTAAAACTTTTTACTGTAAATATAATGTTTGTGCGCGCATACACCATGAGATATGTACTTCTATTAAGCACAAACAAGCATATTGGCATTCTACTCTAACATTTAGGGTAAAAGATTAGAATGGATCAAGGTAACATAGCGTAAGGACAGATATAGGTTCAGCGGCCTCTTTGACAATCCATGTTATGGATATGAAGTAAACCCACCATTAATAAGCATTAAAAAGGATACCATCCTATAACTTTGGTATAATTTTTAAACAAATAATACTATGTGATCATGTGCAATCTGACTATCTGCACCAGTATTATGTGTTCCAGAATCATAATATATATGATAAATATATAGCGTTTAAATAAGATACCGTATTCTCACACTGACATACATATGAATACCGATAATAAATTGCCCAATTATGCTAGGACAGTGCATTAGCGCATCTGTAACATTGCAACTTGGTAAACTAATGGGATTGATATATATGAATGGTATTGAATGTGAATTAAAAAAACAAAACAAATCAACTCTAGGTAACAGACTATAATAGGTAGCATGTATCACCATCCCAAGTTTGTGTTAAACCCCAGGGCAATTCCACTGGATATTTATCCTATAATTTTGGTATAATTTTTAAACAAATAATATTATGTGATCATGGGCAATCTTCCTATCTACACCAGTATTACGTGTTCCAGAATCATAATATATTTGATAAATGTATATCGTTTAAATAAGACACAGATGCATTAAATTGAATAGTAACAATACTCT
This sequence comes from Pseudophryne corroboree, assembly GCF_028390025.1. NCBI lineage: Eukaryota > Metazoa > Chordata > Amphibia > Anura > Myobatrachidae > Pseudophryne > Pseudophryne corroboree. The sequence continues at coordinate 413,562,844 of NC_086446.1, read as the reverse complement.
TATGTTATGTTGGTAATAATGTAACGGGCTATTTTAACATAACAGATCCTATTTAGGAAAATGATGATATGCCTAGTGACCCAAGTTATTAAAACTTTTTACTGTAAATATAATGTTTGTGCATGCATACACCATGAGATATGTACTTCTATTAAGCACAAACAAGCATATTGGCATTCTACTCTAACATTTAGGATAAAAGATTAGAATGGATCAAGGTAGCATAGCGTAAGGACAGATATAGGTTCAGCGGCCTCTTTGACAATCCATGTTATGGATATGAAGTAAACCCACCATTAATAAGCATTAAAAAGGATACCAAGAATATGATTTTGACATATGGCCCCAGATTTTTAAATAAAGGATGTGCAGCGTATCTCCTTATTTAATCCTAATGAAGTCATAGTATTCAACAGGCATATGTATCTAGATTTTTCTTTAATGACTACTTAGTAATGTTACAACCACTTATACCTAGCTCAAACTGTTCTAGATCATAAATTTTCACCTTTTTGTGATTACTAGTGTGGAATCGTAGAAAGTGTCATGCCAAAACTTGTAATTTTCTTCATGTTGCTTATATCTCTTTGTGTATTTTTAATGATATACACATGATCCAATATTCGTTTTTAAAAAGCATCTTAGTCGTGCCGATATATTTATAAATGAATGGGCCTATTAAGCAGTAAATTACACCAAATGTGTGGAGCAGTTAATGATTCTTTTTTATTTCTGTTTTATTGTTATTTCTGTCAGAGAACTTCTGAGTGATATGAATATATTGGCATGCTTGACATGGTCCACAGGCATAACAGACAGATAATGATGGATTTTTCCTCTGATGCTTGGAAAAGTGACTTCTAAACAAATTATCCTGTAAATTTGTTGATATCTTCCAGATGATCTGTATGGTCTTATCAAATTTTTTCTTCAGATCATAAACAGTGGTGAGTATATATCGATATTTGTGTAATGACGCATTGATGTGTATCCACTCTTTACAGTATGTAACGATGTATCTTATTTGGCACAAGGTGCGTTCTCTTGTCTTGGATATAAGTAAGGATATACTTGAAGTTTTATTGTTGGCATTATAAGATTTCTGCAGGTTCTGTTTTTCATAGACCATCATAGTGTATATCTTTAACTAATCTTGCTCTTTTTCTATAAATTTCAACATCCGATCAATTTCTTCTGGTTCGGATATACTCTCCTTTTGGAATTGATCTCAGAGTGACGGGATAATGGGAACTGATGTGGTGTAAAATGCTGTTGGCGGACGTGGTCTTACGGAAAACAGCGGCGATGATTTCTCCAACGGCTGTTTTGGAAATCTACAAGTCATGAATAGTATTATTATTGTGACTTATATCCGATGTAAGTTTAAATACTAAGTCGCTATTATTAAGAAGTTTAATCGTTTTTCTAGACGGGTTGATATTAACACTCTACGGGGGCGGACAGAGGAAGGTGAGGAATCCACCTCAGATGTTATAGATTACGCGAGATCAATCCTACGGAAAAAAAAATGTCCCTAGCCCTCAAATATGTACCCAAGTACAGCTATTCACTGAACTATTCTCCAACCAGCGCAATAATTAATATGATATTTAATCTACACAGAGTGCAAAAAAGACACAACGGGTACCATAGCGAATTATTGGTTGATAGTGTAATCCCATACATTTTATTCAGTATGTCCATGATATCGTGCACATACGATGGATTATCTAATACAAATCTTTGTAAGTGTTTACCCACAAAAATGCTGGGTTTTTCCGTTATATTTTCAATACCAGAGACAAAAGGGGCTACCGGATTGTACATGTACAGTACTAATGTACTTTCGGCAATAAGCACAGCGTAGAAACATTAGGATCAATTACTTTGAGGAAATTAAAATCAGACTTGGTTATAGTTCCACCATTAAAACCTCACTTAATGAGCTTTTCATAGAATATGAGTAAATTGGACGTAGCATTAAATCAGAGTCTCTGGTACGTAGTAGTGTCAGCTAGTTGACTGTATGTCTCCTTCAGTTTTTTTTTTTCCGTAGGATTGATCTCGTGTAATCTATAACATCTGAGGTGGATTCCTCACCTTCCTCTGTCCGCCCCCGTAGAGTGTTAATATCAACCCGTCTAGAAAAATGATTAAACTTCTTAATAATAGCGCCTTAGTATTTAAACTTACATCGGATATAAGTCACAATAATAATACTATTCATGACTTGTAGATTTCCAATACAGCCGTTGGAGAAATCATCGCCGCTGTTTTCCGTAAGACCACGTCCGCCAACAGCATTTTACACCACATCAGTTCCCATTATCCCATCACTCTGAGATCAATTCCAAAAGGAGAGTATATCCGAACCAGAAGAAATTGATCGGATGTTGAAATTTATAGAAAAAGAGCAAGATTAGTTAAAGATATACACTATGATGGTCTATGAAAAACAGAACCTGCAGAAATCTTATAATGCCAACAATAAAACTTCAAGTATATCCTTACTTATATCCAAGACAAGAGAACGCACCTTGTGCCAAATAAGATACATCGTTACATACTGTAAAGAGTGGATACACATCAATGCGTCATTACACAAATATCGATATATACTCACCACTGTTTATGATCTGAAGAAAGAATTTGATAAGACCATACAGATCATCTGGAAGATATCAACAAATTTACAGGATAATTTGTTTAGAAGTCACTTTTCCAAGCATCAGAGGAAAAATCCATCATTATCTGTCTGTTATCCCTGTGGACCATGTCAAGCATGCCAATATATTCATATCACTCAGAAGTTCTCTGACAGAAATAACAATAAAACAGAAATAAAAAAGAATAATTAACTGCTCCACACATTTGGTGTAATTTACTGCTTAATAGGCCCATTCATTTATAAATATATCGGTACGACTAAGATGCTTTTTAAAAACGAATATTGGATCATGTGTATATCATTAAAAATACACAAAGAGATATAAGCAACATGAAGAAAATTACAAGTTTTGGCATGACACTTTCTACGATTCCACACTAGTAATCACAAAAAGGTGAAAATTTATGATCTAGAACAGTTTGAGCTAGGTATAAGTGGTTGTAACATTACTAAGTCATTAAAGAAAAATCTAGATACATATGCCTGTTGAATACTATGACTTCATTAGGATTAAATAAGGAGATACGCTGCACATCCTTTATTTGAAAATCTGGGGCCATATGTCAAAATCATATTCTTGGTATCCTTTTTAATGCTTATTAATGGTGGGTTTACTTCATATCCATAACATGGATTGTCGAAGAGGCCGCTGAACCTATATCTGTCCTTACGCTATGCTACCTTGATCCATTCTAATCTTTTATCCTAAATGTTAGAGTAGAATGCCAATATGCATGTTTGTGCTTAATAGAAGTACATATCTCATGGTGTATGCATGCACAAACATTATATTTACAGTAAAAAGTTTTAATAACTTGGGTCACTAGGCATATCATCATTTTCCTAAATAGGATCTGTTATGTTAAAATAGCCCGTTACATTATTACCAACATAACATAAGAGTATTGTTACTATTCAATTTAATGCATCTGTGTCTTATTTAAAAGATATACATTTATCAAATATATTATGATTCTGGAACACGTAATACTGGTGTAGATAGGAAGATTGCCCATGATCACATAGTATTATTTGTTTAAAAATTATACCAAAATTATAGGATAAATATCCAGTGGAATTGCCCTGGGGTTTAACACAAACTTGGGATGGTGATACATGCTACCTATTATAGTCTGTTACCTAGAGTTGATTTGTTTTGTTTTTTTAATTCACATTCAATACCATTCATATATATCAATCCCATTAGTTTACCAAGTTGCAATGTTACAGATGCGCTAATGCACTGTCCTAGCATAATTGGGCAATTTATTATCGGTATTCATATGTATGTCAGTGTGAGAATACGGTATCTTATTTAAACGCTATATATTTATCATATATATTATGATTCTGGAACACATAATACTGGTGCAGATAGTCAGATTGCACATGATCACATAGTATTATTTGTTTAAAAATTATACCAAAGTTATAGGATGGTATCCTTTTTAATGCTTATTAATGGTGGGTTTACTTCATATCCATAACATGGATTGTCAAAGAGGCCGCTGAACCTATATCTGTCCTTACGCTATGTTACCTTGATCCATTCTAATCTTTTACCCTAAATGTTAGAGTAGAATGCCAATATGCTTGTTTGTGCTTAATAGAAGTACATATCTCATGGTGTATGCGCGCACAAACATTATATTTACAGTAAAAAGTTTTAATAACTTGGGTCACTAAGCATATCATGTCATCATTTTCCTAAATAGGATCTGTTATGTTAAAATAGCCCGTTACATTATTACCAACATAAGATACGAGTATTGTTACTATTCAATTTAATGCATCTGTGTCTTATTTAAACAATATATATTTATAAAATATATTATGATTCTGGAACACGTAATACTGGTGTAGATAGGAAGATTGCCCATGATCACATAGTATTATTTGTTTAAAATCCATACCCCCATAAGGGAATTACATTAGCAAAATATAGGAACATATAAGATTCATCATGAAAAATTCAGTTATATCATCTGTCATGTTGATATTCTATTTACAATATTTAGTGTTACAACATGCATGAAACATCTTAGATTTAGGAACGTTTGGAAATATTTATGCCAAGCACATATCTATACGACACAGGGACCTATATGATTACTGTATACTGAGTTAACTAGTTAGTCAGAAATCATTACAGATCTCTTGTTTTGTTTAGCGATCTTATATATCATGATTCATATCTTCTTAGTGACCTGTAGTATATGTGTATATACCAAAATCATCATGTAAAGGATTACAGTAGCCGGAACTGCTTATTATCGGTTTTCATATGTATGTCAGTGTGAGAATACGGTATCTTATTTAAACGCTATATATTTATCATATATATTATGATTCTGGAACACATAATACTGGTGCAGATAGTCAGATTGCACATGATCACATAGTAGTATTTGTTTAAAAATTATACCAAAGTTATAGGATGGTATCCTTTTTAATGCTTATTAATGGTGGGTTTACTTCATATCCATAACATGGATTGTCAAAGAGGCCGCTGAACCTATATCTGTCCTTACGCTATGTTACCTTGATCCATTCTAATCTTTTACCCTAAATGTTACAGTAGAATGCCAATATGCTTGTTTGTGCTTAATAGAAGTACATATCTCATGGTATATGCATGCACAAACATTATATTTACAGTAAAAAGTTTTAATAACTTGGGTCACTAGGCATATCATGTCATCATTTTCCTAAATAGGATCTGTTATGTTAAAATAGCCCGTTACATTATTACCAACATAACATACGAGTATTGTTACTATTCAATTTAATGCATCTGTGTCTTATTTAAACAATATATATTTAGCAAATATATTATGATTCTGGAACACGTAATACTGGTGTAGATAGTAAGATTGCCCATGATCACATAGTATTATTTGTTTAAAATTCATACCCTCATAAGGGTATTACATTAGCAAAATATAGGAACATATAAGATTCATCATGAAAAATTCAGTTATATCATCTGTCATGTTGATATTCTATATACAATATTTAGTGTTACAACATGCATGAAACATCTTAGATTTAGGAACGTTTGGAAATATTTATGCCAAGCACATATCTATACGACACAGGTACCTATATGATTACTGTATACTGAGTTAACTAGTTAGTCAGAAATCATTACAGATCTCTTATTTTCCTAAATAGGATCTGTTATGTTAAAATAGCCCGTTACATTATTACCAACATAACATACGAGTGTTGTTACTATTCAATTTAATGCATCTGTGTCTTATTTAAACGATATACATTTATCAAATATATTATGATTCTGGAACACATAATACTGGTGTAGATAGGAAGATTGCCCATGACCACATAGTATTATTTGTTTAAAAATTATACCAAAATTATAGGATAAATATCCAGTGGAATTGCCCTGGGGTTTATCACAAACTTGGGATGGTGATACATGCTACCTATTATAGTCTGTTACCTAGAGTTGATTTGTTTTGTTTTTTTAATTCACATTCAATACCATTCATATATATCAATCCTATTAGTTTACCAAGTTGCAATGTTACAGATGCGCTAACGCACTGTCCTAGCATAATTGGGCAAAACAACAATTCGCACAACCGTCGCTGAAACGGCGAACGAACAATTTGCAATGCCCTCGATCGGACATAACAGCCTAAAGAAGAATGCTAGTCCGTTGGCTATGTGGATACATCACGGCTGTATCAACCCGAACAAACGCAGCCCGCGTCGACCAAAAATGAATGATTTTGCCCATCAATTTTTTAACTAGTTATGCCACAGAGGCATGTAGTACCTCATGGCTCATTGTGGTCATTAGTTCTTAGATCATCGTTAAAACATGGGGAGGTGAGCCCTCAGTCCTCGAGCTGTATGAGGTCATGACATGTCACATGTAATATACAGTAATATATGGTGCTCAGCTATATAAACGGTTTAATACACAGTAATATGTGTTATGCTTGCAGCGTTATACACGTTGTAATACCCAGTAATATGTGGTCTGTATACAGTGCTATACACTCTGTAATACACAGTAATATATGACATGTATGCAGCGATATAAACACTGTTTAATACACTGTAACATATGGCTTGTATGCAGCGATATAAACGGTTTAATACACAGTAATATGTGGTATGCTTGCAGCATTATACACGTTGTAATACCCAGTAATATGTGGTCTGTATACAGTGCTATACACTCTGTAATACACAGTAATATATGGCATGTATGCAGCGATATAAACACTGTTTAATACACTGTAACATATGGCTTGTATGCAGCGATATAAACGGTTTAATACACAGTAATATGTGGTATGCTTGCAGCATTATACACGTTGTAATACCCAGTAATATGTGGTCTGTATACAGTGCTATACACTCTGTAATACACAGTAATATATGGCATGTATGCAGCGATATATAAACTGTTTAATACATTGTAACATATGGCTTGTATGCAGCGATATAAACGGTTTAATACACAGTAATATGTGGTATGCTTGCAGCGTTATACACGTTGTAATACACTGTAATATGTGGTCTGTATACGGTGCTATACACTCTGTAATACACTGTAATATGTGGTCTGTATGCATCAATATAAACGGTTTAATACACAGTAATATGTGGTATTTGGTGTAAATCTTTTATCGTTAATATACAGGTCTGGACATGTCACGATGTAATACCGACAAGTCTGGTCATGTCTGCTTGCAATCAAAGTTCAGCGATCGGCCATAATAAAGATAAACTTTTTAGTGCTATTTAACACACAGTAACATATGTCATGTATGCAACATAGGTTGTAATATACAGTTAAGCTTTTTAAATATTCTTCAATTTAAAACCAAATACGCTGTTTCTACATATGTTTGCAAAAAATAACGTGTGAGAATGTCATTTTGAAATTTGTGCTGTCATCATTAATCATGCATGGCCATTAAAATCAATACGCTTTTTAAATCCGTACCAGGTGTGATGCTTCCGTGCATCTAAGAAAATGGACACGGTCATTAAAATCAGTATGCTTTTTAAACTAGTGCCATGTGTGACATAGTATGATTTTTAAATAGTACCATATGTGACAGGGCATGAAGTTTCAGCTGCTGGAATGTAAGAACATTTTGTGTTACTTCAAAATATATCTTTTTTTTTGTGAGTGTCATATGTGACATTCTTTTCAAAGATATTATCTTTTAATACAGTTTAATATCGAACTCTATACATTTTATATAAAAGCGATATCAAACACTATCATTTAATATCAAAGGAGGCGTGCCACTGGAAAAAGGGGGTGTTGTCACCTGTCACTTTGACAGAAAGGTTGTCTTTATCTACTTGTAATAAGTAGGGGTAAGGACGTTAACCACCTAGGAACATCCTCCCTTATACGTCACCTGCAGCGCATTCATCATAAGTCAGTGACAAGTTCAAAAACTTTGGGTGACAGCGGAAGCAGTCCACTGACCACTAAATCCCTTCCTCTTGTAACCAAGCTCCTGCAAACCACACCACCAACTCCCTCAGTGTCAATTTCCTCCTTACCCAGGAAAGCCAATAGTCCTGCAGGCCATGTCACTGTCAAGTCTGACGAGTCCTCTCCTGCCTGGGATTCCTCCGATGCATCCTTGAGTGTAACGCCTACTGCTGCTGGCGCTGCTGTTGTTGCTGCTGGGAGTCGATCGTCATCCAAGAGGGGAAGTCGGAAGACCACTTGTACTACTTCCAGTAAGCAATTGACTGTCCAACAGTCCTTTGCGAGGAAGATGAAATATCACAGCAGTCATCCTGCTGCAAAGCAGATAACTCAGGCCTTGGCAGCCTGGGCGGTGAGAAACGTGGTTCCGGTATCCATCGTTAATTCAGAGGCAACTATAGACTTGATTGAGGTACTGTGTCCCCATTACCAAATACCATCTAGGTTCCATTTCTCTAGGCAGGCGATACCGAAAATGTACACAGACCTCAGAAAAAGACTCACCAGTGTCCTAAAAAATGCAGTTGTACCCAATGTCCACTTAACCATGGACATGTGGACAAGTGGAGCAGGGCAGACTCAGGACTATATGACTGTGGCAGCCCACTGGGTAGATGTATTGCCTCCCGCAGCAAGAACAGCAGCGGCGGCACCAGTAGCAGCATCTCGCAAACGCCAACTCGTTCCTAGGCAGGCTACGCTTTGTATCACCGCTTTCCAGAATAGGCACACAGCTGACAACCTCTTACGGCAACTGAGGAAGATCATCGCAGAATGGCTTACCCCAATTGGACTCTCCTGTGGATTTGTGACATCGGACAACGCCAGCAATATTGTGCGTGCATTACATCTGGGCAAATTCCAGCACGTCCCATGTTTTGCACATACATTGAATTTGGTGGTGCAGAATTATTTAAAAAACGTCAGGGGCGTGCAAGAGATGCTGTCGGTGGCCCGAAGAATTGCGGGCCACTTTCGGCATTCAGGCACCGCGTACAGAAGACTGGAACACCACCAAGCATTCCTGAACCTGCCCTGCCATCATCTGAAGCAAGAGGTGGTAACGAGGTGGAATTCAACCCTCTATATGCTTCAGAGGATGGAGGAGCAGCAAAAGGCCTTTCAAGCCTATACATCTGCCCACGATATAGGCAAAGGAGGGGGAATGCACCTGACTCAAGCGCAGTGGAGAATGATTTCAACGTTGTGCAAGGTTCTGCAACCCTTTGAACTTGCCACACGTGAAGTCAGTTCAGACACTGCCAGCCTGAGTCAGGTCATTCCCCTCATCAGGCTTTTGCAGAAGAAGCTGGACACATTGAAGGAGGAGCTAAAACAGAGCGATTCCGCTAGGCATGTGGGACTTGTGGATGGAGCCCTTAATTTGCTTAACCAGGATTCACGGGTGGTCAATCTGTTGAAATCAGAGCACTACATTTTGGCCACCGTGCTCGATCCTAGATTTAAAACCTACGTTGTATCTCTTATTCCGGCAGACACAAGTCTGCAGAGGTCCAAAGACCTGCTGGTGAGAAAATTGTCAAGTCAAGCAGAACGTGACCCATCAACATCTCCTCCTTCACATTCTCCCGCAACTGGGGGTGCGAGGAAAAGGCTAAGAATTCCTAACCCACCCGCTGGCGGTGATGCAGGGCAGTCTGGAGCGAGTGCCACTACTGACATCTGGTCTGGACTGAAGGACCTGCCAATGATTACTGACATGTCGTCTACTGTCACTGCATATGATTCTCTCACCATGGAAAGAATGGTGGAGGATTATATGAGTGACCGCATCCAAGTAGGCACGTCAGACAGTCCGTACGTATACTGGTAGGAAAAAGAGGCAATTTGGAGGCCCTTGCACAAACTGGCTTTATTCTACCTAAGTTGCCCTCCCTCCAGTGTGTACTCCGAAAGAGTGTTTAGTGCAGCCGCTCACCTTGTCAGCAATCGGCGTACGAGGTTACTTCCAGAAAATGTGGAGAAGATGAAGTTCATCAAAATGAATTATAATCAATTCCTCCGTGGAGACATTCACCAGCAGCAATTGCCTCCAGAAAGTACACGGGAACCTGAGATGGTGGATTCCAGTGGGGACGAATTAATAATCTGTGAGGAGGGGGATGTACACAGTGAAAGGGGTGAGGAATCGGAGGATGATGATGAGGTGGACATCTTGCCTCTGTAGAGCCAGTTTGTGCAAGGAGAGATTGATTGCTTCTTTTTTGGTGGGGGCCCAAACCAACCAGTCATTTCAGTCACAGTCATGTGGCAGACCCTGTCGCTGAAATGATGGGTTCGTTAAAGTGTGCATGTCCTGTTTATACAACATAAGGGTGGGTGGGAGGGCCCAAGGACAATTCCATCTTGCACCTCTTTTTTCTTTCATTTTTCTTTGCATCATGTGCTGTTTACGGACAATTTTTTTGAAGGGCCATCCAGCCTGACACTGCAGTGCCACTCCTAGATGGGCCAGGTGTTTGTGTCGGCCACTTGAGTCGCTTAGCTTAGTCACACAGCGACCTTGGTGCGTCTCTTTTTTTCTTTGCATCATGTGCTGTTTTGGGACAATTTTTTGGAAGTGCCATCCTGTCTTGATTGACACTGCAGTGCCACTCCTAGATGGGCCAGGTGTTTGTGTCGGCCACTTGTGTCGCTTAGCTTAGTCAAACAGCCACCTTGGTGCGCCTCTTTTTTTCTTTTCATCATGTGCTGTTTGGGGACAATTTTTTGGAAGTTCCATCCTGTCTTGATTGACACTGCAGTGCCACTCCTAGATGGGCCAGGTGTTTGTGTCGGCCACTTGGGTCGCTTAGCTTGGTCAAACAGCCACCTTGGTGCACCTCTTTTTTTCTTTGCATCATGTGCTGTTTGGGGACAATTTTTTGGAAGTGCAATCCTGTCTTGATTGACACTGCAGTGCCACTCCTAGATGGGCCTGGTGTTTGTGTCGGCCACTTAAGTCGCTTAGCTTAGTCAAACAGCCATCTTGGTGCGCCTCTTTTTTTCTTTGCATCATGTGCTGTTTGGGGACAATTTTTTGGAAGTGCCATCCTGTCTTGATTGACACTGCAGTGCCACTCCTAGATGGGCCAGGTGTTTGTGTCGGCCACTTAAGTCGCTTAGCTTAGTCAAACAGCCATCTTGGTGCGCCTCTTTTTTTCTTTGCATCATGTGCTGTTTGGGGACAATTTTTTGGAAGTGCCATCCTGTTTTGATTGACACTGCAGTGCCACTCCTAGATGGGCCAGGTGTTTGTGTCGGCCACTTGTGTCGCTTAGCTTAGTCACACAGCGACCTTGGTGCGCCTCTTTTTTTCTTTGCATCGTGCTGTTTGGTGACAATTTTTTGAAGGGCCATCCTGCCTGACACTGCAGTGCCACTTCTAGATGGGCCAGGTGTTTGTGTCGGCCACTTGTGTCGCTTAGCTTAGCCATCCAGCGACCTCGGTGCAAATTTTAGGACTAAAAATAATATTGTGAGGTGTGAGGTGTTCAGAATAGACTGGAAATGAGTGGAAATTATGGTTATTGAGGTTAATAATACTATGGGATCAAAATGACCCCCAAATTCTATGATTTAAGCTGTTTTTTAGGGTTTTTTGAAAAAAACACCCGAATCCAAAACACACCCGAATCCGACAAAAAAATTTCGGTGAGGTTTTGCCAAAACGCGTCCGAATCCAAAACACGGCCGCGGAACCGAACCCAAAACCAAAACACAAAACCCGAAAAATTTCCGGTGCACATCACTACGTATAATTACAGTGATATTGCTGTATAATTCTCGGGATACTGGCGTATAATTCCTGTGAAATTGCCGTATAATTACAGTGATATTTCCATATAATTCTCGGGATACTGGCGTATAATTCCTGTGATATTGGCGTATAATTACAGTGATATTGCCGTATAACTCCTGTGATATTGCCGTATAATTTCCGTGATACTGGCGTATAATTCCTGTGATATTCCCGTTTAATTCTTGGGATACTGGCGTATAATTACAGTGATATTGCCGTACAATTCCTATGATATTGCCGTATTTTTCCTGTGATACTGGCATATAATTCCTGTGATATTGCCGAATAATTCTCGGGATACTGGCGTACAATTCCTGTGATATTGCTGTATAATTACAGTGATATTGCCATATAATTCCCGTGATACTCGCGTATAATTACAGTGATATTCCCGTATAATTACAGTGGTACTGGCATATAATTCCAATTGAAAAAAGAGGGGTGAAATCCTTAATGGCGCTTCTAGTAAACCGATTGCTGCCTCCTTGGTCCAACGGTGGACTTATCCCAGGTAGTTCAAAAGTGAAACAGAAAGAGTTGTGGTGGTGTGGACTGGATGGCGCTATCGCTCAAGCGGTGATGGTGAATATGAGAGTGCTCAAAAAAATACTTAGCTGTGCCATCTCCTGACGAAAAGTCAAGGATGTTCTATGTTCAATTGCTGGTGGAGAGCTCAACCGTGTTTGAAAAATAGGAAATGAAACAGAAGTATACAATGTGTAGTATTGTCGCGTGAAACAAAATGAAGAAATACGTAGTCTATGGTTTTTGCCGATATAGGCTAGTAGGCTTCACTAGGCAATGTAAATGGTCAGAGAATTGGTGATCTTTTTAAACCAAAATATGGAAACAGTATTCTCATATAAACACACCTGACTTACAAAAAGACAGGTGTTGGCATGCCCATAAGGGTATCTTTTCAAGGTGTGACGTGCTCTTTATCGATTGGTGGTTGAAGACCAGGGTCTAAATGGTATCTGCTATTGTGAGAGAGGGGCATACCTAACACTCACGTGAGGGACAGTCGATATCCTCATATAGCGGTTTCTTTCAAGGACATAGTTCCAAAGGGGTTACCATGGTGGTTAAATATCCAATGCTGGAATACTCGACCATATATGAAATGTGAAACAGAAGTACGCAATGTGTAGTATATCCAAAGAACGTGTGGTATCTTTACCACTGTTTATAGGCGTACTTAATTTCAAAATTATAAGTATCTTTCTATGCTGGTAACAAAACCATAGAATTCCTATAAACACACCTGACTTACATAGAGACAGGTGTCTGGACGCCCATAACAGTATCTTTCATGAAATATGGGGTTCTCTATCAGTCAGTGGTGGATAGCCAAACTTATAATAGTGAGGGAGGCGTACCTAACACTCACGTGCAAAACGGTTAGTGTCCTAATATATCGGTTTCTTTCAAGGACCTCAATCCAGGAGTAGTAAAAAGTAAAATGTATTCAAAGTACATAACATAAAGGGCTTAGAGGGGGCTCTTCAACAGCGGACCTGTCTATTGGACTCTGAAGGAAGGTAGGACCTTGTCATAATTACTTTTTTTTGAAACCTCAAAGTTGGCCACTTATTGTTCCAAGACGGTTCTCACTTCCATCAGAGCCGGACTCTTACGCTAAGATCAGCCTGTTTTTTATGTTATGTACTTTGAATAAATTTTACTTTTTACTGCTCCTGGATCGAGATCCTTGAAAGAAACCGCTATATGAGGACACTAACCGTTTTGCACGTGAGTGTTAGGTACGCCTCCCTCACTATTATAAGTTTGGCTATCCACCACTGACTGATAGAGAACCCCATATTTCATGAAAGATACTGTTATGGGCGTCCAGACACCTGTCTCTATGTAAGTCAGGTGTGTTTATAGGAATTCTATGGTTTCGTTACCAGCATAAAAAGATACTTATAATTTTGAAATTAAGTACGCCTATAAACAGTGGTAAAGATAGTTACCACACGTTCTTTGGATATACTACACATTGTGTACTTCTGTTTCACATTTCATATATGGTCGAGTATTCCAGCATCAGATATTTAACCACCATGGTAACCCCTTTGGAACGATGTCCTTGAAAGAAACCGCTATATGAAGATATCGACTGTCCCCCGCGTGAGTGTTAGGTACGCCCCTCTCTCACAATAGCAGATACCATTTAGACCCTGGTCTTCAACCACCAATCGATAAAGAGCACGTCACACCTTGAAAAGATACCCTTATGGGCATGCCAACACCTGTCTTTTTGTAAGTCAGGTGTGTTTATATGAGAATACTGTTTCCATATTTTGGTTTAAAAAGATCACCAATTCTCTGACCATTTACATTGCCTAGTGAAGCCTACTAGCCTATATCGGCAAAAACCATAGACTACGTATTTCTTCATTTTGTTTCACGCGACAATACTACACATTGTATACTTCTGTTTCATTTCCTATTTTTCAAACACGGTTGAGCTCTCCACCAGCAATTGAACATAGAACATCCTTGACTTTTCGTCAGGAGATGGCACAGCTAAGTATTTTTTTGAGCACTCTCATATTCACCATCACCGCTTGAGCGATAGCGCCATCTAGTCCACACCACCACAACTCTTTCTGGCATATAACTACAGTCCACTGGTACTGCCGTATAAATCCAGTGGTACTGGCGTATAAATCCAGTGATCCTGCCATATAAATCCAGTGATCCTGCCGTATAATTCCAGTGGTACTGGCATATAAGTCCAGTCCAGTGATCCTGCCGTATATGTCTAGTGGTACTGCCATTAAATTCCAGTGATACTGCCGTATATATATATACACTGGTCAAAAAAATATAGGGAACACTAAAATAACACATCCTAGATCTGAATGAATGAAATATTCTTATTAAATACTTTGTTCTTTACATAGTTGAATGTGCTGACAACAAAATCACACAAAAATTATCAATGGAAATCAAATTTATTAACCCATGGAGGTCTGGATTTGGAGTCACACTCAAAATTAAAGTGGAAAAACACACTACAGGCTGATCCAACTTTGATGTAATGTCCTTAAAACAAGTCAAAATGAGGCTCAGTAGTGTGTGTGGCCTCCACCTGCCTGTATGAACTCCCTACAACGCCTGGGCATGCTCCTGATGAGGTGGCGGATGGTCTCCTGAGGGATCTCCTCCCAGACCTGGACTAAAGCATCCGCCAACTCCTGGACAGTCTGTGGTGCGAGACATAATAGATGGAGCGAGACATAATGTCCCAGATGTGCTCAATTGGATTCAGGTCTGGGGAACAGGCGGGCATGTCCATAGCATCAATGTCTTCGTCTTGCAGGAACTGCTGACACACTCCAGCCACATGAGGTCTAGCATTGTCTTGCATTAGAAGGAACCCAGGGCCAACCGCACCAGCATATGGTCTCACAAGGGGGAGATGTACTAAGCATGAAAAGTGATAAATATCACTGTGATAAAGCACCAGCCAATCGGCTCCTAACTGCCATGTCACAGGCTGTGTTTGAAAAATGACAGTTAGGAGCCGATTGGCTGGTACTTTATCACAGTGATATTTATCACTTTTCAAGCTTAGTACATCTGCCCCTCGGGGTCTGAGGATCTCATCTCGGTACCTAATGGCAGTCAGGCTACCTCTGGTGAGCACATGGAGGGCTGTGCAGCCCCCCAAAGAAATGCCACCCCACACCATTACTGACCCACAGCCAAATCGGTCATGCTGGAGGATGTTGCAGGCAACAGAACGTTCTCCTTGGCGTCTCCAGACTCTGTCACGTCTGTCACATGTGTTCAGTGAGAACCTGCTTTCATCTGTGAAGAGCACATGGCGCCAGTGGCGAATTTGCCAATCTTGGTGTTCTCTGGCAAATGCCAAACGTCCTGCATGGTGTTGTGCTGTAAGCACAACCCCCACCTGTGTACGTCGGGCCCTCATACCACCCTCATGGAGTCTGTTTCTGATCGTTTGAGTAGACACATGCACATTTGTGGCTTGCTGGAGGTCATTTTGCAGGGCTCTGGCAGTGCTCCTCCTGTTCCTCCTTGCACAAAGGCAGAGGTAGCGGTCCTGCTGCAGGGTTGTTGCCCTCCTACGGCCTCCTCCACGTCTCCTGATGTACTGGCCTGTCTCCTGGTAGTGCCTCCATGCTCTGGACACTACGCTGACAGACTCAGCGAACCTTCTTTTCACAGCTCGCATTGATGTACTATCCTGGATGAGCTGCACTACCTGAGCCACTTGTGTGGGTTGTAGACTCCATCTCATGCTACCACTAGAGTGAAAGCACCGGCAGCTTTCAAAAGTGACCAAAACATCAGCCAGAAAGCATAGGAGCTGAGAAGTGGTCTGTGGTCACCACCTGCAGAACAACTCCTTTATTGGGGGTGTCTTGCTAATTGCCTATAATTTCAACCTGTTGTCTATTCCATTTGCACAACAGCATTTGAAATTGATTGTCAATCAGTGTTGCTTCCTAAGTGGACAGTTTGATTTCACAGAAGTGTGATTGACTTGGAGTTACATTGTGTTGTTTAAGTGTTCCCTTTATTTTTTTGAGCAGTGTATATACCCTGTTGCAAAGCGGATTACTGAGGCCATATCAACTATGCTGGTGTTAGACGTGCATCCGGAATCCGCCATTAGTGCAGTGGGACTGCAGTGCCAACCCTAGATGGGCCAGGTGTTGTGCCGCACACTTGTGTCACTTAGCTTAGTCATACAGCTACCTCATTGCACCTCTTTTTCATCTGCCCTCCTGTCTGACACTGCAGTAAAACTCCTAGATGGGCCAATTGTTTGTGTCGCTTAGCTTAGTCATACAGCAACCTTGGTGCACCTCTTTTACATCTTTGCATCATGTGCTGTTTGGGGCATAGTGTTTTAAAATGCCATCCTGTCTGACACTGCCGTATAAATCCAGGGGTACTGTTGTATTAGTCCAGGGGTACTGCCGTATAAGTCCACCAATTGCAGAATTTTTGAAAAATGACAGGGGCGTGCATTAGATGCTGTCAGTGGACTAAAAAATTGCGGTCACTTTCGACATTCAGCCACTGCATGCCACTACTAGATGGGCCAACCTCTGTGCACTTCTTTTTCTTCTTTGCATCATGTGCTGTTTGGGGCCTATTTTTTAAATCTGCCATCCTGTCTGACCCTGCAGTGCCACTCCTAGATGGGCCAGGTGTTTGTGCCGCACACTTGTGTCACTTAACTTAGTCATACAGCTACCTCATTGCACCTCTTTTTCATCTGCCCTCCTGTCTGACACTGCAGTAAAACTCCTAGATGGGCCAATTGTTTGTGTCGCTTAGCTTAGTCATACAGCAACCTTGGTGCACCTCTTTTACATCTTTGCATCATGTGCTGTTTGGGGCATAGTGTTTTAAAGTGCCATCCCGTCTGACACTGCCGTATAAATCCAGGGGTACTGTTGTATTAGTCCAGGGGTACTGCCGTATAAGTCCACCAATTGCAGAATTTTTGAAAAATGACAGGGGCGTGCATTAGATGCTGTCAGTGGACTAAAAAATTGCGGTCACTTTCGACATTCAGCCACTGCATGCCACTACTAGATGGGCCAACCTCGGTGCACTTCTTTTTCTTCTTTGCATCATGTGCTGTTTGGGGCCTATTTTTTAAATCTGCCATCCTGTCTGACACTGCAGTGCCACTCCTAGATGGGCCAGGTGTCTGTGCCACCCACTTGTGTCACTTAGTTTAGTCATCCAGCGACCTTGGTGCAACTTTTAGGCCTAAAAACAATATTGTGATGTGTGATGTGTTCAGAATAGACTGGAAACGAGTGGAAATTAATGTTATTGAGGTTAATAATCCCGTAGGATCAAAATTACCCAAAAATTCTGTGATTTTAGCTGTTTTTATGTTTTTTTCAAAAATCATCCAGATCCAAAACCAAAACACGAAAGGGTGGTTTTGGCAAAACCTAACCAAAACCAAAACACAAGTGGGGAATTAGAACCAAAACACAAAACACGAAGAGTGCCCGCCGCACATCTAGAATGGGTCAGGGTAGGAGACAGCGGCGGTCAGGAGATGCTGGACTTCAAAAAGGGGGGAAGCTGCAAGTGAAAGTAATTAAAATAGATAACTGACAAGTGATGCCAATTGCGCCCCCTACCCTGCAGCGCTATGCGAGGTGCCCCTCTGCACACACATAGTTACGATCCTGACAACAAGAACCATGGATTAATATTTTCTTACATTAAGACGTTTCAAGTTTACAGCTCTATAGATTTACCAAATTTTTAACACTCATTTCTATTTACATCCGTGAAAATCAGAAACTCCCGTTTTGGGTAGAACGGGTGGTATTCAGTATGCCGGCTGTTGAGATACGGGCGCTCAGTATACAAGCATGGGAATTCTGACACCCGGCATACCGAGAACTATTCTCCTTCTTGGGGTCCACAACCCCCTGGAGGGAGAATAAATTGTGTGGCCGCAGCATGGCGAGTGCAGCGAGCCCGCAAGGGGCTCATTTGCACTCGCCCATCTGTAGGTATGCCGGCGCCGGTATGCTGGCCACCGGGATCCTGGCCGCCAGCATACCATACTACCCCCGGTAGAACAGCTAGTGTTTAATACAGCCTATACAATAGACCATCTATAGTGTTAAATATTAAAACTGTATTCCACAAAGTATTCAATATATAAAAAGACAAATGTTTACATTAATGTCCAGGCTCATTACTAGGTTCTTCTACCACTCCCCCAAACTCCTGCACTTGCTCCAATGTTCCGCAGAGTGGGAAATTGTGGAGTCAATTTGAAAACCCCTTCTAGAAATCCTGTATTTGCCACTGGACACAGGCGACCCTCTTCACACAGGACTAAGGGGCAATATATTACATATTTATATGTAGGCATACATGTGTGTGTAATACTGTACATAACACGCACACAGTGCCGGCACTAACCGCGCAGCAAAAGGATGCAGAGCAAGGAGACACCAGGCTGGGGAGGCGCTCTCCCCACTCTGTATCCCTGTGCTGAACTGCTGTCCCTGCTGCTGCCGGCTGCTGCTCCTGTCACACTATGACAGGCAGCAGCGTCGGCAGCATGAAGCCTCCTCTCCCCCTCCCCTGTCACATAGCAGTGTGCGGACATAAAATGGGTTAGAGCTACACTGGAATAAGGGGCGGAGCTACACAGGGCCAGGCTGCAGCCTGCAACACAGGAGGATGAGCTTCCTTAGGTAAGTGGCTGGAAAGAGAGTGAGTGAGTGAGTGAGTGAGTGAGTGACTGAGTGAGTGAAAGTGTGTATATGTATACAGTATCTGTATATGTGTGTGTGTGTGTGTGTGTGTGTGTGTGTGTGTGTGTGTGTGTGTGTGTGTGTGTGTGTGTGTAATATATGTGCAGTATATGTGTGTGTGTGTGTGTGTGTGTGTGTGTGTGTGTGTGTGTGTGTGTGTGTGTGTGTGTGTATCTGTATGTGTGTGCGCATTATGTGCGGCATAATGTGTGCTCTCGCTGCAGTGCACATGGTTTTGCCCAATAGCTAACAAATTTGCTGCTGCGATCAGGTCTGAATTAGGCCCAGAGAGTGATCTTTCCAGTAACTACTTCCAAAGCAACAGGCCAGCAGCATTGAGGACTAAATGGCAGTAAAGTTAGAGTAGGTGACAGTGCCAGTGCACTGAGGACTGTATGAGTTGGTGAGTTAAGAAAGAAGCTGCTGGCAGAGACATGGAATAAGGAGGCTTGACCGCAGCTGAAGCAGTGGCAACATCATGAAAGCAACATCAGGTGGAAGGCAAAAGACCAGTTACAGGGCCTACTTCAGATCTGATCGCTGGGCTGCGTTTTTTGTTTTCCTGTGATCAGATAGTCGCCGCCTACAGGGGCAGTGTATTTTCGCTGTGCAAGTGTGCGTTCCTATGTGTATGTGTAGCAGAGCTGCTCAAAATTAGTTTGTGCAGTCTCTGCGCAGCCCAGGACTTACTCTTCCAGTGCGATTGAGTCCTGCTGAATGGGCCGGAGCCAACGTCAAATACACCCTCCTTGAAAACGCTTCAGCCCGCCTGCGTTTTTCCGGACACTCCATGAAAATGGTCAGTTACCACCCACAAATGGCCTCTTCCTGTCAATGGATCCTTTGCACCATCCCATCGCTGACCACTGATGCCCGTTGTAGTCGTCCGACGCACCTGCGCATTGTGGCTCAAACACATGTGCAGTTCGGATCTGATCGCCCGCTGTGCAAAAACGCACAGCAGCGATCAGATCTGAATGACCACCACTGTTTTCCCATGCTATCAACAAACGCTGCCAGAGCCAGCTACTAGGTATTCTCTTCAGTAGTGTCCAGCCAGGGCCGTCTTTTCATATGAGCCCAATGGGCCCCATGAGTAAAAGGGTCCTAGGCTGATAGCTGAGGGTCCCCCTTTTCCAGGGATATCAGATTTTTGAAAACCGGCCCTGGGGAACCGGATATATCCGACTTCAAAGCAGTGGTCCCCATCCGAGCCTGTAAATTGCTCTTCCCAGCCAGATATCTTGGGTTCTGTCTGATTTAGGAGTTTTTCAGAGGGTATATTACTCCAAAAGCTGGGACTCTCCCCTTCCAGTGGACACTGGCCGCTTGTCTCTTCTATGCCCAGAACCAGAGATATCAGCCTTCCAGCAGCATGTCCCTGCTCCAGCTCCACATGGCTGGTATACAGTTTTATATTTTCATTGGTGGGTTGCTCTGGCTCCTGAACTCTGATCCCCAAGTCCCCAGTACCTCCTGAAAGGTGGGACTTTCTAGTTTTGTATCCCATTGAACACTAAGAAATCTATTTCCAGGAACTGAAGATATATGCAGTCAAGCAAGGTGCCCTCCCACCAGCAAATAATGAAAATTAAGCCTATTCCACTATCCACCCCTCCCCTGTATTTTAAACACCCCCTACCACCCTGGAAATCATGTACCAGGGCCCACTCATTCAGCCCAATGCCTCTTTTAACAGTTTAGAGTTCTCCCTCGCCACATCTCCCATCATCTGTGCAGTAAAGTAGTAATTAGCAGAAATGACTGCTCCAAGTCCTACATGCTGAGCGGAAGTTAGAACATCCCCTACTGCACGCGGGACATCAAAGCTGCCGCTGATAACACCCCCCATTCCTACCACTGGAGAATAGGTAGGGGCCCCAGTGCTCTGCTTTGCCCAGGGGCCTACACTGCTGTTAAGATGTCCCTCTGTCCAACCCCTCAATGCCACTGCTGCCTCAATCCTCTGGCCCACCAGAGAGGTCCAATAATCACATGGGATACCTAGTACCGGCCATATGGCTCCACAGCCTTCTGCAAAGCATACAGTATGTTCAACCATTTTCTCACCATGTTTGCTTTCTGCCTTTTTTTCTGTATGTTGCTTTTACATAAGGTTCTGTGAGGTCAGGTCCCCATTAAAGATAAGCTTGTGATGCCTATTGGTACTTGCATTGTATTGTCTATGAATTACATCACATTGTATTGTTTGCTTATTGCAATGCACTTCACTCATGCTGTCTGTTTTGCCCTGTGATACTGTACTAGTGGTGTGTCAGTAATGATAGGCAGGACAGTATGTTATTCTCAGTGCACTTGTTTATCTTGTTGTTGTTAGCACATATTGCCAGAGGAGTAATCTCAGTACTGTGTGGGAGGACTGTTGTGTTGTGAGGACAGGTATTGCTGATGCTACAACATTAAATCTCTGATGAGTATCTTTGTTCCGTGATTGTGCCCTTATCTCTGGTAAGCGGTGTTCATGTCAGAATTCTTCCGGGAGTCAATCCCAGGCAAAAGCATCCTTGATGCATCAGCGTATGAGGTAATGCGCAGACACACTATACTATCTACAGTAAATGCCTCAGACACGCACTTTTCCTCTCATGGTTTTTGTCATTTCTGCATATGCAGCACTGTTTCCACCCTAGCAGGGCCGGTGCTAGGGGGCTTGGCGCCCCCCCCCCCCCCCCCCCCCCCCCCCGCAAAATATAAATTTGCGCTGTCCCTCCCATACTTCACAAAGGGACAGTGCGTCACAAAAAAGGAGTGTGGTCTGAAGGGACTCCAGTGGAGGGGGGGGCAGAGAACCGGCACTCTCTTTCTCACAAGAACATGTACTTGCCGGGTGCCATCCAGTCCTGATGCTGCGATGCAGCTCGTAGTACACAGAATCCGGCGGCGGCACTCCGTAAGTAATCAAACAACAAACCAATTTGGTAAAGCAAATATAATCCCTGCACAGCACTTCAGGAGTTTTCAATGCAGACTTTACTTTTTCAATATTTTGGGGGCAACTGTGATCCGTCATCATGATAACTATACAAGATATTGCATTCAAAAGTCTGCATTTAAAATATTTATCTCTATATACATACATACATACATACAGTACCTACACCACCTACATTAACAGAAAGCACAGCCACCTCCCACCTCTTCACACACACCCATGGGGGTCATTCCGAGTTGTTCGCTCGCAAGCTGCTTTTAGCAGCTTTGCACACGCTAAGCCGCCGCCTACTGGGAGTGAATCTTAGCATAGTAAAATTGCGAACGAAAGATTCGCAATATTGCGAAAAGACTTCTCTGTGCAGTTTCTGAGTAGCTCGAGACTTACTCAGCCAGTGCGATCAGTTCAGTGCTTGTCGTTCCTGGTTTGACGTCACAAACACACCCAGCGTTCGGCCAGACACTCCTCCGTTTCTCCAGCCACTCCCGCGTTTTTCCCAGAAACGGTAGCGTTTTTTCGCACACACCCATAAAACGGCCAGTTTCCGCCCAGAAACACCCACTTCCTGTCAATCACATTACGATCACCAGAACGAAGAAAAAATCTCGTAATGTCGTGAGTAAAATACCAAACCTAATAGCAAATTTACTTGGCGCATTCGCACTGCGGACATTGCGCATGCGCATTAGCGACTAATCGCTCCGTTGCGAAAAAAATAACGAGCAAACAACTCGGAATGACCCCCCATATCCACATCGACATAATCTCACACAAACAACTGCTGCGGTAATAGGGGCAATATGTGCCACACCCGGCCTGCATATTATAGACTACCTTCCCCCACAACGAATGGCATACCTCCCAACATGACCCTCTCCAGGAGGGACACAATGCTTTGCTTCTGGACTCTTCTCTTAATGTATGATTGCCAGCACCTGTGTTGAACAGGATAAAGGATAAGAAAGGTGTTACCGCACAGATGATGGCAATCATACATTAAGAGGGAAGTCCAGGAGCGGAGCATTCTGTCCCTCCTGGAGAGAGTCATGTTGGGAGGTATGGAATGGGTCTCCCCAATTTATGTGGTACAGACCTGTCTACCGCAGAGTCAGTGAGAACGCCAGAGACAGGCAGTCACTGACTTCAGCCTTTTCCACTTTGCCACCACCCTGCAGCATCCGGCTTCCTCAATGCCCCAGGCGAGAACTGCCCGAGAGGAGCTGCACGCTGCCGCTGCAGCTCCCTGTACAGGCAGTCAGCGGCCAACCTCCCACACTGTCACAGCCTCCCACACTTCCCCCACCACTGCCCAGCCGCAGCAGACGTAGCCTGCCTAAGTACCTGAGCTCCCGTGGTCTGTTAAAAAAAAAAAAAAAAATTCAGTCAGCAGCACTGATGTATTGGCGGCCAGGGGGGGTTCTAGGTACTCAGAAACCACCCTGTGTGCGCGTATGCAGAGGGAGGGTGACACAATGACAGAACACAGGGGAGGGTGACACAGTGGTAGAACACACAATGGAGGTGAAACAGTGAAAGAACATGGGAGAACACAGAGTGGGGGGTGGGCGACACAGCAAGACTTCCGGGTGTCTGCAATATCATTAGAAGTCTCAGTGGGCATGCTAATTTGGCTGCTTGCATCCCTGAGCCCTCCCCCTGCCTTGTGACATGAAGTGCTGTGCAGAACTCAGAGCCGGGACCACCCGCTTGGGATGCCGGTTTTCTGGTTCCGGCGCTTCTTGTTTCTGCCCACGGTGGCCACAATGCTGCCTTGTATAGCTGGTATACTTACTGGGTGCCAGGAGAGCGCATTTCCTCTTGTGTGCCGACAACCGCAGCTTTGGGGACTCTCTTCAGTATGTGGGGGAGGGATACAGTGTGGCTGGCCGCAGCAGCAGATGAGGCGCTGTGGGGCATAATCTCGCTGGGGCAGGTGCTGAAGCCTGGCCTGCTCTACTATAAATGCCAGAGAGGAGACCACTGTGCCTTCATTGTTTTGAAAAAAGTGTATGCAGCACCATATTAACACACTGCTGCCAGCGCCGCTGTCTGTTACACAGTTTGACCGGCGCAGCGGCAGCCGGTAGCAACAGTCATGTACTCTGCTGCCATGTTTCCCGTTGTAGGAAACGCAGGCAACGCCATCCCCCCCGAATGCCTGCCGCCTTTCAATCACAATGCGATAACCTCATGTTGGGATGGAATCTCATTGTGAAGGTTCACACACACTCACTGCAACCACTGCGCAGATGTACAAAAATCACCCGTTTGCGAAGTTGCAATTTAACTGAATAACCCCCAGAGTGTATACAGGGAGCTATGTACTTTCCTTACCATAGATTTTCCCCTATCTGAGTTGAGAATCACATAAATGAGCCTGAGGAAGATGAGAATAAACTGAACAGAAAATCCAATAACTGCAAGCTTTCAGGGGTAGCCCGTTATACAGTATGACTAGGCCATAATGCTTTCAAAATTACATTTTTATTTGCCGAAGTTGTCTCCTACATATTGCACACTGTGCAAGATGATCTCCTCTCATGGTTTATCCTGGAGTCCATTGTATTGTATAATGTACACTATACAGATGTACTGTATTCTGCCCCACAGCACAGGGGCCTGCTCTGTATTTTTTAATATTGGGTCTTCCATTTTATCACAGTAACAAACTTTAGTAGAGTTTCCTAAATGTGTCATTTGTGGCATTTTAAAGGTTCTTTTGATATTTTTAAGACCTTGGAGTAGTAGTCTAGGTAAAAAAAACAATGTTCATTTTTTCAACTGACAGCGGCCTAAGACTGATTCTTATGCTGGACTAGAAGGCCTTATTTAGACTTAGGAGTGAATCTAGAAAATTCGCAAAACTACAACTCCTTCCACTAGCATGTAGGGGGCACCCCGCACAGGGCAAAACCTCCCTGCATGCTAAACAGCGAAGTGCTTATGTCATACTTACCTACATTTTATTTCTCCTCTCCGGGAGAAGCCCGGAGAGGAGAGGCTGCAGGTGTCTTCGGGGGGCGGGGCCGGACTGTGACATCACTAAGCCCCGCCCCTGCATCGGGAAATGCCGCTATTCGCGGGTCCGTGGGGAGGGGCTAAAATGACGCGATTTGCGTCATTTTAACCCCTTCTCCACCCGACGGGAGGTTATCTCTCCATCCTGCTCGCATCACTAGGGTGCAAGCAGGATGCGGGAGACCTGCCCACTCTTCCGGGGGTGCGGGGGGCTACCCCAAAAAACGGGAGCCTCCCGCAGCTTCCGGGAGAGTAGGTAAGTATGGCTTATATCTTTAGGGTAACCCCCTGTTTTCGCAGCTTAACTGTGAAAGCAGTTGCTGGGCTGCCTTGTTTTGGCCTCCTCCTCCGTTGTCCAGACGGTACCCCCCCCCCCCCACCAATGCCGCATGAATGCCCACAAAACGCAGCAACACCGCCAATTCACCTCTACCCCTGTTGGCACTTAGACGGCAATCGCAATTTAAGTCCTCACGCATGTGCGCAGCGCCACAGCAGTGTGCATGCGTGCTCAGAAGTGTGGAAATCACTGATTAGCGATTTCCATACTTCAGCGTATGATGCGGAATTAGGCCCAGAGGGTGGAAATTTGCACCTAGACACACCATATTACGTTGCATAGGGTGTAAAATACTGAGATTTTGTGTTGAGCTACAATATCCTCTCCCCACAACTTTAAATCTGTCAGCAGAGTTAAATATTAACCCCTCATCCCCCTCCGCAGCACGGGCATGGATCACAGGGTCGACAGTCATTAAGTCGACCACTAGTATTGGTGAACACGGCAGAGGTCGACATGATGAAAAAGTTGACATATGAAGTGTCGACGTGGGAAAAAGGTCAACACAGGAAAAGGTCAACAGGGACAAAAGGTCGACATGACAAATGGTCGAAATAAAAACAGAACATTTTTAAATTTTTTGGGTGTCGTTTTTGCCGTTTCCTCTACCGCTGCACTCAGCACAGGTTACTATGCCCAATCGTAGTCCATGTGGATGGTAAAGTATGGAAAAAGTGTCTACCATATGTGTGTTGACTATTTGCACCTGTTGACCTTTTGTACCTGTCGACCATAAACACTCTCAACCTTTTACATGTCAACCTAATGACCATGTTGACCTTTTGTTCATGTAGACCTAATGCATGTCAACAATTAGTGGTCAACCTATTGACTGACGACCTAATTTAGGTCGACTTATCATCCAGACACCCGCAACACAACGGGTGTATACCAAGATGTAACATTGCACCATCTAACTGGATTTAGGAGCCTATTCAGGTTGGATCGCAACTCGCGATCCAACCTCAAAAAATAAAATGATGATGCGGGCGCCCTGCGCATTTGGCCACATCATCATTGTATTTTTTGCAGTTGGATCGCCCGCATTTGTGATTGAGCGCCCCGCAGTAATTGCGAAGGGGCGGCAGGGAGGCGGCAACGCTCTGTTTCCTAGGCGGAGATAGAGCATTACGAGGACGATGTTAGTGGAACAGAGGCGTGGTGAGAAAATAGGGAGCGTGGTGTGGGCATGATCAGAGCGGCTCTGTGACGTCACATGCAGCCGCTCTAATCAAAAAGATAGCAGCGTCGCTCCTGCCGTTGCAGCCAGGGTGCGTCAACAGGAGGCTTCCCTACGTTCTGCGATCACGCTGAAATTGTGATGCGTGGTCGCAATTTCAGCGTGGTTGCAGAGGGGGTACAGCGATTAGCTTGCTGGGTGGCCTTGCCCTGTGGTGGGCGGTCCCCAGCATGTGAGCAAAAAGATTGCAAATTATGCTAAAAAGTAGAGATGTGCACCGGAAATTTTACGGGTTTTGTGTTTTGGTTTTGGATTCGGTTCCGCGGCCGTGTTTTGGATTCGGACGCGTTTTTGGCAAAACCTCCCTTAAATGTTTTTGTCAGATTCGTGGGTGTGTTTTGGATCCCGGTGTTTTTTTTCAAAACCCCCTCAAAAACAGCTTAAATCATAGAATTTGGGGGTAATTTTGATCCTAAAGTATTATTAACCTCAATAACCACAATTTCCACTCATTTCCAGTCTATTCTGAACACCTCACACCTCACAATATTATTTTTAGTCCTAAAATTTGCACCGAGGTGGCTGGATGACTAAGCTAAGTGACCCAAGCGGCCGGCACAAACACCTGGCCTATCAAGGAGTGACACTGCAGTGTCAGACAGGATGGCACTTAAAAAAATTAGCCCCAAACATCACATGATGCAGAGATAAAAAAAAAAAAAGAGGTGTAAGATGGAATTGTCCTTCGGCCCTCCCACCCACCCTTATGTTGTATAAACAGGCAGGACAT
Source organism: Pseudophryne corroboree (assembly GCF_028390025.1). Lineage (NCBI taxonomy): Eukaryota > Metazoa > Chordata > Amphibia > Anura > Myobatrachidae > Pseudophryne > Pseudophryne corroboree. The sequence continues at coordinate 413,535,313 of NC_086446.1, read as the reverse complement.
ACAAACTTTAACAAACCCATCATTTCAGCCACAAGGTCTGCCACACGACTGTGGCTAAAATGACTGGTTGGTTTGGGCCCCCACCAAAACAGAAGCAATCAATCTCTCCTTGCACAAACTGGCTCTACAGTGGCACGATGTCCACCTCCTCCTCATCGTCCGATTCCTCACCCCTTTCACTGTGTACATCCTCCTCACAGAGTATTCATTCGTCCCTACTGGAATCCACCATCTCAGGTCCCTGTGTACTTTCTGGTAGTGATGTGCACCGGAAATTTTTCGGGTTTTGTGTTTTGGTTTTGGGTTCGGTTCCGCGGCCGTGTTTTGGGTTCGGACGCGTTTTGGCAAAACCTCACCGAAATTTTTTTGTCGGATTCGGGTGTGTTTTCGATTCGGGTGTTTTTTTCAAAAAACCCTAAAAACAGCTTAAATCATAGAATTTGGGGGTCATTTTGATCCCATAGTATTATTAACCTCAATAACCATAATTTCCACTCATTTTCAGTCTATTCTGAACACCTCACATCTCACAATATTATTTTTAGTCCTAAAATTTGCACCGAGGTCGCTGGATGGCTAAGCTAAACGACCCAAGTGGCCGACACAAACACCTGGCCCATATAGGAGTGGCACTGCAGTGTCAGACAGGATGGCCCTTCAAAAAAATTGTCCCCAAACAGCACATGATGCAAAGAAAAAAAGAGGCGCAATGAGGTAGCTGTGTGACTAAGCTAAGCGACACAAGTGGCCGACACAAACACCTGGCCCATCTAGGAGTGGCACTGCAGTGTCAGACAGGATGGCCCTTCAAAAAAATTGTCCCCAAACAGCACATGATGCAAAGAAAAAAAGAGGCGCAATGAGGTAGCTGTGTGACTAAGCTAAGCGACCCAAGTGGCCGACACAAACACCTGGCCCATCTAGGAATGGCACTGCAGTGTCAGACAGGATGGCACTTCAAAAAAATACTCCCCAAACAGCACATGATGCAAAGAAAAAAAGAGGCGCACCAAGGTCGCTGTGTGACTAAGCTAAGCGACCCAAGTGGCCGACACAAACACCTGGCCCATCTAGGAGTGGCACTGCAGTGTCACGCAGGATGGCCCTTCAAAAAAATACTCCCCAAACAGCACATGATGCAAAGAAAAAAAGAGGCGCAATGAGGTAGCTGTGTGACTAAGATAAGCAACCCAAGTGGCCGACACAAACATCTGGCCCATCTAGGAGTGGCACTGCAGTCTCACGCAGGATGGCCCTTCAAAAAAATACTCCCTAAACAGCACATGACGCAAAGAAAAAAAGAGGCGCAATGAGGTAGCTGTGTGACTAAGCTAAGCGACCCTAGTGGCCGACACAAACACCTGGCCCATCTAGGAGTGGCACTGCAGTGTCACGCAGGATGGCCCTTCAAAAAAATACTCCCCAAACAGCACATGATGCAAAGAAAAAAAGAGGCGCAATAAGGTCGCTGTGTGACTAAGATAAGCGACCCAAGTGGCCGACACATACATCTGGCCCATCTAGGAGTGGCACTGCAGTGTCAGACAGGATGGCCCTTCAAAAAAATTGTCCCCAAACTGCACATGATGCAAAGAAAAAAAGAGGCGCAATGAGGTAGCTGTGTGACTAAGCTAAGCGACCCAAGTGGCCGACACAAACACCTGGCCCATCTAGGAGTGGCACTGCAGTGTCACGCAGTATGGCTTTTCAAAAAAATACTCCCCAAACAGCACATGATGCAAAGAAAAAAAGAGGCGCAATGAGGTAGCTGTGTGACTAAGATAAGCGACCCAAGTGGCCGACACAAACATCTGGCCCATCTAGGAGTGGCACTGCAGTGTCAGACAGGATGGTCCTTCAAAAAAAATTGTCCCCAAACAGCTCATGATGCAAAGAAAAAAAGAGGCGCAATGAGGTAGCTGTGTGACTAAGCTAAGCGACCCAAGTGGCCGACACAAACACCTGGCCCATCTAGGAGTGGCACTGCAGTGTCAGACAGGATGGCACTTAAAAAAAATACTCCCCAAACAGCACATGATGCAAAGAAAAAAAGAGGCGCACCAAGGTCGCTGTGTGACTAAGCTAAGCGACCCTAGTGGCCGACACAAACACCTGGCCCATCTAGGAGTGGCACTGCAGTGTCACGCAGGATGGCCCTTCAAAAAAATACTCCCCAAACAGCACATGATGCAAAGAAAAAAAGAGGCGCAATGAGGTAGCTGTGTGACTAAGATAAGCGACCCAAGTGGCCGACACATACATCTGGCCCATCTAGGAGTGGCACTGCAGTGTCAGACAGGATGGCCCTTCAAAAAAATTGTCCCCAAACTGCACATGATGCAAAGAAAAAAAGAGGCGCAATGAGGTAGCTGTGTGACTAAGCTAAGCGACCCAAGTGGCCGACACAAACACCTGGCCCATCTAGGAGTGGCACTGCAGTGTCACGCAGGATGGCCCTTCAAAAAAATACTCCCCAAACAGCACATGATGCAAAGAAAAAAAGAGGCGCAATGAGGTAGCTGTGTGACTAAGATAAGCGACCCAAGTGGCCGACACAAACATCTGGCCTATCTAGGAGTGGCACTGCAGTGTCAGACAGGATGGCCCTTCAAAAAAAATTGTCCCCAAACAGCACATGATGCAAAGTAAAAAAGAGGCGCAATGAGGTAGCTGTGTGACTAAGCTAAGCGACCCAAGTGGCCGACACAAACACCTGGCCCATCTAGGAGTGGCACTGCAGTGTCAGACAGGATGGCACTTCAAAAAAATACTCCCCAAACAGCACATGATGCAAAGAAAAAAAGAGGCGCACCAAGGTCGCTGTGTGACTAAGCTAAGCGACCCAAGTGGCCGACACAAACACCTGGCCCATCTAGGAGTGGCACTGCAGTGTCACGCAGGATGGCCCTTCAAAAAAATACTCCCCAAACAGCACATGATGCAAAGAAAAAAAGAGACGCAATGAGGTAGCTGTGTGACTAAGCTAAGCGACCCAAGTGGCCGACACAAACACCTTGCCCATCTAGGAGTGGCACTGCAGTGTCAGACAGGATGGCACTTCAAAAAAATACTCCCCAAACAGCACATGATGCAAAGAAAAAAAGAGGCGCACCAAGGTCGCTGTGTGACTAAGCTAAGCGACACAAGTGGCCGACACAAACACCTGGCCCATCTAGGAGTGGCACTGCAGTGTCACGCAGAATGGCCCTTCAAAAAAATACTCCCCAAACAGCACATGATGCAAAGAAAAATGAAAGAAAAAAGAGGTGCAAGATGGAGATGTCCTTGGGCCCTCCCACCCACCCTTATGTTGTATAAACAGGACATGCACACTTTAACGAACCCATCATTTCAGTGACAGGGTCTGCCACACGACTGTGACTGAAATGACTGGTTGGTTTGGGCCCCCACCAAAAAAGAAGCAATCAATCTCTCCTTGCACAAACTGGCTCTACAGAGGCAAGATGTCCACCTCCTCCTCATCGTCCGATTCATCACCCCTTTCACTGTGTACATCCCCCTCCTCACAGATTATTATTTCGTCCCCACTGGAATCCACCTTCTCAGGTCCCCGTGTACTTTCTGGAGGCTATTGCTGCTGGTGAATGTCTCCACTGAGGAATTGATTATAATTCATTTTAATGAACATCATCTTCTCCATATTTTCTGGAAGTAACCTCGTACGCCGATTGCTGACAAGGTGAGCGGCTGCACTAAGCACTCTTTCGGAGTACACACTGGAGGGAGGGCAACTTAGGTAGAATAAAGCCAGTTTCTGCAAGGGCCTCCAAATTGCCTCTTTTTCCTGCCAGTATACGTACGGACTGTCTGACGTGCCTACTTGGATGCTGTCACTCATATAATCCTCCACCATTCTTTCAATGGTGAGAGAATCATATGCAGTGACAGTAGACGACATGTCAGTAATCGTTGGCAGGTCCTTCAGTCCGGACCAGATGTCAGCACTCGCTCCAGACTGCCCTGCATCACCGCCAGCGGGTGGGCTCGGAATTCTTAGCCTTTTCCTCGCACCCCCAGTTGCGGGAGAATGTGAAGGAGGAGCTGTTGACGGGTCACGTTCCGCTTGACTTGACAATTTTCTCACCAGCAGGTCTTTGAACCCCTGCAGACTTGTGTCTGCCGGAAAGAGAGATACAACGTAGGTTTTAAATCTAGGATCGAGCACGGTGGACAAAATGTAGTGCTCTGATTTCAACAGATTGACCACCCGTGAATTCTGGTTAAGCGAATTAAGGGCTCCATCCACAAGTCCCACATGCCTAGCGGAATCGCTCTGTTTTAGCTCCTCCTTCAATGTCTCCAGCTTCTTCTGCAAAAGCCTGATGAGGGGAATGACCTGACTCAGGCTGGCAGTGTCTGAACTGACTTCACGTGTGGCAAGTTCAAAGGGTTGCAGAACCTTGCACAACGTTAAAATCATTCTCCACTGCGCTTGAGACAGGTGCATTCCACCTCCTTTGCCTATATCGTGGCCAGATGTATAGGCTTGAATGGCCTTTTGCTGCTCCTCCATCCTCTGAAGCATATAGAGAGTTGAATTCCACCTCGTTACCAACTCCTGCTTCAGATGATGGCAGGGCAGGTTCAGGTATTTTTGGTGGTGCCCCAGTCTTCTGTACGCGGTGCCTGAAGGCCGAAAGTGGCCCGCAATTCTTCGGGCCACCGACAGCATCTCTTGCACGCCCCTGTCGTTTTTTAAATAATTCTGCACCACCCAATTCAAGGTATGTGCAAAACATGGGACGTGCTGGAATTTGCCCAGATGTAATGCACGCACAATATTGCTGGCGTTGTCCGATGTCACAAATCCCCAGGAGAGTCCAATTGGGGTAAGCCATTCTGCGATGATCTTCCTCAGTTGCCGTAAGAGGTTTTCAGCTGTGTGCATATTCTGGAAAGCGGTGATACAAAGCGTAGCCTGCCTAGGAACGATTTGGTGTTTGCGAGATGCTGCTACTGGTGCCGCCGCTGCTGTTCTTGCAGCGGGAGGCAATACATCTACCCAGTGGGCTGTCACAGTCATATAGTCCTGAGTCTGCCCTGCTCCACTTGTCCACATGTCCGTGGTTAAGTGGACATTGGGTACAACTGCATTTTTTAGGACACTGGTGAGTCTTTTTCTGAGGTCTGTGTACATTTTCGGTATTGCCTGCCTAGAGAAATGGAACCTAGATGGTATTTAGTACCGGGGACACAGTACCTCAATCAAGTCTATAGTTAGCTCTGAATTAACGATGGATACCGGAACCACGTTTCTCACCACCCAGGTTGCCAAGGCCTCAGTTATCCGCTTTGCAGCAGGATGACTGCTGTGATATTTCATCTTCCTCGCAAAGGACTGTTGGACAGTCAATTGCTTACTGGAAGTAGTACAAGTGGTCTTCCGACTTCCCCTCTGGGATGACGATCGACTCCCAGCAGCAACAACAGCAGCGCCAGCAGCAGTAGGCGTTACACTCAAGGATGCATCGGAGGAATCCCAGGCAGGAGAGGACTCGTCAGACTTGCCAGTGACATGGCCTGCAGGACTATTGGCTTTCCTGGGTAAGGAGGAAATTGACACTGAGGGAGTTGGTGGTGTGGTTTGCAGGAGCTTGGTTACAAGAGGAAGGGATTTACTGGTCAGTGGACTGCTTCCGCTGTCGCCCAAAGTTTTTGAACTTGTCACTGACTTATGATGAATGCGCTGCAGGTGACGTATAAGGGAGGATGTTCCGAGGTGGTTAACGTCCTTACCCCTACTTATTACAGCTTGACAAAGGCAACACACGGCTTGACACCTGTTGTCCGCATTTGTGTTGAAATAATTCCACACCGAAGAGCTAATTTTTTTTGTATTTTGACCAGGCATGTCAATGGCCATATTCCTCCCACGGACAACAGGCGTCTCCCCGGGTGCCTGACTTAAACAAACCACTTCACCATCAGAATCCTCCTTGTCAATTTCCTCCCCAGCGCTAGCAACACCCATATCCTCATCCTGGTGTACTTCAACACTGACATCTTCAATTTGACTATCAGGAACTGGACTGCGGGTGCTCCTTCCAGCACTTGCAAGGGGCGTGCAAATGGTGGAAGGCGCAAGCTCGTCCCGTCCAGTGTTGGGAAGGTCAGGCATCGCAACCGACACAATTGGACTCTCCTTGGGGATTTGTGATTTCGAAGAACGCACAGTTCTTTGCTGTGCTTTTGCCAGCTTAAGTCTTTTCTTTTTTCTAGCGAGAGGATGAGTGCTTCCATCCTCATGTGAAGCTGAACCACTAGCCATGAACATAGGCCAGGGCCTCAGCCGTTCCTTGCCACTCCGTGTCGTAAATGGCATATTGGCAAGTTTACGCTTCTCCTCAGACGCTTTTAATTTTGATTTTTGGGTCATTTAACTGACCTTTTGTGTTTTGGATTTTACATGCTCTGTACTATGACATTGGGCATCGGCCTTGGCAGACGACGTTGATGGCATTTCATCGTCTCGGCCATGACTAGTGGCAGCAGCTTCAGCACGAGGTGGAAGTGGATCTTGATCTTTCCCTATTTTTTTAACCTCCACATTTTTGTTCTCCATATTTTAATGCGCACAACTAAAATGCACCACAGGTATACAATGTAGATGGATGGATAGTATACTTATTATTATTAATGGATGACGAGTGACTGACGACACAGAGGTAGGTACAGCAGTGGCCTATCAAACTGCTATATACAGTATAATAAATGGACCTGGTGGACACTGTCAGCAAACTGCTAAACTAGTATAAAGAAAAAAAGCCACCACAGGTATACAATGTAGATGGATGGATAGTATACTTATGGACGACGAGTGACGACACAGAGGTAGGTACAGCAGTGGCCTACCGTACTGCTATATACAGTATAATGGACCTGGTGGACACTGTCAGCAGACTGCTGAACTACTAGTATAAAAAAAAAACCACCACAGGTATACAATGTAGATGGATGGATAGTATACTTATGGACGAGTGACTGACGACACAGAGGTAGGTACAGCAGTGGCCTACCGTACTGCTATATACAGTATAATGGACCTGGTGGACACTGTCAGCAGACTGCTAAACTAGTACTACTAGTATAAAGAAAAAAAGCCACCACAGGTATACAATGTAGATTGACGGATAGTATACTTATGGACGATGAGTGACGACACAGAGGTAGGTACAGCAGTGGCCTACCGTACTGCTATAGACAGTATAATGGACCTGGTGGACACTGTCAGCAGACTGCTAAACTAGTACTACTAGTATAAAGAAAAAAAGCCACCACAGGTATGCAATGTAGATGGATGGATAGTATACTTATGGACGACGAGTGACGACACAGAGGTAGGTACAGCAGTGGCCTACCGTACTGCTATATACAGTATAATAAATGGACCTGGTGGACACTGTCAGCAAACTGCTAAACTAGTATGAAGAAAAAAAGCCACCACAGGTATACAATGTAGATGGATGGATAGTATACTTATGGACGACGAGTGACTGACGACACAGAGGTAGGTACAGCAGTGGCCTACCGTACTGCTATATACAGTATAATAAATGGACCTGGTGGACACTGTCAGCAAACTGCTAAACTAGTATAAAGAAAAAAAGCCACCACAGGTATACAATGTAGATGGATGGATAGTATACTTATGGACGACGAGTGACAACACAGAGGTAGGTACAGCAGTGGCCTACCGTACTGCTATATACAGTATAATAAATGGACCTGGTGGACACTGTCAGCAAACTGCTAAACTAGTATAAAGAAAAAAAGCCACCACAGGTATACAATGTAGATGGATGGATAGTATACTTATGGACGACGAGTGACGACACAGAGGTAGGTACAGCAGTGGCCTACCGTACTGCTATATACAGTATAATGGACCTGGTGGACACTGTCAGCAGACTGCTAAACTAGTACTACTAGTATAAAAAAAAAGCAACCACCGGTATACAGTGTAGATGGATGGTAGTATACTTATGGACGACGAGTGACGACACAGAGGTAGGTACAGCAGTGGCCTACCGTACTGCTATATATAGTATAATGGACCTGGTGGACACTGTCAGCAGACTGCTAAACTAGTACTACTAGTATAAAAAAAAAGCCACCACAGGTATACAATGTAGATGGATGGATAGTATATATATGGACGACGAGTGACGACACAGAGGTAGGTACAGCAGTTGCCTACCGTACTGCTATATACAGTATAATGGACCTGGTGGACACTGTCAGCAGACTGCTAAACTAGTACTACTAGTATAAAGAAAAACAGCCACCACAGGTATACAATGTAGATGGATGTATAGTATACTTATGGACGACGAGTGACGACACAGAGGTAGGTACAGCAGTGGCCTACCGTAGTGCTATATACAGTATAATAAATGGACCTGGTGGACACTGTCAGCAAACTGCTAAACTAGTATAAAGAAAAAAAGCCACCACAGGTATACAATGTAGATGGATGGATAGTATACTTATGGACGACGAGTGACGACACAGAGGTAGGTACAGCAGTGGCCTAACGTACTGCTATATACAGTAAAATGGACCTGGTGGACACTGTCAGCAAACTGCTAAACTAGTACTACTAGTATTAAAAAAAAGCCACCACAGGTATACAATGTAGATGGATGGTAGTATACTTATGGACGACGAGTGACGACACAGAGGTAGGTACAGCAGTGGCCTACCATACTGCTATATACAGTATAATGGACCTGGTGGACACTGTCAGCAGACTGCTAAACTAGTACTACTAGAATAAAAAAAAAGCCACCACAGGTATACAGTGTAGATGGATGGTAGTATACTTATGGACGACGAGTGATGACACAGAGGTAGGTACAGCAGTGGCCTACTGTACTGCTATATACAGTATAATGGACCAGCTGGACACTGTCAGCAGACTGCTAAACTAGTACTACTAGTATAAAGAAAAAAAGCCACCACAGGTATACAATGTAGATGGATGGATAGTATACTTATGGACGATGAGTGACGACACAGAGGTAGGTACAGCAGTGGCCTACCGTACTGCTATATACAGTATAATGGACCTGGTGGACACTGTCAGCAGACTGCTAAACTAGTACTACTAGTATAAAAAAAAGCCACCACAGGTATACAATGTAGATGGATGGTAGTATACTTATGGACGACGAGTGACGACACAGAGGTAGGTACAGCAGTGGCCTACCATACTGCTATATATAGTATAATGGACCTGGTGGACACTGTCAGCAGACTGCTAAACTAGTACTACTAGAATAAAAAAAAAGCCACCACAGGTATACAATGTAGATGGATGGATAGTATACTTATGGATGACGAGTGACGACACAGAGGTAGGTACAGCAGTGGCCTACCGTACTGCTATATACAGTATAATGGACCTGGTGGACACTGTCAGCAGACTGCTAAACTAGTACTACTAGTATAAAGAAAAAAAGCCACCACAGGTATACAATGTAGATGGATGGATAGTATACTTATGGACGACGAGTGACGACACAGAGGTAGGTACAGCAGTGGCCTACCGTACTGCTATATACAGTATAATGGACCTTGTGGACACTGTCAGTAGACTGCTAAACTAGTACTACTAGTATAAAAAAAAAGCCACCACAGGTATGCAATGTAGATGGATGGTAGTATACTTATGGACGACGAGTGACGACACAGAGGTAGGTACAGCAGTGGCCTACCATACAGCTAAATACAGTATAATGGACCTGGTGGACACTGTCAGCAGACTGCTAAACTAGTACTACTAGTATAAAAAAAAAGCCACCACAGGTATACAGTGTAGATGGATGGTAGTATACTTATGGACGACGAGTGACGACACAGAGGTAGGTACAGCAGTGGCCTACCATACAGCTAAATACAGTATAATGGACCTGGTGGACACTGTCAGCAGACTGCTAAACTAGTACTACTAGTATAAAAAAAAAGCCACCACAGGTATACAGTGTAGATGGATGGTAGTATACTTATGGACGACGAGTGACGACACAGAGGTAGGTACAGCAGTGGCCTACCGTACTGCTATATATAGTATAATGGACCTGGTGGACACTGTCAGCAGACTGCTAAACTAGTACTACTAGCATAAAAAAAAGCCACCACAGGTATACAATGTAGATGGATGGATAGTATACTTATGGACGACGAGTGATGACACAGAGGTAGGTACAGCAGTGGCCTACCGTACTGCTATATACAGTATAATGGACCTGGTGGACACTGTCAGCAGACTGCTAAACTAGTACTACTAGTATAAAGAAAAAAAGCCACCACAGGTATACAATGTAGATGGATGGATAGTATACTTATGGACGACGAGTGACGACACAGAGGTAGGTACAGCAGTGGCCTACCGTACTGCTATATACAATATAATGGACCTGGTGGACACTGTCAGCAGACTGCTAAACAAGTACTACTAGTATAAAAAAAAAGCCACCACAGGTATACAATGTAGATGGATGGTAGTATACTTATGGACGACGAGTGACAACACAGAGGTAGGTACAGCAGTGGCCTACCGTACTGCTATATACAGTATAATGGACCTGGTGGACACTGTCAGCAGACTGCTAAACTAGTACTACTAGTATAAAAAAAAAGCCACCACAGGTATACAATGTAGATGGATGGTAGTATACTTATGGACAACGAGTGATGACACAGAGGTAGGTACAGCAGTGGCCTACCGTACTGCTATATACAGTATAATGGACCTGGTGGACACTGTCAGCAGACTGCTAAACTAGAACTACTAGTATAAAAAAAAGCCACCACAGGTATACAATGTAGATGGATGGTAGTATTTTTATGGACGACGAGTGACGACACAGAGGTAGGTACAGCAGTGGCCTACCGTACTGCTATATACAGTATAATGGACCTGGTGGACACTGTCAGTAGACTGCTAAACTAGTACTACTAGTATAAAAAAAAAGCCACCACAGGTATACAATGTAGATGGATGGTAGTATACTTATGGACGACGAGTGACGACACAGAGGTAGGTACAGCAGTGGCCTACCATACAGCTAAATACAGTATAATGGACCTGGTGGACACTGTCAGCAGACTGCTAAACTAGTACTACTAGTATAAAAAAAGCCACCACAGGTATACAGTGTAGATGGATGGTAGTATACTTATGGACGACGAGTGACGACACAGAGGTAGGTACAGCAGTGGCCTACCGTACTGCTATATATAGTATAATGGACCTGGTGGACACTGTCAGCAGACTGCTAAACTAGTACTACTAGTATAAAAAAAAGCCACCACAGGTATACAATGTAGATGGATGGATAGTATACTTATGGATGACGAGTGATGACACAGAGGTAGGTACAGCAGTGGCCTACCGTACTGCTATATACAGTATAATGGACCTGGTGGACACTGTCAGCAGACTGCTAAACTAGTACTACTAGTATAAAGAAAAAAAGCCACCACAGGTATACAATGTAGATGGATGGATAGTATACTTATGGACGACGAGTGAAGACACAGAGGTAGGTACAGCAGTGGCCTACCGTACTGCTATATACAGTATAATGGACCTGGTGGACACTGTCAGCAGACTGCTAAACTAGTACTACTAGTGTAAAAAAAAGCCACCACAGGTATACAATGTAGATGGATGGTAGTATACTTATGGACAACAAGTGACGACACAGAGGTAGGTACAGCAGTGGCCTACCGTACTGCTATATACAGTATAATGGACCTGGTGGACACTGTCAGCAGACTGCTAAACTAGTACTACTAGTATAAAAAAAAGCCACCACAGGTATACAATGTAGATGGATGGATAGTATACTTATGGACGACGAGTGACGACACAGAGGTAGGTACAGCAGTGGCCTACCGTACTGCTATATACAGTATAATGGACCTGGTGGACACTGTCAGCAGACTGCTAAACTAGTACTACTAGTATAAAGAAAAAAAGCCACCACAGGTATACAATGTAGATGGATGGTAGTATACTTATGGACGACGAGTGACGACACAGAGGTAGGTACAGCAGTGGCCTACCGTACTGCTATATACAGTATAATGGACCTGGTGGACACTGTCAGCAGACTGCTAAACTAGTACTACTAGTATAAAAAAAGCCACCACAGGTATACAATGTAGATGGATGGATAGTATACTTATGGACGACGAGTGACGACACAGAGGTAGGTACAGCAGTGGCCTACCGTACTGCTATATACAGTATAATGGACCTGGTGGACACTGTCAGCAGACTGCTAAACTAGTACTACTAGTATAAAGAAAAAAAGCCACCACAGGTATACAATGTAGATGGATGGATAGTATACTTATGGACGACGAGTGACGACACAGAGGTAGGTACAGCAGTGGCCTACCGTACTGCTATATACAGTATAATAAATGGACCTGGTGGACACTGTCAGCAAACTGCTAAACTAGTATAAAGAAAAAAAGCCACCACAGGTATACAATGTAGATGGATGGATAGTATACTTATTATTAATAATGGATGACGAGTGACTGACGACACAGAGGTAGGTACAGCAGTGGCCTACCGTACTGCTATATACAGTATAATGGACCTGGTGGACACTGTCAGCAGACTGCTAAACTAGTATAAAAAAAAGCCACCACAGGAGTGTTTTTCAGGCAGACAAACGTATACTGGTGGTCACTGTCAGCAAAACTGTGCACTGTACTCCTGCTATAGCTGCTCCCCAGTCCCCACAATGAAGCAGTGTGAGCACTCAGCACAGATATATCATGCAGCACACTGAGCACAGATATGGTATGGAGCGTTTTTTTCAGGCAGAGAACGGATTAAAAAAAAACTGGTGGTCACTATCAGCAAAACTCTGCACTCTACTCCGAGTCCTAACAGCTGCTCCCCAATCCTCCCCACAATTAGTAATAAAACAAGCAATCAACTGTCTCTTCTACAATTATTAACGGAGAGGACGCCAGCCACGTCCTCTCCCTATCAATCTCAATGCACGTGTGAAAATGGCGGCGACGCGCGGCTGCTCATATAGAATCCGAATCTCGCGAGAATCCGACAGCAGGATGATGACGTTCGGGCGCGCTCGGGTTAGCCGAGCAAGGCGGGAGGATCCGAGTCTGCTCGGACCCCTGTAAAAAAAGGTAAAGCTCGGGTGGGTTCGGTTTCTCGGAAACCGAACCCGCTCATCACTACTTTCTGGAGGCAATTGCTGGTGAATGTCTCCACTGAGGAATTGATTATAATTAATTTTGATGAACATCATCTTCTCCACATTTTCTGGAAGTAACCTCATACGCCAATTGCTGACAAGGTGACCGGCTGCACTAAACACTCTTTCGGAGTACACACTGGAGGAGGGGCAACTTAGGTAAAATAAAGCCAGTTTGTGCAAGGGCCTCCAAATTGCCTCTTTTTCCTGCCAGTATACGTACGGACTGTCTGACGTGCCTACTTGGATGCTGTCACTCATATAATCCTCCACCATTCTTTCAATTGTGACAGAATCATATGCAGCGACAGTAGACATGTCAGTAATCGTTGGCAGGTCCTTCAGTCCGGACCAGATGTCAGCACTCGCTCCAGACTGCCCTGCATCACCGCCAGCGGGTGGGCTCGGAATTCTTAGCCTTTTCCTTGCAACCCCAGTTGCGGGAGAATGTGAAGGAGGAGCTGTTGACGGGTCACGTTCCGCTTGACTTGACAAGTGTCTCACCAGCAGGTCTTTGCACCTCTGCACACTTGTGTCTGCCGGAAAGAGAGATACAACGTAGGCTTTAAACCTAGGATCGAGCACGGTGGCCAAAATGTAGTGCTCTGATTTCAACAGATTGACCACCATTGAATCCTGGCAAAATGAATAAAGGGCCCCATCCACAAGTCCCACATACTTTGCGGGATCGCTCCTTCTTAGCTCCTCCTTCAATTTCTCCAGCTGCTTCTGCAAAAGCCTGATGAGGGGAATGACCTGACTCAAGCTGGCAGCGTCTGAACTGACTTCACGTGTGGCAAGTTCAAAGGGTTGGAGAACCTTGCATAAGACGGAAATCATTCTCCACTGCGCTTGAATCAGGTGCATTACCCCTCCTTTGCCTCTATCGTAGGTGGATGTATAGGCCTGAATGGCCTTTTGCTGCTCCTCCATCCTCTGAAGCATATAGAGTGTTGAATTCCACCTCGTTACCACCTCTTGCTTCAGTTGATGGCAGGGCAGGTTCAGGAGTGTTTACTGGCGCTCCAGTCTTCGGCACGCAGTGGCAGAATGCTGAAAGTGGTCCCGCAATTTTTCGGGCCATCAACAGCATCTCCTGCACACCCCTGTCATTTTTCAAAAATTCTGCACCACCAAATTAATTGTATGTGCAAAACACGGGACGTGCTGGAATTTGCCCAGATGTAATGCACGCACAATATTGGTGGCATTGTCCGATATCACAAATCCACAGCAAAGTCTAATTGGGGTAAGCCATTGTGCGATGATGTCCCTCAGTTTCCGTAAGAGGTTGTCAGCGATGTGCTTCTTACGGAAAGCGGTGATACATAGCGTAGCCTGCCTAGGAACGAGTTTGCGTTTGCGAAATGCTGCTACTGGTGCCGCTGCTGTTGTTGCTGCGGGAGACAATACATCTACCCAGTGGGCTGTCTGTTATGCACAACAGTGCCTGCAGGAATGTACTGGTGTCAGAACTGTTATGCACTCCAGTGCCTGCAGGAATGTACTGGTGTTTGAACTGTTATGCACACCAGTGCCTGCAGGAATGTACTGGTGTCTGAACGGATAGGTATGCAAAACAAATGAACTCACAGACAGACTGGGGAATATGATATTACGTACACAGAAGGTGATAGGGTAACAAAATACACACAAAGTGAACAGAGAAGCCCAGAGGCTAAGGAACTGGGTGTCTCCCTAGTATTAGTAATGCTCAGATGGGAAAAGCAAGATGTTGTGTTTTAATACGTAGAGAACCCGAAATGCTGTTGCTAAGGGCAACAGCAAAACCCTAAAGGGTTACCAACGGGTGTGGCAGTAAACTCCTTGGTCAGAGATGGAATGATAGACACAAGGAGAGTCTCCACAATCCTAATTCTCACTTGCAGTGCACAGGTTCAGCTTACTGCCACTAAACTGACACCTGACACCTTGCACAGTGAGACAGGATTTAGGCAGGCAAGTCTTAGAATACAGCCGCAAACTTGCTAAGTTCACAGAGTAGTAAAAGAACCCCAGCAAGTTAAACGACTGACTCCAGTCTTACTGCTAGGTCTGGATTGGCAGAGTGTAGTACCAAATCCCCAGGCCTATTTGCAGTAAGCAACAACAAATACAAAGCTACACAGTACTGGCTAACTTTCAGGAACTGACTAACCAACAAAGATTCAGCAGCATCTGCTTAACCTGAGAAGAGGCCTTATAAAGCAGGTGCTGTCCACGCCCCACTCAGACCTCACAGAATGTGAGCACAAAAACCAGCACCGGATCCCCTGCCGTGCACAGAGCCTGTAACCACTGCACAGCAAAAGACCCGAACCGGAGTATCAGCTGCGCTCAGGTTACTCCGCTAGCACTTGTCTCCCGGTTGCCATGGCGACGTGGCAGCACAGGGCAGGAGACCCTAACAGTACCCCCCCTCTGACGAGGGGTCAAAGAACCCCTACCACCGGGTTTATCGGGGAACTGCGAGAAGAAAGAGCGTATCAGTCTGGGGGCATGAAGATCACAACTGCGCACCCACGACCGCTCCTCCGGGCCATACCCCTTCCAGTGCACCAAAAATGACAGCCGACCCCGAACCATCTTGGAGTCAAGAATCCTTTCAACAACAAACTCCCTCTGGCCACGTATCAGAAGAGGGGAAGGTCTTCCACTGGAAGAAGGATTACTAATCGCCCGTTTTAAAAGGGAACAATGAAATGTTTTATTGATACCCAAAGAACGGGGCAGATCTAACTGAAATGCCACCGGATTGATAACCCTGGTGATCTTATAAGGGCCGATGAACCGGGGGCCTAACTTATGAGATGGCTGTCTCAACTTCAAATTCTTGGTAGACAACCAGACGTAGTCTCCTAATTTGAAGCTGCAGGGTCTTTTCCGCTTATCAAAAACCCTTTTGGTCACTAATGACACAGACACAAGGGCTTTCTTCACTTTCCGCCAAATACCTCTAAGGACCGAAACCACAGAGGAACCACCAGGCGTGGAGTCCAGGGGGTCAAAAGAATTGGCCTTAGGATGATGCCCATACACACAAAGGAAGGGAGAGATCCCTGTAGCAGAGTGATCCGCGTTGTTATAGGCAAACTCCGCCATGGACAGATGAGCAACCCAGTCAGTCTGACACTTGGAGACATAACACCTGAGGAACTGCTCCAAGGACTGGTTCACCCTTTCAGTCTGCCCATTAGACTGCGGATGGTAGCCTGACGACAAGCTGACAGAAATCTGGAGATCGGAACAAAATGCCCTCCAGAATTTGGCCACAAACTGGGATCCGCGGTCAGAGACCACATCAAGTGGCAACCCGTGGAGACGCACAACATGCAGCATAAATAATTCAGACAGGCGTCTGGCCGATGGCAGCCCAATCAGTGGAACGAAGTGCACCATCTTCGAAAACCTGTCAACGACAACCCAGATGGCTGTCATCCCCGAGGATTTGGGCAAGTCCACCACAAAATCCATTGAAATGTGGGTCCATGGCTTAGATGGGATAGAGAGTGGATGTAATGGGCCAACAGGAACCCCTCTAGGAGTCTTATTTCGGGCACAGATGTCACATGCCCGAACCCACTGATCCACATCCTTAGCCACCGAGGGCCACCACACCGCCCTAGATAGCAACTCCCGAGTTCTGGCAATACCCGGGTGACCTGCCGACTTCTTGGCATGGAATTCCAGGAACACTCGCTGTCTTAACCTAGGAGGCACAAACAAAAGACCTACCGGAAGGTCTGGAGGAGCCTGCTCCTGTGCTCTAAGGACTAATGATAAGAGGTCCTGGGTAATGCCCACTTTAATACACGATGGGGACACAATGGGCAACGGCTCCTCGGTGGTCTCCTGGATTGGAGCAAAACTCCGCGAGAGCGCATCAGCCTTGATGTTTTTTGACCCAGGGCGATATGTTATCAAAAAATTAAAGCGAGCAAAAAACAAAGCCCATCGTGCCTGCCTGGCATTGAGACGCTTCGCTGACTCTAAATATGCCAGATTCTTATGGTCGGTGAGAATTGAGACCACAAACTTAGCCCCCTCAAGCCAGTGTCTCCACTCCTCGAGTGCATCCTTAATAGCCAACAATTCCCGGTTACCCACATCATAATTCATCTCGGCAGGCGAAAATTTACGGGAAAAGTAAGCACAGGGATGAAGGCGATTATCAGACACTCCCATCTGAGAAAGCACTGCCCCAATACCCATCTCAGAGGCATCCACCTCCACCACAAAAGGACGCTCTGGATCTGGGTGTCGCAGCACCTTGGCCGATACAAATGCCCTTTTGAGACGGGCAAAAGCCGCTTTAGCCTCACAAGACCAGTGAGCAACATCCGCCCCTTTCTTAGTGAGTGCCACCAAGGGTGCCACTATAGACGAAAATCCAGCGATAAATCGTCTATAAAAATTCGCAAAGCCCAGGAAACGCTGAAGCGCCTTCAAACTAGTGGGCTGCACCCAATCCAGGACTGCCTGTACCTTGGAACCCTCCATTTGGAAACCTTCTGGGGAGATAATATATCCTAGAAATGCGATTTGCTGAACTTCAAATTCGCACTTCTCCAGCTTCGCCCCAAGCCGGTGGTCTCTGAGTTTCTGGAGGACTAAGCGTACATGCTTCCGATGTTCCTCCAGGGAATGGGAGAAGATTAGGATGTCATCTAAGTATACAACTAAGAATCTATCCAAATATTCCCTGAGCACATCATTCATGAAATCCTGGAAGACTGCCGGGGCATTACAGAGCCCAAAAGGCATCACCAAATATTCATAATGCCCTGAGTGGGTATTAAAGGCAGTCTTCCATTCATCCCCCTCTCTTATTCGGATTAGATTGTACGCACCGCGTAGGTCAATCTTAGAAAAAATGGTGGCAGTACGAAGCTGGTCAAACAAGACCGAAATGAGGGGCAGTGGGTATGAGTTTTTAATCGTGATACGGTTCAATTCCCTGAAGTCGATGCAGGGTCGCAACGAACCGTCCTTTTTACCCACGAAGAAGAACCCCGACCCAACTGGAGACTGTGAAGGTCTGATAAATCCCTTAGCCAAGTTCTCCTGAATGTACTCTGCCATAGCCTGAGTCTCAGGACGTGACAGGGAGTACAACCTGCTCTTGGGAAGCTTAGCATTTGGCAACAAATCAATGGCACAGTCATAGGGGCGATGGGGAGGTAGTACCTCTGCAACTTTTTTGGAGAACACGTCCGCAAAATCTGCATAACACCCTGGCAATCCTGGCAAACTTAGCTGCGAGAGCCTGACTGGAAGGCTCAAGCAACTCCTGAAACAATCAGTACCCCAACTAAGAATCTCCCCAGAGACCCAGTCAAATTGAGGATTGTGGGCCCTTAACCAGGGTAACCCCAACACCAATGGGGCAAAAGTACAGACAGTCACATAAAAGGACAATTTTTCAGAGTGTGTGGCTCCAATAAACAAAGAAATCTGGCTAGTGCAAGAGGTAATTTTACCTTGGGAAAATGGTTCCCCGTTTAACCAACAAATCTCAATTTCCGATGCCAAGGGTACTAAGGGAACAGAGTGTTTCAGGGCGAATTGGCGGTCCATAAAAACCCCGTCGGCCCCACTGTCCACAAAGGCCTCAGTCTTGACAGTTTGACCGAGGATCTTCAAGGTCACCGGAATGATAAAAGTCTTCTTGGGAAATTCTGACTTCTGGCCTGACAGGATATTTCCCATCACCCTCAGGCCCTGAAGTTTTCCGGCTTTTCTGGGCATGATACTACCACATGACCTTTATTCCCACAGTACAAACACAACCCCTGCTGTCTCCTCCGCGTCTTCTCACGCGAGGAGAGGCGGGTAGCCCCAATCTGCATAGGCTCCTCGGAAAATTCCTCAGAGTCTGAGGTTCCCTTGGGAAAGAAGGAAACCTCAGTCTCCCTTTCAAGCCTACGCTCTCTCAGCCGTCTATCCACCCGGATGGATAACTGCATGAGCTGATCCAAGCTATCAGGCAAGGGATATTGTACCAGTTGGTCCTTTATCTGGTTAGAAAGACCTCTTCGGTACTGGTGTCTCAGGGCTGGGTCATTCCACTGGGTATCATGGGCCAACCTCCGAAACTCCGTACAGTAAACCTCAACTGGCCTTCGCCCTTGCTTAAGGATCGAAATCTGAGCCTCGGCTGAGGCCGTCTTGTCAGGGTCATCATACAACATGCCCAGTGCCGTAAAAAAAAGCATCAACACTTTTAAGCGACGGACAGTCAGGCTGCAACCCATATGCCCAGACCTGTGGGTCTCCTTGTAGCAAGGAAATCACTATGCCCACCCGCTGAATCTCCGACCCAGAAGACTGAGGCCTAAGCCGGAAGTATAGCTTGCAGCTCTCCTTGAAACAAAAGAACTGCGAGCGATCTCCAGAAAAACGATCCGGGAGATTTACTTTCGGCTCCTTAACCCCTGAAGGTGCTGCTGCTGCGGGAGCTCCGCCAGCGGCCTGGGAGGTGTGCATTTTAATGGACAAATCATTAAATTGTCGAGTCAGGACCTGCACCTGATCGACCACCTGTTGCAACGTATTTTGAGGGGTATGCTCCATATTCCCACAAAATTTCAACAGGAGTATTAGGTTGCTGAATATGTTATGCACACCAGTGCCTGCAGGAATGTACTGGTGTCAGAACTGTTATGCACTCCAGTGCCTGCAGGAATGTACTGGTGTTTGAACTGTTATGCACACCAGTGCCTGCAGGAATGTACTGGTGTCTGAACGGAAAGGTATGCAAAACAAATGAACTCACAGACAGACTGGGGAATATGACATTACGTACACAGAAGGTGATAGGGTAACAAAATACACACAAAGTGAACAGAGAAGCCCAGAGGCTAAGGAACTGGGTGTCTCCCTAGTATTAGTAATGCTCAGATGGGAAAAGCAAGATGTTGTGTTTTAATACGTAGAGAACCCGAAATGCTGTTGCTAAGGGCAACCGCAAAACCCTAAAGGGTTACCAACGGGTGTGGCAGTAAACTCCTTGGTCAGAGATGGAATGATAGACACAAGAAGAGTCTCCACAATCCTAATTCTCACTTGCAGTGCACAGGTTCAGCTTACTGCCACTAAACTGACACCTGACACCTTGCACAGTGAGACAGGATTTAGGCAGGCAAGTCTTAGAATACAGCCGCAAACTTGCTAAGTTCACAGAGTAGTAAAAGAACCCCAGCAAGTTAAACGACTGACTCCAGTCTTACTGCTAGGTCTGGATTGGCAGAGTGTAGTACCAAATCCCCAGGCCTATTTGCAGTAAGCAACAACAAATACAAAGCTACACAGTACTGGCTAACTTTCAGGAACTGACTAACCAACAAAGATTCAGCAGCATCTGCTTAACCTGAGAAGAGGCCTTATAAAGCAGGTGCTGTCCACGCCCCACTCAGACCTCACAGACTGTGAGCACAAAAACCAGCACCGGATCCCCTGCCGTGCACAGAGCCTGTAACCACTGCACAGCAAAAGACCCGAACCGGAGTATCAGCTGCGCTCAGGTTACTCCGCTAGCACTTGTATCCCGGTTGCCATGGCGACGTGGCAGCACAGGGCAGGAGACCCTAACACTGTCACAGTCATATAATCCTTAGTCTGCCCTGTTCCACTTGCCCACATGTCCGTGGTTAAGTGGACAGTGGGTACAACTGCATTTTCGAGGACACTGAGGACACTTTTTCTGATGTCTCTGTACATTCTTGGTATCGCCTGCCTAGTGAAGTGGAATCTAGATGGGATTTGGTACTGGGGACACACTACCTCCATCAATTCTCTAAGTCCCACTGAACTAATGGTGGATACCGGATGCACGTCTAACACCAACATAGCTGCAAAGGCCTCAGTTATCCGCATTGCAACAGGATGACTGCTGTCATATTTCATCTTCTTCGCAAAGGACTGTTGGACAGTCAGTTGTTTAGTTGAAGTAGTACAAGTGGTCTTCCGACTTCCCCTCTGGGATGACGATCGACTCCCAACAGCAACAACAGCAGCAGTAGGCGTACCACTCAAGGATCCTCCAGAGGAATCCCGGTGAGGAGAGGACTCCTCAGTCTTGCCAGTGATATGGCCTGCAGGACTACTGATGTTCCTGACTGAGGAAGTTGACGTTGAGGGAGTTGGTGGTGCAGCTTGCAGGAGCTTGGGTACAAGAGGAAGAAGGGATTTAGGTGTCAGTGGACTACTTACGCTCTTACCCAAAGTTTCTGTACTTGATAATGAATGTGCAGCAGGTGATGTATAAGGGAGAATGTTCCTAGGTGGTTAACGTCCTTACCCCTACTTATTACGGATTGACAGAGGCAACACACGGCCTGACACCTGTTGTCTGGATTTGTGGAGAAATAATTCCACACCAAAGAGGTGTCTTTTTTGGTATTTTGCCAAGGCATCACATGGACTTATTCATCCCACGGACAACAGGTGTCTCCCCTGGTGCTTGATTTAAACAAACCACATCACTATCAGAATCCTCATCGTCAACTTCCTCCTCAGCGCCAGAAACACCCATATCCTCATCCTGGTGTACCTCAACAGTGACATCTTCAATTTGAATATCAGAAACTGGACTGTGGGTGCTACTTCCAGCACTTGCAGAGGGCATGCAAATGGTGGAAGGAGCCACCTCTTCCCATCCAGTGTTGGGAAGGTCATACATCACAACCGCCAACACACTTGGACTCTCCTTGGGGATTTGTGATACCATCTTAGAATGCACAGTTCTTTGCTGTGCTTTTGCCAGCTAAACTCTTATCATTTTTCTAGCGGGAGGATGAAGTCTTCCATCGTCATGTGAAGTTGAACCACTAGTCATGAACATAGGCCAGGGCCTTAGCCGTTCCTTGCCACTCCATTTCGTAAATGGCATATTGGCAAGTTTACATTTCTCCTCAGACCATTTAAATTTATTTTTTGGGGTCTTTTTTACTGAACTTTGGCTTTTTGGATTTTACATGCCCCCTACTATCACATTGAACATCGGCCTTGGCAGGCGACCTTGATGGCATTTCATTGTCTATGTCAGAGACGCTGGAGATGCTGGAATACGAGGAAAGGCTTACAAGGCTAGGCATGTTTACATTGGAAAAGAGGAGACTAAGAGGGGACATGATCAACATCTACAAATATATAAGGGGTCAATACACAGAGCTTGGGAGGGACCTGTTTTCTATAAGATCAGCACAAAGGACACGTAGTCACTCGCTTAGGTTAGAGGAGAGGAGTTTCCGCACATTGAAGCGAAAAGGTTTTTTCACAGTAAGGACAATACGTGTTTGGAATTCCCTGCCTGAGAGAGTAGTAACTGCGGACTCAGTCAACACCTTTAAGAATGGGTTAGATAAATTCCTATTGGATAAAGATATTCAGGGTTATGGTGCGTAGACACACATTATGGTTCATATAACTAGTCCTAACATAAAAATAACTAGTCCTATAATAAGACTGCATCGGAGACCACAAATAGGTTGAACTCGATAGACAATTGTCTTTTTTCACAAATAACATCTCAAATTGCAGATGTGTGCAACCCCTGGGATCATACGGGTCAATGGGTGTATTCGTTAGGATATTACTTCCCAATTAGTTCGTGTTGGATGGTGAGTATCTTGAGGAAGCTTCCTCAAAGGTTACTATTCTTCTTCTTTCCCTCAAATAAACAGAAATGGAGGGATATAGTGAAGTACAGTTTTATTGATAACAATTAAAAAGGTAATTAAAATAGTACAAGCAGTTCCACCACCATGTGTGGGGCAAGAATGTGTGGGGTGACCAATAAAGGCTACCCTGAAGCGCTTGGGGGATTTTGTAAACAGGTACTTCCCGGGAAAACAGCACCATCTATCCCCTGGCTCCCAGACTCCTGGACACTTCCACCAATTTTGGGACAGACTGCAGCAGACCAGAAAATTGGTGGAAGTGTCCAGTAGTCTGCAATTTGGGGGGTGACCACTTCGGCAGAGGGCACGGCACCATTGTATTGGGGCGCTGGTTTGGAATTTTTTTGTACTTCCAATTGTCTTTTTTCAACCTTAGTTACTATGTTACTATGTTACTATGTCATGACTAGTGGCAGCAGCTTCAGCACTAGGAGGATCTCGTTCTTGATCTTTCCCTATTTTATCCTCCAAATTTTTGTTCTCCATTATTTTTCTGGAGTTATGTAACACAATATGCGGCACAGGACAGCGTATCCCTACTAGTGATGAGCGCCTGAAATTTTTCGGGTTTTGTGTTTTGGTTTTGGGTTCGGTTCCGCGGCCGTGTTTTGGGTTCGACCGCGTTTTGGCAAAACCTCACCGAATTTTTTTTGTCGGATTCGGGTGTGTTTTGGATTCGGGTGTTTTTTTCAAAAAACCCTAAAAAACAGCTTAAATCATAGAATTTGGGGGTCATTTTGATCCCAAAGTATTATTAACCTCAAAAACCACAATTTCCACTCATTTTCAGTCTATTCTGAATACCTCACACCTCACAATATTATTTTTAGTCCTAAAATTTGCACCGAGGTCGCTGTGTGAGTAAGATAAGCGACCCTAGTGGCCGACACAAACACCGGGCCCATCTAGGAGTGGCACTGCAGTGTCACGCAGGATGTCCCTTCCAAAAAACCCTCCCCAAACAGCACATGACGCAAAGAAAAAAAGAGGCGCAATGAGGTAGCTGTGTGAGTAAGATTAGCGACCCTAGTGGCCGACACAAACACCGGGCCCATCTAGGAGTGGCACTGCAGTGTCACGCAGGATGTCCCTTCCAAAAAACCCTCCCCAAACAGCACATGACGCAAAGAAAAAAAGAGGCGCAATGAGGTAGCTGACTGTGTGAGTAAGATAAGCGACCCTAGTGGCCGACACAAACACCGGGCCCATCTAGGAGTGGCACTGCAGTGTCACGCAGGATGTCCCTTCCAAAAAACCCTCCCCAAACAGCACATGACGCAAAGAAAAAAAGAGGCGCAATGAGGTAGCTGTGTGAGTAAGATTAGCGACCCTAGTGGCCGACACAAACACTGGGCCCATCTAGGAGTGGCACTGCAGTGTCACGCAGGATGTCCCTTCCAAAAAACCCTCCCCAAACAGCACATGACGCAAAGAAAAAAAGAGGCGCAATGAGGTAGCTGACTGTGTGAGTAAGATAAGCGACCCTAGTGGCCGACACAAACACCGGGCCCATCTAGGAGTGGCACTGCAGTGTCACGCAGGATGGCCCTTCCAAAAAACCCTCCCCAAACAGCACATGACGCAAAGAAAAAAAGAGGCGCAATGAGGTAGCTGACTGTGTGAGTAAGATAAGCGACCCTAGTGGCCGACACAAACACCGGGCCCATCTAGGAGTGGCACTGCAGTGTCACGCAGGATGGCCCTTCCAAAAAACCCTCCCCAAACAGCACATGACGCAAAGAAAAAAAGAGGCGCAATGAGGTAGCTGACTGTGTGAGTAAGATAAGCGACCCTAGTGGCCGACACAAACACCGGGCCCATCTAGGAGTGGCACTGCAGTGTCACGTAGGATGGCCCTTCCAAAAAACCCTCCCCAAACAGCACATGACGCAAAGAAAAAAAGAGGCGCAATGAGGTAGCTGACTGTGTGAGTAAGATAAGCGACCCTCGTGGCCGACACAAACACCGGGCCCATCTAGGAGTGGCACTGCAGTGTCACGTAGGATGGCCCTTCCAAAAAACCCTCCCCAAACAGCACATGACGCAAAGAAAAATAAAAGAAAAAAGAGGTGCAAGATGGAATTGTCCTTGGGCCCTCCCACCCACCCTTATGTTGTATAAACAAAACAGGACATGTACACTTTAACCATCATTTCAGTGACAGGGTCTGCCACACGACTGTGACTGATATGACGGGTTGGTTTGGACCCCCCCCAAAAAAGAAGCAATTAATCTCTTCTTGCACAAACTGGCTCTACAGAGGCAAGATGTCCACCTCATCATCATCCTCCGATATATCACCGTGTACATCCCCCTCCTCACAGATTATCAATTCGTCCCCACTGGAATCCACCATCTCAGCTCCCTGTGTACTTTGTGGTGGCAATTGCTGCTGGTCAATGTCTCCGCGGAGGAATTGATTATAATTCATTTTAATGAACATCATCTTCTCCACATTTTCTGGATGTAACCTCGTACGCCGATTGCTGACAAGGTGAGCGGCGGCACTAAACACTCTTTCGGAGTACACACTTGTGGGAGGGCAACTTAGGTAGAATAAAGCCAGTTTGTGCAAGGGCCTCCAAATTGCC
This sequence comes from Pseudophryne corroboree, assembly GCF_028390025.1. Classification (NCBI taxonomy): domain Eukaryota; kingdom Metazoa; phylum Chordata; class Amphibia; order Anura; family Myobatrachidae; genus Pseudophryne; species Pseudophryne corroboree. The sequence continues at coordinate 413,509,777 of NC_086446.1, read as the reverse complement.
TCTTTTTCCTGCCAGTATAAGTACGGACTGTGTGACGTGCCTACTTGGATGCGGTCACTCATATAAATCCTCCACCATTCTTTCAATGGGGAGAGAATCATATGCAGTGACAGTAGACGACATGTCCGTAATCGTTGTCAGGTCCTTCAGTCCGGACCAGATGTCAGCATCAGCAGTCGCTCCAGACTGCCCTGCATCACCGCCAGCGGGTGGGCTCGGAATTCTGAGCCTTTTCCTCGCACCCCCAGTAGCGGGAGAATGTGAAGGAGGAGATGTTGACAGGTCGCGTTCCGCTTGACTTGACAATTTTCTCACCAGCAGGTCTTTCAACCCCAGCAGACTTGTGTCTGCCGGAAAGAGAGATCAAAGGTAGGCTTTAAATCTAGGATCGAGCATGGTGGCCAAAATGTAGTGCTCTGATTTCAACAGATTGACCACCCGTGAATCCTTGTTAAGCGAATTAAGGGCTCCATCCACAAGTCCCACATGCCTAGCGGAATCGCTCCGTGTTAGCTCCTCCTTCAATGTCTCCAGCTTCTTCTGCAAAAGCCTGATGAGGGGAATGACCTGACTCAGGCTGGCAGTGTCTGAACTGACTTCACGTGTGGCAAGTTCAAAGGGCATCAGAACCTTGCACAACGTTGAAATCATTCTCCACTGCGCTTGAGACAGGTGCATTCCACCTCCTATATCGTGCTCAATTGTATAGGCTTGAATGGCCTTTTGCTGCTCCTCCAACCTCTGAAGCATATAGAGGGTTGAATTCCACCTCGTTACCACTTCTTGCTTCAGATGATGGCAGGGCAGGTTCAGTAGTTTTTGGTGGTGCTCCAGTCTTCTGTACGTGGTGCCTGTACGCCGAAAGCGTCCCGCAATTCTTCTGGCCACCGACAGCATCTCTTGCACGCCCCTGTCGTTTTTTAAATAATTCTGCACCACCAAATTCAAGGTATGTGCAAAACATGGGACGTGCTGGAATTTGCCCATATTTAATGCACACACAATATTGCTGGCGTTGTCCGATGCCACAAATCCACAGGAGAGTCCAATTGGGGTAAGCCATTCCGCGATGATCTTCCTCAGTTGCCGTAAGAGGTTTTCAGCTATGTGCGTATTCTGGAAACCGGTGATACAAAGCGTAGCCTGCCTAGGAAAGAGTTGGCGTTTGCGAGATGCTGCTACTGGTGCCGCCGCTGCTGTTCTTGCGGCGGGAGTCCATACATCTACCCAGTGGGCTGTCACAGTCATATAGTCCTGACCCTGCCCTGCTCCACTTGTCCACATGTCCGTGGTTAAGTGGACATTGGGTACAGCTGCATTTTTTAGGACACTGGTGACTCTTTTTCTGAGGTCTGTGTACATTTTCGGTATCGCCTGCCGAGAGAAATGGAACCTAGATGGTATTTGGTACCGGGGACACAGTACCTCCAACAAGTCTCTAGTTGGCTCTGCAGTAATGATGGATACCGGAACCACGTTTCTCACCACCCAGGATGCCAAGGCCTCAGTTATCCGCTTTGCAGTAGGATGACTGCTGTGATATTTCATCTTCCTCGCAAAGGACTGTTGGACAGTCAATTGCTTGGTGGAAGTAGTAAAAGTGGTCTTACGACTTCCCCTCTGGGATGACCATCGACTCCCAGCAGCAACAACAGCAGCGCCAGCAGCAGTAGGCGTAACACGCAAGGATGCATCGGAGGAATCCCAGGCAGGAGAGGAATCGTCAGAATTGCCAGTGACATGGCCTGCAGGACTATTGGCATTCCTGGGGAAGGAGGAAATTGACACTGAGGGAGTTGGTGGGGTGGTTTGCGTGAGCTTGGTTACAAGAGGAAGGGATTTACTGGTCAGTGGACTGCTTCCGCTGTCACCCAAAGTTTTTGAACTTGTCACTGACTTATTATGAATGCGCTGCAGGTGACGTATAAGGGAGGATGTTCCGAGGTGGTTAACGTCCTTACCCCTACTTATTACAGCTTGACAAAGGGAACACACGGCTTGACACCTGTTGTCCGCATTTCTGTTGAAATAGTTCCACACCGAAGAGCTGATTTTTTTGGTATTTTCACCAGGCATGTCAACGGCCATATTCCTCCCACGGACAACAGGTGTCTCCCCGGGTGCCTGACTTAAACAAACCACCTCACCATCAGAATCCTCCTGGTCAATTTCCTCCCCAGCGCCAGCAACACCCATATCCTCCTCATCCTGGTGTACTTCAACACTGACATCTTCAATCTGACTATCAGGAACTGGACTGCGGGTGCTCCTTCCAGCACTTGCAGGGGGCGTGCAAATGGTGGAAGGCGCATGCTCTTCACGTCCAGTGTTGGGAAGGTCAGGCATCGCAACCGACACAATTGGACTCTCCTTGTGGATTTGGGATTTCGAAGAACGCACAGTTCTTTGCGGTGCTACTGCTTTTGCCAGCTTGAGTCTTTTCATTTTTCTAGCGAGAGGCTGAGTGCCTCCATCCTCATGTGAAGCTGAACCACTAGCCATGAACATAGGCCAGGGCCTCAGCCGTTCCTTGCCACTCCGTGTGGTAAATGGCATATTGGCAAGTTTACGCTTCTCCTCCGACAATTTTATTTTAGGTTTTGGAGTCCTTTTTTTACTGATATTTGGTGTTTTGGATTTGACATGCTCTGTACTATGACATTGGGCATCGGCCTTGGCAGACGACGTTGCTGGCATTTCATCGTCTCGGCCATGACTAGTGGCAGCAGCTTCAGCACGAGGTGGAAGTGGATCTTGATCTTTCCCTAATTTTGGAACCTCAACATTTTTGTTCTCCATATTTTAATAGGCACAACTAAAAGGCACCTCAGGTAAACAATGGAGATGGATGGATACTAGTATACAATTATGGACGGACTGCCGAGTGCCGACACAGAGGTAGCTACAGCCGTGGACTACCGTACTGTGTCTGCTGCTAATATAGACTGGTTGATAAAGAGATGTAGTATGTATGTATAAAGAAGAAAGAAAAAAAAACCACGGGTAGGTGGTATACAATTATGGATGGACTGCCGAGTGCCGACACAGAGGTAGCTACAGCCGTGGACTACTGTACTGTGTCTGCTGCTAATATAGACTGGTTGATAAAGAGATGTAGTATGTATGTATAAAGAAGAAATAAAAAAAAAACACGGGTAGGTGGTATACAATTATGGACGGACTGCCGAGTGCCGACACAGAGGTAGCTACAGCCGTGGACTACCGTACTGTACTGTGTCTGCTGCTAATATAGACTGGATGACAATGAGATGTAGTATGTATAAAGAAGAAAGAAAAAAAAACCACGGGTAGGTGGTATACAATTATGGATGGACTGCCGAGTGCCGACACAGAGGTAGCTACAGCCGTGGACTACCGTACTGTACTGTGTCTGCTGCTAATATAGACTGGATGATAATGAGATGTAGTATGTATAAAGAAGAAAGAAAAAAAAACCACGGGTAGGTGGTATACAATTATGGATGGACTGCCGAGTGCCGACACAGAGGTAGCTACAGCCGTGGACTACCGTACTGTACTGTGTCTGCTGCTAATATAGACTGGTTGATAATGAGATGTAGTATGTATGTATAAAGAAGAAAGAAAAAAAAACCACGGGTAGGTGGTATACAATTATGGACGGACTGCCGAGTGCCGACACAGAGGTAGCTACAGCCGTGGACTACCGTACTGTACTGTGTCTGCTGCTAATATAGACTGGTTGATAATGAGATGTAGTATGTATGTATAAAGAAGAAAGAAAAAAAAACCACGGGTAGGTGGTATACAATTATGGACGGACTGCCGAGTGCCGACACAGAGGTAGCTACAGCCATGGACTACCGTACTGTACTGTGTCTGCTGCTAATATAGACTGGATGATAATGAGATGTAGTATGTATAAAGAAGATGGAAAAAAAACCACGGGTAGGTGGTATACAATTATGGATGGACTGCCGAGTGCCGACACAGAGGTAGCTACAGCCGTGAACTACCGTACTGTATCTGCTGCGACTGGATGATAAATAATGATATAAAAAATATATATATATCACTACTGCAGCCGGACAGGTATATATTATATAATGACGGACCTGCTGGACACTGTCTGTCAGCAGAATGAGTTTTTTTATAGAATAAAAAAAAAAACACCACACAAGTCACACGACGAGTGTTTAACTTTTTCAGGCAATCACAATATAGTATACTACTAACTATACTGGTGGTCAGTGTGGTCAGGTCACTGGTCAGTCACACTGGCAGTGGCACTCCTGCAGCAAAAGTGTGCACTGTTTAATTTTAATAATATGTACTCCTGGCTCCTGCTATAACCTATAACTGGCACTGCTCCCCAGTCTCCCCCACAATTATAAGCTGTGTGAGCACAGTCAGATATATACATAGATGATGCAGCACACTGGGCTGAGCAGTGCACACAGATATGGTATGTGACTGAGTCACTGTGTATCGTTTTTTTCAGGCAGAGAACGGATTATATTAAATAAAACTGCACTGTCTGGTGGTCACTGTGGTCAGTCACTAGTAAACTCTGCACTCTCTACAGTACTCCTAAGCTCCAGTAAATCAAGTGTCTCTGTCTCAAATCAATCTCACTCTCTCTCTTCTAATCTAAATGGAGAGGACGCCAGCCACGTCCTCTCCCTATCAATCTCAATGCACGTGTGAAAATGGCGGCGACGCGCGGCTCCTTATATAGAATCCGAGTCTCGCGATAGAATCCGAGCCTCGCGAGAATCCGACAGCGTCATGATGACGTTCGGGCGCGCTCGGGTTAACCGAGCAAGGCGGGAAGATCCGAGTCGCTCGGACCCGTGAGAAAAAACATGAAGTTCGGGCGGGTTCGGATTCAGAGGAACCGAACCCGCTCATCTCTAATCCCTACACCACACAGGGCAAACCCTTTAAAAATTATTTGGATTAAATATCAATAAACCCTTTAAATGGAGTAAATAATATACAGCACAGGACAGTACAACTGGACTTATATGGCAGTACCACTGGAATTATATGGCAGTATCTCTGGACTTATACGCCAGTACCACTGGAATTATACGGCGGTACCACTGAATTTATATGGCAGTACCACTGGACTGGATTTATACGGCAGTATCAGTGGATTTATACGGCAGTACCACTAGAATTATACAGCAGTATCACTGGAATTATATGGCAGTACCACTGGACTTTTACGGCAGTACCACTGTACTGGATTTATATAACAGTATCACTGGAATTATACGTAAGTACCACTGGAATTATACAACAGTATCACTGGAATTATATGGCAGTACCACTAGAATTATATGGCAGGATCACTGGAATTATATGGCAGTACCACTGGACTTTTACGGCAGTACCACTGGACTGGATTTATATAGCAGTATCACTGGACTTATACATAAGTACCACTGGAATTATACGGCAGTATCGCTGGAATTATATGGCAGTATCACTGGAATTATACAGCAGTACCACTGGACTGGATTTATATTGCAGTATCACTGGATTTATACAGAAGTACCACTGGAATTATACGGAAGTATCACTGGCATTATAACGCAGTACCACTGGACTGGATTTATATGGCAGTACCACTGGATTTATACGGCAGTACCACTAAAATTATATGGCAGTATCACTGGAATTATACGGCAGTACCACTGGATTTATACAGCAGTACCACTGGAATTATACGGCAGTATCACTGAAATTATACGGCAGTACCACTGGATTTATACGGCAGTACCACTGGATTTATACAGCAATACCACTGGAATTATACGGCAGTACCACTGGAAATATATGGCAGTATCACTGGAATTATACGGCAGTATCACTGGAATTATACGGCAGTATCACTGGAATTATACGGCAGTACCACTAGACTGAATTAATACAGCAGTACCACTGGAATTATACGGCAGTATAACTGGAGTTTAATGGCAGTGTCACTGGACTTATACGGCAGTACCACTGTACTGGATTTATATGGCAGTAACACTGGACTTATATGCAAGTACCACTGGAATTATACGGCAGTATCAATGGAATTATATGGCAGTACCACTGTATTTATACGGCAGTACCATTGGCCTGGATTTATACGACAGTACCACTGGAATGATATGGTCGTATAATTGGAATTATATGGCAGTATCACTGGAATTATACAGCAGTACCACTGGATTTATATGGCAGTACCACTGGCAGTGGCGTAACTACTGCCCTCGCAGCCCTCGCGGTGGCTTGGGGGCGAGGGGCTGCGGGGGCGCCGTCACTGATTTAGAGCAGATTGACATGCGGACGAGCGTCCGCATGTCAATCTGCTGTCTCCTCTCCCTCCCTGCTGTAAGGAGGGACACGGAGGGCACAGCGCGCGCCTCTCCCGTGGCCCTCCTGCATGTCTGTCTGGTCTAATAAAGGAAGTGCCGTTCGTGAGCTCTGATTGGCTAACGAACTGGCACTTCCTTTATTAGACCAGACGGAGATGCAGGAGGGACACGGGAGAGGCGCGCGCTGTGCCCTCCTTGTCCCTCCTTCACAGCAGCGGGGGAGCGCGGGGAGGGGCACTGAGGGGGCACTGAGGGGACATATATGGCACTGGGGGGGCACTGAGGGGGCATATAGGGCACTGGGGAGGCACTGAGGGGGCATGTATGGCACGGGGGCACTGAGGGGGCATATATGGCACAGGGGGGGGCACTGAGGGGGCATATATGGCACTGGGGGGGCACTGAGGGGGCATATATGGCACTGAGGGGGCATATATGGCACTGGGGGGGGTACTGAGGGGGCATATATGGCACTATGGTGGTCATTCCGAGTTGTTTGCTCTGTAATTTTCTTCGCATCGCAGCGATTTTCCGCTAATTGCGCATGCGCAATGTTCGCACTGCGACTGCACCAAGTAAATTTGCTATGCAGTTAGGAATTTTACTCACGGCATTACAAGGTTTTTTCTTCGTTCTGGTGATCGTAATGTGATTGACAGGAAGTGGGTGTTTCTGGGCGGAAACTGGCCGTTTTATGGGTGTGTGTGAAAAAACGCTGCCGTTTCTGGGAAAAACGCGGGAGTGTCTGAAGAAACGGGGGAGTGTCTGGGCGAACGCTGAGAGTCTTTGTGACGTCAAACCAGGAACGAAACTGACTGAACTGATCGCAGTTGCCGAGTAAGTCTGGAGCTACTCAGAAACTGCTAAGAAGTGTCTATTCGCAATTCTGCTAATCTTTCGTTCGCAATTTTACTATGCTAAGATTCACTCCCAGTAGGCGGTGGCTTAGCGTGTGCAAAGCCGCTAAAAGCAGCTTGCGAGCGAACAACTCGGAATGAGGGCCTGTATGTGTACCTGGCACATGGGGGGGGCTATATTTGGCACTGGGGGCACGTGAGCACCTGGCACTGTGGGGGAATATCTGGCACTGGGGTGGGCGGGGCTATATTTGGCACTGGGGGCATGTGAGTACCTGGCACCGTGGGGGAATATCTGGCACTGGGGACATATGTGGCACTGGGAGCACAGCCCTAGCAACAAGCACTACCCCCTAGCAACGAGCATGACACCCAGTGCATGAAACCCCTGGCAACGAGCATGACACCCAGTGCATGAAACACCTGGCAACGAGCATGACACCCTGAGCATGAAAACCCCTGGCACCGTGCATGGAACCAAGAGCATGAAATCCCTGGCAACGAGCAGGTAATTTAAAAGTAATTAGAAGCCTTACTGTAGAACTTAATGTGTAATGGGCACTACGGTGTGTGGCATAATGTATCACGGACATTGCGGTGTGTGTCATAATGTGTCACAGGCATTACGGTGTGTGGCATACTATATCACGGGCATTGTGGTATGTGGTATAATGTCTCAGGGCCATTGCAGTGTGGCATAATGTATAACGGGCATTGCGGTATGTGTCACAGGCATTATGGTGTGTGGCATACTATATCACGGGCATTGTGGTATGTGGTATAATGTCTCAGGGGCATTGCAGTGTGGCATAGGGTATAACGGGCATTGCGGTATGTGTCACAGGCATTACGGTGTATGGTATACTATATCACGGGCATTGTGATATGTGGTATAATGTCTCAGGGTCATTGCAGTGTGTGGCATAATGTATCACGGACATTGCGGTGTGTGTCATAATGTGTCAGGCATTACGGTGTGTTGTATACTATATCACGGGCATTGTGGTATGTGGTATAATGTCTCGGTCATTGCAGTGTGGCATAATGTATAACGGGCATTGCGGTATGTGTCAGGCATTACTGTGTGTTGTATACTATATCACGGGCATTGTGGTATGTGGTATAATGTCTCAGGGTCATTGCAGTGTGTGTCATAATGTGTCTCAGGCATTGTATGTGATATAATCTATCAGGGGCATTGCAGTGTGTAGCATAATGTATAACGGGCATTGCGATTCCTGTCGTCATGTGTCACAGGCATTACGGTGTGTGGCATAATGTGTCACAGGCATTACGGTGTGTGGCATAATGTGTCACAGCCATTGTATGTGCTATAATGTATCAGGGGCATTGCAGTGTGTAGCATAATGTATAACGGGCATTGCGATTCCTGTCGTCATGTGTCACAGGCATTACGGTGTGTGGCATAATGTGTCACAGGCATTACGGTGTGTGGCATAATGTGTCACAGGCATTACGGTGTGTGGCATAATGTGTCGGGGGCATTATGGTGTGTGCATATTGTGTCATGTGCATTATTGTGTGTGGAATAATGTCTAAGGGCCATTGCAGTATGTGGCATAATGTATACTGGACATTACTATAAGGAGGAAAAATGACAAATAATGTAAGGGGCATGAATCAGGATTATTTTTCTTTCCTGTGGTGGCTAACGTCTGGGCGTGCAGGTTGCAAAACTGGGGTATAAGGAAGTCTTTTCCTGCAATGCCACGCCCCTTTATGCAAAGCCACGTCCATTCCAACGAAGCCACGCCCCCTTTTTGTGGCGCACACGTTTGTCCATTTAATAGTGCCAATTATGGGGGATGGGGGATGGGGGGCGCCGAAGAATTTTTTGGCTTGGGGGAGAAAAACTTCTAGTTACGCCACTGACCACTGGATTGGATTTATATGGCAGTATCACTGGATTTATACGCCAGTACCACTGTAATTATATGGCAGTATCACTGGAATTATACGGCAGTACCACTGGATTTATACTGCAGTACCACTGGACTGGATTTATACGGCAGCATCACTAGAATTATACGGCAGTATCACTGGACTTATATGGCAATACCACTGGATTTATACCGCAGTACCACTGGACTGGTTTTATACGGCAGTATCACTAGAATTATATGGCAGTACCACTGGACATATACGGCAGTAACACTGGACTGGATTTATACGCCAGTGCCACTGGATTTATATGGCAGTACCACTGGACATATAAGGTAGTATCACTGGAATTATATGGCAGTACCACTGGACCAGAATTACCCCTCCCTTTTAGCACCAGAGTGACATCACAATCTGACTGAGCAGCTTGTCAATAAATGTGTATTGTATTTCAGAGAGGCATGGATGGGTCAGCATTAGGAGGAATTGCTGACTCCAGAGTGACATTGGTGAAGCTAGGGGTGTCTCCAGGTTAGCTGGCTCTCAGATGCTGTAGGAGCCACTATCATGTGGCCTTACACTGGGCTATTAGACCAAGACATATTTGTCATTTTTTATAGGGTGGGGTTGGGGTGCGATTTTCCCTGTGTTGGTATGGCTGGACTGCTTCAGGTTGGCACACCCTAACACTTTATTAACACTTATGTTTTTCCCTATCACATTGTATATATTTATGTATTATTTTAATCACACCTCCCTTACATAGCACTTATGTGCTTCTTATTGACCCTTACTAATTTTAACCTGTTTGCTGCCCTGGGGTAGCCGACCTGTGCCGACATGATGGGGTCCCACACCCCGAACCCACACCTAGTATTAGGGACCCCTAGTGACAGAGACGCCTTGCCATTCGACCTGGGGGCTTAACCCTATATCTGCAGATATACACAACTAAGATCTCTGTATTATCTGATTATTATGTAGTGTTATTTCTCACTCAGTGTGCATTAGGGATAGCAAAATATGTTTCTCTTACCACTGGACATATATACAGCAGTTTCACTGGAATTATATGGCAGTACCACTGGACATATACGGCAGTATCACTGGATTTATATGGCAGTACTTCTGGACATTTATGGCAGTATCACAGCATCAGAAACTTCAATATTTGGCTAAGGACATGGTGCAATGAGGAGAGATTTGGATTTATAGGCCACAGTCACACCATCTGGCAAGATAGTAGCTTATACAAAAGTGACGGCCTGCACCCATCTTCAAGGGGAACAAGAATACTAACTGAACAGTTTGGATGCTTCATCAAGAACTATTTAAACTAACAAAGGGGGGCAGTGAACCAAACAGGAATAAAGAAATCTGCTCCCCCAACACAGAGGTATTGTTTCTGCAGGCAAAGGGAATAGGAAGCATATCCACAGAAACATAAGATAATTCAGATCAAAACCAAATAAAAATAGGCAGAGAGAAGAACATACTGTAGCTAGGAATAGAAAAAGCACAAACAAAACTCTAAAAGCTATGTGTGCAAATGCTAGGAGCTTAGGAAATAAAATCCCAGAACTAACTGCAATAATGACAAGGGATGATCTAGACATTGTGGCAATTACAGAGTCATGGTACAATGAAAATCATGACTGGGGCATAGCTATACCAGGATATACTTTATTTAGGAAGGACAGAATTGGAAAAATCGGAGGAGGGGTAGCAATGTATGTAAAAAATACCACAAATACTACATTAATACAAAGTATTGAAGAAAAACTGAGGCCCTTTGGGTGACCATAGAAACAGGGGAAAAGTTGATTATTCGTATTGGCGTGATATACAGGCCACCAGGTCAGGAAGAGGAACTCGACAAGAACCTATTGCAGGACATAACTAAAATGGCATTAAAAGGAGAGGTAATAATCATGGGAGACTTTAATCTTCCTGATGTAAACTGGGAGGTGTCTGTTGCTAGTTCCACTAGAAGTAGGAACATTTTAAATTCCCTTCAGGGAGCATCCCTCCACCAATTGGTGAGGGAGCCCACTCGGAAAGACGCAATATTAGACTTAATACTTACAAATGGAGACAGATTATCGGACGTAAAAGTGGGTGAAAACCTGGGATCCAGTGATCATCAAGCAGTATGGTTCAGCATTAAGACAGAGACTGACTCGTCCCATACAAAAACAAAGGTGTTGGATTTTAGGAAGGCTGATTTTGTAGGGATGGGAAAATGTGTAAGCGATTCTTTGGCAGAGTGGAGGAACTTGGAAGCAGTGCAGGAGAGGTGGGAAACATTAAAATGTGCAATATTGAAGGCAACAGACCTTTGTATCAAAACTGTTAGGAAAAACACAAGGAAAAGGAAGCCAGTGTGGTTTGCAAAAGAAGTAGCAAATATTGTGAGAGCAAAAAAGATGGCTTTTAGGAAATATAAGCAGACACAAAATAATGAAGACAAAGAGATATATCTTGTTAGACAGAAGGAGACTAAGAAGGTAATCAGATGTGCAAAGGCACAAGCTGAGGAGAAAATGGCCCAGTCAGTGGGTAAAGGAGGCAAAACTTTTTTTAGGTATATAAGCGAAAGGAGAAAAACAAAAGGCGGAATTATAAAACTAAAGACGGACACTGGGAGTTTTGTTGAAGGACACAATTTAATAGCAGATCATATTAATGATTATTTTTGCTCAGTATTTACTACTGAAAGAGAGGGGAAGGGGCCACAGTTAAGTTGCAGGGATATTCAGGAAAATTAAACAAGTACATTTACAGAGGAGAAGGTCCTAACAGAACTCTCAAAGCTGAAAGTGGACAACTCTATGGGGCCAGATGGGATACATCCAAGGATACTAAAAGAACTTAAAGAGGTGCTGGTAGCACCATTGACAGAATTATTCAACCAGTCATTAGCTACAGGAGTAATTCCAGAGGACTGGAAAAGAGCAAACGTAGTCCCACTGCACAAAAGTGGAAGCAAGGAAGAGGCAAACAACTACAGACCAGTGAGTCTTACATCAGTAGTAGGGAAATTGATGGAAACACTCTTAAAAGAAAGAGTTGTAGATTATCTCAAATCCGGCAATTTACAGGATCCCAAACAGCATGGATTCACTGGGGGGAGATCATGTCAAACAAATCTTATTGACTTTTTTGATTGTGTGACTAAAGTGATGGATAAAGGTGGAGCCATGGATATAGCTTATCTAGACTTTAGTAAGGCTTTTGACACTGTTCCACATCGCAGACTGCTAAATACACTTGAAAGTTTGGGATTGGATATTAGGATTATTGAATGGATAAGATCTTGGTTGAAGGATAGAAAACAGAGAGTTGTGGTAAATGGAGTGCATTCACAGGAGGGAAATGTTACCAGTGGAGTACCCCAGGGATCTGTACTTGGACCAGTGCTTTTTAATATCTTTATTGGTGACATTGCAAATGGCATTAAAGGGAAAGCATGCCTTTTTGCAGATGACACAAATGTATGCAACAGGGTAGACACACCAGGTGGGGTAAAACAAATGATTGAGGATCTAGGTAGACTAGAGGAATGGTCAAGAATCTGGCAATTACAGTTTAATGCCAAAAAATGCAAAATCATGCACTTGGGTCTCAAAAATCCTAAAGCTAAATATAGTATTAATGGCACTATACTGGAAACTACTGAGGAGGAAAGGGATCTAGGAGTCACTATTTCAGATGACTTAAAGGCAGGTAAGCAATGTAACAAGGCAATGAGGAAGGCTAGTCAGATGCTTGGCTGCAGTGGGAGAGGAATCAGCAGCAGAAAGAAAGAAGTAATAATGCCACTGTATAGGTCATTGGTACGGCCTCATCTAGAATACTGTATTCAGTTCTGGAGGCCATATCTTCAAAAGGATATTAATACATTAGAAACTGTACAAAGGAGGGTAACTAAAATGGTGCATGGCCTACATCACAAAACATACCCAGAAAGACTAAGAAATCTTAATATGTATAGTTTGGAGCAGAGAAGGGAAAGGAGGGACATGATAGAAACTTTCAAATATAGCAAGGGTTTTAACAAAGTCCAGGAGGGAAACATTCTCCAAATGAAGAGAAGCAATAGGACACGAGGACAGGCACTGAGGCTGGAGGGGGGGGGAGGTTCAGGGGAAATTTGCAGAAAAATTATTTCACAGAAAGGGTAGTGGACAAGTGGAATAGCCTCCCATCAGAGGTGGTAGAGGCTAAGACAGTAGAGCAATTTAAACATGCATGGGATAGACATAATGATATCCTTACAAAGAAATAAGGATCAAATAAGGTTAGAGATAAAAATAATATAAAAGAAAAAAAAAAAGGGGCAGACTAGATGGGCCAAGTGGCTCTTATCTACCGACAAATTCTATGTTTCTATGACATATACAGCAGTATCACTGGACTTATATGGCAGTACCAATGGACTTATACAGAAGCACAGGGACACCACCACTTTACTGTTACAGCACAACACAGCACCACTGGACTGGACATATACAGCAGCACTGGACATATGGTAGCAGAGGACACCACCACTGTGACCAGATTGATGCAGCACAAGACACCACCACTGGACTGATGCAGCACAACACAGCACCACTGGACTGGATTTATACAGCAGCACTGGACATATGGTAGCAGAGGACACCACCACTGTGACCAGATTGATGCAGCACAAGACACCACCACTGGACTGATGCAGCACAACACAGCACCACTGGACTGGACTTATATAGCAGCACTGGACATATGACAGCAGAGGACACCACCACTGTGACTGGACTGATGCAGCATAAGACACTACACTCGACTGAGCAGCACAAGACAGCACTGGAGTCACCACCTCACTTTCCCTCCTGCACAGACACCGAGGATGGAGACACATCCTCTCGTTATACTCTCCGGGACTGGAGTGAAAATGGCGGCGGCGCGCGGCTCCTTATATGGAATCCAAAACACGCGTGAATCCGACAGTGGGATGATGATGTTTTGCCTTGTTCTGGTTTCCGAGTCAGGCGGGAAAACCCAAGCCGGGCTAGGATCCGGGCTCGGGTAGGGAAGTTCAGGGGGGGGTCAGTTCTCAGGGAACCGAACCCGCTCATCTCTAACACATACACATTAGGGTTAATTTTGCCAGAGTACTACAATTAACCTACCAGTAAGTTTTGGGAAATGAAAGTACTACAGTATGCCCATGTAACACTACAGTATGCCCACATCTATATGTTTTTAAAATAATTGTTTAATTACAGCCTGTCAACCCCAATATATCAGAGGATCTATGTATAAAAGTGCATCTTACTGAGATGTGCTCAGACTTGCAGTTGATTTAAACACATATTTCCTAGAGCAAGAGTGTTTTCCTCAGCTATAACAGCATTGGTTTTGTGTTTATTGCATTCCTCATCCCGGGAGGTAATTCCAGCTCAAGCAAAGGTGTTATTAACCTCATATTGCAGCGATGAACACACAGCAGCACTGTCAGTAACTGTGAAGGAGTGATATTGATAACCGAGTTGGACTGCACTGGCCGCTCAGGCGTGAAATAAAGCAGGTGACTGTCTGGGAATTTCTCATTCTGCCCTCATTCAATTTGATTTTATTTTCCTTTGCATAATAAAATTTAGCATTTTGTGTACCAGACAGTAATCTGGTTGTGTGTATTTATATACGTGTATGCATATTATTTTCAAGCAAATAACCGTTGTCTTTCATGTCTGAGTTACCAGGAATGTAATACTAGTATTTGATGCTTTTTAAAATGCCTCTGTCTTTAAATTCTTTATTGTAGCACAAAAGTTTTATTAATTCAAAGCTATAAGTATTTGTACCAGCTTTAGTGGGTGAGGGTGTGCACTTCCATGCATTTGATGAGGGATTTAGGGCCTAATTCAGACCTGATCGCAGCAGCAAATTTGTTAGCTAATGGCCAAAATCATGGGGGTCATTCCGAGTTGTTCGCTCGCAAGCTGCTTTTAGCAGCTTTGCACACGCTAAGCCGCCGCCTACTGGGAGTGAATCTTAGCTTATCAAAATTGCGAACGAAAGATTCGCAATATTGCGATAAGACATCTCTGTGCAGTTTCTGAGTAACTCGAGACTTACTCGGCATCTGCGATCAGTTCAGTGCTTGTCGTTCCTGGTTTGACGTCACAAACACACCCAGCGTTCGGCCAGACACTCCTCCGTTTCTCCAGCCACTCCCGCGTTTTTCCCAGAAACGGTAGCGTTTTTTCACACACACCCATAAAACGGCCAGTTTCCGCCCAGAAACACTCACTTCCTGTCAATCACATTACGATCACCAGAACGAGGTAAAAACCGTGAGTAAAATTCCTAACTGCATAGCAAATTTACTTGGCGCAGTCACAGTGCGGACATTGCGCATGCGCACTAAGCGGAAAATCGCTGCGATGCGAAGAAATTTACCGAGCGAACAACTCGGAATGACCCCCCATGTGCACTTTAGGGGGAAGATATACCGTAACACATACTTGCCTACCTGACCCTCTCCATGAGGGAGAAATTGCTCTGTTCCTGGACTTTCCTGGTAATGTATGATTGCCATCACCTGTGGTGAGCTAGTTAATTGATAAGAAAGGTGTTTCACCACAGGTGATGGCAATCATACATTACCAGGAAAGTCCAGGAACAGAGCATTTTCTCCCTCATGGAGAGGGTCAGGTAGGCAAGTATGCCGTAACATGCAGAGAGGGTTATATTGCAGTGTAAAAATAAAGCAGCCAGTATTTACCCTGCACAGAAACAATATCACCCACCCAACTCTAAGGGTGTGTACACACGGTGAGATCCTTGCTATGCCCGATTTTCACTTGCGAATTCCCCTGAACTCCCTGGAGCCCAGATAGCACAGATTTAGGCTAACTTTTCTTGAGATATGGACTATGTGTGCTTACGATTTTGGCTTATGTGAGATGTCATTGACATGTGAGATGAACTAGATCAGAGGTTCTCAAACTCGGTCCTCGAGGGCACACACAGTGCATGTTTTGCAGGTCTCCTCACAGAATCGCAAGTGAAATAATTAGCTCCACCTGTGGACCTTTTAAAATGTGTCAGTGAGTAATTAATACACCTGTGCACCTGCTGGGTTACCTGCAAAACATGCACTGTGTGTGCCCCCGAGGACCGAGTTTGAGAACCTCTGAACTAGATAGTACACCGATCTAGCAAGGATTGACTTGCCTGCACAGTCTATCTTTTCTTGCGATATTGACCTGGCGGGACCGCGCATCGGGATCGAATCGGGATCGCAAGGTGACTTTCACATTGCGATATGCACTAACTTTTCTTGCGATTTTGACTATATAGTCAAAACCGAAAGAAAATATCTCACCGTGTGTACACACCCTAACTCTCTCTGCAAATGTTATATATGCCCCACCTGTGCAGTGCACATGGTTTTGCCCATTGGCTAACAAATTTGCTGCTACAATCAGGTCTGAATTAGGCCCTTAAGGCCCCCATGCATCACCAATCCCAAAAAAAACAATTTGCAGATTCTGAGATTTTTTCCCAGATTTAAAGACTCCCCAATCCACCAATCTGAGCTCATTCATTACAAATATTTTTCAGTGATTTGCAGATCATTTTCAGCAAATACAGATCTGCCAATCTGAAAAATGCTCATCAGTTTACTAGAAACGGTCTGCAAATCTGCTGACTGTTACCATACACCAGCAATCTACAGCCCCAATTGATCTGTGAAATCCATACCTCCCAACATGACCCTCTCCAGGAGGGACAGAATGCTCTGCTCCTGGACTTCCCTCTTACTGCATGATTGCCATCGCTTGTGCTGAAACACCTTTCTTAGCCATTAACCTGTTCAGCACAGGTGTCGGCAATCATACATTAAGAGGAAAGTCCAGAAGCAGAGCATTGTGTCCCTCCTGGATAGGGTCATGTTGGGAGGTATGGAAATCCAACATGTTGGACAACCTGATTTGCCAATCCCAATCACTTTTTGGTTGGAATCTGCGATCTGTGAACCCCATACACTGCAGATTTAGTTACACAATGCCTGCAAAACTCTAATTGATTGCTGATGTATGCAGGCCTTTAAGCTAGGTACTGTACACACTAAACTATCTGCCCAATCTCGCTGATTGGACTGAAAATCTAGCATGTATGGGAACAAGTGACAAACCATCAATTGCTCCCAAACACTGGAAAATTAACAAAAATAATTAAAGCAAATAGATTTTACCAATTTGTCTGAACGACTGTTTTTGTCCATTTTCCAGATTGGGAGCAAATTGTCAATTGGCATTTGCTTCCACTCTGTACCAGATTTTCATTCCAACCAGCCAGATTAGACAGATAATTGTATAGTGAATAGGTCACTAATGTTCTGAAAATATATATTTAAATATCAGCGTTTTCTAGATGTCAAGATGTTAAGAAAATACATTTCGCATTTCAGTAAACTTTTATTTACTGTTCCAAAAGCAATGAATCAAGGGCAGTGATACTCTTTAAAATGCATTTTGGCCTACAGAAAAGAAAGGCAACAATTGTGTGAACTGAAAAATATTCCTGAGAATAGACTATATTATAGAAAAGAAATAGCACTAATAGCTAATAGGTGACTGGGTGGCAACCAACTCTAAAATCATATACTGTTTAAAGAGCCAGATTATTATAAAAAAATTATATTACACATTTAATATTACATTTGATTATAATGAAAATATTCATAAATACGTAAAAAAAAAAAAAGAATGGACAGGCTGGGACTAATTGGGTCTTACATGATCACCTTAGCAAAAGTCATATAGCATATAGTCATGCATATAGTATTTGAAAGATAACCCTGGCTGGTGATGCAAATATGTTTCCAAAGTTTCCATTGTCTAAGAAGAAATAGAGGTAAATATGTCCAGAGAAATTGCTTCTAATACGTTTGATGCCTTTTTCTGAGGATTTTTTAAACTAGTCTGGTCCATTATATAACTTTTTTTTAGCTGGTTGGCATCTCATACTTTTTTGAGTTTTGCAACTGACACTCTCCTCAAACTACTGCGGAGGTTCCACTGGTAGCGCCACTAGCATTTTTTTCCCTTTATGTTCTTGAGAATCAAACCTTCATCTAGGAATTAAGACCTCCTTAATATTAGTCATGTATTTAGTACTTCAGTGTATTTAGTATATCTCAGTAATATTACTTGTGCCAATGATATGCATAACCTAAAATCTCTGCTAGCAATACATCATCGACCCTATTTAATTGTTACCCATTTTCTCATAACTGGTTTCCAGGAGCAAAGTGTACAGTATAGAAGTGTGATAATGTAATGTAGGGTTACCACCTCATACCTTTAATTCTGGACACATATTAATTACACAGGTTCTGTAGCTGGCTGATTTCAAGACTCCATTTCACCTGGTTTTAATCAGCCACAGAACCTGTATAATTGATATGTGTCCAGAATTAAAAAGATGAGGTGGTAACCCTAATACAATGCGATTTGCGACTGTCACTGATGTATTAAGCCTAGAGAAGTGGTAAAGCAATGATAAGTGGAAGTCGCACCAGCCAATCATTACGGGCTTGAAAAATGATAGTTAGGAGCTGACTGGCTGGTTCTTTATCACCTTCCACTTATCACTGCTTTATCACTTTACCAGTCTTAATACATCTGCCCCACTTAGTATTTGTTGCAAATCACATTGCATTATTACACCTCTGCTAACCCAGTGCTTATTGAAGTATGTGGTGTTTCAAAATGCAGTTTGCATTATTATGACTATAAGTAACTACTTTGCAGACAGTTGAGCAGCCTACCATGAGTCGCAGTTAATTTTAGTGAATTAATAGAATGTTATACCTCCCAACTCTCTCAATTTTCGCGGGACGGTCCTAATTTTTTGGGACTGTCCTGGTGTCCCACCCGTAGGCCGCAGTGTCTCACAATGGGGGGGGACAGTTAGGAGGCTCCTGTCACTCGCTGCAGCACCGGTACACGCATGCGGCAAGGAGACAGAGGGACTGCAATCCAAAGCTGGACAATGAATCAGGGCCAAATCCAGCAAAAATGGTCTAGCACACATTTCTACTAGCTGTTTGGATGTCTGAATTTATAACTCACAAACATTTCAGGGGCCTACATTGTTTAGCCACCAAACATTATAGGATCTGCACTGTATAGCCTCCAGAGATTTGGATATAGATTTGGGAGCCTGCATTGAATTGCCACCAAGCATGAAAGTAGAGCTACTGGCAGGAGGCTGGCATTGTACAGCCCAACCAGTGAAGATTACACATCCCACCGTTTCCATCAGAGCCAATCACAAGGAAGCATTTTTGGTGAGAAAAGCACAGATCTGCTAGCAAACAAGGATATGCAATTGCAAATAGAGAGGATGTTCCTTTCCTTACAGCAATTGAGCATTAAGTATGATGATTATGTATTTTATTTCTTGGTGGTTAATACTTGCATCACTACAGGTAGATACAGACATAATCTCCCCACGGCTGTTCCTCTGCTATACCTCATTCTCTAATAACTGGTCACAACACATGTACTTCTGTGCTGATGGATTCTTAAAGATAGACTGCCTCATATTACTGCTACTTGATAATCCACATAAACTATATATAGTAGATACTAGAGAGGGATTCAGAATGGGATCCCGACGGTCGGGTGGTCATAAGACCGACGCCGGAATCCTGACAGGTGGGATCCCCGATGGCGAGTGCAGTATGTCTGTAACAGGTAAGTACCGAGGATGTGTTGTGCAGGTGGACGTACTTGGATTCTTTGCCTGGAGTCACCTCTCTAACCGGACCTCACTGCTAGAACCCTAGGCAGAGGAACGAGGAACCCCAACCCCAGAGGACCCAATACTATGGTCCCCACGCGTTAGGACGGAGACAGAAAGATTTATTATTCAGGAACAACTGGTCACCACTGGGAGATCAATTTATCAAAGGCAAACATTTCACATATAAATAAAAATAATACATATAAAGAGGTACGGTACTGTCGCGAACAGTAAGACTAGGTCACCTTCTAATCAAACAAATCAGTATACCATGTATATAAGCATTACTAAACTGGTAGCTTGCAATCTTCCATTATGCTCACACTGGGCGGTCTAACCCTAGTGGTACCTATAATCTGCTTTTACCTAAGCATACACTCAGTTTATAGCGAACCTGAAGTTAGCTGATATATCACAGACAATAGCCCAGTTCTGAAATGCTGAGGTTCAGACAGCAAAAATACATCATAGGGTCAGCAGTTCAGTGAAAGTAGGCATGCGGATTCCTAACAGTGCTCAGTCAATAAAGGGAAGCATGCATAATAAAAATATTAGCAAGAGCAGTTTCTAAGCAGAACAGAAGGATTGAGGCAAAGCTGGCAATGTAGGTAGCAGGGTTCCGTTCCAGTGCACAAGGTAAAAGATTGCAGGCAAATGTGTTTCACAAAAGCCAGCTGACAGAATTTGGCAGTCTATAGGAAATGCAGCTCATGACACAGCTCCGCCTACAAATAAGCATTGTAGCAGTCTTCAGTTAAATACCAAGCAAAGGTGAAGTAATAAAGCAATCAGGGTCAAACATGCAGGCACTCAGGTAATTGCAGAAATGAGGAAGCAGATTAATTTATCAGAGCACAGTTACTTCTATCAGCAAGCCTCCTGTACTTTGTGCGCTGTACTGCAGTGGATCTCTATGCTGAGTTTCTCTATCTCTATGGTTGGGATCTTGTCTGAGGAAAGGCAACTCCCTCTTTAACTGAGGGTGTCTTTAGTGTGCCTAACTCACTCTCATGAGGTAACTTGCGGTTAACTTGGGTTTAGACTGCGACTTTTACTGGCTGAAGCACTCAGAAGTCTCACTGCACTACAGGGATCAACTCAATCTTTCTCTACCTCCTCTAAAGCCTGCTCAGCGTTGTATAATGTCTCTTGTTGGAGGGTGCTGGCTGGGGTAAATACCTGTCAGTGGTGGCAGTGCTCGGCGGGTCCCCAGCTCTCTACCAGTGGGATTGTCCCTGATGCTGGTCTCCCCTTGCTGCAGTGCAGCTTCTGTGGCTCTGGCTTATCCGGCAGCTCTCCTCAGCAGCGGCTCCGCTCTCCACAGCATGTCTCCTCAGCATCACCTCAGCGCAGCAACACTCTCCGTGCTGGTACCTCAGAGCACCACTCCTCACAGCGTCTCTCTCCCTGTCACTTCAGGAGAATCCTCAGCAATCACCTCAGGAGGTAACTCCTCCTCCTACTCTTCCCCCTCTGCACCACCCAATCAGCAGCTTCGATTCCTCCTGCTCTGCAGGTCTGCACCTGGGTCCTAGTGCTCCACATGTTGCTGTCCTTTGTTTGCTGGTGTTTCCTTGCAACCTAGGCAAGGAGAAGCTGTTAACCCTTTCAGCTGCACTGTGCTAGCTAGTGAGAAGTGAGGGTTCCTTTTAGGGAAAATGTAGGTGTCTCACCCAGGTTGTCTCCAGTAAATGGGTGATGGTACCTATATAGCCACAAATATCCCCATAAATCCAAGTTAATAGGATATCCATCTTAGAGTGTTACATGTCCCCTCGTGGGCTCGGTGCGCTCGCCATGCTTCAGGCCTAATTTATCGATTTATTCCCCCACGGGGGGGGGGGGGGGGTCTCGGTCAGAATTCTGACAGCCGGGCTCCCGACAGCTGGGAATCTAACTGGTTACCCTACAGTGGATAGTGTAACTGAGAAAGGAAAGGCACTATTGCAGTAGACATAGGCATGAGAGAGCTGCTGCAGAAGAAGAACATATTTTGAAAGGATGCACTGCCCAATGACGGAGAAAGATTACATAGAAGAGAAATGCTTAGGGAGGATGACGGATTAAAGAGGAGTGAACGCCAGAGGCGGGAGTGTGAGTACGAAGAAGAGGGCTGCCAGAGGAGTGAGTGTGATTGGAGAGAAATGAGCTTCCATAAAGAAGGAACTGCCAGAGAGAGGGGTACTGTCATAGTACTGTGATAGAGGAGTTCCATTGCAGGCGAGACAGCTGCTACAGAGAAGAGACTATGCATGTGCAGGGGTGGTCGTAAGTATGCTGAATGCCGGAATCCCGACACCCGGCATACAACATATATTCTCCCTTGTGGGGGCCCACGACCCCCCCTGGAGGGAGAATAAAATAGTGTGGCGCGCATAGCGCGCCACCGTGCCCGCAGCGTGGTGCTCGCCACGGTGTCGGTATGCCGGCGGTCAGGCTCCCGGCACCGGTATGCTGGTCGCCGGGAGCCCGGCCGCCGGCATACCATACTACATCCCATGTGCAGAACAGGAACCTGTGTGATCGCATGCAGTGTTCCCTAAGCAGCAGCCTGAGGCTGTGGCATTTGGGGTCAGGGGGTGAGTGGCAAAGTAGGCTAATGTTCTTGAAAACGGGGGGGAGGGGTGTTGCCCTTCTTTTCTGGGAGTGCTGAGGACAGGGTCTCCATGTTCTGATACAGATTTCCTGGCCCTGGCTGAGCAGTTCCAGCGGTCAACTGTGCCTACTGCAGCATTGGCCTTTTTACACATTGCTGCTGTGTCCATCTCTGAAGCAGGCCCACAATATGCAAGTTGTCTAATTTTCCCCTATGACTGGTGTGGCCTATAGTAGCATACTGTGTTTCGGTTCTGAAATTAGTTGCATGACACACACAAGAGTAACAGTTTCAAACTCTCCGGAGTTCTTCCACCTGCTTCTAAGCTCATTAAAAAGCTTTTGACTCATACCCTTTCCTGAACTATACTGTATATATGTATACAGGAGCAGTTGTATGCACGGGCAAGCAGGGCCACAGTCACCCCGCAGACGCCCGCCACCCACCTGCTCTTCGTATCCCGCTCCCCAGCTGCAGCAGGTGCCATGGGCTGTGTGGGTGCCCGCTACAGCCGGCGCCATTGTCAGACGCTAGAGGTCATAACTGACCTCTAGTGTCTGTGCGGTGCTATGGGAGAGACACTCTCCCATACAGAGGAGCAGTAGTGGCAGCAGCGGTAGGGAAGCAGGAGCGGGGTTGGTGAGTATTGTGTGGGGGGGGGGGGTTTGTGTGTGTTTGTAAGCGGCACTACTTGAACTACGGGGGGAACAGCTACTGGGGGCAAAGCTACAGGGGACACAACTACTGGGGGCACAACTACTGGGGGCACAACTACAATGGGGAAAAACTACAGGGGGCCCAGCTACAGGGGGCAGAACTACTGGGGACACAGCTACTGAGGCACAACTACTGGGGGCACAGGTACAGGGGGCACAACCACTGGGGGCATAACTGGTTTAGGGCCTAATTCAGACCTGATCGCAGCAGCAAATTTGTTAGCTAATGGCCAAAATCATGGGGGTCATTCCGAGTTGTTCGCTCGCAAGCTGCTTTTAGCAGCTTTGCACACGCT
Source organism: Pseudophryne corroboree (assembly GCF_028390025.1). Taxonomy (NCBI): domain Eukaryota; kingdom Metazoa; phylum Chordata; class Amphibia; order Anura; family Myobatrachidae; genus Pseudophryne; species Pseudophryne corroboree. The sequence continues at coordinate 413,486,254 of NC_086446.1, read as the reverse complement.
AAGCCGCCGCCTACTGGGAGTGAATCTTAGCTTATCAAAATTGCGAACGAAAGATTCGCAATATTGCGATAAGACATCTCTGTGCAGTTTCTGAGTAACTCGAGACTTACTCGGCATCTGCGATCAGTTCAGTGCTTGTCGTTCCTGGTTTGACGTCACAAACACACCCAGCGTTCGGCCAGACACTCCTCCGTTTCTCCAGCCACTCCCGCGTTTTTCCCAGAAACGGTAGCGTTTTTTCACACACACCCATAAAACGGCCAGTTTCCGCCCAGAAACACTCACTTCCTGTCAATCACATTACGATCACCAGAACGAGGTAAAAACCGTGAGTAAAATTCCTAACTGCATAGCAAATTTACTTGGCGCAGTCACAGTGCGGACATTGCGCATGCGCACTAAGCGGAAAATCGCTGCGATGCGAAGAAATTTACCGAGCGAACAACTCGGAATGACCCCCCATGTGCACTTTAGGGGGAAGATATACCGTAACACATACTTGCCTACCTGACCCTCTCCATGAGGGAGAAATTGCTCTGTTCCTGGACTTTCCTGGTAATGTATGATTGCCATCACCTGTGGTGAGCTAGTTAATTGATAAGAAAGGTGTTTCACCACAGGTGATGGCAATCATACATTACCAGGAAAGTCCAGGAACAGAGCATTTTCTCCCTCATGGAGAGGGTCAGGTAGGCAAGTATGCCGTAACATGCAGAGAGGGTTATATTGCAGTGTAAAAATAAAGCAGCCAGTATTTACCCTGCACAGAAACAATATCACCCACCCAACTCTAAGGGTGTGTACACACGGTGAGATCCTTGCTATGCCCGATTTTCACTTGCGAATTCCCCTGAACTCCCTGGAGCCCAGATAGCACAGATTTAGGCTAACTTTTCTTGAGATATGGACTATGTGTGCTTACGATTTTGGCTTATGTGAGATGTCATTGACATGTGAGATGAACTAGATCAGAGGTTCTCAAACTCGGTCCTCGAGGGCACACACAGTGCATGTTTTGCAGGTCTCCTCACAGAATCGCAAGTGAAATAATTAGCTCCACCTGTGGACCTTTTAAAATGTGTCAGTGAGTAATTAATACACCTGTGCACCTGCTGGGTTACCTGCAAAACATGCACTGTGTGTGCCCCCGAGGACCGAGTTTGAGAACCTCTGAACTAGATAGTACACCGATCTAGCAAGGATTGACTTGCCTGCACAGTCTATCTTTTCTTGCGATATTGACCTGGCGGGACCGCGCATCGGGATCGAATCGGGATCGCAAGGTGACTTTCACATTGCGATATGCACTAACTTTTCTTGCGATTTTGACTATATAGTCAAAACCGAAAGAAAATATCTCACCGTGTGTACACACCCTAACTCTCTCTGCAAATGTTATATATGCCCCACCTGTGCAGTGCACATGGTTTTGCCCATTGGCTAACAAATTTGCTGCTACAATCAGGTCTGAATTAGGCCCTTAAGGCCCCCATGCATCACCAATCCCAAAAAAAACAATTTGCAGATTCTGAGATTTTTTCCCAGATTTAAAGACTCCCCAATCCACCAATCTGAGCTCATTCATTACAAATATTTTTCAGTGATTTGCAGATCATTTTCAGCAAATACAGATCTGCCAATCTGAAAAATGCTCATCAGTTTACTAGAAACGGTCTGCAAATCTGCTGACTGTTACCATACACCAGCAATCTACAGCCCCAATTGATCTGTGAAATCCATACCTCCCAACATGACCCTCTCCAGGAGGGACAGAATGCTCTGCTCCTGGACTTCCCTCTTACTGCATGATTGCCATCGCTTGTGCTGAAACACCTTTCTTAGCCATTAACCTGTTCAGCACAGGTGTCGGCAATCATACATTAAGAGGAAAGTCCAGAAGCAGAGCATTGTGTCCCTCCTGGATAGGGTCATGTTGGGAGGTATGGAAATCCAACATGTTGGACAACCTGATTTGCCAATCCCAATCACTTTTTGGTTGGAATCTGCGATCTGTGAACCCCATACACTGCAGATTTAGTTACACAATGCCTGCAAAACTCTAATTGATTGCTGATGTATGCAGGCCTTTAAGCTAGGTACTGTACACACTAAACTATCTGCCCAATCTCGCTGATTGGACTGAAAATCTAGCATGTATGGGAACAAGTGACAAACCATCAATTGCTCCCAAACACTGGAAAATTAACAAAAATAATTAAAGCAAATAGATTTTACCAATTTGTCTGAACGACTGTTTTTGTCCATTTTCCAGATTGGGAGCAAATTGTCAATTGGCATTTGCTTCCACTCTGTACCAGATTTTCATTCCAACCAGCCAGATTAGACAGATAATTGTATAGTGAATAGGTCACTAATGTTCTGAAAATATATATTTAAATATCAGCGTTTTCTAGATGTCAAGATGTTAAGAAAATACATTTCGCATTTCAGTAAACTTTTATTTACTGTTCCAAAAGCAATGAATCAAGGGCAGTGATACTCTTTAAAATGCATTTTGGCCTACAGAAAAGAAAGGCAACAATTGTGTGAACTGAAAAATATTCCTGAGAATAGACTATATTATAGAAAAGAAATAGCACTAATAGCTAATAGGTGACTGGGTGGCAACCAACTCTAAAATCATATACTGTTTAAAGAGCCAGATTATTATAAAAAAATTATATTACACATTTAATATTACATTTGATTATAATGAAAATATTCATAAATACGTAAAAAAAAAAAAAGAATGGACAGGCTGGGACTAATTGGGTCTTACATGATCACCTTAGCAAAAGTCATATAGCATATAGTCATGCATATAGTATTTGAAAGATAACCCTGGCTGGTGATGCAAATATGTTTCCAAAGTTTCCATTGTCTAAGAAGAAATAGAGGTAAATATGTCCAGAGAAATTGCTTCTAATACGTTTGATGCCTTTTTCTGAGGATTTTTTAAACTAGTCTGGTCCATTATATAACTTTTTTTTAGCTGGTTGGCATCTCATACTTTTTTGAGTTTTGCAACTGACACTCTCCTCAAACTACTGCGGAGGTTCCACTGGTAGCGCCACTAGCATTTTTTTCCCTTTATGTTCTTGAGAATCAAACCTTCATCTAGGAATTAAGACCTCCTTAATATTAGTCATGTATTTAGTACTTCAGTGTATTTAGTATATCTCAGTAATATTACTTGTGCCAATGATATGCATAACCTAAAATCTCTGCTAGCAATACATCATCGACCCTATTTAATTGTTACCCATTTTCTCATAACTGGTTTCCAGGAGCAAAGTGTACAGTATAGAAGTGTGATAATGTAATGTAGGGTTACCACCTCATACCTTTAATTCTGGACACATATTAATTACACAGGTTCTGTAGCTGGCTGATTTCAAGACTCCATTTCACCTGGTTTTAATCAGCCACAGAACCTGTGTAATTGATATGTGTCCAGAATTAAAAAGATGAGGTGGTAACCCTAATACAATGCGATTTGCGACTGTCACTGATGTATTAAGCCTAGAGAAGTGGTAAAGCAATGATAAGTGGAAGTCGCACCAGCCAATCATTACGGGCTTGAAAAATGATAGTTAGGAGCTGACTGGCTGGTTCTTTATCACCTTCCACTTATCACTGCTTTATCACTTTACCAGTCTTAATACATCTGCCCCACTTAGTATTTGTTGCAAATCACATTGCATTATTACACCTCTGCTAACCCAGTGCTTATTGAAGTATGTGGTGTTTCAAAATGCAGTTTGCATTATTATGACTATAAGTAACTACTTTGCAGACAGTTGAGCAGCCTACCATGAGTCGCAGTTAATTTTAGTGAATTAATAGAATGTTATACCTCCCAACTCTCTCAATTTTCGCGGGACGGTCCTAATTTTTTGGGACTGTCCTGGTGTCCCACCCGTAGGCCGCAGTGTCTCACAATGGGGGGGGACAGTTAGGAGGCTCCTGTCACTCGCTGCAGCACCGGTACACGCATGCGGCAAGGAGACAGAGGGACTGCAATCCAAAGCTGGACAATGAATCAGGGCCAAATCCAGCAAAAATGGTCTAGCACACATTTCTACTAGCTGTTTGGATGTCTGAATTTATAACTCACAAACATTTCAGGGGCCTACATTGTTTAGCCACCAAACATTATAGGATCTGCACTGTATAGCCTCCAGAGATTTGGATATAGATTTGGGAGCCTGCATTGAATTGCCACCAAGCATGAAAGTAGAGCTACTGGCAGGAGGCTGGCATTGTACAGCCCAACCAGTGAAGATTACACATCCCACCGTTTCCATCAGAGCCAATCACAAGGAAGCATTTTTGGTGAGAAAAGCACAGATCTGCTAGCAAACAAGGATATGCAATTGCAAATAGAGAGGATGTTCCTTTCCTTACAGCAATTGAGCATTAAGTATGATGATTATGTATTTTATTTCTTGGTGGTTAATACTTGCATCACTACAGGTAGATACAGACATAATCTCCCCACGGCTGTTCCTCTGCTATACCTCATTCTCTAATAACTGGTCACAACACATGTACTTCTGTGCTGATGGATTCTTAAAGATAGACTGCCTCATATTACTGCTACTTGATAATCCACATAAACTATATATAGTAGATACTAGAGAGGGATTCAGAATGGGATCCCGACGGTCGGGTGGTCATAAGACCGACGCCGGAATCCTGACAGGTGGGATCCCCGATGGCGAGTGCAGTATGTCTGTAACAGGTAAGTACCGAGGATGTGTTGTGCAGGTGGACGTACTTGGATTCTTTGCCTGGAGTCACCTCTCTAACCGGACCTCACTGCTAGAACCCTAGGCAGAGGAACGAGGAACCCCAACCCCAGAGGACCCAATACTATGGTCCCCACGCGTTAGGACGGAGACAGAAAGATTTATTATTCAGGAACAACTGGTCACCACTGGGAGATCAATTTATCAAAGGCAAACATTTCACATATAAATAAAAATAATACATATAAAGAGGTACGGTACTGTCGCGAACAGTAAGACTAGGTCACCTTCTAATCAAACAAATCAGTATACCATGTATATAAGCATTACTAAACTGGTAGCTTGCAATCTTCCATTATGCTCACACTGGGCGGTCTAACCCTAGTGGTACCTATAATCTGCTTTTACCTAAGCATACACTCAGTTTATAGCGAACCTGAAGTTAGCTGATATATCACAGACAATAGCCCAGTTCTGAAATGCTGAGGTTCAGACAGCAAAAATACATCATAGGGTCAGCAGTTCAGTGAAAGTAGGCATGCGGATTCCTAACAGTGCTCAGTCAATAAAGGGAAGCATGCATAATAAAAATATTAGCAAGAGCAGTTTCTAAGCAGAACAGAAGGATTGAGGCAAAGCTGGCAATGTAGGTAGCAGGGTTCCGTTCCAGTGCACAAGGTAAAAGATTGCAGGCAAATGTGTTTCACAAAAGCCAGCTGACAGAATTTGGCAGTCTATAGGGAAATGCAGCTCATGACACAGCTCCACCTACAAATAAGCATTGTAGCAGTCTTCAGTTAAATACCAAGCAAAGGTGAAGTAATAAAGCAATCAGGGTCAAACATGCAGGCACTCAGGTAATTGCAGAAATGAGGAAGCAGATTAATTTATCAGAGCACAGTTACTTCTATCAGCAAGCCTCCTGTACTTTGTGCGCTGTACTGCAGTGGATCTCTATGCTGAGTTTCTCTATCTCTATGGTTGGGATCTTGTCTGAGGAAAGGCAACTCCCTCTTTAACTGAGGGTGTCTTTAGTGTGCCTAACTCACTCTCATGAGGTAACTTGCGGTTAACTTGGGTTTAGACTGCGACTTTTACTGGCTGAAGCACTCAGAAGTCTCACTGCACTACAGGGATCAACTCAATCTTTCTCTACCTCCTCTAAAGCCTGCTCAGCGTTGTATAATGTCTCTTGTTGGAGGGTGCTGGCTGGGGTAAATACCTGTCAGTGGTGGCAGTGCTCGGCGGGTCCCCAGCTCTCTACCAGTGGGATTGTCCCTGATGCTGGTCTCCCCTTGCTGCAGTGCAGCTTCTGTGGCTCTGGCTTATCCGGCAGCTCTCCTCAGCAGCGGCTCCGCTCTCCACAGCATGTCTCCTCAGCATCACCTCAGCGCAGCAACACTCTCCGTGCTGGTACCTCAGAGCACCACTCCTCACAGCGTCTCTCTCCCTGTCACTTCAGGAGAATCCTCAGCAATCACCTCAGGAGGTAACTCCTCCTCCTACTCTTCCCCCTCTGCACCACCCAATCAGCAGCTTCGATTCCTCCTGCTCTGCAGGTCTGCACCTGGGTCCTAGTGCTCCACATGTTGCTGTCCTTTGTTTGCTGGTGTTTCCTTGCAACCTAGGCAAGGAGAAGCTGTTAACCCTTTCAGCTGCACTGTGCTAGCTAGTGAGAAGTGAGGGTTCCTTTTAGGGAAAATGTAGGTGTCTCACCCAGGTTGTCTCCAGTAAATGGGTGATGGTACCTATATAGCCACAAATATCCCCATAAATCCAAGTTAATAGGATATCCATCTTAGAGTGTTACATGTCCCCTCGTGGGCTCGGTGCGCTCGCCATGCTTCAGGCCTAATTTATCGATTTATTCCCCCACTGGGGGGGGGGGGTCTCGGTCAGAATTCTGACAGCCGGGCTCCCGACAGCTGGGAATCTAACTGGTTACCCTACAGTGGATAGTGTAACTGAGAAAGGAAAGGCACTATTGCAGTAGACATAGGCATGAGAGAGCTGCTGCAGAAGAAGAACATATTTTGAAAGGATGCACTGCCCAATGACGGAGAAAGATTACATAGAAGAGAAATGCTTAGGGAGGATGACGGATTAAAGAGGAGTGAACGCCAGAGGCGGGAGTGTGAGTACGAAGAAGAGGGCTGCCAGAGGAGTGAGTGTGATTGGAGAGAAATGAGCTTCCATAAAGAAGGAACTGCCAGAGAGAGGGGTACTGTCATAGTACTGTGATAGAGGAGTTCCATTGCAGGCGAGACAGCTGCTACAGAGAAGAGACTATGCATGTGCAGGGGTGGTCGTAAGTATGCTGAATGCCGGAATCCCGACACCCGGCATACAACATATATTCTCCCTTGTGGGGGCCCACGACCCCCCCTGGAGGGAGAATAAAATAGTGTGGCGCGCATAGCGCGCCACCGTGCCCGCAGCGTGGTGCTCGCCACGGTGTCGGTATGCCGGCGGTCAGGCTCCCGGCGCCGGTATGCTGGTCGCCGGGAGCCCGGCCGCCGGCATACCATACTACATCCCATGTGCAGAACAGGAACCTGTGTGATCACATGCAGTGTTCCCTAAGCAGCAGCCTGAGGCTGTGGCATTTGGGGTCAGGGGGTGAGTGGCAAAGTAGGCTAATGTTCTTGAAAACGGGGGGGAGGGGTGTTGCCCTTCTTTTCTGGGAGTGCTGAGGACAGGGTCTCCATGTTCTGATACAGATTTCCTGGCCCTGGCTGAGCAGTTCCAGCGGTCAACTGTGCCTACTGCAGCATTGGCCTTTTTACACATTGCTGCTGTGTCCATCTCTGAAGCAGGCCCACAATATGCAAGTTGTCTAATTTTCCCCTATGACTGGTGTGGCCTATAGTAGCATACTGTGTTTCGGTTCTGAAATTAGTTGCATGACACACACAAGAGTAACAGTTTCAAACTCTCCGGAGTTCTTCCACCTGCTTCTAAGCTCATTAAAAAGCTTTTGACTCATACCCTTTCCTGAACTATACTGTATATATGTATACAGGAGCAGTTGTATGCACGGGCAAGCAGGGCCACAGTCACCCCGCAGACGCCCGCCACCCACCTGCTCTTCGTATCCCGCTCCCCAGCTGCAGCAGGTGCCATGGGCTGTGTGGGTGCCCGCTACAGCCGGCGCCATTGTCAGACGCTAGAGGTCATAACTGACCTCTAGTGTCTGTGCGGTGCTATGGGAGAGACACTCTCCCATACAGAGGAGCAGTAGTGGCAGCAGCGGTAGGGAAGCAGGAGCGGGGTTGGTGAGTATTGTGTGGGGGGGGGGGGTTTGTGTGTGTTTGTAAGCGGCACTACTTGAACTACGGGGGGAACAGCTACTGGGGGCAAAGCTACAGGGGACACAACTACTGGGGGCACAACTACTGGGGGCACAACTACAATGGGGAAAAACTACAGGGGGCCCAGCTACAGGGGGCAGAACTACTGGGGACACAGCTACTGAGGCACAACTACTGGGGGCACAGGTACAGGGGGCACAACCACTGGGGGCATAACTGTGGCTACGCTCCTTCCCTATGAAGCCATGCCCCTATTTTTGGGCACGCGCTTTCGGTGCTCACTAGACCTTGTGGCGCCAAAGGAAACTTTTGCCCTCTGCGCCACAAGGTCTGCAACCGGCCCTGTATGTATATACACCTGCATGGATGAGGTATGTAGAGAAGATATAAAAAAAATGGCACTGTACCATGAACTGAAGAAAAGATACAGTACTTTCCATAAGATGGAAATTTTGATAATTTGCTAAATTGATAATACAAATAATAGTGTAATACCATTTGCGTATAAAAATACCCTTTTGTTAATCAGCTAAAGTTGTGTGTTAAGACCAAACACCTATGTTCATTCTTCATTGACCCTATTGTTAATGTGCTTACTGTAAGTAAACTTGATGTGCAGCACGTAACAAATTCTTATGGGTCATCCAGCAGCTCTCAGAAATTATAGTGTTTCCCTTCCAAAGCAATTTTTATAAAAAAATGTTTGTCACCAATGGTTGTTTCCCTATGTAAAACATTTAAATGACAGACCTCAATTATCTGCAGTAATTTACTGCAGATAATTGATTTGCCGGGGGATATTCAATTAGCCCCGATACCCAGCACATATCGGGGATTATGCTTGAGGTGCCTTAGGCATCTGAAGCATTACCACCAGTAAGCAGCCCTCTAAGCTGCGATAACACATGGGTCTGAACAGTGGCGTCACAAGGCGGGTGCGGGGGGTGTGGCCTGCACCCGGGTGTGACACCTGGAGGGGTGACACCAAATGTCAGCTCCTCCACAGTGACAGGAGCCAGGTGCTGCAGTGTGAAATTCTGCTACAGCACCCGGCTCCTGTCATAGCAGAGGAGCCGACAGCGCACTGAGACCGTCTCTGGGGGAAGCCCAGCATCTCCGGAGATGCTGGGCACGCCCCCAGAGTGACGATTCCCGGATCGCCTCGAAGCCACACACCCTAATTGTAAGGCCATGCCCCCTTTTTTCCGCGATCGCGGCAGGAGATCAGGGGTGCACACCGGGTGTCACCACACCCGGTGACGCCTCTGGGTCTGAATACTTATCCCGGATCCCTTGTGTAATTGCACAAAATGGGACATATTTCTCCAGGAAAAAATGTGCTTTAATTGAATAACCAGATATTGACCATCAGTCAATTAGCTGCAATAATTTACTGCAGCTAATTGATTTGCCGGGGCTTATTCAATTAGCCGCTTTTTTTGGGGGGACGGGATAAAAATGAAGGGGGCTGAGTGTCTAGAGACTCCTTTCGGACAGGCCAGTTTCTCTCAAGGCATTCCTTAATAAAGACTGGACCACTTGAAATCCACCAGCATTCTGAATGTGACCAACCAAGGAGAACTCTACTACATGAGCAACTTAACCAGGAACCGTGAAGGGAGACTACCAGGGGTCAAGTTACATGGCGCACATGGTGACTCATCACCACTACTGAAGCTAGTGCACGCATATTCTTCCTGTGTTTCTTCACAAATTGAAACAGTATGAACCCTTAATACTTGACATACAGCAAATGTGATAAAAAAATGAAAAGCAATTCAAAATACATATTGCGACATATTATATTATTGCAATGCTACAGTAATAGTAAAAGTTATTTTGCTGCACCTTTGTCAAGAAAGATTCTCTTATAACAAGAAAGGAAAAAGAGATGCAGCCTAGTTGTTAGGAAGTTAGGAACCAATAATAAATAAATGTCTTCAACATGACACTTGTGCTCATTATGAAATTGCTCTATTTTCTTATTGTTTTCATATTCACATGAATAGAGAAATGTTTGCAGCGGTGTGAGTACTATATAGAAATACATTTCTAAATTAGGATTCATGCTTTTAATTGTTTTTATTGCATTTTTCTGCATTGAGTTAACTAATTTAAAGAGTGACTGTGTCCTCAGATTCCAGGAATTGTGCTGTTGTACATGAAGCTCATATATGTGCTATATAAACAAACCACTAGCAAGTGTCAGTGTTTATTAGATGTACCATAAAATATTTAAAAGACTAACACTGCTTCAAGCTAGTTTATGTCTTCATGTATCATTAACTGTTTTGCTACCATGCGCAGTTTCTCATCTTGTGAATACAGCTACCTAGAAGAATGTCAGTTCGAAGATGCCTCTACCTACCTATATGGCAGAATTCATTGGGGTATATTTATTTACTAAGATTCGTAATGTTCAGAATTTGTTTGAAGTTGAAACACGACTGACATCGGTAGTGTGAATTTGCAACTTTTTGTTTTTTTTACGACTCATTTACTAAGCGTTCGTAATTTGTGTTTTCGTATTTTCCGATGTCGATGTCATTCGTAATATATTTTATGTGATCGCGGCCGATTCTTGTTTTTTCGGCCGTATTTTGTTGGTCATTTTACGAATTCGTATCTTTAATTTCCACGGCAGTGTTTTTGACCCTTCCCGGCCGCGTTATTTTCTTACTTTCGTTTTCGTCACTCGTCCGTGATTGGTTGTGTTTGTCATGGAGGAGTGTCTGTGCTCATTAGTATAAAAACGCCCCCAACCAGCCGCACCTCGTGGGTTTAGCTAGTGGAGAGGTGAGAGGAAGTTGGTGTTTTGGAGTTGGTGATTTGTTGGTCGGTTTTGGAGGTTTCTTGCAATTGTTGAGTGCTGTATTGTGTGTGTAAGTAGTCTTGTGGTGATTGTTGTGTAGTCTCTTAATAGTTTGTGTCATTTTTAGTGTTTGTGCATTTTACTTTCAGTCTATTGTCATTGTGTGTGTGTGTGTGTGTGTGTGTGTGTGTGTGTGTGTGTGTGTGTGTGTGTGTGTGTGTGTGTGTGTGTGTGTGGTTGGTGTGCAGTGGTAGTGGAGGAGTGTGTTGTGTTTTTTTTTATTAGTGTTATTTGTTGTTTGTCATTATTATGTCCCAGTCAGAGGTGAGTGAGAGGGAGGAGGTGAGTGAGAGGGAGGAGGTGAGTGAGGTGGAGGAGGTGAGTGAGGGGGAGGAGGTTAGTGAGGTGGAGGAGGGTGAGGTTGCTGCTGTGGCCTCGAGTGATAGTGACAGTGATGGTGGTGTTGCTCCACAGCCACGCACCACTACCAAGACAGGCAGAAATGTTAAATTTAGCTTTGCGGAAAATATGGCTTTGGTGCATGAGTTGATGCGCCATCATTGCCAGCTGTTTGGGCGTGATGCGGGCAAGGTGCCTTCGCGCAGGAAAACTGTTCTGTGGGGGAAGGTAGTAGCGGCAGTAAACAGTGAGGGTGTGGTGAAGAGGGCCGAGGACACGTGTCGGAAGAGATTCTACGACATCAAGCGCCGTGTCAAGGCCAAGATGGCAAAGGAGGCTAAGTCAGCCAGGCAAACAGGGGGTGGCCATCCCTTTATTCCGTCTTATCGGGAGTGGGAGGAACCTGTGCGGACCCTTATTCCGCATGAAGTTGTTGGTGCGACTAATGTGCGGGATTCGGATCGTCCTAGGCCTGATGGTGAGTTTATTTTTACAAATCTGTTATATCTGCATATGTGTTTATGTCTAATTAGTATTTTAAAAAATGATATCGTATTGTTAATATATTTTTATGTTCTAAATTGATTATCTATTTGTGTTTTTTTTTTAAATATTTTGTGTTTGTATAGTGAGGTGTTAGGTAGTAATGTTTTTTTTTTTTTTGGTTTCTTTGTTTAATGTCTGCTGTATTTTACTTGTCTTTGTGACCAATATGTTAGTGTAGATGGCTAAGTATTGTATGTTTTATTTTTATAAAAATTTATAATTTTTCGGTTTTTATAATTTTATTTTCAAATTTACTCATTAATGTAAAATATATGGTAATACATGTGTGTATATTCAGCTGTTGGCCATGGAAAATTAGACTACTTGGCTATGTTTTTGTCTTTGGAAATGGAACCTCATTAGCCTGTTTACAAAAAATGAAGCAACCCATTGTTTCAATATTTATTGTTAGAAACTGTACCCATAATGGTAATCATATGTCCACATCACTAAATGTTGCTGCTTACAAAAGTACACACTGTAATTAAAGGTCATAAACACCAATGTATCATTTTTACAGTACGAAAGCAAGCCACCACTTCAAGAACACAAGCAACACTGTCAAGAGCTGTGGATGCTGGCGATACAGGTAATGCAAAAATGACACCTGTTAATGTGGACACCACAAAAAAACAAAAAAATCTAATGTTTGCATTAATCCATAGGAACTTCAACATCGCATCACAGTCCACAAAGACGTCCTTCACAGGGGTCTGGCTGCCACATGAGCAGGCTTAGCAAGAGACGTCATCCTGATGTCGCACCAACACCAGCATTAAGCACACCCCAGGGCCGAAACTAGGGGGGGGCTAGGGGGGCAGGCGACCTGGGCGCCAGATTGGAGGGGGCGCCGAGACCCCCTAACACCCACCGCTGCACTTACTTTTAAACCCCCTTCTCCCGAGTGCCCAGCTCGTTGGGCGGGGTTTCGCGGAATGACGCGATTGCGTCGTGACGTCACGGCGCAAACGCGTCATTCCACGAAACCCCGCCGGAGGAGGGAGAAGGGGGAGCCCGGAGCCGCGCAGACGAGGAGGGAGAGGCGGCTGAAGAGCGGCGAGAACCGCTTCAAATGTAAGTCAGCCCCTCTCCCTTCCTCTCTCTCTCTCTCCCTCCACCACCTGCCGCAATGTGTAAAATGGGGACCTGTGCCTGCCGCTATGTGTAAAATGGGGACCTGTGCCTGCCGCTATGTGTAAAATGGGGACCTGTGCCTGCCGCTATGTGTAAAATGGGGACACTTGCCAGCGTACTGTGTAAAATGGGGACCTGTGCCTGCCGCTATGTGTAAAATGGGGACACTTGCCAGCGTACTGTGTAAAATGGGGACCTGTGCCTGCCGCAATGTGTAAAATGGGGACACTTGCCAGCGTACTGTGTAAAATGGGGACCTGTGCCTGCCGCTATGTGTAAAATGGGGACACTTGCCAGCGTACTGTGTAAATGGGGACCTGTGCCTGCCGCAATGTGTAAAATGGGGACACTTGCCAGCGTACTGTGTAAAATGGGGACCTGTGCCTGCCGCTATGTGTAAAATGGGGACACTTGCCAGCGTACTGTGTAAAATGGGGACCTGTGCCTGCCGCAATGTGTAAAATGGGGACCTGTGCCTGCCGCAATGTGTAAAATGGGGACACTTGCCAGCGTACTGTGTAAAATGGGGACCTGTGCCTGCCGCTATGTGTAAAATGGGGACACTTGCCAGCGTACTGTGTAAAATGGGGACCTGTGCCTGCCGCAATGTGTAAAATGGGGACCTGTGCCTGCCGCAATGTGTAAAATGGGGACACTTGCCAGCGTACTGTGTAAAATGGGGACCTGTGCCTGCCGCAATGTGTAAAATGGGGACCTGTGCCTGCCGCAATGTGTAAAATGGGGACACTTGCCAGCGTACTGTGTAAAATGGGGACCTGTGCCTGCCGCTATGTGTAAAATGGGGACACTTGCCAGCGTACTGTGTAAAATGGGGACCTGTGCCTGCCGCAATGTGTAAAATGGGGACACTTGCCAGCGTACTGTGTAAAATGGGGACCTGTGCCTGCCGCTATTTGTAAAATGGGGACACTTGCCAGCGTACTGTGTAAAATGGGGACCTGTGCCTGCCGCAATGTGTAAAATGGGGACCTGTGCCTGCCGCAATGTGTAAAATGGGGACACTTGCCAGCGTACTGTGTAAAATGGGGACCTGTGCCTGCCGCTATGTGTAAAATGGGGACACTTGCCAGCGTACTGTGTAAAATGGGGACCTGTGCCTGCCGCAATGTGTAAAATGGGGACACTTTTTCCTGCCGCAATGTGTAAAATGGGGACACTTTTTCCTGCCGCAATGTGTAAAATGGGGACACCTGTCTGCCGCAATGTGTAAAATGGGGAATGGGGACACTTGCCTGTCGTACTGTGTAAAATGGGGACACTTTTTCCTGGATATGAAATTTATGTTAGAAAAGGCAGTTTTTCAGGTAAAAAAGTTCTGAAAGAGAGAGATATATATATATAATATTTTTATTCATTTATTTTTTATTTTTTTTATTTTATTTTATTATTTTTATTTATTTATTGTAAAAAAAAAAAAAAATTATGCGGGGGGGGGGGGGGGGGGGGGGTGTCAAATGACTACCTTGCCCCGGGTGACAAAAATCCTAGTTTCGGCCCTGCACACCCACACGTCGTATTTCAACTGTGTTGCCTCTGCCACCAGAACACATTTTGGAGTGTACTCAATCACCGGGACCACATTCCCCTCAGCTGTCTGGTGAGTAAACACAAAACACAAATTACACATCAGCCAAAAAATGTAATAATCCTAGTACTTATCCACAGCAGCAAGAACATGGCTTGCAAATTGTTAAAATCCAAAAACCACTAAAAAAAATTTGCTAATTTAGAGTGTTCTCTTGCGCCTTACAGTAGTATTGTGTTGTCATTATTTATTTGAATAGTAAAATATTGAGCTTCAGGTAGATTCACACCCTTCCACAATGGTGATAGAATTCATATTGTCATTTACTGTTTGAAATTTTAATGCAAGTACGATATGGCGGGTGACAAATCACTTTTTTTCATGGTGTAAACTTTGTACCTCTGAGTGTTTGTTTCGTAAGTGTGGTATTTGTCAAACATGTGTCCACTTTTGTTTTGAAGTCATTTTTGTCAACATAAAAACCAACATAATTGGCCTTTTTGATTGTGTATACGAGTCTTGGTGAACATCCTAATTTGCTTTAGAAAAATGTTTGACAACAAGTCTAGAAAGTTAAACTAAGTATCAAAACCAGCATAATTTTCGAATACACTCAAATGTTGTCCCCTTAAACCCCATACAGAACCAGACATCATGCCCCCGGAAGCCCAGCAGGAATCTGAACAGGAAACATACACCCTCCATCTGCAAGCAATAGATGTTAACCAACCAAGCACGCCTCAGGAAAGTACCCCGCCACCTCAAATGTCACCACACCCACAATTGAGCCAAACAACCCCCCCGCAACAACCTGAACCATCATTTTGGGTAACATGGAACCAACAACAGGAACAGAATATTGATTGCCTATGCACACACACCCAATACCTAGCCTGTCTGCCCCATCATCTCCCGAGACTGTGTAGAAACACAAGCAGGCTCAATGTCCAGCTATGCAGAGTCGCAAACAGTATGGAGCAGATGAGAGCAGATAACAGCCAACTTATTGTTACCTTTCAGCGCATAATGGATGAGCAACACCGCCATCAACAGGCCCTCATTCAGTTAATTCAAAGTAATCAAATTATATCAGAAACCATGTCTCGCATCATAGACAACAACACAACAGCCACAACACAACTTACGGCAACCCTGGCTAACCTCAGTCAAAATATTAATTTGTTGGCACAACACCAACAAGGTTCCAGCTCAGGGACCAACACACCTACACAGACCCCAATTTCATCACCAGTTCGAAGATCAAGCCGAAATGCCCAAACCAAACCACTGCCCAAACCAAACCCACGTCAGCCACCAAAGAACAGCCTAAGAAATAGGCCACCCTGCAGCTGGAGACACATTGTTGACAAAACTAGGTCTACACAATAGCAGTTATTTGTAATGAAAACACATGTTGTACAGTAATAAATGTGAAAAGTGATTGATGTGCAATGTGTTATGTGCAAAAAACTGTCAGTGTAAGAGGAAAATTTTTAGAGTTAACACTCACATGTGTTGGGAATATTCTAGCATCATTACTAACATGAACGTTTACCACATCACAGCCATAATTATGTGTAAACAATTTTGTAAGGTTGGTGTTAGTCAATGTATGTTTGGCTAATTGGCACACATTACTCAATGTCCATTATGTTGTGCTAATGAGGTAACATATTTGAAACACAGCTTTAGAAGAAAGTCGACACACAACAAACACAAACAATAGGCTAAACAGTAATGGTTGTTAGTGCATACTAAATTATTATGTAGTATTGTGGCAAACATTACCTTTGAATGTGAAAAAGAAACTTTTAACATTATAAACACATAATTACTAACCAAAAACGCTATACAAATAGCTAAGTAACTGATACCCAACAGTTAGACATAAACACATATCAAGCAAATAAACAACACTCAGCTGACTAGCTCAAGAGGGAGCAAGAGCCACATTACTACAGAAAATACATTGGTGTGCCTTAATTGTTCATATACAAAGCACACAGGCAAATTTACTTACCACTAAAATGTGCCAAAATCAGGTCTTGCCTTACCTGCCTCCCTATATCTGTACTCACAGTGTCGCCAGATGTTTCTAACTCCTCTGCTTGCTGACTGTTTCCTTCATCATCATCATCATCATCATCATCATCATGTGGCAGATGTTGCTGCAAACACATGTTATGAAGAAAACAGCAGCAGAACACAATCCTAGTCACCTTTAAGGGACTATTCAACAAAAGCCCGGCAGACTTATCTAGACACCGAAACCTTGATTTCAGTACACCAAAACATCGTTCTATCACATTCTGCGTAGACTTATGTGCATGATTGTAATTGTGTTCAGCAGGGGAATCAGGGGCGGACAATGGAGTCAGAAGCCAAGAGTAGCAGCCATAACCCCCATCACCTGAAAAACAGAGATTAGCAGCATTCTAAAATATTGATGCACAAACACAGTGCTAACATAATGTGCAGGTTGAGGTAAGCACAAAATCAAACACAATTAAACACAAATACTTGGTACATACCCAGCAGCCAGCCATCCGGCATTTCTCCAGCCTCAAATTTATCAAAGAGGGATGACTGACTGAGGATGAAGGAGTCATGGCAGCCGCCAGGGTAACCCGCAACAACACTCATAATTTTGAGATTTGCATCACAAACCACCTGGACATTAGTTGATTGCCCAAAATGTCTATTTATATAAATATATTGCCTGCCCCTAGGTGGTCTCAGCTCAACGTGTGTGCAATCTATGGCACCCAGCACATTTGGCATGCCAGCAAGCTCATAGAAAGCTACCTTGACTGCATGCCACTGAGACTCCTGGGTAGGGAAGCAGATAGAAGCATCTATGTGGGGTTCAAATGCATCCAAAACCTGAGTGTACAGTCAAAAATATAAGGTGAGTGTCTTAAGCACTTTATACTGTTATAAATTCACATTACACAATACAGAAATGGGGCAAAGAGGAGTATGTATGGTTTGCCTCACCTGATTTAAATATTTTGAAAAGGTGGGCTGTGAGATTCCTATTACATCGCCTGTCACAGCCTGAAAGCTGCCAGTAGCCATAAAGTGCAACACAGCCAGGAGTTTGTGCAGGCCTGAGACAGAGTGAGAGCGTGCTGTCTCAGGGTCTAGGTCCAGTTTGACTAGGTCATACAGACGGAAAATGTTGGTCCTATTTAGCCTGATCATCTGTATGACCTGGTCATCGGCCAATGCGTTTAAGTTCAAACGCCCCCTAAAAAACCGAGGTCTGCGCAGCCTCCGCGGCACCTGTACATCCTGCTGACCATGTTCAGTTTCCTGGCCCTGGTTTCTTGTAGCCTCATGGAGCAGTCTCAGGAATCCCACAGCAAAACCAAATTCACTGCTACACACGGCAGCAGCCATTTCAGAGTGATTGATTTGGCAAATGTGCTGGCCCACCTTTTAAAGGGCCAAAAATGCAGGTGTGATTAATGATGAAGTCGGAACACATGTAAACACGCTTCTCAAAAGCAGGTCTACTTTTTTCCCGTGTTTTTTTACGAATTGTATTTTTTTACGACCGCAAATGCTCTTTCACGGTAAAGATTTCAAATACGAATGCATAGTAAATGAGTTCTATACCTAAACAGCAGCGTTTGACCGATGGTGTATTCATTCGTATTTTTACAACACAGCCGTAAAAAAAATACGAATGCCCTCATCACTGCCAAGATTTGAGTTTAGTAAATTCCCGAGATGACACTTTGAACAAAAAACACCACATCAGTCAAAATCGGGAGCATAGTAAATATACCCCATTGTTGTTATTCTAAACAGTGAGACTGTAGCTAGAGTCCAGTCCCAGTGGGTTAAAGTGGGTGTGGAATATTTGTAAAGAGGTCAGGTTCTTCCAGGTGAAAATATGTATACAATAATTAATTTAAACCATGCAGGACTTTATTTTGAGCAGATAACGCTGGTGAACAGTGTTTTCTGCTCCTGTTTAGAAATGATGGGGCATATTTATCAATTAATATCAGCAATAAGAAATTAAGATTTGTCTGTATGTAACAGTATACACAGGCAGGGACAACGGCTCCAAAAGGAGCCCAGCCCTGCGATGTGTTATAGGCCCTACACACTGGCCGTCATCACTGCACGATATGAACGATCTCGTTCATTAATGAACGAGATAACGTTCATATCATGCAGTGTGGAGGCTCCAGCGATGAACGATGTGCGGCCCCGCGCTCGTTCATCGCTGGTCCCCCGTCGGCTGAACATGCAGGCCAATATATACGATCTCGTCCATATTTGCCTGCACTTCAATGCAGCCGGGGTGACGGGGGGAGTGAAGAAACTTCACTCCCCCCGTCACTGCCCCTCCGCCGCCGGGTCGTCCGTCGGCCATATCCGCCGGCGGGCAGCTCGGCGGCGGATCGGCCAATGTGTAGGGCTCTTTAGGAGAGATCACATTAGCAATCATATCACTTCTCTTTTTGGACCCCGTGGCACTACATCACATACATGGTCTGCTTTAGAGCTCATGGGGGTCATTCCAAGTTGTTCGCTCGTTGCCATTTTTCCACTATGCTGCAATTTGTTGCTAACTGCGCATGCGCATGGTACGCAGAGTGCATGCGCTTAGTTATTTTACTAAAAACTTTGCAGTTTTGCTGTGGCTTCAGCGGCGCTTTTCAGTCGCACTGCTGATCGGTGTGTGATTGACAGGAAAGGGGCGTTTCTGGGTGGCAACTCAACGTTTTCCCGGCGTATGCAAAAAAAATGCAGGCGTGTCAGGAAAAAACGTGGGAGTAGCTGGGGAAACGAGGGAGTGGCTGGGGAAATGAGGGAGTGGCTGGCCGAACGCAGGGCGTGTGTGTGACGTCAAACCAGGAACTAAACGGACTGAGCTGATCGCAATCTGAGTAGGTCCGGAGCTACTCAGAAACTGCAAAGAATTATTTAGTAGCAATTCTGCTAATCTTTCGTTCGCTATTCTGCTATACTAAGATACACTCCCAGAGGGCGGCGGCCTAGCGTGTGCAATGCTGCTAAAAGCAGCTAGCGAGCGAACAACTCGGAATGAGGGCCCATGTGCGGTGGCCATTGCTGGGGAAGATATCTGCTGTGGTCCCTTAATATGCCATCCACAGAGTACTTAATATTTGCAGGTACCCCTAAATCAAGTGTTTTTGGTGGATAACCTGCAAATATTGTTGAAAAAATCTGACCATATTTTAAACCTTATTTTATTGCACTAATCACATTATGGGAACTGTTTTTCTGATGTTTTTCTCCTATACAAACAACTAATACGCAGCATATCTAGTTCCGTTTTGAAGGCAAAAAGACACTAAATCAGTACTGGTAATTAAATATGCTGCTGCTTTTAATGTATTCCACCATCCATCACGTACCCACTCATCTGTGCTTTCTCTATCTTATTTTACACGTACAGACTTCTCCTTGAGAAGTCTTAGATCTTCCAGGTACAGAACATAAATAGCAAACTAAATATTGACTTAAATAGGGAACTGATGTAGCAGGGTCCAATCATCTTCATGATGTCACGTGTAAGAGATGGAATGTATATGATCTATATGAAGATATATGCTAAGTGTAAAGACCAACCAAGGCTGTATTTTAAATATACAGTAGGTCAAATAGCCACTTGAGTATTGCAGCATTGTTCAGGTGCAGAAAGGAAATAGTTTCATATTGGTTCTGTTTCCTTTTTTCTTATTGGTTCTGAGGGTTTTTTGCAACTTGATCTATACCGACGACCTGCTTTCCCAATGAAAATCAAGGAGAAAGGGGTGTAAGATGGGCAGGCAAAAGCATATGAAGTACACAATGCCTTACCCAAAGTCAGTGGTGCAAGTAGAAAAAAATTCTTACAGGTACTGTGTGCGCGCATGCCAAAAAAAATTGGGTGTGGCTAAATGCCACATGGGGCATGGCAAATAAAAGTGGGGTCGTGATACACATATGGGGGGGAAGGCAGATACACATATGACTCCAATAGTGCCAGATACACATTGCCCTAAAGTGCCAGATACACATTGCCCTAGAGTGCCAGATACACAAATGCCCCCACAGTGACAGATACACAAATGCCCTCACAGTGCCAGATACTGTATATGTTGCCCCACAGTGCCATATACACAAATGCTCCCACAGTGCCAGATATACATTGTCCCACAGTGCCATATACACAAATGCCCCCACAGTGTCAGATAATAAGAATTTACTTACCGATAATTCTATTTCTCATAGTCCGTAGTGGATGCTGGGGACTCCGTAAGGACCATGGGGAATAGCGGCTCCGCAGGAGACTGGGCACATCTAAAGAAAGCTTTAGGACTATCTGGTGTGCACTGGCTCCTCCCCCTATGACCCTCCTCCAAGCCTCAGTTAGGATACTGTGCCCGGACGAGCGTACACAATAAGGAAGGATTTTGAATCCCGGGTAAGACTCATACCAGCCACACCAATCACACCGTATAACCTGTGATCTGAACCCAGTTAACAGCATGATAACAGAGGAGCCTCTGAAAGATGGCTCACAACAATAATAACCCGATTTTTGTAACAATAACTATGTACAAGTATTGCAGACAATCCGCACTTGGGATGGGCGCCCAGCATCCACTACGGACTATGAGAAATAGAATTATCGGTAAGTAAATTCTTATTTTCTCTAACGTCCTAAGTGGATGCTGGGGACTCCGTAAGGACCATGGGGATTATACCAAAGCTCCCAAACGGGCGGGAGAGTGCGGATGACTCTGCAGCACCAAATGAGAGAACTCCAGGTCCTCCTCAGCCAGGATATCAATTTTGTAGAATTTTACAAACGTATTTGCTCCTGACCAAGTAGCTGCTCGGCAAAGTTGTAAAGCCGAGACCCCTCGGGCAGCCGCCCAAGATGAGCCCACCTTCCTTGTGGAGTGGGCATTTACAGATTTTTGGCTGTGGCAGGCCTGCCACAGAATGTGCAAGCTGAATTGTACTACAAATCCAACGAGCAATAGTCTGCTTAGAAGCAGGAGCACCCAGCTTGTTGGGTGCACACAGGATAAACAGCGAGTCAGATTTCCTGACTCCAGCCGTCCTGGAAACATATATTTTCAGGGCACTGACAACGTCTAGCAACTTGGAGGCCTCCAAGTCCCTAGTAGCCGCAGGCACCACCAATAGGTTGGTTCAGGTGAGACGCTGAAACCACCTTGGGGAGAAACTGAGGACGAGTCCTCAATTCCGCCCTGTCCGAATGGAAAATCAGATAAGGGCTTTTTCAGGATAAAGCCGCCAATTCTGACACGCGCCTGGCCCAGGCCAGGGCCAACAGCATGACCACTTTCCATGTGAGATATTTTAACTCCACAGATTTAAGTGGTTCAAACCAATGTGACTTTTGGAACCCAAAACTACATTGAGATCCCAAAGTGCCACTGGAGGCACAAAAGGAGGCTGTATATGCAGTACCCCTTTTACAACGTCTGAACTTCAGGGACTGAAGCTAGTTCTTTTTGGAAGAAAATTGACAGGGCCGAAATTTGAACCTTAATGGACCCCAATTTCAGGCCCATAGACACTCCTGTTTGCAGGAAATGTAGGAATCGACCCAGTTGAATTTCCTCCGTCGGGCCTTACTGGCCTCGCACCACGCAACATATTTACGCCAATTGCGGTGATAATGTTTTTGCGGTTACATCCTTCCTGGCTTTGATCAGGATAGGGATGACTTCATCCGGAATGCCTTTTTTCCTTCAGGATCCAGCGTTCAACCGCCATGCCGTCAAACGCAGCCGCGGTAAGTCTTGGAACAGACAGGGTCCTTGCTGAAGCAGGTCCCTTCTTAGAGGTAGAGGCCACGGATCCTCCGTGAGCATCTCTTGAAGTTCCGGTTACCAAGTCCTTCTTGGCCAATCCGGAACCACGAATATAGTGCTTACTCCTCTCCATCTTATCAATCTCAGTACCTTGGGTATGAGAGGCAGAGGAGGGAACACATACCCTGACTGGTACACCCACGGTGTTGTAGAGGAAGGGGGGTTGTGGATTTGCACCAGCTTCAATGATATTGATTATGAATAACACAAAAGTAAATCTATTAGATACCAAAAGTATAGACTATTATTATTTGTAGATCATAAATAGTACTGAGTTTTGGTGGTGCTCCCACAGATTTTGTAGTTTGACTACAGGAGGAAAACAAGAGAAAGACAAAATACCCTTGTGTGGAAGCACTCTTGGTAAATTATTGAAATTTAAATGATGAAGAGGAGGATCGTTTGGAATCCTACCTCTTGTTGGTTTAATTAAAAATTAACTTTTATTGATAAATTAAGAATTCACTGAAGGGTGAACAAAAAATTAATGATTATAAGTGTGAGAATCTAGATTGCCATTGTAACAAATATGGTTCTAGATATAGCAGGTGAAAATATTCTTGCTGTAATTGTACATATGTGTGAATCATAATGTATGTACGTCACAGAAGGGATCGAAGTATAGAGTCAGCTCTAAAGAAAATGGTACAGGAATTTTCCTGAGTGAAAAACGGCCCACAGCACCTAGTATTCCCTGGAGGTCTCCCATCCACGTACTAACCAGGCCATACCTGCTTAGCTTCCAAGATCGGACGTGATCGGGCGCATTCAGGATAGTATGGCCGTGGGCCAGTAATTGTCAGGAAATACTGTTGGTGTTAAATGGTGATCTGTGGGTCTGATAAAACAGATGTAAATGATATTTAGAAAAATATGATATGAGGATTCTCCTCAAAAAAGAATGTCACACAGCACTTGGTATTCCCTGGAGGTCTCCCATCCAAGTACTGGCCAGGTCTTTATCTGCTTAGCTTCCTGAATCGAATGTGATCTGGTATGTTCAGGATAACATGGCCGTGGGCCAGATAAAACAGAAAATTGGCAGACACTCCTCTGAATAGGTAAGAGTATCTAAAAAGTGCTTGTGAGCTCCTATCACTGAAATTACGATTGTGGGAGTCTATGCAAGAAAAATTAAATCTGCTGCTGTCTTGTAACAAATAGAGCTATAAACTCATTATAAGCATGATATCTTTTCTCCCAGATTTGGGAGTGGTAAATTATGGCAAATCAGTATCAAACTTATTTGTAAATGATAAAAAATAGAAAATAGAAAAATAGAAAAATAGAAAAATAGAAATGATCTCTTCTGTCTTTTGCTGTGAGTAGCTAATATTTATCAAAAAAGTGAAAAATGAAGAAGAAGAGCAGAAGGTGATTTAAGTCCATATGATGAACAGCAAACAAGACACATAAAAACTGGGTATTGAAAGTCTTTTGCCCATATGTTAAATTCCAATGGGTGGCTGATATGACAATTCTTATGTGATCTGTTACCAAGAAATAGTTTCCAATATTGATGGAATGAGCCGTATAGAAACAATTGTTATTTTAGGTTAGGCTGCATGGATACAATGTAAGCAGCACACAGTTAGGATCTTTATCATTCCGGTGGAAACATAGATATGAATGAGCTTACACTATACTTCTAGAATGACTGTATAAAGAGAATCAATTCTAAGTATAGTTACGGAGCAGGTGCACGGATGATTGCGCCAAACGAGTTCTGGTGCGATGCTTGGAAATAAATATATGGTTAGGGGTTACCGTTTTCCAATGCTATAGACGTCCCTGCAATTGATTGCTGGAGTCTGTCTCCGAGTCAGTCTCCGAGCTCCGTGCTCCGTGTTCTGTGACTTTGCGGCCGCCCGTTCCGGAGAGGGCGAAGCCGCAATGACGTCACCTGTTAGACGTCAGGATTCCGACGTACGTTTCACCTTAAATGCATGCATCCTATTTAAGGGACCATCAGGTGAGAGCAAACACGGGGCTTCCGTGAACAAGCCTACAGGTGAAACGTACGTCGGAATCCTGACGTCTAACAGGTGACGTCATTGCGGCTTCGCCCTCTCCGGAACGGGCGGCCGCAAAGTAACAGAACACGGAGCACGGAGCTCGGAGACTGACTCGGAGACAGACTCCAGCAATCAATTGCAGGGACGTCTATAGCATTGGAAAACGGTAACCCCTAACCATATATTTATTTCCAAGCATCGCACCAGAACTCGTTTGGCGCAATCATCCGTGCACCTGCTCCGTAACTATACTTAGAATTGATTCTCTTTATACAGTCATTCTAGAAGTATAGTGTAACCTCATTCATATCTATGTTTCCACCGGAATGATAAAGATCCTAACTGTGTGCTGCTTACATTGTATCCATGCAGCCTAACCTAAAATAACAATTGTTTCTATACGGCTCATTCCATCAATATTGGAAACTATTTCTTGGTAACAGATCACATAAGAATTGTCATATCAGCCACCCATTGGAATTTAACATATGGGCAAAAGACTTTCAATACCCAGTTTTTATGTGTCTTGTTTGCTGTTCATCATATGGACTTAAATCACCTTCTGCTCTTCTTCTTCATTTTTCACTTTTTTGATAAATATTAGCTACTCACAGCAAAAGACAGAAGAGATCATTTCTATTTTTCTATTTTTCTATTTTTCTATTTTCTATTTTTTATCATTTACAAATAAGTTTGATACTGATTTGCCATAATTTACCACTCCCAAATCTGGGAGAAAAGATATCATGCTTATAATGAGTTTATAGCTCTATTTGTTACAAGACAGCAGCAGATTTAATTTTTCTTGCATAGACTCCCACAATCGTAATTTCAGTGATAGGAGCTCACAAGCACTTTTTAGATACTCTTACCTATTCAGAGGAGTGTCTGCCAATTTTCTGTTTTATCTGGCCCACGGCCATGTTATCCTGAACATACCAGATCACATTCGATTCAGGAAGCTAAGCAGATAAAGACCTGGCCAGTACTTGGATGGGAGACCTCCAGGGAATACCAAGTGCTGTGTGACATTCTTTTTTGAGGAGAATCCTCATATCATATTTTTCTAAATATCATTTACATCTGTTTTATCAGACCCACAGATCACCATTTAACACCAACAGTATTTCCTGACAATTACTGGCCCACGGCCATACTATCCTGAATGCGCCCGATCACGTCCGATCTTGGAAGCTAAGCAGGTATGGCCTGGTTAGTACGTGGATGGGAGACCTCCAGGGAATACTAGGTGCTGTGGGCCGTTTTTCACTCAGGAAAATTCCTGTACCATTTTCTTTAGAGCTGACTCTATACTTCGATCCCTTCTGTGACGTACATACATTATGATTCACACATATGTACAATTACAGCAAGAATATTTTCACCTGCTATATCTAGAACCATATTTGTTACAATGGCAATCTAGATTCTCACACTTATAATCATTAATTTTTTGTTCACCCTTCAGTGAATTCTTAATTTATCAATAAAAGTTAATTTTTAATTAAACCAACAAGAGGTAGGATTCCAAACGATCCTCCTCTTCATCATTTAAATTTCAATAATTTACCAAGAGTACACCCACGGTGTTACCAGAGCGTCTACAGCTTATTGCCTGAGGGTCCCTGGACCTGGCGCAATACCTGTCGAGTTTTTAATCATGTGGAAGACTTCTGGGTGAAGTCCCCACTCTCCCGGGTGGAGGTCGTGCTGAGGAAGTCTGCTTCCCAGTTGTCCACTCCCGGAATGAATACTGCTGACAGTGCTATCACATGATTTTCCGCCCAGCGAAGAATCCTTGCAGCTTCTGCCATTGCCCTCCTGCTTCTTGTGCCACCCTGTCTGTTTACGTGGGTGACTGCCGTGATGTTGTCCGACTGGATCAACACCGGCTGACCTTGAAGCAGAGGTCTTGCTAAGCTTAGAGCATTGTAAATGTCCCTTAGCTTCAGGATATTTATGTGAAGTGATGTCTCCAGGCTTGACCATAAGCCCTGGATATTCCTTCCCTGTGTGACTGCTCCCCAGCCTCCCAGGCTGGCATCCGTGGTCACCAGGACCCAGTCCTGAATGCCTAATCTGCGGCCCTCTAGAAGATGAGCACTCTGCAACCACCACAGGAGGGACACCCTTGTCCTTGGTGACAGGGTTATCCGCTGATGCATCTGAAGATGCGATCCGGACCATTTGTCCAGCAGGTCCCACTGGAAAGTTCTTGCGTGGAATCTGCCGAATGGGATTGCTTCGTAGGAAGCCACCATTTTACCCAGAACCCTTGTGCATTGATGCACTGAGACTTGGCTCGGTTTTAGGAGGTTCCTGACTAGCTCGGATAACTCCCTGGCTTTCTCCTCCGGGAGAAACACCTTTTTCTGGACTGTGTCCAGGATCATCCCTAGGAACAGAAGACACGTCGTCGGAACCAGGTGCGATTTTGGAATATTGAGAATCCAATCGTGCTGCCGCAACACTACCTGAGATAGTGCTACACCGACCTCCAACTGTTCCCTGGATCTTACCCTTATCAGGGAATTGTCCAAGGAAGGGATAACTAAAATTCACTTCCTTCGAAGGAATATCATCATTTCGGCCATTACCTTGGTAAAGACCCGGGGTGCCGTGTACCATCCATATGGCAGCGTCTGAACTGATAGTGACAGTTCTGTACCATAAACCTGAGGTACCCTTGGTGAGAAGGGTAAATTTTGACATGAAGGTAAGCATCCTTGATGTCCCGAGACATCATGTAGTCCCCTTCTTCCAGGTTCGCAATCACTGCTCTGAGTGACTCAATCTTGAATTTGAACCTCTGTACGTAAGTGTTCAAAGATTTTAGATTTAGAATCGGTCTCACCGAGCCGTCCGGCTTCGGTACCACAACAGTGTGGAATAATACCCCGTTCCCTGTTGCAGGAGGGGTATCTTGATTATCACCTGCTGGGAATACAGCTTGTGAATGGCTTCCAAAACTGTCTCCCTGTCAGAAGGAGACATCGGTAAAGCCGACTTTAGGAAACGGCGAGGTGGAGACGTCTCGAATTCTAATTTGTACCCCTGAGATATCACCTGAAGGATCCAGGGGTCTACTTGCGAGTGAGCCCACTGCGCGCTGAAATTCATTGAGACGGGCCCCCCACCGTGCCTGATTCTGCTTGTAAAGCCCCAGCGTATACTGAGGGCTTGGCAGAGGCGGGAGAGGGTTTCTGTTCCTGGGAACCGGCTGATTTCTGCAGCCTTTTTCCTCTCCCTCTGTCACGGGGCAGAAATGAGGAACCTTTTGCCCGCTTGTCCACGAAAAGACTGCGCCTGATAATACGGCGTCTTCTCATGTTGAGAGGCGACCTGGGGTACAAACGTGGAATTCCCAGCTGTTGCCGTGGCCACCAGGTCTGAAAGACCGACCCCAAATAACTCCTCCCTTAATAAAGCAATACTTCCAAATGCCGTTTGGAATACGCATCACCTGACCACTGACGTGTCCATAACCCTCTACTGGTAGAAATGGACAACGCGCTTAGACTTGATGCCAGTCGGCAAATATTCCGCTGTGCATCACGCATATATAAAAATGCATCTTTTAAATGCTCTATAGGCAAAAATATACTGTCCCTATCTAGGGTATCAATATTTTCAGTCAGGGAATCCGACCACGCCAACCCAGCACTGCACATCCAGGCTGAGGCGATTGCTGGTCGCAGTATAACACCAGTATGTGTGTAAATACCTTTTAGGATACCCTCCTGCTTTCTATCAGCAGGATCCTTAAGGGCGGCCATCTCAGGCGAAGGTAGAGCCCTTACAAGCGTGTGAGCGCTTTATCCCCCCTAGGGGGTGTTTCCCAACGCACCCTAACCTCTGGCGGGAAAGGATATAATGCCAATAACATTTTAGAAATTATCCGTTGTTATCGGGGGAAACCCACGCATCATCACACACCTCATTTAATTTCTCAGATTCAGGAAAACTACAGGTAGTTTTTCCTCACCGAACATAATACCCCTTTTTTGGTGGTACTCGTATTATCAGAAATGTGTAAAACATTTTTCATTGCCTCAATCATGTAACGTGTGGCCCTACTGGAAGTCACATTCGTCTCTTCACCGTCGACACTGGAGTCAGTATCCGTGTCGGCGTCTATATCTGCCATCTGAGGTAACGGGCGCTTTAGAGCCCCTGACGGCCTATGAGACGTCTGGACAGGCACAAGCTGAGTAGCCGGCTGTCTCATGTCAACCACTGTCTTTTATACAGAGCTGACACTGTCACGTAATTCCTTCCAACAGTTCATCCACTCAGGTGTCGACCCCCTAGGGGGTGACATCACTATTACAGGCAATCTGCTCCGTCTCCACATCATTTTTCTCCTCATACATGTCGACACAAAAGTACCGACATACAGCACACACACAGGGAATGCTCTGATAGAGGACAGGACCCCACTAGCCCTTTGGGGAGACAGAGGGAGAGTTTGCCAGCACACACCAGAGCGCTATATATATACAGGGATAACCTTATATAAGTGTTTTTCCCCTTATAGCTGCTGTATAGTTAATACTGCGCCTAATTAGTGCCCCCCTCTCTTTTTTTAACCCTTTCTGTAGTGTAGTGACTGCAGGGGAGAGACAGGGAGCTTCCCTCCAACGGAGCTGTGAGGGAAAATGGCGCCAGTGTGCTGAGGAGATAGGCTCCGCCCCTTTTTCGCGGACTTTTCTCCTGCTTTTTTATGTATTCTGGCAGGGGTTAAATGCATCCATATAGCCCAGGAGCTATATGTGATGCATTTTTTTGCCATCCAAGGTGTTTTTATTGCGTCTCAGGGCGCCCCCCCCCCAGCGCCCTGCACCCTCAGTGACCGAAGTGTGAAGTGTGCTGAGAGCAATGGCGCACAGCTGCAGTGCTGTGCGCTACCTTGTTGAAGACAGGACGTCTTCTGCCGCCGATTTTCCGGACCTCTTCTGCCTTCTGGCTCTGTAAGGGGGCCGGCGGCGCGGCTCTGGGACCCATCCAAGCTGGGCCTGTGATCGTCCCTCTGGAGCTAATGTCCAGTAGCCTAAGAAGCCCAATCCACTCTGCACGCAGGTGAGTTCGCTTCTTCTCCCCTTAGTCCCTCGATGCAGTGAGCCTGTTGCCAGGTCTCACTGAAAATAAAAAACCTAATCTAAAACTTTCACTAAGAAGCTCAGGAGAGCCCCTAGTGTGCACCCTTCTCGTTCGGGCACAGAGATCTAACTGAGGCTTGGAGGAGGGTCATAGGGGGAGGAGCCAGTGCACACCAGATAGTCCTAAAGCTTTCTTTAGATGTGCCCAGTCTCCTGCGGAGCCGCTATTCCCCATGGTCCTTACGGAGTCCCCAGCATCCACTTAGGACGTTAGAGAAATATATTGCCCCACTCTGCCACATACACAAATGCCCCCACAGTGTCTGACCACACTGCCTCCCACTGGGATCTGATTGCTGCCTCTGCTGCTGTGTGTGAGGAGAGAAGAGCGCAGTGCACGCCTCTCATTCCCCTATGTCCGGTCTCCGGCGGCGTGTAGCTCAAATGAGGCGCCGGTTGGCTAATCAACCAACGCCTGATTTGAGATACACGCCACCCCTGGAGACTGGACCGAGCACTGAGGGGCAGAAGGGGTGCTCTCTATGCACTCCTCCTCTCATACACATCTAATGCAAGCAAGGTGGTCGGCCTGGTGACACTGCCTATCAGCTGTCAATTTCTTACCTGTACGCAGTACTGGCCCATACCGCCATACTTGCAGCACTGGTCCTGTCTCCAGGTATTCCCAGGCTGTACCCAAAATGTTTCTTCCTAAATAATTTATTCTACAACTTGTTGTCATACACACTTATTCATGTTTTTTCCACACACATGTATAATCTCTTTGCCTCTTTCATAATCCCCTTCTGCTCAAAGCACACAGCGCTGCACAACGCTAGCAGCGCTGCTTCTACCTGTCAGCCAGCGCTGTCATCATGGCTTTGACTTCCAGTTTAAAATTGGCGGGTCCCGGCGCTAGTGGGCAATGGGGCGGTGCTATGCAAATTATCTCCATGCTGCTCAGACAGCCGGGGACAGCTTCTCCCCGGCGGCCCAGCCTCAGTGTTTGCTGGGGCGGATCACGAGTGTAGCTCCTGCAGTGCAAAGTGTGTGGCCAGCGGTACGGCGTACCTACTGCTAAATTCTTAAGGGTACACCGTACCCGGGCGTACCCGCACACTTTCACCACTGCCCAAAGTTAGTCATTCGCATTCCATAATTCAGTTCAATATAAACCGCTCACAATTCATCTGAGTAACATGCATTTTATTGCTCATCTGGATATTATTGCAGCAATATTGTCAAACCCAGAGTCAGACTGGCTCATTGGCATTTTGCTGGGATCCATTGCTAGTCCATATATGCTGGGCAACTGGCGTTCTGCACAGCACATTCAATTGGCATTACTGAGGTCACAATCAGTCAGCAATACTGATTGTAGGTGTTAGTGCAGAGAACCAGGTGCCTCTATACATTGTCTTGGCATAAAATGACTGGCAGCGTAGTTAGTAGCAAAACAATTTGACAATTTTAAATTAAATTTAAAATTAAACAAAAAAAAGCATTCCAGTTTTGTTTCTTATATATGAGTTTTGTTAATTGTTTTGAAGTAGAAGCTGCATTTCTTCATCTTGTTCCTAATGGCATAACTACAGTACATCTGGTCATTTTGATTTGATCTGACCTATAGCTCCAAAACATTGTATGTTTTTGTTTTTAAATCATATTTGTTTGACTTTAACCACTTTTGGGGTGGTGTGTTATAGTGGGTACATACTGGATAATTTATCAGCTGTTCAATTGTATGGCTGATATATAATGTATTGTTTACTGATTGGCAGGTGTGTACAAATGACATGTCTGTGAACGGCATCATTCACAGACGTATACGCGTCAGCTGTGCTTCACACATGATGACCAATATATCTGCAGATATATTGGTGCATCGTTCTGGGTGTATGGCTGACCCGCCGATCACATATAGGTCGGCTGCTCTGTGCATCGTTAGGTGGACTGGATTATTTAAATATATGCTGATGGGTCCTGCTACAGTATAGGCAAGTGGCAGTAGCAGAGAGGGGTGGCCAGCTGTGTGGTGAGGAGGGGGGCGTTTGTGGTCAGACAGCAGCAGCTGGGCTGTGCAGTGAGTAGGGGGCTGTTGTGGTCAGACAGCAGCAGTGTATACTTACATATATACCCCTGTGTGCGCTGTGTGTGTGACTACTGATCGGTTGATCTGCAGATATATATTTAGATGTGTACCCAACATAAATTGTATAAAGAAAATATAACATAACATTTTAAATTTTCAGTCTTACAACTTCTCTTTTGGGATACATGAAGTGAATAGTTCTGTTCATTGAGCAGTGAAAAGAGTGTAGAGGTGAGCCAGTGGAGAAGTTGCCAATGGCAACCAATCGGCTGCTACCTACAATTCTTGATGCTTGCCACCTCACCCTGCCAGCTCCCGGTTTCCGGCTCCCAGTAGGCAGTGCCAGATTACTAGGTTCACTAGGTTCGTAAGGCACGTGCCTAAGGGCAGCACCTGCTGGGGGAGGCAAGGCAGCCCCCCCCCCCCTTGCATTGGCGCAAAGGCACTGCAAGGGCGAATTTCCAAGCCCACAGGCTGCCACAGTGAAGAGGCCCCCTAACCGCTGGCATTACAATGAGTCACACTGACTCATTGTATGCCGCCTGACAGTGCCCCGGCTCCTAGTTTGTAAGTCCCGGCTGGAGCGGGAGGAGGAACTGCTCTCCCCTCAGCTATCAGCTCCTCCCCCCACACTTTAGTGCTGCTGATAAGGAGGGGCACTGCATGGGCACCCGGCACTGCAAAGTAACGGCCGCACCACCTCCGCATCCACGTGCGATGCCCGTCACCCCCCGGCAGCCTCCTGTACCGCACACCGCGCTGGGCGGCACCCCCCCCCCCAGACGCTGCCCGCTCCCCACACCACGCTGGCCCACCCCTGGCAGCCTCCTGCACCACCGCCGCTACACACTGCCACCATGGGCAACTTCTCCACTTGCCCATTTCTCCACTCTTTTTACTGCTTCATGAATACTGAATTACTGATATACCTGCATTTACTTTTTCATGTTTTATTTAACACAAGATACAACAATTAGTCAATAAAAAACAAATACAGACTGAGAACATAGTGGTCAATCCAATTAGCCATGTTGATCTCACGAGTGTGAGTCATCGTGGCAGTGGCCGCACTTTACAGTGGCCCAAATTCGCACAAAAGTGTGCGCCACCCCATAGAGCAATTTTATGCGATTTGGAGCTGATTTCAGCCCGCGAAGGGTGCAATATCAGGTGACGTTGCCAGCGTCTATGGCACATCGCACCCTTCGCAGCTAATTGGAAAGACCCCATAGTATGATATGTCATCGGTAGTAAGAGGACTAAAACTTAGGGGTCTATTTACTAAAACACAAGCAAAACAAGTGCGCTGACCTGGGTGGAGTTCAGTTTAATTACTTATTCATCAATTTGTTAGTGTGTGCTGCTGCTTCCCCCTATTGAGGTAATTGCCAACCTCAAGGCAGTAAACTAAAAAAGAATTTTTTTGTGTTGGGGATGCGCTACACCACTAGCAAAAAAAATATAAAAATACTCATAGAAATGTACATATGATTCTATATATTATTGTATATAAAAAGGGTTTAATACTCATTACACAATTTCATAAACAAAAAGTTATAATTTATTTTAGAGAATTTCATATATAGACAGCTTATAAAAAATTCGTTAATATAAAAGCCTGTATTGCTGAGCGGCTCTTCCCCTTTAAGATCACAAGTTTAAAACAAACCTTTTCTATAAAAAACACATGTAGAAATCGGTTGTATAGCTGATATAGCTTTTTAAACAGTCCTAGGCTTTGAAACAATGTTGATCTGTGTATAAAGTCCTGTTAGATCTAATACATTGTAGCGATCTTTGCTACGGACCCCAACGAAATCGGAACCAGCAGCAACACCAGAATCCCGGCAGAACGCAAATACGGTAACCGAATAGATGTAATAAAAGTCTGGAGGGATCAAGCTGTGAGATTTGGAACCAGGGGAAAATAACGTGAATGCAAGGTCAAGTGGTTTAACAATCCAGAATGCATGCATATTAATAACATCAAAAGCTGTGCACAGCAGTGACTTAGTGAACTTTGGGGGTAATTCCAAGTTGATCGCAGCAGGATTTTTGATAGCAATTGGGCAAAACCATGTGCACTGCAGGGGAGGCAGATATAACATGTGCAGAAAGAGTTACATTTGGGTGGGTTATTTTATTTCTGTGCAGGGTAAATACTGGCTGCTTTATTTTTACACTGCAATTTAGATTGCAGATTGAACACACCACACCCAAATCTAACTCTCTCTGCACATGTTATATCTGCCTCCCCTGCAGTGCACATGGGCCCTCATTCCGAGTTGTTCGCTCGGTATTTTTCATCGCATCGCAGTGAAAATCCGCTTAGTACGCATGCGCAATGTTCGCACTGCGACAAGTAACTTTACTATGATGAAAGTATTTTTACTCACGGCTTTTTCTTCGCTCCGGCGATCGTAATGTGATTGACAGGAAATGGGTGTTACTGGGCGGAAACACGGCGTTTCAGGGGCGTGTGGCTGAAAACGCTACCGTTTCCGGAAAAAACGCAGGAGTGGCCGGGGAAACGGTGGGAGTGCCTGGGCGAACGCTGGGTGTGTTTGTGACGTCAACCAGGAACGACAAGCACTGAAATGATCGCACAGGCAGAGTAAGTCTGGAGCTACTCTGAAACTGCTAAGTAGTTAGTAATCGCATTATTGCGAATACATCGGTCGCAATTTTAAGAAGCTAAGATTCACTCCCAGTAGGCGGCGGCTTAGCGTGTGTAACTCTGCTAAATTCGCCTTGCGACCGATCAACTCGGAATGAGGGCCATGGTTTTGCCCAATTGCTAACAAAAATCCTGCTGCGATCAACTTGGAATTACCCCCTTTGTCCACATAAAACAAAGATTAATTTGTAGCAAAGATCGCTACAATGTATTAGATCTAACAGGACTTTATACACAGATCAACATTGTTTCAAAGTGTAGGACTGTTTAAAAAGCTATATCAGCTATACAACCGATTTCTACATGTGTTTTTTATAGAAAAGGTTTGTTTTAAACTTGTGATCTTAAAGGGGAAGAGCCGCTCAGCAATACAGGCTTTTATATTAACGAATTTTTTATAAGCTGTCTATATATGAAATTCTCTAAAAATAAATTATAACTTTTTGTTTATGAAATTGTGTAATGAGTATTAAACCCTTTTTATATACAATAATATATAGAATCATATGTACATTTCTATGAGTATTTTTATATTTTTTTGCTAGTGGTGTAGCGCATCCCCAACACAAA
The DNA here is from genome assembly GCF_028390025.1 of Pseudophryne corroboree. NCBI lineage: Eukaryota > Metazoa > Chordata > Amphibia > Anura > Myobatrachidae > Pseudophryne > Pseudophryne corroboree. The sequence continues at coordinate 413,451,425 of NC_086446.1, read as the reverse complement.
AAATTATTTTTTAGTCTATTTACTAAGCCTTGTATGGAGATAAAGTGGACGGAGATAAAGTACCAGCCAATCAGCTCCTAACTGTCATTTTTCAAACCCAGCCTGTGACATGGTAGTTAGGAGCTGATTGGCTGGTACTTTATCTCCGCCCACTTTATCTCCATCCAAGGCTTAGTAGATAGACCAGTTTTTGAGCACCAAGAGTGTAACAATAGTATGTGCAGGGGGTGTGGCTGGGCTCTTCTGTCCCTTTGTCCTCACCAATGTCCCAGCACAGCCATGCCGCCTGATTACAGAGATATGGAGCAAGTCAGGCAAGTTAGGGCGGATCAAAAAGGGGGAGGGCGGATAAGGGTGTGTGTGTGTGTGTGTGTGTGTGTGTGTGTGTGTGTGTGTGTGTGTGAGAGTGTGTGTGTGTGTGTGTGTGTGTGTGTGTGTGTGTGTGTGTGTGTGTGAGAGTGTGTGTGTGTGTGTGTGTGTGTGTGTGTGTGTGTGTGTGTGTGTGTAACACTCAATCACATGCACACTGTGACACTACAAGTTTACCCATTCACCCACGTTTCCTGCAACAGCCATATCACTAAACTAATTTAATACTGAATTTAAGTTTTCTTATATACCAATTTATATCATATGCAATTAGGAATAAGAAAACTTTATCATTTTTAAAAATATATAATGTATTTTGTTTGCTTATTGTAACCCTGATGAATTGGTTAAAGGGCTTTATGTGAGGTAAAAGTTGCTGTAATAAAAGGGATAACTCTATACTGAGAGAAACAAATGTGAAATATATATTTACCTCACTGCAGGGTATAAAAGAGCTATCAGTTACAGCTGTCAGCCAGACTGGTGTTCCCTCCCTCCCGTGCTCACTCTCCCCCCTGTGACCTGGCTGGCATTGCTGTAAACATCGGACTGTAGACATGCTGCCAGGCACCGAGGGGGGGGGGGGGGGGTTGATGCCAGTGAGGGAGCCAGGTCCTGTTGCAGGGGCTGCATGCTGCGGATGGTTACCTGTAGGCAGAGCTGTGACAGCTGGTGAAGGCTATGGCAAAAGTGGGCAGAGCCATCGCCGAAAGTGGCGGAGCCAGTGCCAAAAGTGCCAGCGCTATAGCAGAGCGCTTCACACTGAAGGGCTGATGGAGAGAGTGCTCCATCCTGACCTGCTACCATTGAGGAGGAGGAGTACAACCCTGGGACTTGGCTGTGGTGAGAAAAATTCCCCCATGCACACACACAGCATAGTTGGGCAGAGCAGTAACCAGGGGGAGCAGCTTGGAGACTCAGGCAGTCAATTTGTGAGAAAGGAAGACAGCAGGGGATGTCTGTAGTTGCACACCTCACCTTTTCAGACACAGCAGCAGCACAGGGGGCCAGAGGTTGTAGGATCACATTGACGGAGACTGCAGTCAGCTGCTATGAGGGGGGCATAGCCTCAGAAGCCTACAATCTGTGGAGCAGCTGGATGGTGAGAGCTATACAATCCAATGACACCCTGCACATCCACAGCCCAGGTTAGAAGTCGGGGGAGTGACAATTTGGAGGCGGAGCTTATGAAGAAGCATATACAAGACTGTCAGCCATGTACTTCCCCTATGTGCCCTGTCAGGCTGACTGAGAAAGGCGTAGACTGATGGAGTAATAGTTGTGAATTGCATACCTTAACTACATAGGGGTGTATTAAATAGTAGTCGGAAACTGCCATCTTGTCGAAAGATGGCAGTTTCCGACTTTTTTAGGTATTCAATGGGGCTGCTTTTTTTCCTGATAAGTTGTCAATTCCGACTTGTTAGAAAACACGTGGATCGGCAGATTAGTTGCGGATCCACATGTTTTGTCGGATTCTGTGGCCAAATCCGACAGGTTTTAACCACGGTTCCAACAATGTCAATCTGAATTAAAAAAAGGTCGGATTGGCATTGTCGGGAACGGCCAAATTCTGTTGGATTTGGCTGTTAATTGAATACTGCATTAAATACCCCCCATAGAGTAGTACCAGCTACACAACTTATTATACCAATGCAGTACTTCACTGTTATAATTGAACACAGCTGAAGGACAAGGGCGGGATGTACTAAAGGAAAAATGCGGTAAAACCTCCGAAAATGGGGGTTTTACCGCATTTTCAAATTTATTGAGACCCTACCGCCGTGTTTTCGCCATCCAGGGTATCGCCTATAGAAGCCTATGGGCTTCTTATCGTCGACCACCGCAGCCCGCCACCTCCGCCGCCCCCGCCGCAGACACCTCCCCCCCAGCATACCTTCCTCCAGGCTGTCCTGGACCCGGAAGATAATCTCCTCCTCCCCCTAGCAACGCAGCCGGAGGTCCTTCCGGCTGCAGAGGGGAGGAGGAGGCACCAGGGGCTGCCTGCTGCTGCTTCCCGGCGTCTAGGCAGTGTGGGGAGCCAAGGGAGATGACGGAGACCCCTCCGCAGGCCACCTCACAGGTATCGCGGGGGGGCCTCCGTCACCGCAATGCGATATTGATTGCATATGTTAGTACATATGCGATCAACATCGCTGCGGTATGCGGCAAGGGGCGGCGATGTATCTTAATACATCCCGCCCCAAGTGTCTTGAGTTTGGGAAGGCTTGCATTATTTACTGGAAGTGGGTGTTATTAAAAGCCATATTAGCCAACAGGTAGCTCCTCACTAAGGCCCTCATTCCGAGTTGTTCGTTCGGTAATTTTCTTCGCATTGCAGTGATTTTCCGCTAATTGCGCATGCGCAATGTTCGCACTGGACTGCGCCAAGTAAATTTGCTAAGAAGTTTGGTATTTTACTCACGGCATTACGAGGTTTTTTTCTTCGTTCTGGTGATCGCCGTGTGATTAACAGGAAGTGGGTGTTTCTGGGCGGAAACTGGCCGTTTTATGGGTGTGTGTGAAAAAACGCTACCGTTTCAGGGAAAAACGCGGGAGTGGCTGGAGAAACGGGGGAGTGTCTGGGCAAACGCTGGGTGTGTTTGTGACGTCAAACCAGGAACGACAAGCACTGAACTGATCGCACTGGAAGAGTAAGTCTCGAGCTACTCAGAAACTGCACAGAAAAATCTTTTCGCAATATTGCGAATACTTCGTTCGCAATTCTGCTAAGCTAAGATACACTCCCAGAGGGCGGCGGCTTAGCGTGTGTAATGCTGCGAAAAGCGGCTAGCGAGCGAACAACTCGGAATGAGGGCCTAAATGCTATATAAGGTGAGCGAAACTCTGCCTCTTTATTAGTATTTATGAACACAGCCTTTAAATATAAGTGGACAGCCTAGTTATTGTTATTCCGCTGCCATATTATTCAAAGGAGACAATATAACTGGATGTTGGTCTAGTTACAGATTGACTTTTATGGAATAACAGCTCACAGACTGATTACATTTATCCAAGCTATTAAATCCATCTTGAGCATCTGTTTAAACTCGCCAACTGAGGCCAGTCTGGAGTAAAGTGTAACTCTTACTGCTGATGTGACCAATTGGATCTTTCCCTATGGGGATAATGTCTATATATTTACACAAACCGCTTAAGCATCCCAGCTTCAAGATTGTAAAAGAAAGGGCCCCAAAGAGAGCACTTAGGTACAACAGTGACTAGTCATGTAGAGGCCAGCTACTGTATTATACCGCAGTTTAATTTAGAGTATGATTTAGATTATTCATAAGCTTTGTGACTATATGCAATTTTGTGGTTAACCCTATAGTATATAGATCTATATTCCAGCGGAAGTGTATGTAAGCCTTGCTAATATCTCTCACATAGCACCTCATTCAGGGTTTTATTTGGTAACAGGTCATTGTAGAGCAGGCCTGGCCAACCTGTGGCTCTCCAACTGTTGTAAAACTACAAATCCCACCATGCTTTGCTGCAGTTTTGCTATTAGGGCATGCTAAAACTGTGGAAGGGCATGCTGGTATGTGAAACACAGAAGGCGCAGATAGGACCCAGCGCCTTCTGTGTTTCAATTCTCCAAGTGTAGATGTACCGGAACCAACAGGATTTTCAGCTTGTAATACAGTACATATCTCTCTGTGTATCAATCATCCGGTTCTCTCGGTTTTCCGGTTCCCCAGTGTTCGAGTACATCAACCAAAAAACAAATACAGTCGCAGGGTCCTATCACTTTTTCTATTTGAATCTGGACTTTGAAATGGAGTCCATCTTTAGAGGACTTTTTTAGCAGCCGTCCTACTGGAGAAGTGTTATAAATTGTAATCACTTGATATTCACTGCATATTTTTGAGTGATCACACTACGATATCCATGGCCTTATAGACTGTGGGCCAAATTCCAAGCATCTGATTTTAAGTCAAATCGAGGGTTCATTACAGGTCTGATCCTGCTATTAAAGACCCCGGGATACAGTGCATTTGGATTGGCTTAATGGGACAAGTTTTGCTACAACTACATATTTTGAACTGTATTTACAGCATCATATATACTAGTGCACTTGGATATTGTTTTTGTTTTGTGTGAATTGTAAGGTTCCCACTAATAGGGGATCCATCTGTAGTACTGCTCCGATACAGCACAAAGTAAGGGTATTTTTGTGTTTTTGATTTTTATATATATGCTAGCTGGAGTACCCGGCGTTGCCATGGATTTTAAGAATGTCTGTTTAGAAAAAAAAAATTAAATATCAAACACAGAGTAGAAATAACATTGTAGATAGCTGAATACCTGTGCTTTGGTATGGGCTAAGGATGGTAAATTAGAATGATAGTTGTTTGTTAATTTACGTTGGTTGCAGATCTAGTACATAGGCATTTCTTGCTTCCCTGACGCACTTTGTGTAGTGGCCAGACCCCTTTTTGGTCCCCTAAGCGACCCTGCTCTTTCCACTATACAACTCTCAGTCTGTGGCTTCCTGCTGCCTCCATTCCCCTCCTCACATCTTGTCAGTGCCCCTGTGATATTATAGATTTATTTTACAGTTTCTTATATAGCGCAGCATACTATGTATCTCCTGATATACTCTGTGCTGCTGGGGGGGCCGTGCTACTTCCACTATATAACTCTCAGTGTGTGGGTTTGTGATAACTGCATTCCCCTCCTCACATCATGTCACTGGCCCTGTCACATGCAGCCCTGTCATCACTGACATATCATGCATGTCCTGATATAGTCTGTGCTGCTGGCCCACCCCTAGGGGTGCTAGTGGTGTGTTACCCCCGCAGTGTTTGTTCCCAGAGTGTAAGTTATATGTGTAGCAAGTTTGGTGTAAATTGCTTCAGGCATTCGTAAGTTATGCTGTCTCCTGAAATACTCTGTGCTGTTGTCCAGCCCCTAGGAGTGCTAGGGGTGTCTAACCCCCACAGAGTTTGTTCCCAGATTGTAAGTCAGATGTGTACCAAGTTTGGGGTAAATTGCTCCAGGCCTTCCAGTTTTGCTGTCTGCTGACATACTCTGTGCTGCTGTCCCACCCCTAGGGGTGTCTGACCCCCACAGTGTTTGTTTCCAGAATGTAAGTCATATGTGTACCAAGTTTGTCCCACCACACATGACCAGGCTTGCCGCACTCAAAGCACACCAAGGGAGGCGGAGCCTTTGGTTTATCTACAGGGACCTGAGTTCTTGGTTTAGGTGGTGGCCCGTATCCTGACCTGTATTTATTCAGCTATCCCAGCGCCACGTGCCACTCAATCACCACTGCCAATTCCTCAAATGTCTGGGGGTCAGCCTGAAGGGCCCACTGCTGCACAGAGCGGTCTAACACCCGCATAGCCTGGTCGCGACTACTTCCACAATCTGCACTGCAGAGTTTTTATCCGGCTGCAACCAGGCCCTTGCCAGTTGGGCTAGTTTGACCAGCTGAATCCTGGGAGGCTCAGAACCCTCCAGCCACAAGTCATGGAATTTTTGGGCTTTGCTGGGCCCCGTCACTCCAATCCTATCCAGTATAGCCTTTTTCAGGCCAGGATAGGAGCGTGCCTCAGCCACAGTCATGTCCACATATGCCCGCTGTGCCTCCCCTGTTAAACAGGGAGCCAGCCTATCAGACCATTCCTCCACAGGCCATCCCAACTGCGTGGCCGTGTGCTCAAACATGCAAAGGAATGCCTCTATATCATCCGCTGGGGTGAGGCTTAGTAGCCTTTCCCACTCTGGCTCAGATTTTTTAAGCGCTTTTAACTCATCGCACAACATTTGAATTTGAGTTTGCTGTCTTTCAGCCTGGGTTCATTGCCCCTCATGTAACATCTGAATCTGGGTTTGTTGCCCCTCATGTAACATCTGAATCTGGCTTTGTTGCCCCTCATGTAACATCTGAATCTGGCTTTGTTGCTCCTCATGTAACATTTGAATCTGGGTTTGTTGCCCAGCTGCAAGTTCAGCAAATTGTTTTAGTAACTCCTCCATATTGCCCTGTGTGGCCACTTTAAAGACAAATCTAGGAGGTTTAATATAATGTGCCAGGCTTACCAAAATAGTCCAAGCCGACACCCGCCTGTTTTGCTGGCTATTTAACACATAACAGCAAGCAGTCTGCCTATAATGCTATTTAAGGCTGCCACTTGCACTGCATAACCAGAAAGGAAGAAAAGAAAAGGGAAAACTGTCAGTTTAAACACCAGTATGTTTACCAACAGTTTATGCTGTACACTGTGTCCTTGCTCGCATTCTCCACCACTTGCAGAGGCGGATTGGCCATAGGTTTTACAGGGAAGATTCCCGGTGGGCCGACGCACCCATGGGGCCTGTTTTGTTTGAGGACATGTGGTCCTTTTTATAGCCATAATGAATAAGATGCAAAATAATTTGCATATATGAAAATTACTTTGCCACTTAGCCTGTGATTGCAGATGATCTAGTGTTTGCTCTGTCTGCCTGTTTGGCTGACATATAAGATTAAGTGAATAGTGATTGAGATACGGTTGGTGTAATAAGCAAGAAAATATATCTTTCTAAAGAATGATATAGTTTCATAAATTCTGAAGGTGTATCATATAATGTGCTCATAATATTTAATTTTATTTCTTTTTAACTTCCCCCCTGATGCTGGACATGCCCACAATCTGGAAAGTCTTGGGGGGGGTTTCTGCCATGGCCCATGGCTAGACCTTACACCTCTGGTGCTGCCCATGTGGGGCCACTAGTACAAATTTCTCTGACGTCCTAGTGGATGCTGGGGACTCCGTAAGGACCATGGGGGATAGCGGCTCCGCAGGAGACTGGGCACAGCTAAGACAGATTTAGGACTACCTGGTGTGCACTGGCTCCTCCCACTATGACCCTCCTCCAGGCCTCAGTTAGAATCCAGTGCCCGGCTGAGCTGGATGCACACTAGGGGCTCTCCTGAGCTCCTAGAGAGAAAGTATATTTTAGGTTTTTTATTTTACAGTGAGATCTGCTGGCAACAGACTCACTGCAGCGAGGGACTAAGGGGAGAAGAAGCGAACCTACCTAACTGGTGGTAGCTTGGGCTTCTTAGGCTACTGGACACCATTAGCTCCAGAGGGATCGACCGCATGGAACCGGCCATTGATGTTCGGTCCCAGAGCCGCGCCGCCGGCCCCCTTACAGAGCCAGAAGCAAGAAGAGTCCGGAAAATCGGCGGCAGAAGACATCAGTCTTCACCAAGGTAGCGCACAGCACTGCAGCTGTGCGCCATTGCTCCCCATACACACTTCACACTCCGGTCACTGAGGGTGCAGGGCGCTGGGGGGGGCGCCCTGAGCAGCAATAAAAACACCTTGGCTGGCAAATATATCACAATATATAGCCCCAGAGGCTATATATGTGATAAATACCCCTGCCAGAATCCATAAAAAAGCGGGAGAAAAGTCCGCGAAAAATGGGGCGGAGCTATCTCCCTCAGCACACTGGCGCCATTTTCTCTTCACAGTGCAGCTGGAAGACAGCTCCCCAGGCTCTCCCCTGTAGTTTTCAGGCTCAAAGGGTTAAAAAGAGAGGGGGGGGGCACTAAATTTAGGCGCAATATTGTTTATACAAGCAGCTATTGGGGGAAAAATCACTCAGTTATAGTGTTAATCCCTGCATTATATAGCGCTCTGGTGTGTGCTGGCATACTCTCTCTCTGTCTCCCCAAAGGACTTTGTGGGGTCCTGTCCTCAGTCAGAGCATTCCCTGTGTGTGTGCTGTGTGTCGGTACGGCTGTGTCGACATGTGGGATGAGGAAGGTTACGTGGAGGTGGAGCAGAGGCCGATAAATGGGATGTCGTCCGCTGTGGGGCCGACACCAGAGTGGATGGATAGGTGGAAGGTATTAAACGACAATGTCAACTCCTTACAAGGCTGGATGACGTAAAACAGCTGTGGGACAGCCGGCTTCTCAGCCCGCGCCTGCCCAGGCGTCTCAAAGGCCATCAGGGGCTCAAAAAAGCGCCCGTTACCTCAGATGGCAGACACAGATGTCGACACGGAGTCTGACTCCAGTGTCGACGAGGTTGAGACATATACACAATCCACTAGGAACATCCGTTACATGATCTCGGCAATGAAAAATGTGTTACGCATTTCTGACATGAACCCAAGTACCACATAAAAGGGGTTTTATTTTTGGGGAGAAAAAGCAGCCAGTGTTTTGTTCCCCCATCAGATGAATAAATGAAGTGTGTAAAGTAGCGTGGGTTCCCCCAATAAGAAACTGGTAATTTCTAAAAAGTTACTGATGGCGTACCCTTTCCCGCCAGAGGATAGGTCACGTTGGGAGATATCCCTTAGGGTGGATAAGGCGCTCACACGTTTGTCAAAAAAGGTGGCACTGCCGTCTTAGGATACGGCCACCTTGAAGGAGCCTGCTGATAAAAAACAGGAGGCTATCCTGAAGTCTGTATATACACACTCAGGTTATATACTGAGACCTGCAATTGCCTCAGCATAAATAGTGCTGCTGCAGTGTGGTCTGATACCCTGTCAGATAATATTAATACTCTAAGACAGGGATAATAGTTATGGAAAAGTCAGGAGACTTCCCTACACATAAATATTCTGGAACTAAGGGCCATTTACAATGCCCTAAGTCAGGCTAGGCCCCTGCTTCAACACCGGCCGGTGCTGATCCAGTCAGACAACATCACGGCGGTCGCTCATGTAAACGACAGGGCGGCACAAGAAGCAGGATGGCGATGGCAGAAGCCACAAGGATTCTCCGATGGGCGGAAAATCATGTGTTAGCACTGTCAGCAGTGTTCATTCCTGGAGTGGACAACTGAGAAGCAGACTTTCTCAGAAGACACGACCTCCACCCGGGAGAGTGGGGACTTCATCCAGAAGTCTTCCAAATGATTGTACACCGTTGGGAAAGGCCACAGGTGGACATGATGGCGTCCCGCCTCAACTAAAAGTTACAAAGATATTGCGCCAGGTCAAGGACCCTCAGGCGATAGCTGTGGACGCTCTGGTAACACCGTGGGTGTACCAGTCGGTGTATGTGTTTCCGTCTCTGCCTCTCTTACCCAGGGTAATGAGAATAATAAGAAGGAGAGGAGTAAGAACTATACTCATTGTTCCGGGTGGGCCAAGAAGAGCTTGGTAACCAGAACTCCAAGAAATGATCTCAGAGGACCCATGGCCTCTGCCGCTCAGACAGGACCTGCTGCAGCAGGGGGCCTGTCTGTTCCAAGACGTACCACGGCTGCGTTGGACGGCATGGCGGTTGAACGCCGGATCCTGAAGGAAAAGGGAATTCCGGAGGAAGTTATCCCTACGCTATTTAAAGCTAGGAAAGAAGTGAACGCTAACCATTATCACCGCATATGGCGGAAATATGTTGCGTACTGTGAGGCCAGGAAGGCCCCAAAGGAGAAATTTCAGCTAGGTCGATTTCTGCACTTCCTACAGTCAGAGGTGACTATGGGCCTACAATTGGGTTCCATTAAGGTCCAGATTTCGGCTCTATCGATTTTCTTCCAAAATGGAACTGGCTTCCCTACCTGAAGTTCAGACTTTTGTTAAGGGAGTGCTGCATAGTCAGCCCCCGTTTGTGCCTCCAGTGGCACCGTGGGATCTCAACGTGGTGTTGGATTTCCTGAAGTCGCATTGGGTTGAGCCACTTAAATCCGTGGAGCTATAATACCTCACGTGGAAAGTGGTCATTCTGTGGGCCTTGGCGTCGGCCAGGCATGTATCAAAATTGACAAAAGCCCTTATCTGTATTTTATATGGGAAAGGCGAAATTGAGGACTCGTTCCCAATTCCTTCCTAAGGTGGTATCAGTTTTTCATGTGAACTAACCTATTGTGGTGCCTGCGGCTACTTGGGACTTGGAGGATTCCAAGTTACTGGACGTAGTCAGGGCCCGGAAAAGTATATGTTTCCAGGACGGCTGGAGTCAGGAAGACTGACTCGCTATTTATCCTGTATGCACCCACAAGCTGGGTGCTCCTGCTTCTATTGCTCGCTGGATCTGTAGCACGATTCAACTTGCACATTCTGCGGCTGGACTGCCGCACCCTAAATCTGTAAAAGCCCATTCCACGAGGAAAGTGGGCTCATCTTGGGCGGCTGCCCGAGGGGTCTCGGCTTTACAACTTTGCCGAGCTGCTACTTGGTCAGGGGCAAACACGTTTGCAAAATTCTACAAATTTGATACCCTGGCTAAGGAGGACCTTGAGTTCTCTCATTCGGTGCTGCAAAGTCATCCGCACTCTCCCGCCCGTTTGGGAGCTTTGGTATAATCCCCATGGTCCTTACGGAGTCCCCAGCATCCACTAGGACGTCAGAGAAAATAAGATTTTACTCACCAGTAAATCTATTTCTCGTAGTCCGTAGTGGATGCTGGGCGCCCGTCCCAAGTGCGGACTGTCTGCAATACTTGTATATAGTTATCATTAACTAAAAGGGTTATTGTTGAGCCATCTGTTGAGAGGCTCTGTTATGTTCATACTGTTTGAAAACAATAGACGGTTACAAACTAGCGCTAGGTTTAAAATAATAAAATTTTAAAACAACTTGAGACTTTTTAATCTTCGTCCAAAGTTTCTTTCAGATTCTTTCCATTCATCAGAAAGACACTCACTTTATCGTTCTGTCACGTGTTCACGTAAAAGTATCTTTCTATTGGAGTAACACTTACATTAGTGTCCTGTCTCGCGTGCACATCAAGGTATCTTTCTCATCCCTCACAAACAAATTGTCAGGTATAGTGGTATAGTGGTTAGCAACAACTTCAACACGTTTCGGGGATTCCCTCCCCTTCCTCAAGAGGTCTTCTTGAGGAAGGGGAGGGAATCCCCGAAACGCGTTGAAGTTGTTGCTAACCACTATACCTGACAATTTGTTTGCTGTATTGGACGAATAAAAAGCTGTGTGTTTCTTAAAAAAACACTGGTCTGCTCCATTCCTGCCTTCCACACTGTGAGGGATGAGAAAGATACCTTGATGTGCACGCGAGACAGGACACTAATGTAAGTGTTACTCCAATAGCTAAAGCCTATTGCAAATGAAATATATCGTGGAGGTTTGGTGATAGAAAGATACTTTTACGTGAACACGTGACAGAACGATAAAGTTAGTGTCTTTCTGATGAATGGAAAGAATCTGAAAGAAACTTTGGACGAAGATTAAAAAGTCTCAAGTTGTTTTAAAATTTTATTATTTTAAACCTAGCGCTAGTTTGTAACCATCTATTGTTTTCATATTTCTTGTGTTATATAGGGATAATTAAGGGAATATCCCATGTGTTACAAACCAGCAGCTTTTATTTGGTAGCGCAGGGCTTCATACATATACGATTGTCAGAATGTTCATACTGTTAACTGGGTATCATATCACGAGTTATACGGTGTGATTGGTGTGGCTGGTATGAGTCTTACCCGGGATTCAAAATCCTTCCTTATTGTGTCAGCTCTACCGGGCACAGTATCCTAACTGAGGTCTGGAGGAGGGTCATAGTGGGAGGAGCCAGTGCACACCAGGTAGTCCTAAATCTTTCTTAGCTGTGCCCAGTCTCCTGCGGAGCCGCTATCCCCCATGGTCCTTACGGAGTCCCCAGCATCCACTACGGACTACGAGAAATAGATTTACCGGTGAGTAAAATCTTATTTTTTCCAGGGCCGCTTTTTGTTCCCAATCCGCCCCTGACCACTTGTAACAAGGATCACAAACACGGGGACTCAGATGAACACTTTCTGTGTTTATTTTGAACAGCAGGTCACCACATAGCAAGTTAAATCCATATGCAGTCAGTATTACAGGCAGTAGCATACAGGCACTCTCAGCATAGCAGACTCTTGATAGGCTCCATCGGACCCTAGTCTTACCCACACAACCCAGCCTATCACTTAGGTAGCTATTCCATCATCAAGAGCAAGGTGACTCTGCCCTGGAAACCTTTATATCAGGAAATCCCAGGTGCTAATGATCACACACCTGGGATTCTGCTATTGCTTCCAAAACCTGGTCCTTTTGCCAATAGAACTCAATGGGGGGAATTCAAATGTTTGAAAAGTCAGTTGGGTGTCTGTTTTTTCCTGTCTATCAGATAGGAAGAAACAGACACCCCAACTGACTTTTCAAACATTTGAATTCCCCCCCAATATATATAATATTGCTGTGTAAGGTGAGCTAGTCCTTTTTAGTTTTACAAAATGGGGTTAAAAGCTTTGTAAAAAAAATAATTGTTTTCCACTTCAAGTGACTCACAAACATTTTCAGCAGAAAACGTGTTTTTGTAAAGAAATCCTCATGTTTCCACAGAGAACCTGCAGATGAAACCGTGTCAAGCTTCTGAAATCTTGCACTGCAGCCAAAACCCTGCGAGTTTCAGTTTGATTCCTCCTTCCCAGACACAGACTCGGAATAATCAAGAAAAATGTAGTGTACAATAGAGGGGTAGAATTAGCATATATAATACATAATCTTCATTAGCAGAGGGAGTTCCGTATTCAGGTTTCCAGAGACACACACAGAATATATTTCTGGTAAAGGTGAATAGAGCCACAATGAATAATTATACTAAATAATTATACAACCCCTGCAGCACTGCTGTATTTCTTCAGTTTCCACATGCCTATCTCCTATGCATATCCTCTCCTACCCACTTTATATTTAACCCTTACAGCATTTTATGTGGTGAACAATTTCTACTTAAATAAAACAAGTGAAATGAGCAAACTTGTACCAGAGGAAGCTGATTTGATGTTCATGTGTTGTGAACTATAGTTTCTAACATGCTCTAACAGATGATGACTATGTGGTTCAATGAGTGCAGAAAAGTTACCGATCCCAGTTTTCACTGTCACAGTTTTTGCCATTAGCAATTTTATTTAGCAAATAAATGCCCTAGCCACACTGTAGAAATGTCCCTATCAGTAACCAATTTTAGCTATGCCCCCTCCACCCCAGCCCCTGCCTTACCCCAGAGGTATAATTTACCACGCAGCTCAGTGTCAGTGAAGCCAGATGTAGGGGTCCATTCAGCAAACTTTATTTGCAGCTATGTCCCCAAAAACACCAGTTTTCAGGGCTAGCTGCAAATATTACGCATCCCTGCAATGTAACAAGGAGGGATCACAGCAGGATCACTACATTGCTGCACGCTGTCACATCCCACATAGATTTCTATGGGGGATGCAATACTGCCAGATGTATCAATATCGGGAATACTGCAATCTTCAGCCTATGGGGTGTAGTTTCGGCAGGGTGGAACCTTCTGCCGAAAATGGCCCTTGTGCATGCGCAGAGGCCAAGACACCACACTTTGCACATCGAAGGGACATGCTCTGTTCGGAGCCCCTGTCCCTACCTGCGCCGAGTGATAAATGCACTTGATGTGATTGCCAGTAGAGTAGCAATAACCCCCACAACCCATGCGGTGGCTTGGGAGCACCAGTGCCTATGTTATGCAGATTCTATGCGGTCTGGCCATCCGCACTGAAATCTGCTGAAAATGTCCCTTCAAAAATGGCCACCAACTAGGAGGAGACAGATGCTAGAGGTCCTACTGGCAATGAGCATGAAACCCTTAGCAACGAGCATGAAACCCCTGGCAACAAGCATGAAACCCTAAGAATGAAACCCCTGACAACAAGCATGAAACTCCTAGCAACAAGTATGAAATCCCTGGCAACGATCATGTAGGTAAAAATGATAATTAATGTATAATGGGGGGGTGCAAAATGTATAGTTACACAACTGGTGATCACATTATGCAATGCGATCTGGGCGCGATTTTAGCCTGTAGTCTGTAACTGCACTGGCTTCACTGTGACTGGCACTGAATTTATTTTGAAAGTCCTACCTGTCAGTCACAGACACACAAGGCAGTCCCATTGGAAGGTGTTTCCTGCCAGACTGAGCTGTGATAAGCAGAGAGCTACTCCCTGCCATTTGCACGACCCAATCTGGCTTTGATGGGCTGCAGTAGGTGCAGTACATAGAAGGTACAGATTTGCACATGTGCAGGTGCTAGGACCTGGGGACTGGCTGTCTCCTCTCCAGGCACGGGGCTAGCAGCAGCCCACCTACCAATCGTAAGTAGGTGACGCCAATGTCCCTGATCAATTTGTCAGCAAGACCTCATCAGGTTTCGGAAGCAGAAAGGCCAACAGATGGATAACATCCCCCAAATGCTGTACTACTGAGGCCCTGGTAGGGTCTGAACTGAGCCTCCCAGTCAAACCTTGTTATTTTCTGCAATAAAGAAAAAGAAACCCGCGTAGGAGTAGAATAATTATTTATATATCCTGGTTACTGCATCAAAATCCATAATAAACTTTCAATTTGAAATGTACAGGTTCGGATTTACTTGGTTCTTAACGCCAGAATTAAAGTTCAAATTTATCCAGATTTTTCGTATTGGCTATCCAAAACATGTGACATCCGAGAGCAAATAAGATGTTGTTTTGAGATCCTGGTAAATCATAAATAACCCACACATCTCTACTTTCAAATTAAAAATATAACAAATGGGCAGTGCTCCCTAGAAAATAGTTACATATACAACAACAAAAAAACAAAATTTCTATGTTGGGGCACTCGTGAAGCAGTAACTCATTTAAATATAACTATTATTAATTATTTTAAAAGTGAATTGTAAAACCTAATTAGTGAAGTGATTATTATGAAAATTAAATTTAAAAGTATCTGTTAAAAAGCAGGAACTCTGCTCAAGATACCTTATATTCCTCAGGTAAGTAGGCAGGTTAACACAACTACGCAATAATTACCACTATTCAGTAGACTAAGGACCTAATTCAGAGATGGACACAGATCGCTGCATACTCAACAAGATCTGCATCCATCTCCTCACATGCTATGGGCCGCCCAGCACAGGGCAAGGCAGTCCACCTCCCGATGTGTCCGCAAGGTGTCTGCCACCTCCCAATGTGCATGTGCACTGCGGCCAGTGCATGTGAGCAGACCGTCCGAATGCAGCATATGGATGCGCGGCTGCGTTCAGGTCTGAATGATCCCCTAAGGGTGGTAACCTATTAGCTGCAGTAAATGACTGTGGCTAAAGGTCTCACTGGGGGCCATCCTAATAACCTTGATAAGGCATCGCAAGCCGCAGCTTATCTGGGATTTTGTTTCATCTGCCTCAGGCAGGCAAAACCAAATCCCCGGAAACAGCCCCATTGTCAAACAAAAATGGGGCTATTTCTACCGAAAACACACAGGTGTCACTGAATGGGATACATATGATATCCCAGCAGACGGGATGCAGGCTGTCACTATACCAACAGTGGCATCCCATCTGCAGCGAGTCCCCTTATGCAGGTTCTATTCCCACTCGGTTAGTGGGTCCACACCATCAACCGAGTCGGGATTCCGGCTGTTGGCATATCACAGAGTGTCGGACTTCTGTCGTCAGTCTCCTGAACACTGGGATCCCAACAGCCGGTAGACTGACTGCATCCCCACTGAACCTGTGTGTTTTGGGGGCAATAGCATTTTTATTACTGGGAATCTAATTGGATAGACTGTAAAAAAAAAAAAAAAAATTTGATGAAACTTCTGGAAAAACTGTGTAAAACTGTGGCTAATAGGATACTGCTAGTAGTGTGTCAGGCACAAAAGGAAACAATTACCACGTTCATGGAAAACAAATCATTTACCTTATGCCAAATAAATAGTGTCCAAAAAGTCCTAAATCCCAGCAGGGTCATACAGATCCAATACACTTCTTCAGCTGCTTGTTTAGAGGACTACAGACACAGTGTTACAAATATGTTATTTTCATAGTGTTGATTCTTTTCTTGATATAAAGAGTAGTTGTAGCAATCCTACTGTAACAATGTTTCCAACTCTCTTGGGGGGTGATTCAGATCTGATGGCTAGGCTGCTAATTTTGCTGTCCTGCGCTCAGATAGTCGCCGGGGGAGTGTATATTCGCCCTGCAAGTGTGCAATTCTATGTGTACGCTGAGCTCCTAAAATACAGTGTGTGCAGTCTCTCAGATACCCTCCCTGAAAACGCTTGGGCATGCCTGTGTTTTTACACTCCCAGTAAACCATCAGTTACCACCCACAAACAGCATCCTCCTATCAATCACCTTGCGAACGCCCATGCAATCGGAATTTTCACACCATCCCGTCGCTGATTAGCGATGCCCTTTGTTGATGGCTAATGTGCGTGCGCATTGCGGTGCATACATGCACATTAAGTTCCTGATCGCCCGCTGTGCGAAAACACACAGCAGCGATCAGATCTGAATGACCCCCTTAGTTTCTGCTCATCCATGACCTTACACACATTGTAAGGTTTATTTTATTTTCAGTATAATCAGAGCCGGCCCTAACCAATATGATGCCCTAGGCAAGATTTTGGCTGGTGCCCCCTAGCACCACCGCTGGTTCCGCCCAGGGCCGGATTAACAATGGGGCGGGTGGAGCTGCAGCTCCAGGCCCCCCATCAAAATAGGCCCACAGGATCTGCTTTGCTGCTGCTGCAGCCAGGGAATTTTATTCCCTGCTACAGCAAGAGCAGCCCCCTCCTGCCAGCAGCGTAGATGCCACTTCATGCCAGCCATACCCACGCTTCCAGGAGCCGTTCTAGCAGCCGCTGGCAGCGCAGAAGATACAGAAACAACCGTCAGGATGATGGAACAGTCACAGCCGGACACATGGCTCGGGGGCGGAGCTACACGGGACTCAGGGGCGGAGCTACACGGGACTCAGGGCAGGCTGCTGCTCACATGCTGTGAGAGGGGAGAGGAGAAGCTGCTGCACATCATAGAGGGACGGCCCAGCCTGTGAGACTGCACTCTGCTGTAGTGTGTAAGGTAAGAGTGAATGGAGGACACGTGCTTGTGCTTGTGCTTGTGCTTGTGTGTGTGTGTGTGTGTGTGTGTGTGTGTGTGTGTGTGTGTGTGTGTGTGTGTGTGTGTGTGTGTGTGTGTGTGTGTGTGTGTGTGTGTGTGTGTGTGTGTGTGTGTGTGTGTGTGTGTGTGTGTGTGTGTGTGTGTGTGTGTGTGTGTCCCCTGATTGTGAACTTCTGCAGGGAGTAGGGTAAAATATATGTAATACCCTGAAGCTATTGCACCATGGAGATCCCCTTGTGATTTTTTTTTTTTGTTTACATTGTGGAACTACAAGTCCCAGAGTAGATCGTGGGCTGAACTTTATGTGACCCTGTCAGATTGGGACAGGGATTTTGCCGCCAATTCTCTGGTCCTGTCACTTCTTACCCAGCAACATAAAAAGTCTGGGAAACATGTCCCCAGCTGATTGGGTCCCCTGGGTTGTAGGGCAGAGTGACCAGGGGGTGGTCTGTTGCTGGGGCCCCGGGAGCCAGTCATCATAGAGGAGAGGGGAGGTGGAGGAGCACCAGGACCCTTAAAAGAAGCCTCACAGCACAGGAGAGAGAGACCTGGAGGAATGGGAATATGTACCTGGGGAAGTGGAGCCATGTAGTGTCCAGAGCCTGAAGACTGGAGTATGCAGCGCTGGGAGGATCGCTGCCAGAGGAGACCTGGAGGAATGGGAATATGTACCTGGGGAAGTGGAGCCATGTAGTGTCCAGAGCCTGAAGACTGGAGTATGCAGCGCTGGGAGGATCGCTGCCAGAGGAGACCTGGAGGAATGGGAATATGTACCTGGGGAAGTGGAGCCATGTAGTGTCCAGAGCCTGAAGACTGGAGTATGCAGCGCTGGGAGGATCGCTGCCAGAGGAGACCTGGAGGAATGGGAATATGTACCTGGGGAAGTGGAGCCATGTAGTGTCCAGAGCCTGAAGACTGGAGTATGCAGCGCTGGGAGGATCGCTGCCAGAAGAGACCCTGGAGGATGGGAAAGTGTACCTGGGGAAGTGGAGCCATGTAGTATCCGGGAGCCTGAAGTGAGGAGCCTCTGCTCAAGTGAGTCTGTTGCCCAGCTCAGCCGCCACCGGGATCTGACGTGATGACCTGCCTGGGGAAGAAGAGGAGCCGCCTGCCACGCCATGGAGATCGTCGGCGCTGAAGACGACTGGAGACCCTGCTGCAGAGGGGAAAAGCTGTCCGCGTCAGGGCCAGCGGGGATGGAGTGCGGAGAAGAGCCGCCGCTGCTGAGAGACTGGAGCGCTGGGCCGGAGGAACCGCAGCCCGTCCAGCAGAGCAGTGATGACATCCGTCCCCTGGATTCCAAGGAGCGGCAGATGAGAAGCGCGCAGGCACCGCGAAGGACGACCCCGGGAAGAAGACCCCAGCGAGGACCCCTGGCGGCTGGAGTACGGCGAGGACCCGAGAAGACCCCAGCGTAGAGATGACGGCGCGGACCGGAGTCTGCTGCACAAGAGGAGTGAAGACCCGGAGACGGCGCGGCGGCAGCTGAAGAGGAGAAGACCGTACCGGAGACTGAGGAGGGAGACTCCAGATAGCCACGCTGAAGATGCGGAGGATCGGAGGTGGCAGAAGCGCCGCAGCGATGGGTGAGAACTTGCAAACAACCCTTCCGCTGCCAGAAACTCTGCCCCTGTTGAGCCCTTCCGCTGCTTGAACTCTGCAAAGAGGGGACATAGTATTAGTAAAGGGTGTAGACACCCCTAAGATCCCCTGTGTCCGGTATTTAACCCCTTCCGCTGCATGAACTCTGCATTTGGGGAACATATTTACTAAGTGGGTAGGTTGCCCTTCATGAGTGCCCCGGTGAGACAATTAATAATAAAAGGGGTGGGCTCCCCTCATCACAGTACCCCCGCAAGTTTAGATAATTAGGAGTTGCGCTCCCCTCATTTGTATGTGCCCGGCTTAACCCCTTCTGCTGCAAAGACTCTGTAATCTGGGGGCAATATATTGTATTCCAGGGGAAGAGGCTCCCCACTAGTGCTGTGCCCCGCATATTTGTTTTGGAGTGTTGTAAAAGGGGGTAGACTGCCCTTATATGTTTGTGAATGTATTTATATAACCAGCCTGCTCCGCCCAGCAGTGTGAAAGCTAATGTTAATGCATTTATCTGCTATTAAGGATTGCTGATACTGATAGTTCTTTTTATGCAAGCTCCGCCCAGCAGTGTAAAAGCTAATGTTAATGCATTTATCTGCTATTAAGGAATGCTGGTACTGATAGTTCTTTTTATGCAAGCTCCGCCCAGCAGTGTGAAAGCTAATGTTAATGCATTTATCTGCTATTAAGGAATGCTGGTACTGATAGTTCTTTTTTATGCAAGCTCCGCCCAGCAGTGTGAAAGCTAATGTTAATGCATTTATCTGCTATTAAGGAATGCTGGTACTGATAGTTCTTTTTATGCAAGCTCCGCCCAGCAGTGTGAAAGCTAATGTTAATGCATTTATCTGCTATTAAGGATTGCTGATACTGATAGTTCTTTTTTATGCAAGCTCCGCCCAGCAGTGTGAAAGCTAATGTTAATGCATTTATCTGCTATTAAGGAATGCTGGTACTGATAGTTCTTTTTATGCAAGCTCCGCCCAGCAGTGTGAAAGCTAATGTTAATGCATTTATCTGCTATTAAGGATTGCTGATACTGATAGTTTTTTTTATGCAAGCTCCGCCCAGCAGTGTAAAAGCTAATGTTAATGCATTTATCTGCTATTAAGGAATGCTGGTACTGATAGTTCTTTTTATGCAAGCTCCGTCCAGCCGTGTGAAAGCTAATGTTAATGCATTTATCTGCTATTAAGGAATGCTGGTACTGATAGTTCTTTTTATGCAAGCTCCGCCCAGCAGTGTGAAAGCTAATGTTAATGCATTTATCCGCTATTAAGGAATGCTGGTACTGATAGTTCTTTTTATGCAAGCTCCGCCCAGCCGTGTGAAAGTTAATGTTAATGCATTTATCTGCTATTAAGGAATGCTGGTACTGATAGTTCTTTTTATGCAAGCTCCGCCCAGCAGTGTGAAAGCTAATGTTAATGCATTTATCTGCTATTAAGGAATGCTGGTACTGATAGCTTTTTTTTATGCAAGCTCCGCCCAGCAGTGTGAAAGCTAATGTTAATGCATTTATCTGCTATTAAGGAATGCTGGTCCTGATAGTTCTTTTTTATGCAAGCTCCGCCCAGCAGTGTGAAAGCTAATGTTAATGCATTTGTCCGCTATTAAGGAATGCTGGTACTGATAGTTCTTTTTATGCAAGCTCCGCCCAGCAGTGTGAAAGCTAATGTTAATGAATTGCTAACGCTGGTTACCTGAGACTGTTATTTAGAAGCCATAACCAGCCTGCTTAATTGTGCACAAGTTACCTGCTTACCTGCTACTTGTATTGATAACGCTGGTTACCTGAGACTGTCGTTTAATAGCCATAACCAGCCTGCTTTAATTGTGCACAAGTTCCTGCTTACCTGCTACCTGTATTGCTAACGCTGGTTACCTGAGACTGTCGTTTAATAGCCATAACCAGCCTGCTTTAATCGTGCACAAGTTCCTGCTTACCTGCTACCTGTATTGCTGACGCTGGTTACCTGAGACTGTTGTTTAGTAGCCATAACCAGCCTGCTTTAATTGTGCACAAGTTACCTGCTTACCTGCTACTTGTATTGCTAACGCTGGTTACCTGAGACTGTCGTTTAATAGCCATAACCAGCCTGCTTTAATCGTGCACAAGTTCCTGCTTACCTGCTACCTGTATTGCTGACGCTGGTTACCTGAGACTGTCGTTTAATAGCCATAACCAGCCTGCTTTAATCGTGCACAAGTTCCTGCTTACCTGCTACCTGTATTGCTGACGCTGGTTACCTGAGACTGTCGTTTAATAGCCATAACCAGCCTGCTTTAATCGTGCACAAGTTCCTGCTTACCTGCTACATGTATTGCTGACGCTGGTTACCTGAGACTGTTGTTTAGTAGCCATAACCAGCCTGCTTTAATTGTGCACAAGTTACCTGCTTACCTGCTACTTGTATTGATAACGCTGGTTACCTGAGACTGTCGTTTAATAGCCATAACCAGCCTGCTTTAATCGTGCACAAGTTCCTGCTTACCTGCTACCTGTGTTGCTGACGCTGGTTACCTGAGACTGTTGTTTAGTAGCCATAACCAGCCTGCTTTAATTGTGCACAAGTTCCTGCTTACCTGTTACCTGTATTGCTAACGCTGGTTACCTGAGACTGTCGTTTAATAGCCATAACCAGCCTGCTTTAATCGTGCACAAGTTCCTGCTTACCTGCTACCTGTATTGCTGACGCTGGTTACCTGAGACTGTTGTTTAGTAGCCATAACCAGCCTGCTTTAATTGTGCACAAGTTACCTGCTTACCTGCTACTTGTATTGCTAACGCTGGTTACCTGAGACTGTCGTTTAATAGCCATAACCAGCCTGCTTTAATCGTGCACAAGTTCCTGCTTACCTGCTACCTGTATTGCTGACGCTGGTTACCTGAGACTATTATTTAGAAGCCATAACCAGCCTGCTTCAATTGTGCACCAGTTACTTGCTTACCTGCTACCTGTATTGCTAACGCTGGTTACTTGAGACTGTTATTTAGAAGCCATAACCAGCCTGCTTCAATTGTGCGCCAGTTTCCTGTTTACCTGCCACTTGTAAATTTTGTTAGGATGATAAAATGGAGTTGGATACTATATTATGTTTGTGTTGTCATTGTGTCTGAGAGGTAAAGCAGGTCTGCCGCTCTGATCACCCGAACCTGATTCACACTAGCACCCCACAATTTAGTTCAAGTTTTCGGCACCGTAAATGTCATGTGTTTGTTTGTGGGTGGACATTACATATAGCACAAGGGTGAGGAAGTGTGTCAGTGAGATAGAGTGCAGGGTGAGGGAGAGCGTCAGTGAGATAGAGCGCAGGCTGCAGGGTGAGGGAGAGCGTCAGTGTGATAGAGCGCAGGGTGAGCGTCAGTGAGATAGAGCGCAGGCTGCAGGGTGAGGGAGAGCGTCAGTGTGATAGAGCGCAGGGTGAGGGAGAGCGTCAGTGTGATAGAGCGCAGGCTGCAGGGTGAGCGAGAGCGTCAGTGTGATAGAGCGCAGGCTGCAGGGTGAGGGAGAGCGTCCATGTGATAGAGCGCAGGTTGCAGGGTGAGGGAGAGCGTCAGTGTGATAGAGCGCAGGTTGCAGGGGGAGGGAGAGCGTCAGTAAGATAGAGCACAGGCTGCGGAAGAGCGTCAGTAAGATAGAGCGCAGGGTGAGGAAGTGTGTCAGTAAGATAGAGCGCAGGCTGCAGGGGGAGGGAGAGCGTCAGTGTGATAGAGCGCAGGCTGCAGGGTGAGGAAGTGTGTCAGTGTGATAGAGCGCAGGCTGCAGGGTGAGGGAGAGCATCAGTGTGATAGAGTGCAGGCTGCAGGGGGAGGGAGAGCGTCAGTAAGATAGAGCGCAGGCTGCGGAAGAGCGTCAGTAAGATAGAGTGCAGGGTGAGGAAGTGTGTCAGTAAGATAGAGCGCAGGCTGCAGGGGGGAGGGAGAGAGTCAGTGTGATAGAGCGCAGGCTGCAGGGGGGAGGAAGAGCGTCAGTGTGATAGAGCGCAGGCTGCAGGGGGAGGGAGAGCATCAGTGAGGTAGAGCGCAGGCTGCGGAAGAGCGTCAGTAAGATAGAGCGCAGTGTGAGGAAGTGTGTCAGTAAGATAGAGCGCAGGCTGTAGGGGGGAGGGAGAGAGTCAGTGTGATAGAGCGCAGGCTGCAGGGGGGAGGGAGAGCGTCAGTGTGATAGAGCGCAGGCTGCAGGGTGAGGGAGAGTGTCAGTAAGATAGAGCGCAGGCTGCAGGGTGAGGGAGAGTGTCAGTAAGATAGAGCGCAGGCCGCGGGGGATGGAGTGCGTAAGTGTGACAGAGCGCAGGCCACAGGCGGAGGGAGTGCATCAGTGTGATAGAGTGCAGGACACAGGGGATGGGAGTGCGTCAGTGTGATAGAGTGCAGGCCGCGGGGGGAGGGAGAGTGTCAGTGTGATAGAGCGCAGGCTGCAGGGTGAGGGAGAGCGTCAGTGACGTAGAGCACAGGCTGCAGGGTGAGGGAGAGCGTCAGTGAGGTAGAGCACAGGCTGCAGGGTGAGGGAGAGTGTCAGTAAGATAGAGCGCAGGCTGCAGGGTGAGGAAGTGTGTCAGTGTGATAGAGCGCAGGCTGCAGGGTGAGGAAGTGCATCAGTGTGATAGAGCACAGGACACAGGGGATGGGAGTGCGTCAGTGTGATAGAGTGCAGGCCGCGGGGGGAGGGAGAGCGTCAGTTTGATAGAGCACAGGCCGCGGGGGAGGGAGTGCGTAGGTGTGATAGAGCGCAGGCCACAGGCGGAGGGAGTGCATCAGTGTGATAGCGTGCAGGCCGCATGTTGAGGGACTGTGTAAGTGTGATAGCGTGCAGGCCGCATGTTGGAGCGTCAGTTTGATAGAGCACAGGCTGCAGGGGGGAGGGAGTGCGTAGGTGTGATAGAGCGCAGGCCACAGGCAGAGGGAGTACATCAGTGTGATAGAGCGCAGGCCACGGAGGATGGGAGAGCGTCAGTGTGATAGAGCGCAGGCCGCGGGGGGGGAGTGCGTAGGTGTGATAGAGCGCAGGCCACAGGCGGAGGGAGTGCATAAGTGTGATAGCGAGCAGGCCGCATGTTGGAGGGACTGTGTAAGTGTGATAGAGCGCAGGCCGCAGGGGGAGGGAGTGTGTGAGTGTGATACAGCGCAAGCCGCAGGGGGAAGGAGTGTGTCAGTGTGATAGTAAGCAGACCGTGGGGGGAGGGAATGTGTGGGAGTGATAGGGTGCTGGGAATGTGTGAGTGTGATAGGGTGCAGGGGGAGGGAATGTGTGAGTGTGACAGGGTGCAGGGGGAGGGAATGTGTGAGTGTGATAGGGTGCAGGGGGAAGGAATGTGTGAGTGTGATAGGGTGCCGGGGGAGGGAATATGAGTGTGTGATAGGGTGCCGGGGAGGGAGTGTAGGGCCAATATTTTTTTCCTATTGCAGCTATTAAGTTTTGTTTCCTGTAGTGGGGACAGTGTTATTTCCTGTAAGTTTTTTGGGGGATTGGGTAAAAACCGTAATGGTCCGGACCCTAGAACGCCGGACAGGACCTGCTCTCTGCAGCAAACTGTCATTCTGGAGCTTGTAGTACTTGTCCTCATCTGGGTGGTGTTATGTTCAGGAGGGTACTTGTGACAGCTGTCACCAGGGAGGCAGTGAGGGAGAGATTACAGCCTCCCTGTATGATTCCAACCGTTACGGCTATTACCCCATCTCTGGATTATACAGGGAGGTTGTAATCTTTCCCTCCCCAACTCCCTGGTGACAGCTCCCCACAGGTAGGACACCCCCTGGACAGAGACGAGCACTACAACCTCCAGGAAGCTGGTCCGGTCCGGCTTTCCAGGGTCCGAACTGTTGCGGTTTCTATCTAATCCCGTTTCTTTTTTCATGTACAGTAGGTGCTGTTTTATTACATTCCAGTGGGGAGAGAGTGTGTGTGACAATAGGTGTCTCAATCCTCGCACATTCGGACGCATGCATGTACAGATGTAGCTGGTCAGTATTCCCCCTGTTTGGCCCTGTTCAGGCGACACCCTCTCTCCAACCCCACACCATCTATCCATCAGTCCTGATACGTATCTCTTCTTAGCATAGCTATTATTTTTTACATATAGAAAGATTTCACATTTACAGTATGACATCACTAAGCAACCCGTAGCCTCTTTTGTTGAGAGGTTTCATATTTACGTCATCACTATATTTTTCATATTACTGTCATGTTAACAAGATGTTTTTCTTTGTCCATTTGTAGATTGTCATATTACACTATTGATATAACAGAAGAAGGAAGGGAGATTGAAGTTTTTCAAGGTAGGCGCTAGTCACACCCTATGGCACAGGCCACATCCCCTGTGCAGACAGACCCTCATAACATCAACCACACACCCCCCATTACTAGTCATACCC
Organism: Pseudophryne corroboree; assembly: GCF_028390025.1. Lineage (NCBI taxonomy): Eukaryota > Metazoa > Chordata > Amphibia > Anura > Myobatrachidae > Pseudophryne > Pseudophryne corroboree. The sequence goes on along the minus strand of NC_086446.1, from coordinate 413,426,229 downwards.
CCACAGCGTATTTCACTTCCTCTGTGGTGGCATATAATAGGCCCTTCATAAATTTCAGCTCCAGGCCCATGTGGACCTTAATCTGGCACTGGTTCCGCCTCTGACCTTGAACCTCTTTCCCAGCACCATCACCCTTCATCCATAGCAGTCCTTATTTTGGTGTTTGTACCCCCTATATTTTAAATAGGAACAGTTCGCACATTTGGCGCACAGCCCAAAAAGGGGTGTGTTTTTGCTGGCAAGGGGCATGGCCACACAATAGTAACCCCAATTCCAATTACGCCACACAGTACTGCAACTTTATTCACATTTGATCATGTGATAGTGTCCATAATTCATATTACATCCCACAGTAGTATCACTTTACCTTATAAACGTTACTCCTCACAGTAGAGCCCCTTATTCACATTACATCACACTGAATTGCTCCTTATTCACATTACACCACACCCTATTGCTCTTTATGTATTCACATTAGACAACACAGTAGTGCCCTTTCTATACGCAACGCCACATAGTAGAGCACCTTATACACATAATGCCACACAGTAATGCCCCTTACACATATGAGACACATTATTAATGTCCTTATAAACATAATGCACCTTACACATTATGACAACCTTTATTAATGCCCTTTTACACATAATGTCCCTTACACATATGCTGCACATTATTGATGCCCTTATACACATAATGACACACATAGTGACCCCTACACATTTGTGCACATTATTAGTTCCCCTATACACATAATGACACACATACAGTAGTACCCTGTTACACATATGCCACACATTATTAATGCCCTTATACAGTACACATAATGACACACATAGTGCCCCTTACACATATTCCGAACACCACTGCACAACCAACCCACTCACATGCACACAGCACTCACACTGCCACTAACACTGACCTCTGCCTCTGCTTGGATACAGATGTGTCCTCATAAATCTTGCCTCAATGCTAACGTCGGCACTTTTTTTTAATGAAAATGCATCTTATTTGCATTGCTATGTGGCTAGGATGCACAAGCAGCTTCTGCTGATTAAAATGATATGCAGCCTGCCTATATACTGTGTGAGACTGCGGCTGTATCTGCATATGAAATGCTACACACAGAATATAGGCATGCCGCATATAATTTTAATCAGTAGAAGCTGCTGATGCCCCTAGACATATCAAATGCCCTAGGCAATTGCCTAGTTTGCCTATGCCTATGCCTATGGCCGGCTCTGAGTATAATCACTCAGTGCACATTATGACCCGGGATGGCACTGTGTATATCAGATCACTGTAATGGAAGGGGTATTATTACTATTAATATTACCAGGCAGGTAATATTAATAGTAATACCAGGCAGGTTGCTGTGTGGCTTGTGGTGCTGCTACATGTGGGTATAACTTGGAGCATAGTGTGCACCAAGTTATACCCACATATACAGTGGCTGCACCAAAAGACATACAGCAATTTGCCTGGTAATAATAATAGTAATTCCCCTTCCATTACAGTGATCTGATATCCCGTGCCATCCTGCATAATTTGCACCAAGTTATACCCACATGTAGCAGCAACACACAAGTCACACAACAACCTGCCTGCCAAAAATGATGCCCCTTCTATTATAGTGTTATGTATACTGTACACAGAACCATGACCTGCCGTGTCATCCAGATCTGTATTAGTACCAGAGCCGGATTAAGGGGGGGACTCCGGGGGTAAGTACCCCATGGCCCCTCAGTCTGAGAGGGCCCCCCTGCCACCAGCCACAGATCGGATCTCTGTTATAGATCCGATCCGCAGCTATGAGTTTCCCTGCAGGCACTGATTGCCGTCACTGCCGCCGGCGCCGCAGACCTTTGCTGGGTTGCTAGGTGACGGCTCAGCTAACCAATGGGCTGTACAGCTGCAGCCTGCGTCTCCTTTACTGGCTGGAGAGCAGGCTGAAGTGGAAACGGAGCAGCCTGTGGACTCGTGGAGCAGGGTAGATGTGCTCCGAGGAGAGCAGAGGATCTCTCCCTCTGCTCCTGTACTGTGTCTCTCGCAGCCTGTCTTTATCAGCAGCAAGACAAGTAAGACAGGCTACATTGAATTTTTTCTTTGCTGTAAAGAATTTAATTTGAGTTAAGGCTCTGGGTCATATATATGCATGTATTATTATTATTTTTTTTATGCTTTTAATTTTAGACCTGAGAGGGCCCCCCTGTCTTAAGTACCCCGGGCCCTCCGAAGTCTTAATCCGCCTCTGATTAGTACTGCTTGTTGCCATCGAGGAGCCGCACTGTTGAAAGGAGTATGTACAGCTCTGGATAACACTGCATGGCATGGTGCTGTGCAGCGACAGCAGTAGACAGGGGATGATGGGCAGGGCCTGGGCCACAGTGCTGCATCATGACGCCTGACGTCAGCACCACAAGAGCCTGGACCAAGGGTTGATTCTATATCGGAGTGGGAGAAGGGACCTTCTGACGTACCTAGGGGAGGAGACACGTCACCAGGGGGAGGAGCTACGGACGAACAGGGTACCCGAAAAGTACCCTCGTGGGCTCGCTTCACTCGCCACGCTTCGGGTTCGGTGGCTCGCTTCGCTCGCCACCTGATTACTAAAGGTAATAGTTGGTGGCGTGGATAGTAGAGGAACTATCCCACTGGTCTAGCTCCTCCCTCTTGTGCCGTGGCTCCTCCCCCTGACGGAAAAGGCCCACTTGGATCTAGCATCAACCCTGGACCAAGTGACAGGGTGTCACAACTGAGGGCCTGAGCTGACGGGAGGCAGCCTCAGTTGTAGGGGCTGAGATGTACCGGAACCTGGGAGGTTGTATCAGACCCCTGGACATGTAAGTAGCATGAATAATAACTGCCCGAAGGCGTGACCACGACAACTTAGATAAAAGTCAATGATGTTTATTATGACAACTCCGCATCACAGCAGCAATAAAAGAAAACGTAAAAGTCAGCAAAGAATAAATACAGTTCCTGAGTACTACAGCATGGCAGGAGCCACAGGGCACTGGTAGTGTGAGATAGTTCTTATGATCTTCTAGATGGAAAGTCCTTACCAGGCCCGGCTGTAGCAATGGAGATAACCCAGGATTGTACCAGCTGGTGTTCCAGGAAGAGCTGGGTTGCTGAAGGTAAAACAGCTGCTGTGGATACTGGCTGGAACCAGACTGTTGTTAGCACGGAGTGGATACTGGCTGGAACCAGTTAAATAATAAATGAACTTTGGGAGCGATGAAATGTGAACTGAAATGTAGAACTTGAGAGCAGAGAAATAATAATTCCGGTGGAGAGTGGTAAAGTGTAGAAAGGACACCGGCCCTTTAAGGGAAGCTGTACTCTGCTGGAAGCTGAGGCTGGAAGCAGGTAGTGTTGTAGCTGGAAACAGATGAATCCACAATGGATTGGAGAGTCAGGCTACACCGCAGGTGGAATGCTGGTGCGGGTCTCTATGGTGGAAGTCTTGAGACAGGAGCTGGAACCTGGAAGACAATCATAGAAGAGAGACAAACAGGAACTAGGTTTGACAACCAAAGCACTGACGTCTTCCTTGCTCAGGTACAGCTTACTTATACCTGCAGCAAGGAAGGGGTTGGCTAGGCAATTATGCAAATCAACAACACAGACAGCAGATTGGTGGAAATGATCAGATGACAGAATCCAAGATGGCTGCGCCCATGCCGACACTTGGAGGGAAGTTTGGTTTGTAATCCATGTGGTCTGGGAAACAGTAATGGCGGCGCCGGCCACCGGAGACAGGAGACGCCAGGCTGATAGATGCACATTTAACCACGCGGGCACAGCGGAGGCCGCGGCTGATGAAAACACCACTCTGCATGTGGAAACTCAGGAACAGCGGAATCCGGTCCTGGAACGCTGAGCCCGCCTTAGGAGGCATCTGAAGGGTAAGTAATGGCGTCCAGATACCCGGATCGTGACAGCACCCCCCCTTTAGGAGTGGCCCCAGGACACTTCTTAGGCTTTAAAGGAAACTTTGCGTGGAAATTTCGGACCAAGGCAGGAGCATGGACGTCAGAGGCATTGGTCCAAGAGCGTTCTTCAGGACCATAGCCCTTCCAGTCAATGAGATACTGAAGTTGACCGTAACGGTGACGTGAGTCCAGGATCTTGGCCACTTCATACTCAACGCCTCGTTGAGTTTGGACTTTCGGAGTTGGTGGAAGTGAGGAATGAAACCGATTCAAGATTAGCGGTTTCAACAGGGAAACATGGAATGTCCTGGGTATTTTTAAGAAGGGAGGTAACTGGAGTCTGTAAGCAACAGGATTGATGACTTGATCAATTTTAAAAGGACCGATGTAGCGAGGTGCAAACTTCATACTGGGAACTCTTAACCTCAAATTCTTCGTGGATAACCATACCCGATCACCCACCTTGAGAGCAGGAACTGCTCGACGCTTCTTATCCGCAAACTTCTTGTACCTGAACGATGCCTTGAGCAGAGCTGATCGTACGCTCTTCCAGATATTGGCAAACTGATGCAAGGTGATATCCACTGCGGGAACAGAAGTTGCTGGAAGCGGTTGGAACTCAGGGACTTTAGGGTGGAATCCAAAGTTGGTGAAGAATGGTGTTGAGGAAGATGAAGAATGATACTGGTTGTTATGACAGAACTCGGCCCAGGGAAGTAATTGAACCCAGTCATCTTGAGAGGAGGACACATAGATGCGGAGGAAGGCCTCCAAGTCCTGATTCACCCTCTCAGTTTGACCATTGGTCTGAGGATGGTAAGCCGTGGAAAACTTTAACTTGACTTGGAGGACTTGACATAAACTTCGCCAGAATTTGGCTGTGAATTGAACTCCTCGATCTGAGATAATTTCTTCTGGAAGACCGTGGAGTCGGAAGATCTCTTGTATGAATACTTGAGCCAACTTGGAAGCTGACGGAAGACCGGTGAGAGGAATGAAGTGTGCCATCTTGGTGAACCGGTCAACTACCACCCAGATGGTATTGAACTTGTTGCACATGGGCAAATCTGTAATAAAATCCATCGACAAATGGGTCCATGGTCGACGGGGAACAGATAGTGGAACCAGTTGCCCCGCAGGCGACTGGCGGGATACTTTATGTTGAGCACACTTTGGGCAAGATGCAATAAACTCCAAAACGTCCTTTTTCAGAGTTGGCCACCAATAGGACCTAGAGATAAACTCCAGGGTTTTTTGGATACCTGTATGTCCGGCAAAACGGGAAGCATGGGCCCAATGCATGAGCTTCTTCCTTAGTGTCGGCTTCACAAAACTTTTCCCTGATGGGGGCGTAGAGTCCATCCCTACCGTGGAGAATGCCAACGGATTTATAATAGGATGCTTGTCTGAAGACTCTGACTCATTTTCTTGCTCCCATGAGCGGGAAAGGGCATCGGCCTTGCGATTCTGAGAGCCCGGACAGAACTGGAGTTTAAAGTCGAACCTGGAAAAGAAAAGTGCCCACCTGGCCTGACGAGGGTTGAGACATTGTGCGCCTTTTAGATATAGAAGGTTCTTGTGGTCTGTAAGGATGGTGATTGAATGAGAAGCTCCCTCCAACAGATATCTCCACTCCTCTAGAGCGAGCTTGATGGCTAGCAACTCCTGGTCGCCAATGGCATAGTTGCGCTCCGCTGGGGAGAACTTCCGTGAGAAGAAACTGCAAGGATGTAAATGACCATCTTTAGCCCTCTGAGATAACACCGCTCCTACTCCAACGGAGGAGGCATCCACCTCTAAGATGAAAGGAGAGTCGATGTCAGGCTGTTTCAGGACAGGTGCAGAGATGAACCTCTGTTTTAAAAGATGAAAAGCTTGCATGGCTTCTTCAGACCACTTGGACGGGTTAGCACCCTTCTTGGTGAAAGCAGTAATAGGCGCCACAATGGTGGAAAAGTCTCGTATAAACTTTCGGTAATAATTGGCGAACCCTAAGAACCTCTGGACCCCTTTGAGGGTTAAGGGTACCGGCCAATTCTGGATTGCTTGTAATTTCTCAGGATCCATCTCTAGTCCGGAACCGGACACAATGTACCCTAGAAACGGAATGGACTTGACTTCAAAGACGCATTTCTCTAATTTGCAGTAGAGATGATTGACACGGAGACGGGACAGAACCTCCTTTACCCAGAAACGATGTTCCTCTAAATCGTTGGCAAAAATGAGGATATCATCTAGATAGACCACGACATGACGGTATAGAATGTCTCTGAAGATCTCATTGACGAAATGCTGGAAGACTGCTGGAGCATTGCTCAATCCGAAGGGCATGACGAGGTACTCATAATGTCCGTCACGGGTGTTAAATGCGGTCTTCCACTCGTCACCCTCACGGATCCGGATGAGATTGTATGCACCTCTCAGGTCCAGCTTTGTAAAGATGGTAGCTCCGCTAACTCTGTCAAAGAGCTCAGTAATCAGGGGTAAAGGATAGCGGTTCTTGATGGTAATGTCGTTCAAACCTCTGTAGTCGATGCACGGCCGCAGACCACCATCTTTCTTCTTTACAAAAAAGAAGCCTGCGCCGGCTGGAGAAGAAGAAGGTCGAATGAACCCCTTTGCTAGGTTCTCTTTAATGTATTCCTCCATAGAATGTGTCTCGGGGAGAGACAACGGATAAGTTCGGCCTCGAGGTGGAACCTTCCCTGGAACGAGATCAATCGGGCAGTCCCATTCTCTATGAGGAGGAAGGATATCAGCAGAAGCTTTACAGAACACATCCGTGAAATCTTGATATGGAGGAGGTGGAACATCAGACGACCTGGGGGAGGAAGAACAGACAGGCAACACTTTAAACAAACATGTCTTAGTACAGGAGGAACCCCATGCCAGGATTTGCGTAGTCGTCCAATCAATTGTAGGATTGTGAAGACGGAGCCATGGAAGGCCCAGGACCACAGGATGTGTGGCTCTTGGAATCACTAAAAATGAAATAAGTTCGGAATGAAGAACTCCCACTCTCAGACGAACTGGTAGAGTCCTTAGAGAAATAACTGTATCAAAAATTTTACTGCCATCCACAGCAGTTAAGGAAAAGGACGAAGGAAGTCTCTCGGTGGATAGGGACCACCGTTTAACATAGGCTTCAGTAATAAAGTTCCCAGCTGCTCCGGAATCCAGGAGGGCAATGACGTTCTGATAACGTTGAGCAACTTGAAGCGAGACTGGGAGGTTACAATCTTGAGGAGATGGAGAGGAGATCATTACTCCTAGCCGGCCCTCTCCTTGGCGAGCTAGGATTTGGAGTTTCCCGGACGTTTGGGACAGGCATTAATGGTGTGAGACGGAGCTGCACAATACAGACAGAGAAACTCGGAGAGACGTCTTCGGCGCTCAGCAGGAGTTAAACGGGAACGGCCAATTTGCATGGGTTCATCTGTAGTTGGTGACAGTTGGCGAGGAGGAGGAGTAGAAGATTTTGGAGCAGATGATCTTCCACGCTCAGTTGCTCTCTCTCTGAAACGTAAGTCAACTTTCGTACAAAGTGAGATTAGCTCATCTAACTTGGAGGGTAAGTCTCTGGTAGCTAACTCATCTTTAATACGCTCGGATAAACCATGCCAGAATGCAGCATACAGGGCCTCGTCGTTCCATGCCAGTTCGGATGCCAGGATCTGGAACTGTATAAGATATTGTCCTACAGTACGTGATTCCTGGCGTAAACGGAGAATCTCAGACGAAGCTGAAGTTACCCGGCCTGGCTCGTCGAAGATGCGCCTGAATGTTGACACAAATGCAGTTTAAGAAGATAGCAGGGTGTCGGACCTCTCCCATAACGGTGATGCCCAATCAAGGGCTGAGCCACTGAGAAGAGAAATAATGTAGGCAATTTTTGTACGGTCACTGGGAAAATTGCCAGGTTGTAGCTCAAACTGAATCTCACACTGGTTGAGAAATCCCCTGCAGAATCTTGGAGATCCGTCAAATTTTGCTGGCGTTGGAAGATGAAGACGTGGAGCAGAAATGGGTAAGGTGGGTGGGGTTATAGCTGGAGTCACTGTGGTTGACGCACCAGACGCGCCTGATCCACGGAGAGTTGTCTGAATCCCATCCAGCCGAGTAGAGAGATCCTGGAGACAGCGGATGATGTGGCCCTGTGCAGCCTCCTGATGTTCTAGTCGGGCTGCAATTTCTTGCATCGGCCTGGCCGCTTGATCCTGGTCTCCGGCTGGATTCATTAGGTCAGTGCTTACTGTCACAACTGAGGGCCTGAGCTGACGGGAGGCAGCCTCAGTTGTAGGGGCTGAGATGTACCGGAACCTGGGAGGTTGTATCAGACCCCTGGACATGTAAGTAGCATGAATAATAACTGCCCGAAGGCGTGACCACGACAACTTAGATAAAAGTCAATGATGTTTATTATGACAACTCCGCATCACAGCAGCAATAAAAGAAAACGTAAAAGTCAGCAAAGAATAAATACAGTTCCTGAGTACTACAGCATGGCAGGAGCCACAGGGCACTGGTAGTGTGAGATAGTTCTTATGATCTTCTAGATGGAAAGTCCTTACCAGGCCCGGCTGTAGCAATGGAGATAACCCAGGATTGTACCAGCTGGTGTTCCAGGAAGAGCTGGGTTGCTGAAGGTAAAACAGCTGCTGTGGATACTGGCTGGAACCAGACTGTTGTTAGCACGGAGTGGATACTGGCTGGAACCAGTTAAATAATAAATGAACTTTGGGAGCGATGAAATGTGAACTGAAATGTAGAACTTGAGAGCAGAGAAATAATAATTCCGGTGGAGAGTGGTAAAGTGTAGAAAGGACACCGGCCCTTTAAGGGAAGCTGTACTCTGCTGGAAGCTGAGGCTGGAAGCAGGTAGTGTTGTAGCTGGAAACAGATGAATCCACAATGGATTGGAGAGTCAGGCTACACCGCAGGTGGAATGCTGGTGCGGGTCTCTATGGTGGAAGTCTTGAGACAGGAGCTGGAACCTGGAAGACAATCATAGAAGAGAGACAAACAGGAACTAGGTTTGACAACCAAAGCACTGACGTCTTCCTTGCTCAGGTACAGCTTACTTATACCTGCAGCAAGGAAGGGGTTGGCTAGGCAATTATGCAAATCAACAACACAGACAGCAGATTGGTGGAAATGATCAGATGACAGAATCCAAGATGGCTGCGCCCATGCCGACACTTGGAGGGAAGTTTGGTTTGTAATCCATGTGGTCTGGGAAACAGTAATGGCGGCGCCGGCCACCGGAGACAGGAGACGCCAGGCTGATAGATGCACATTTAACCACGCGGGCACAGCGGAGGCCGCGGCTGATGAAAACACCACTCTGCATGTGGAAACTCAGGAACAGCGGAATCCGGTCCTGGAACGCTGAGCCCGCCTTAGGAGGCATCTGAAGGGTAAGTAATGGCGTCCAGATACCCGGATCGTGACACAGGGTAAGGGGGGCCGGGGGTCGGTGGAGAATGTTTGGTGCGGCCGACAGCAGTAATTCATTTTTTTAGTTAATTAGCGGCCGAGAGGAGCAGACAGTTTAGGCAGCATTAACAGGGGCTGCAGCTCCATTTTTTTGGCGTCCCTGACCCTTGGGGCCTTGGACGAGTGTCCCCTTTGACCCCCTCCCCATGTCGCTGGGCCTGATTGTTATCACAGTTTTTTGTGTATCACGATACAGTATTACCATTATCACATAAATCGCTGCCTCACATAAATCGCTGCCCCAGCAGTCTAATCATTTAGCAATATTGGGATAACAAAATCAGATTCTCCCTCACATTGCATTATGTATTAATGATGCTGAAAGGTGTCACACATGTAAGACAGAGGGTATAAGTAGTAAGCCTTGGAGAGATATAAAGTGGAGTAAGATAAAGTACCAACCAACCAGCTCCTGTCATTTTTTTAAGACACAGCCTATAACTAGGGCTGGAAACAGAAATCTTTTACAGTGATATTTCTGGGGGCCCCTCAGATTATATATATATAGATAGATAGATAGATAGATAGATAGATAGATTTCAAAGCGCAATTTGCTGCGTTTTATAAGAAACATTTAATAAAGAGATCTATATATGCGTGTGTGTATATCTATATATATACTGTATGTATATATTTATATAAATATTTCTATCTCTCCTTCCTCCCCCCACACATGTCACAGTCTGTGTCTTCCCAATGACTTCATGCTCTGCACTCCCCAGTACTAGGGTTGCCACCTCATCCCTTTAATTCTGGACACATATTAATTACACAGGTTCTGTGGCAGATTAAAACTAGGTAAAATGGAGTCTTGATGTCAGCCAGCCACAGAACCTGTGTAATTAATTTGTGTCCAGATTTAAAGGGATGAGGTGGCATCCCTACCCAGTACCCAAACCCAAACACTGCACAGCAGACCCCACTGGCGCAGGGCATGGGAATCCTGGCCAGTGGAGCTGCTGCCATGTCCCATAACTGCCTGCAAAAGAGCTGGATCCAGTCTCTGCGTGAGAGGCTTCTATCACTCTGAGGCTCTGTTGGCTGCTAAGTAAAGGGACTTCATTCTGGAGCTACTCAACCAATAATGTGGGTAGGTGTTAAAGCTTCTGATTTAGATTCATTCATTTTAGAATGTATAGATTTCAAAACAATTCAATTTATTTTTGAGAATACCGAAGTATAATTCAAGATTGAGAAACAAATAGCAAGATTTCATCTGCATAGTCAACTATATATAAATATACACACTATATTAGGTTTATCATACAGGTGGTAGATGTATCAAAGCTTGAAGACAGATAAAGTACAAACTATTTTCCAAGAGACCCATTTATTCAAGTATACAAATATAATGTCCCTATCCATTTGTTTAATAAGCTTATCAAAATCAATTTAAAATAGTCTACAGTCTACAGTGCAGGTTTTTCATAAGAATTTAACTTATTTAACTTATTTTGGGCTACCTGGATGTATCCAGTAGGGAAGATTATGTAATAATTAGCCAGTTCATTGCAGAAGAACTTGCAAACTAGTATATCTGGATTCTAGACTTAAAATTAACTAGCATCTTCAGTACCTGTTCAATGTACTGTATGTGTGTATAAATGTCTATGTATACAGGCCCAGTGCTACTATTAGGCTGCTGCTGAGGGCGGCTGGACCTGTGGGTGACCCCAGGTACATCTTCCCCACCACTGTTCCAAGCAGGAAGATTGCTTGGTACCTCTTCGTTAAATAATCGTTCCAACTCCCAAACAGTGATTGGTACAGCCCGCAGAACTAATGGAGTTTGAGTTTGAGTTTGACAGTGGCAGCTACAGTGGATAGAGCAGTAGTAGTTGGTACTTCCTGTTACTTCCATCTGCTCTGTCATTTCTTCATCTCAACGTCATGTGTCTGCTATAGTAACATGATACACCCACAGCCATGGTGATGAAGAATCAGGTAAGTAGAATGGCCAATGTTGGTTACACTGGTGAACAGAGGGACATGGTAGAAAAAAGCTGGTAGGCTGGGAGCATATAAAAAAAATCTGGTTTGCAGAGGGGCATGTAGGGAAAGGTCTTATGAGCAGATGGGTGTCAAAAGGAAAAGCTAGGGATAGTGGAGTATATATGATAAAACTGGTGGATAATAGGAGTCATCTGGGAGAAAATCTAATGGGAATATAGTGACATTTGAGAAAAATGATAGTGGGCAGTGGGTGACATGTACTGGAAGATCTGGCAGGCAGAGGAGCATGTAAGGAAAGCTGGTGAGCAGAAGGACAAGTTAGAAACTGGTGGTTTCATATGTTAGAAAAACCTAGTGGGCAGAGGGGCATGTGAGCAAAAAATGGTGGGCAAAGAGTCATGTTTAGGAAAAGCTGGTGGGCAGAAAGGCATCTAAGGAAAAAGTTTGCAGTAGGGGGCATGTAAGGGAAAATATAGCATGACGAGGGGCATACCAGGAAAACTGGAGCATCTTGGGAAGAAGAGCCTCTCGATAGAGAGGCATATCAGAATCAGAATAAACCTGTAGAGTGGGGCCATGTCAAGGAAAAGCTGGTAGAGATTTAGAATGTATTTCTCTGATTTTAAATATACAAGCATTTATAAAGCATGGATATTTATGGATTTATAAAGCATGGATATTTCACAGGTTTATTCCATCACACATATTCTTTCCCATCTCACAACCCTTAGGGTTAGTGACTTTGGAGTGAGGCCTTTTATGATGAAGTAACTCATAAAAATGGCCTTCAAAACTATCATCCAGACTCATGTCATCTGGAAGTCTCCAAGTTCCTTATTTATTTATTTTGCTTGGACTTTGCAAACATTACATGTTGCTAAACTTTACTTTCAGAGTTTCTCAAACTTTCTTACAAGTCTTACAACATTAGGAACTGTCTCTACAATAATGGCCAGACTCTATATATTAAACCTGTGAAATGTGTTTTTTAATGATCTCCTGAAACTTTACAGCATGATTGTACCAGTGCTTCATACCTTATACTTAAAGCCTTTAGCATTTTAAACAGGGTTAGGCAAAAAAAAACTCCCATATTTTAAAGGTCAACTAAAAGCCATGGTAAATGCTATTCAACATTTTAGTACAAAATCTAAAAATGTACGGAATACAGTTTATTTTTAATTTTCAGTTGCTTTTGAAAAGGATAACGTCCAGATGGTGGCCTTCAATCGTGATTTCTGAAGTTTTGCGTCACTCTGTGGGTCATTTCAGACATTATTGCAGCAATTTCTTGACGAAACTTTCTTTCCTTTGTCTGGCTACATTAACAAGCAGCATTTTCATTACTGGGCATAAAACAATACTCATCAGCTTCATGAGAGGCCTCTACACAGCCAATGGGGCCATCTAACAGCTGAGGTCTACAAACATCGACCAAGATTAATGAACTGAAGGCTGGTGTACACCAAGAAATGACAATATCATATTCAAAACCAACTAAAATTACACTGTATTCTATGCACTTTTATATTATGTACTAATATTCTGAATAGCATTTACCATGTCTTTTTGGTTAACCTTTAAGATTCGGGAGGTTTTTGCCTCACCCTGTATAAGGCTACACACTACAGGTGCCAGCGAGACCCTTAATGTCTGGACGTGTTGGCTCTTGTTATTTCACAAGTGCCGGCATGCCAGGGCAAGTTTGCTGGTACCTGTTGTCTGCCTGTAAAGAACAATATTATTTTCTACTCTTTATCCATTAACCCTGTACCCATCACCATTAGGGCTGCAGGGAATAGCCGCGGGCTTTTAGGCCAGGCATGGGGGTTCCTCTTTCATTGTTTTTAACCAAACAAAGCCTGCACAGATCATAGTGATATGTGCAGTGCTTCTCCCAAACTTGCTAGGCAGTTCGACTGTTTGGGCGGGTGTCCCATAGTTTCACCGTCGGCTTTGAAATCAACCATTAGTAAAACCGTCTATTAGTAAATCTGCGGATCCTATTCTTCTCTATGTAAATAAAATCAATAGTTGGTCTGATGTTCTAAAGTGTTTTAAAGTAATGTTTTTGCTAGGTTCTGACATCAGTAAATGGTCGGTTTTTAAAATCGATGTAAAATCAACCAAAACCCCTAAAGCTGACTTTAAGCAAAGTTACCCCCTGTCTTTTACCCACTCACTTTTTCACCAAAGTGTTTATGGAGTTTCTCAAGTAAATCTGAAACTTTGGGGTATATTTACTAAGGTCCCGATTTTGACCGAGATGCCGTTTTTTCTTCAAAGTGTCATTTAGGTAATTTACTAAGGAAAAATCTCGGCAGTGATGAGGGCATTCGTAATATTTTGGAAGTCCTAGGAAAAAATCACGAATCAATACACCATCGGTCAAATACGCCTGCAATTTGGTAGAAATCGGTAATTTACTAAAAAGTGCAAATCACAAACACTGCCGAAAATAGCTAAACACTGCCGTGCTGAAATACAATTCGTGAAAAAGTGCTAAAAAAAAAACAGACCTGCTTTTTTATCCCGTGTTTGGATAGGCATGCAGGGATCCATGAGATCCGTGCATGTTTATCAGTGGGAAGGGGATGGGAAAGTGTTTATTTTTTGAAAAAAAATTGCGTGGGGTCCCCCTCCTAAGCAAAACCAGCCTCGGGCTCTTTGAGCCGGTCCTGGTTGCAAAAATATGGGGGAAGAAAATGATAGAGGTTCCCCCATATTTAAACAACCAGCACCGGGCTCTGCACCTGGTCCTGGTTCCAAAAATACGGGGGACAAAAAGCGTAGGGGTCCCCCGTATTTCTGAAACCAGCACCGGGCTCCACTAGCCAGATAGATAATGCCACAGCCGGGGGACACTTTTATATAGGTCCCGGCGGCCCTGGCATTACATAACCAACTAGTCACCCCTGGCCGGGGTACCCTGGAGGAGTGGGGACCCCTTCAATCAAGGGGTCCCCCCCCTCCAGCCACCCAAGGACCAGGGGTGAAGCCCGAGGCTGTCCCCCCCATCCAAGGGCTGCGGATGGGAGGCTGATAGCCGTGGTGTAAAAAAATGAATATTGTTTTTAGTAGCAGTACTACAAGTCCCAGCAAGCCTCCCCGCAAGCTGGTACTTGGAGAACCACAAGTACCAGCATGCGGAGGAAAACCAGGCCCGCTGGTACCTGTAGTACTACTACTAAAAAAATACCCCAATAAAAACATAAGACACACACCTTGAAAGTATAACTTTAATGCATACATACACACCTCCATATACACATACTTACCTTATGTTCACACGAGGGTCGGTCCTCTTCTCCATGTAGAATCCATGGTGTACCTGTGGAAAAAATTATACTCACATAATCCAGGGTAGAAGGCTCTTCTTCTTGTAATCCATTTGTAATCCAGGTACTTGTAAAAATAAAAAAACGGACACCCGACCTCGCACTGAAAGGGGCCCCATGTTTTCACATGGGACCCCTTTCCCCGAATGCCAGAAACCCCCTCTGACTTATGTCTAAGAGGGTTCCATCAGCCAATCAGGGAACGCCACGTTGTGGCATCCTCCTGATCGGCTGTGTGCTCCTGTACTGTATGACAGGCGGCACACGGCAGTGTTACAATGTAGCGCCTATGCGCTCTATTATAACCAATGGTGGGAACTTTGTGGTCAGCGGTGAGGTTACTTTCGGTCAACCGCTGACCACAAAGTTCCCACCATTCGTTACAATGGAGCGCAGAGGCGCTACATTGTAACACTGCCGTGTGCCGCCTGTCATACAGTACAGGAGCACACAGCCGATCAGGAGGATGCCACAACGTGGCGTTCCCTGATTGGCTGATGGAACCCTCTTAGACATTAGTCAGAGGGGGTTTCTGGCATTCGGGGAAAGGGGTCCCATGTGAAAACATGGGGCCCCTTTCAGTGCGAGGTCGGGTGTCCGTTTTTTTATTTTGACAAGTACCTGGATTACAAATGGATTACAAGAAGAAGAGCCTTCTACCCTGGATTATGTGAGTATAATGTTTTCCACAGGTACACCATGGATTCTACATGGAGAAGAGGACCGACCCTCGTGTGAACATAAGGTAAGTATGTGTATATGGAGGTGTGTATGTATGCATTAAAGTTATACTTTCAAGGTGTGTGTCTTATGTTTTTATTGGGGTATTTTTTTAGTAGTAGTACTACAGGTACCAGCGGGCCTGGTTTTCCTCCGCATGCTGGTACTTGTGGTTCTCCAAGTACCAGCTTGCGGGGGAGGCTTTCTGGGACATGTAGTACTGCTACTAAAAACAATATTCATTTTTTTACACCACGGCTATCAGCCTCCCATCCGCAGCCCTTGGATGGGGGGACAGCCTCGGGCTTCACCCCTGGTCCTTGGGTGGCTGGAGGGGGGGGACCCCTTGATTGAAGGGGTCCCCACTCCTCCAGGGTACCCCGGCCAGGGGTGACTAGTTGGTTATGTAATGCCAGGGCCGCCGGGACCTATATAAAAGTGTCCCCCGGCTGTGGCATTATGTATCTGGCTAGTGGAGCCCGGTGCTGGTTTCAGAAATACGGGGGACCCCTACGCTTTTTGTCCCCTGTATTTTTGGAACCAGGACCAGGCGCAGAGCCCGGTGCTGGTTGTTTAAATATGGGGGAACCTCTATCATTTTTCCCCCCATATTTTTGCAACCAGGATCGGCTCAAAGAGCCAGAGGCTGGTTTGGCTTAGGAGGGGGGAACCACGCAATTTTTTTTTTAATTTTAACACTGCTTTTTTTTTTAAACAAGGTGCACAATGAAGCCCAGCACGGATCTCTCAGATTCGGCCAAGATTCATTGTATTAAAGTCGGCTGTGTTTTACAAGTCACTCACGTAAAACACTGCCAAAAAAAACGAATGACATCGACATCTGTAAAACCGAAAATGCAGAATACGGCAGCTAAGTAAATTAGTCGTACTAATTTCAAAAAGTTTCATATTTACACTTTCGATGTCATTCGTGATTGAACTTTGACCTCAAACAGGAAAATACGATTTTTAGTAAATATACCCCTTTGTGTTCATATTCTCTGTGCTTCACAATCAAACTCCCTGTAATTCAAACTCTGCAGGTTTCGCTTGTGAGAATTCAATTAAATAGTCTCTATCTTTTAACAACAAAGTTTTATAGGCCATGCATGTTTTAGTCTAATGTCTCTTTATTATACATTCTTTTACTATTTCAATTTCTGGCTGCACTATCACACAATTTTTGTTCAAATGAATGACTTCTTGCTGCTTCTCTGTAAGGACCACACCATTTCATGCTCTCTTTTCAGAATACTCTCATTTAATATTTAATTCTCCTCATGGAGTTTAGCCACAGCTGCCACTTTTGTCTGCCTCCTGTTGAAGTCAAAAATATTAGATAAAAAGAACATACAAACTCTACACATTATAAGTCGCTATACTTGCAAATACGCGCGAGCACAGCAATATATGGTAACACAGGCATTTACATGGACATGCCACAGAGATGGATTCGACACTTATTTCATACAGTACATAATTATAATAATATTAAGCGCCAGACATCATGATGATTTAAAATTATATAATGAAGTAATGTCATGTATGTGTATTATTTGAACGAAGCAAGATAGACCTGTCATATTTACTATTAAAGCAACCAGATTAATGTGTAGATTCATTTGATACTTGTTATAAAGTTGTAGGACATTGCAACAAATAATTATGATTAAATGTATGTAAGCTAAAATCACTTTAATTAGAACATTAGATATTCCAAACAGGTAGTGGACAGGAAGCTCAGGCCAGCCCCCTCAGACGTCCCCAAGGCTGATCCTGATCAGCACTCGAACAAACCAGTGACTCATCATGAATGAGAGTCCCCTCCCCCAAAAACTAGATAACACATTGCTGATCACACAGGAGGTCAGTTGCTGTTTGGTACCAGAGGATGAAGGAGTTGCTGGCAGACCAGTTCCTGCATGATTTTACAGAGAGAGAGAGAGTGATATGGAAAGACGAATTTATATAACTTAAGGATAATGGTATTGTATGCTGGCCTGTAACTGTATGTAACTGTAACTGTATGTAACTGTATGTATTAACTGCTTACTGTATGAGTTGTAATGACGTGTATACTGTACATTGTAATATATTGAATCCATATCCTTTTTAATAACAAATATATACATCAATGAGCTTTGGAACTCAGATAATGTGTGGGTGTATTGTTTTCTCTTATGGGATGCAGTGTTTTGCGATGTACAGCACGCTTTTATCGTATATGGTAATAAGATGCGCCTGGCATCTGCAGTATATATTAGAGTGGGCATTTTAAATATTTGTGAAAAAGCAATTTGGCATTCTCAGATGGGGGCTACTCTGGGATATCATGTTCTTAATGATGCACTGTACATTATAAACGCGATGCTGTGGTCGATCAGCTTGTGATGGACACATCCTGACGCTGAGAAAATCATATCCGTGTGTTCTGTTGTGTTATCAGTAAGCCAATGATATGAAAATTATAGGGACAATGTGTTTCTCATAATATTTAAGATGCTAAAATGTATTTTTATTGTTGCAAAACAAAGTTCAAATAAGTCATATTGTGTTTGATTCAGATTGGATTGTTTATCTGTTAAGTAGGTTTAAAAGTATATTTAAAAGTTGCTGCATAGCCTTGATATAGTTTTTTTTTTAACTCAGGCCTAAAATAACTTCTGGTGCTTGTATAATGTGTGATTTCTTTGTGACAAAGGAAGCCGCATGGTCTATCCTCCATTTTGGACTAACCACATGGCCTGTCCACCATTTTGTGTAAACCTCATGGATGTGGAGGGGGGGGGAGCAGTGGCCATTTTAGGAAGGTCATTTTCTAAATAGCTGATTTTCACTCTGCTCAGAACAATCAGTTTCCTTCGTCACATCAAGCACAATTTATGAGTTACCAATGCGTTTATATAACCCATGCCATAGTCAATTACAAATAGTTTCAATTGGGCCTAGTGAGAGTAAATGGTAAGATAAATGCTTGGCTTAGGGTAAAAAATTGCACACAGATAGAAAAAGGAAAGAAAGGGTTTTGTTTTGTTTTTCTCTTTTTCCTTCCAAGACTTGTAGAATCTGCTTGCTATAGGATATTCATTGAAATGCAAATTAACCTGTGTAACTGCTTTTTTTTTAGCAGTGGAAAAGCAAATAGCTTTGATATGCAAATAAGAGGTAAGGTGTCTCATAGGAGACCAGTGAATGGTACATATATATATATATAATATTATTATAATTATGTGTAAATTTATATAAGTGTATGTTCTGCAAGATAGCTATCCAATCTGAATCATATCACTTAAATTATTGATTATTGCAAGAGTCATTATAGATCTGTGTGAAATAGGATACATTTGTTGCTATATAGGTAAATTTGAAATAACAGTATTTTAAGGAAGTAAGTGTAAACACACAAACGCAGGTCTGCATAAAAGTTTATACAGAACAAGTTGTGTCTAGTGGGCAATAGTAATTAGTATTGTTCACATTTATAGAGCTGTGTGATTTGTTTTATTGCGGATGCAGGGTTTTGTACACGTGTCTCGGAAAAAGTACAGGACTGCGCACGCAGCGTAAGAGACACGCACGGTCGTGTGTTTACGCAAAGTGCGTAAGAATGCAGGCGCTAAGTACAAATTACACAATAGTGTCGTTTAGTTCAAAGGTGGGATAGTAGACATTTAATACAATAGAACAAAACTACGCGGTTTCTAAAGCAGATTAGTCTAAAACTTTTGTTTAAACTGTATTGCCTCTGGGGTAAAGCTGCCTATCTGAATGAATTTAAATTTTCTGTACAGAAAAACCAAAGTGTATTTGAGTGAGTGAACGTAGGAGTGAATGGATATTGAACCCAGGGAATTTGGGATCCCGTAGTGTGGTACATCAAGTAAGTGGAGGCTTGGTGGCGTGAGGCGACTGACTCACGTTAGTATAAGGTTTAATACGCAAATCGTGAGGAGATTTGCAGAGGAGCGTAATAGGGAATTGTGCATTGTGTAGTATTGAAGTATAAAGGTTTTTTGTTACGCTCCGAGCTGAGTGTCGCAGTTTGTACATTGACCCGTGGTTGTACGGTAGATAGGTAACAAGTACCTATATGCTGTGCGATTGGACCACACGTTTGTGGGTGCGATACATAGCGCAACTTGATACCCCTTTTACGAGCTTTTGCGTAAAATCGCTGTATCATTAGCGCTGTATAGAGCATTCGCAACCGTGATTTGTGTATAAAAAGTGTATAGGGAGTTTTCGCTGGTCTCTCTCAGGAAAATCTCCAGCGGCGGATATTTACTGGAAAAGGTAAGTCACTCCAAACACTTCCAGTAAATAGAAACCAATAGGGCCTCACTGAGTACGCGGTGTTCACTATTGGAGTGAGTCATGGTACTCAGCGGAGAAGTGAGCGAGTGAAAGCGCTAGGTGTCTTTCACCGTCTATCTGCGGTGTGCATTGGGGATTGCGTTTATTGGCAAAAAGTCCGCGATGGGATCCAATTGCACAAGCAGTGGGCGTTTAGTAGCTAGGGTTCAGGCTGAAGAAGTGGGACCGAAAAGGTCAGAATTGTGACCGAGAGGGTCAGCAAGGTTTATTATGTGTGAAAAGTATGGTTCACACACGGAGGCTTTTTACAATGAATGGTTATGTATGACTGACAAAGATAGGGGACCCTACCCAAAGGTGGGCAGCTTTGAACCAGAGGTATTGCAGAACTTAAGGATAAGGATATGTCTGATAAAATCCAGAAAACAAAGGGTCACACATACAAAGTGTTTAAACCTGTGGCAGCAAGAGGGGTTGGTGAGTTTGATCCTAAGGTATTGCAGGTGGTATGTCTAACCAAAGTCATATAAGACAAGAATGGAAATATAAGAACTGTTTGAACTTGTAGCAACAATAAACAAGTAGAAAAAAAAAAGAGAATGCAAGTATACCGCCTTATGTAGATGTGGAAGCATTTACGGCCAGCATACAAACTATAGAAAATAATAAAAATATGAAAAATATGACTGTAACCTATATATGTACTAATGAATGTTGAAGTTTTATTTAGGAGGAGAAGCTGACCTGATTGTTTTCAGCCATTTCTCATGCACCCAGAGGAGTATCCAACTGGTAAAAGAAGAGCAGTAGCCTGTGGGGGAAGTGGCTGAGACCAGTGGAACAGGTAAGTATGGTATTCTTTGTGTACATATATAGTATAGTAAAACCCAAAAATAAAAAATAAAAAATCAAGAAAGTAACGTCAGAAATGGAGAAAAAAAAAACCTGTCCGCACATTAGTATTTGCCAGTAGGAAAGTGGCCAGAGACAAGGTAACACCCGGGTATTTCTTCCAGTTACCATATAAGAAGTATTCATTCCTAGTAATGCCCCTAGTCAAGATGAGCTCGGAAATGTTTGTTGGACCATGTACAGACCCTTAATACAGGATGAGAAGGATTGAATGAATACTTCGCATGACCTAGAAGTTTGTTAAACTTTTTTTTTTTTTTTTGTCTTTTGCAGTAATAGAAAACTCTCCATCTGGATAAGACCACTGGTAAACACTAATTTGGCAAATGGGAGGTGGCTGTCTCTGTGCAAATGGACGGGCTCAATAAGGCATTGAGTGTCAGGGTGCAGACTTCTTTGCAAAATTGGAAAGGGGTCACAGTACCTAATCTTAGATAAGTGTGCTATTGAACATCACAAGAATAGTGCTAGGCACAGAGAACAACAGGTGGAGAGGTTGAGGACGGTAAGTATACTGGCACATACAGGAAAGACCCATCTGTCCAAATCCCAGATCCCTAATGGTCAATAATATGTTACACTTGTAGGAAGGAAGGGCATTTTGCCAGAGATTGTAGGAGTAGTAGGACACATAGTCAATATAGATCCCCTAGACAGAAAACACAAGCCACATTATTAAACACATAGACGGGACCAAGGGACATATAGTAAGGAATCATAAGCCATATAGAAAACACAGATTCGGCTAATGGGAAGAACAAAATAAATGCAACATTACCCTTTGACAAAACTTGCTGGGGTTAATATGGGGCCTCTAAACTTTTGCTTCTTTTTCCTAGCAGAAATGGCCCCTGATTAACTTAATTTTGTTAGATATGATATACATATACTGTGCTCCCGCTCAGGAAGTACAAAGTATGTTAGACACCCACGAAGACTAATGTCGCATTCTACTGTTCTAGATGCATGTCCATCACAGGTAGAGGAAATTATCTCACAGATACCGGGTTCCCTATGAATTTAGGATGGACAGGACACTGGATTGATGGCTGGGATAGTCCCAATAGCGATACGACAAACACAGAATTTTTTTTTAAGAGGAGTAGAGAATCACTTACCCGTAGTGCCCAATCCAGTTGTCAAATTTTTATAAAATCTTCACCTCTACAAACTCATCTGTCACCAACCTCTATTCTGTTTCTCTACAGTTTTCCTCTTCATCTTTTGTGTTCACACATCGTGGTACAATACATGGACCAAATTACAGTTCAAACTCCACATGCCTAGGTCCTTCAGAGTTCTGCCCGAACCCAGTATATCTCAACAACATGATAACACCAGTATTACTGCAGTGTGCCTTGTCATGCACAAAGGGTGGAGAATGGGAATACTGGTGAAGGGAAATTTTGTATAGACACTGATATGCCTGTTGGTGAATGGCAAACCTGACATTTTCTTTTTCATTTTCTTCTTCTTTCTCTCCTCTAGAGATGTTTCTTTTTTTTTTTGAGTTATGCTCATGGTGCAAACACACGATAGTAAATTAAGATACAAAAATTTGTGTTCCCTACAGGAAAAGGCAGTCTGGAGGACAAAGGGGTATGGCCAGGAGTCCTCAGGACTGAGGACAGGTGGACACGGTAAGCCAGTAGCCCCCAGAGCATACCTTCCAAGTCTAGCTGAGGTGGCACACGGTCTGACTCATCTAGGCAAAGAGGGTATGTGCAGGCTGATGAGAGCCTACTGGTGTGCGCCAGGATTCTATTCTCATGCAGGTAAGAGAGCAATGACCTGTCTTGCTTGCTTGAGGAAGAACATTGGTAAAGCAATACCAACAGAGCCATCCCATATCCCTCCTGCAGATGGATCTTTTCAGGAAATACAAATCGACTTCGTACAGTTAACACCCTTTAGGAATTATTGTTATGTATTGGTGTGCACTGATGTTTTCTCAAACTGGGTAGAGGCATTTCCTGCCGCCACGGATGCTGCTGTGTTTACCGCAAAGAAAAATTGCGCAGAAATTTGTGTGTAGATAATGGTACCCCTAGAAGTAGGAGCAAAGCTTGAAATTGTACCATTGTGATCATAGATACTGCCACTAGTATTATGTAGCTTCGGAACCACTCCCAGATCTTCACTCAACGAATCACCCTCTTCAAAATTTGTTTTGTTTTGTTTTTGGTATTTGTGTCTTTTTTGGTAGTTTTTGGAAGACAACCTCATGTCTTGATTGATCCGCACAATGATCAGAAATACACCAATGAGGTGACAGTACAGTACCTTATTGAGAAGAGCCATCATTTGAGAACTTGACAAAAGAACTTGAAACTGTTGATTGCTGGTATGCCAAATACTAACTGTCTTGATTGTGAACCAAGAGACTGTGTGATTGTTCTTACGCTCAGGTTGCCTAATAGAAAGGTGGGAAGGACCATACCAAGTTTTGTTGACAGCACTATCCCAGTGAAAGTAGCTAAGAGAGAGACTTGGGTCCGCGATTCCCATTGCAGGAAAGTTGGTAGTCCGGAAGGAGTGTGATCGCAAAAGTATCACCAGAGACTCTGTTCCGTGAAGACTGTAAGGCGGCACTGTTGAACACTACCTGAGCGTACTAAAGGATTGCAGAAAGACCAGTCATTGTAATTGATTTGTTACGAACAAGAGTTGTTTTGTTCTATTTCTCTTTTCTCTCTTTCCCGCTGACAAACATTTTTTTTCAGGACATTCTATTTTTGCAAGGTTTTTTTTTATGAGGAGTCAAGTGTGGGACTGGAACTGGTTCTGGAGGAAGGAGTGATTTCCTTATAGGATCCCAGGATTAGATGATCAGTTTGTTAAAGTCAAAGAAACATCAAAGTTCTAGTAGTTATGGAGTTCAGAGGTAATCAGGAACAATCAGACAATGGCTATTCACACATTGCAGATAAAGAGCTCATTAATATATGTGGAAGAAAGGTTTATGAGTGGCTCTCCCCGAACTCTGAAGGTTTATGTTATTTAGGAAGGACACTACTTATAACCCTTGTTTAATTATTAAACAGACCTAGCATACGTTCCAGAAATGGAAACAATGTTCAGAAAATGATAGGAATATGTAGATCATGAAAATTTTATATGTCACTTTCACGATTTGTTTGTGTCTTCTTCATCTACCCAGCAGAACCTCAATGAGAATCCAAACATCAGTGTACAAAGACGTAGGTACATGTATGTGTGAAATGTTCGTGCAAATCAGACAAGATAGGCCAAAGCACTGTCCCAGCATACTCTATAGGTTGAATGTTGTCCCACACCCAACCAGTGGTCCTGTGACCACCAAGTGCATATAGAGGATGTCTCGTCCTCCTCCCTGTCTTTCCCAAATATAGTCAAGTGTCTGATTTGCGAAATGAATATATACTTGTGTCTAGGTCACCGATTATTGTCTGAAATATTTTTTCTTATGTTAATAATTGATGGCAGTTATTGTTTACTGCCAAAGGATGGACTGTCAAAGTCAAAAATATTACATAAAAAGAACATACAAACTCTACACATTATAAATCGCTATACTTGCAAATACGCGCAGCGAGCACAGCAATATATGGTAACACACGCATTCACACGGACATGCCACAGAGATGGATTCGACACTTATTTCATACAGTACATAATTATAATAATATCAAGCGCCAGACATCATGATGATTTAAAATTATATAATGAAGTAATGTCATGTATGTGTATTATTTGAACGAAGCAAGATAGACCTGTCATATTTACTATTAAAGCAACCAGATTAATGTGTAGATTCATTTGATACTTGTTATAAAGTTGTAGGACATTGCAACAAATAATTATGATTAAATGTATGTAAGCTAAAATCACTTTTATTAGAACAATAGATATTCCAAACAGGTAGTGGACAGGAAGCTCAGGCCAGCCCCCTCAGACATCCCCAAGGCTGAACCTGATCAGCACACAAACAAACCAGTGACTCATCATGAATGAGAGTCCCCTCCCCCAAAAACTAGATAACACATTGCTGATCACACAGGAGGTCAGTTGCTGTTTGGTACCAGAGGATGAAGGAGTTGCTGGCAGACCAGTTCCTGCATGATTTTACACAGAGAGAGAGAGAGAGAGAGAGAGTGATATGGAAAGATGAATTTATAAAACTTAAGGATAATGGTATTGTATGCTGGCCTGTAACTCTATGTAACTGTAACTGTATGTAACTGTATGTATTAACTGCTCACTGTATGAGTTGTAATTATGTGTATACTGTACATTGTAATATATTGAATCCTTTTTAATAAAAAATATATACATCAATGAGCTTTGGAACTCAGATAATGTGTGGGTGTATTGTTTTCTCTTATGGGATGCAGTGTTTTGCGATGTACAGCACACTTTTATCGTATATGGTAATAAGATGCGCCTGGCGTCTGCAGTATATATTAGAGTGGGCATTTTAAATATTTGTGAGAAAGCAATTTGGCATTCTCACTCCTTACAGGCAGTGACAGATTCCCCTTTGCTCATTTTGGCTCTACAAAATTACTTCTTTAAGAGTCTTAGGGGGACATGTACTAAGCAGTGATAAAACTGGAGAAGTTGCTCATGGCACCCAATCAGCATTGATGTAACATTTATCATTTGCATAATATAAATATATACAGAGCAGCTGATTGGTTGCCATGGATAACTTCTCCACTAGCTCGCTTCTCCACTTTTATCACTGCTTAGTACATGTCCCTATAAATTTCATACTCTTTATTTACATGGTCAGATTCTTCCATACTGACATAATCCTCTCCAGTCAGATCCATCTTCACTATACCCTGACCACAAATGTTACTAGCTTTACTTTATTTTTGAACAATAAATGTCTGTTTCTCTGAAACAACACATAGCAACTTAGAATCTTGAAAACAGTTATACTTTATTATATCAAAGGGGAGCTTAATAACTTTACATTGCCTCCTATAACATCTATGTTTCATGTCCAGAAAGTAGACTTCTTGGCTTTGGAACTCTCCACACTGAGACTAAGCTTCTGAAATATTTGTATGCAACCTCTCTTTTCTGGAAAAATGCTTCTATTTATTCTCCATGTTTTAGACAGACACTGAATACAGGTAACAACCTTAACTTGGAGTACTGTAGCAAACACAGAAGCTGGAGTCCTTGGATTAGGGTTGCCAGATCATCACTTAAATAAGAGACGCATATGAATTGCACAGGTTCTGTGGCTGATTAAAACCAGGTGAAATGGAGACTTGAAGCCAGGCAGCCACAGAACCTGTGTAATTCATGTGTCCCTTAGTAAAGGAATTATCTGGCAAACATACCTGGGACCTATCATCCCTCTAAACAGCCACATTGCTACCTACGTGAGTTAATAAGGCATGTTGGTGGAGTGGCTGTGAGGACCTAAACATACCATATAACCATCTTGGTGGATTTCTGGTTCCAGCTATGTCTGAGATTTACCTAGATGTGCCTAATTACAACTAGGATTGATTCTCATTATTTATATTGTTTTATTGCAGGGATTTATGGATTAGTGTTAAGAGTTGTTGGCCATATTTATCTAATACATTTTGGTGGAAGTTGGTGGTCTTCTGCTAGAATCCATCTTTTTGTACTGTATGCATTCTCTCCTGGGAAACTGAAGCATTTTCACCATTCCATGCTTGTTTGTTTGTTTGTTTGTTTGTTTGTTTGTTTGTTTGTTTGTTTCCCACTGTTTCCTGTAATCATGAGGATTATCCATCAATATTGAATTGCAATTTATGGGCCTTATTCAGGTCGCATTGCAAATGCGATGCAATCACAATTTCTGAGATAAGGTTGCAGCGCGCACGTGCAGGTCCTGTCCTGCACGTGCGCCTGCAGTTAATACAGTCGGCTCGCATTAACTGCAAACGCTTCTGCCTGATTATTATTATTATTATTATTATGGTTTTTAAAGGTTGTCTCATGTATTTTATTTTTATAATGTACAATGATTGTTTGTTCATTACATATATTGCATTTGATTTACCCAAGATGTTAATATTTTGCCATCATTACCAATATTATTGTTATAATTCGAGAAATGTGCTGCAGCACCATGGTACGCTACCTCCAGCAGCCAAGATGCATGAGGACACATTTCTATTTCTGTTTAAAAATGTTTTGCAAATTAGTAATGTATTAGCAATAAGTAACCAATCGAACTAACTGCAAGTACTTTCAATAGAAGACAATACAACACAGAAATTGACTAAGAATTGTGTATGGAATATCATTACTGAAAAGTAGTAGTAGTAGTCAACAAACAGCAAAGAAAAAACCTAAACCATGTGTAAAATAACAGTAGTAGATGTAGCCCCCTACACCAGTGCACATGCGCCCAGCACATGCCTATTCTCAGTGCCCAATCTGTACCTCCCTCCTGGGGGCTCCAGGCCACTGATGACTGGTACTCTGTGGTTATTTAAAGCCCTTATCAATCAGCCTTTTTGTTGAGCAGCTCCCCAAAATTTTCCCAACCATAAAAACAGTGTTCCGTACCTACAGTGTGGGGTACAGTGCGGTATACTTTGGGACACACCGTTAAATATTGACCAGGTTACACAGGGCCGGACTGGCATATGCCAGAAGGACCGATGGACATGGAGTGGTGGGCTGTACAGCTTCCATCTTTCCATTTTCTCCACCCCCCTTCCCTGTGCCTGAAGTGCATGGTGTACAGATATATGGGGGCATGCTGCGAGTCCATGCCCCCCTAACTTACAGCACGCCCCTGTGAACAGTGTCCGCGCACCCCTTTTCATGCATGCGCACACAAATGCCAGTGCCAAAAAGCGGCACAGTCCGTCCCTGATGTCACAGTGTGGGACACATAGTGCTGGCTCAGATACAGTGTTTGCAGGTTAAAGAAAAGGATACACACTGCAGGTCGGTTACAGTGCAGGTCGTATACAGTGTGGGTCAGATACAGTGTGTGTTACAGTGTGGTTTGGATACAGTGTAGGTTGGATAAAGTGTGGGTCAGGTACAGTGCAGGTTGAATACAGTGTTGGTTGGATACAGTGTAGGTTGCAGTGCAGGTCAGAAACAGTGTGGGTCGGAAACAGTGCAGGTTGGATACAGTGTGGGTTGAATATAGTGTGGGTCAGAGAGAAAGGGCATTACAAGCCACAACTGCAGTACACATAGTTAGTTCGGACCCCTGGCTATATAGTATTCTCACTAATACATACATTATCTTATACTGCACAGGAATATGGTGTATTTTCTACAGTGCATTGCTGTTATTAATCTGCTACATTATCATGCATGCACTAGCTGTATTTACGATATATTGTTCAAGGGGACCAGACCACAAAGGTTAGCTAAACCTCTGTCGGGGGCTGACCACACCACCTCTGGAGGCTGGCCAAATCCCTACTCATGGGCCCCTACCACTGCATTCCCCCAGTGGGCCCTTTATGTCCCAGTCCGACACTGCCCCTAACTGACAATAGATACGCCCATAAGTGGAACTAAACTAGCTCATTGGGCAGAGCATGACACACCCATCAATGGCGTGCTGCTCTGTGCACTTTGCATTCTACTATCAACTACAATCTTCTAAAACTACTCCTTAAAAGTAGGCAAGAATGTAATCCAATCAGGTCATGAAACCATCCCGAATAAGGGTCAATGAGGACTATAATTTTCAGAAGACTTTTTTCAAGAACATATGGTAGGCAAGCACTTTTATGTGCACTTGTGTAACCCTAAGTATTTTACTAATCCATGCATATTGTATACAGCCCAAGGTGAAAAGTAGTTGTGATTAACACCATCTACAGCTGTTTCACATGTATACACATGCTGTGCTTACCATGATGAGGTGTGTAGACATGTGAAACAGCTGCTTACCTACATCCCACTTTGTACTATGTGCTACTTTGTCAGAAGTAGTAATATGGGAAAAAAAAAACCCTTTTTCTACCCACAGACCAGTCTGTGCCCCCTTATATATCATCCTTTGTGGATGAATAATAATTCTTAATGCCGGTATTGCTGTTAGGGTTAAACAGTGCTGATACTTTGGGCACTTTAGATTTTCTGGTTTCTCACCAGAAAATAGCCAATTCAAATTATCCCAAATTATGGAACTCACTGCGGTAATGACTTCATTGAATATGTTTAAATGGTGCACTATTAATGTGGAGATTCAGCCCTGAGCGACAAGTGACCTCTTTACATGAGGCTCTGCATTTACGTGGATGCAGCAAGGAATTCTAATCACTAGATCACAGTTGATTCGGAGACAAATAATATTGAACTTATAAGAAGACCTAGATTTACAGCACTCCTCCGGGAACAAACCTGTATACTTTATTTTTTTGTGGCGGGGGGAGGGGATGTTGGTGGTTAGCGTAGTTTAGTTTTCCCTAATCCTGGAATGGCTACGATGTATGTAAATTGTATAAAACTAAGCAAATGTACATCTCTGACTCACCAACACTTTTTGATTGCAAATTGAATAAATGTAAAAATACCAAAACAATAAAGATGTTTTTTGTTTGCTTTGGAAGCAGAACAATGCCATTCAGACTTTAAGACAGTAATTAAACCTCTGCCAACCTGTCTTTTTATGATTCTCCTCTAAAACAGAAAATATACTGAATGTATTATTGAATGCTCCAACGGTAAAACAAAATTTTATCTGCTGCTGTTGATGAAATATTCTGTATGCTTAAACATGACCTCCAGTCGCCATTACTTAGTCTAATTTTATGCACATAAAGTATGTGCTGGTTCTGGTCACACGGGGTCTGATTCAGAGGTGGATGCAGTGAAAATATGTCGCTGGAATATGTAGCAAAATGTCCACCATAGCTTGCGTACATCAACACACCTTCAGCAACAGCCGATTCACCTTCAAACTTCTGAGATACCAATTGGTTGCTCTAAATGTACATTAGAACTAAGTCGCCATGTCCAGTTCAACTGTGTACACAGTTGCAGTCGGTGGGTGTGGCACACCCAGGAAACCACTGTGACATACCTGTATTTGACTAGCCAAACCCTTGTTACCTCTCCAAAACTGCACAATGACTGTCAAGTACTCTGCGTCCAAATTCACACTGCGATCGCCGTTGGTAACCAATCACGACACATACGCAGTGCAACTCAATTGCATACCTAGTACAAAAAATTTAGCTTTATACCGGCATAGCATCTGCCTCTGAATCATGCTCACAATTCAGTTGTTTTGATGGCTTTGTACATGGTGGAAAAAGTGTGTTTGTATACTACCATGTTATTAGCCAGATCCTTAGGCAATCTATGAAATATGACCTTCAGTATGAAGAATCTATGAAGTTGGAAGCTACTCCTTAATACTCTATATATAAAAGATGGCACTTTTTTTTTTTAGAGAAGTAGAACTGTACCAGTTTAAAGGTAACATATTTACATATAGATGATTCTCAACCAGGAGCATGTTGTGCCACCGGGAAAGTGGGGAAGATCCCACTGGGCCGTTCCCATCCTCCCTTCTGCTGGCCAGCTTGCATTACCTGCTGCCCAGCAAATGCTACATGTCGGCCCGGGTCGGTGGCAGTGCTTCCAGGATTTGCATTCCACGGTGGAACGCAAACTGGAAGTTGACATCTGTTCAAGCTAGCAGACACCTCGGCTTCAGTGAGGTGCAAGTGGCCTGGTAACTGCAGCCATTATCCTGGTGATGGCTCCTGCAAACGGTGAGAGCTCACGCCCGTTATCAACCTACAGTGTTCTCAGGCAACTCTTCCTGTAGCCTCGGTTCTGCTCCTCTGGCAGTCGAGCTGAAGCACTTGCAATCTGTGGAATTCAGCCCTCTTTACTGCTGTCATCATAATATAATGCACCACTGTCGTTATCGGTGCTGCTAGCTACAGGACAGCAGCACCGATGTGAGGGACAATGTATGAATGGTCAATGGCACTAACCATTCAGACACCTGCAACTATCGATTCTGACAACTGCAGGTGGTTGCCTCATTCACAGCTACTGTAGTGGCTGCTGCGGTTGCTAACCCCAGGCTGCATGTGAGATCTCACTATGGGGCAGAAGTATTAACCTGGAGAAGGCATAAGGAAGTGATAAACTGATGATAAGTGCAAGGTGATAAAAGCACCAGCCAATCAGCTTCTAACTGTTAATTTACATATTGGAGCTGATTGGCTGGTGCATTATAACCTTGCACTTATCACTGCTTTATCACTTCTTTATGCCTTCTCCAGGTTAATACATCTACCCCATTGTTAGTGAGATCTCGCACATGCCCAGTGGAGCCAGTCAGGGGGAGTGACAGATCAGCAGCAGTAGGCTGAAGTGCTGTGTGCTCTGGCAGGGATCGCCAGAGGGGGCACCTTTCACTCCCCCACTCCGGCAAATGAGATGTTAATACATCTTGCCTGTGTACCTTCCTGTTTTGCCTTGGTAAAGAGGTGCAGCAAAATTGCTACAGCGCCACAATATGTGCCACTATAATACAACTCCCCCAAAGTACCAGCTTCTGTCATTTTTAAAACACAGCCTGTAACATGTCAGTTAGAAGCTGATTGACTGGTATTTAATACACCATCCCCTGAATCACCAAAGTTTTACTTTATCATAGAAAACCAATTTAGCATATTCTATAAACCTGTAAATGTTCAAGGCCACCATGTGGCATAGACTGAATGCATAATGAGAATACTGCCAGGGGGGGATCAGAGTAGAGACAGCTTTGGCAGCACAGAATATGAAGTCACAGAAGCCGGCTGTACCAAACTGAATAACAGTAATGCAGACAGAAATGTTCCCAAACTTGGCCCTCTGGAACCTAAACGGCTCACGTTTTCCAGGTCACCCAGGTGTAGTCATTACTCACTGACACATTTTAACAGATCCACAGGTGGTGCTAATTACCTCACTTGTGATTCGGTGTGGAAAACATGAACTGTTTGGGGTCCTGAGGACCAATGTTTGTGAACCTCTGTTCTACATAGGCTTACTATACTATCCCTTTAAACCAGGACACTCATAAAGTACACAGTTCTGTAGCTGTCTGACTTCAAGCCTATATTTCAGATGGTTTTAATGAGCCACAGAATCTGTGTAATCCATGAGCATCCCAGTTTAAAGGGACAGTATAGTAAATTTAGTTGTACAACAACTGAATGATCTGTTTCTGTACCATTACTGTATATTTAATTAAACAAAATTACAGGAAATTTACCTAAACCAAATACGATTTGATATCCTAGAGTATATTAATTACTTGCAAAGTAATGTAAGTCTTTATGCTAAATATTTAGACTTTACAGATAAAAAGACTTGTAATACATTTAAAAATATGATTCCAAAATGAAAATATTTATACATTATAGTGTAAGTCATTCTTTACTAATACATAGAAACATATTGTGTCGTTATCCAGCAGGAGGTGAAACCCTGATTCTGTTTATTAACCAATAAAAGGAATGGGATGGAATCCTCCTATATCTCTTCCTACCTTCATCTTGTTGAGCTGTGTTTATTCATCTGTACGTGTTAATGGGCTAAACACAAAGTACTGTGTGAAAACAATCTGATAATGGTGGTGATTAGGGAGAATGGGATTAGAGATTAATGTATCTATTTACTGTAGTGTTCAATTTCTATCTGTGGACTGCAGGCTATAATGTACAGGTGGAAAGCAGTGGGCAGGTACAGATGGCTGCACACTAATTAACAAATGGCAGGCTAATGAGGCTGATTGTTGGCATTTGTCTGCAATTACAGGTACTGCATTTAATTATATGCAAAATCTGTTTTTTCTTATTATTTTAAGATTTTCTATTAGTAAAACTAATCCAATCAGACAGACAATGTTACTTGTGACAGCTTGAAATCACTGTTGCATGTTCTATAATAAGGTTTATGAAATTTGTTTTCCTATAAATGTTTAGTAAAACATTAAGATTCATTGGAGATTATTTACAAAGGGCAAATCGCCCGCTGTGCAGTGCAAAAGCCGCTTTGGACACAATGTACTTCTTGATTTGCACAAACATTCATAGATTTCCACTGAGGTGCATGGGTATACGGGGCAATTTGGCAGTATTGGCAGAGGAGTAGAAGGCAGAGTCTTGTTTTTGTTTTAGTCCCCAAGAAGAGATCTTCTCATAAATATATATATATATATACTAGTGATGAGCGGGTTCGGTTCCTCGAGATCCGAACCCCCCCCCCGAACTTCACCCATTTTACATTGTTCCGAGGCAGACTCGAATCTTCCCGCCTTGCTCGGTTAACCCGAGCGCACCCGAACGTCATCATCCCGCTGTCGGATTCTCACGAGATTCGTATTCTATATAAGGAGCCGCGGGTCGCCGCCATTTTCACTCGTGCATTGGAGAGGATAGCGAGAGGACGTGGCTGCGTTCTCTCAGTTTCTGTGTTCAGTGTGCTGCAAATATCTGTGCTCAGTGTGCTGAAAATATCTACGTTCTCTGCCTGAAAAACGCTTCATATCTGTGCTGCATTGTAGTATATAGTAGGAGGGGACAGTGCAGAATGTTGCTGAGACCACCAGTATATATATATATATATATATATATATATATATATATATATATAGCAGTACGGTACAGTAGTCCACTGCTCTACCTCTGTGTCGTCAAGTATACTATGCATCCATACCTGTGCTGCATTTTAGTTGTGCGCAGTATATAGTAGGAAGGGACAGTGCAGAATATTGCTGTGACCACCAGTATATATATAGCAGTATGGTACAGTAGTCCACTGCTCTACCTCTGTGTCGTCAAGTATACTATGCATCCATACCTGTGCTGCATTTTAGTTGTGTGCAGTATATAGTAGGAGGGGACAGTGCAGAATGTTGCTGTGACCACCAGTATATATATAGCAGTACAGTACAGTAGTCTACTGCTCTACCTCTGTGTTGTCAAGTATACTATGCATCCATACCTGTGCTGCATTTTAGTTGTGCGCAGTATATAGTAGGAGGGGACAGTGCAGAATGTTGCTGTGACCACCAGTATATATATAGCAGTACGGTACAGTAGTCCATTGCTCTACCTCTGTGTCGTCAAGTATACTACAAAAGTTCAGTAAAATGACCCAAAAATCAAAATTAAAAGCGCCTGATGAGAAGCGTAAACTTGCCAATATGCCATTTACGACACGGAGTGGCAAGGAACGGCTGAGGCCCTGGCCTATGTTCATGGCTAGTGGTTCAGATTCACATGAGGATGGAAGCACTCATCCTCTTGCTAGAAAACTGCAGTGCCACTCCTAGATGGGCCAGGTGTTTGTGTCGGCCACTTGGGTCGCTTAGCTTAGTCACACAGCTACCTCATTGCACCTCTTTTTTTCTTTGCATCATGTGCTGTTTGGGGACTATTTTTTAAATCTGCCATCCTGTCTGACACTGCAGTGCCACTCCTAGATGGGCCAGGTGTTTGTGTCAGCCACTTGGGTCGCTTAGCTTAGTCACACAGCTACCTCATTGCACCTCTTTTTTTCTTTGCATCATGTGCTGTTTGGGGACTATTTTTTAAATCTGCCATCCTGTCTGACACTGCAGTGCCACTCCTAGATGGGCCAGGTGTTTGTGTCGGCCACTTGGGTCACTTAGCTTAGCCATCCAGCGACCTTGGTGCAAATTTTAGGACTAAAAATAATATTGTGAGGTGTGAGGTGTTCAGAATAGACTGGAAATGAGTGGAAATTATGGTTATTGAGGTTAATAATACTATGGGATCAAAATGACCCCCACATTCTATGATTTAAGCTGTTTTTGAGGGGGTTTTGTAAAAAACACCCGAATCCAAAACACACCCTAATCCGACAAAAAATTTTCAGGGAGGTTTTGCCAAAACGCGTCCGAATCCAAAACACGGCCGTGGAACCGAATCCAAAACCAAAACACAAAACCTGAAGAATTTCCGGTGCACATCACTAATATATACAGTATATATATATATATATATATATATATATATATACATTGTGGAACATCTATGAATATTAGTTGACAGATTTTACTTTCTAAACTATACTTTGGAAGTGACAGCTATAGCTTATTAGTTGCTTGTGTTGTGAGGAAAAGGCCGATCAGCCATAACATTAGTACCACTGATAGATGCAAGGGGTGGTATATATTAGGCAGAAAATGAACAGTCAGTACTTGAAGTTGATGTGTTGGATCAGAAAACATGGGCATGCTTAAGAATCTGAGCGACACTGACAAGTACCTAATTATGATGTCTAGATGACTGGGTCATAGTTCATTGATTTGGATGGGGAGCGGAGGCTAGGTCACCTTTTTCTATATCACAGAAGAGCTGCTTTGATAGAATGGTGTCAGAATACACAGTTCATAACAGTTTGCTGCGTATGGGGCCACGTAGCCGCAGACCAGTCAGAGTGCCCATGCTGACCTGTGTCCACCACTGAAAGCGCTTACAATGGGCATGTGAGCATCAGCACTGGAATTTGGATCAATGGAAGATGGTGGCCTGGTCTGATGAATCGCATGTTCTTTTACATCATGTGGACGGCTGGGTGCATATGCATTGTTTACCCGGGGAAGAGATGGTACCAGGATGCACTATGAAAAGAAGACAGTCAACAAAGGCATTATGATGCACCAGTTAATGTTCTGCACGAAAACCTTGGGTATTGCCCCTCATGTCTATGTTGCTTTGACACTTACCACATACCTAAATATTGTTGCAAACCAAGTACATGCCCTCTTGGTAGCGGTAGTCCCTTACGGCAGGGGTGTTTTTAGCAGGATAATATGTCTTGCCACACTGCCTAAGAGTTCAAGGTGTTGATTTGGTCTCAAAATTCCCCAGATCTCAATCCAATTGAGCATCTCTGAGATGTGCTGGAAAACTAGTCCGAGCCATGAAGTTCCCACCTGGCAAATTACAGGACTTAAAGTATAGCACAGGCAGTGGTGCAAGTAGAAATATTTTCTGAGTGGTACTGAGTGACAAAAAATGGGTGTGGTTATGTGTTGTGAGGGGGCGTGGCCACATGCTGCTAGTGGGAGTGGCTACATTACTCTCTCGGCATGGCCACACGACAGCCCCTTTTTTTGGGGTGGAATCTGGAGGCAAGGCTTAAAATATATAGTAATGCCTCCAGTATAATAGAAATATATAATGCTACCTCCAGTATAACAGAAATATATAGTAATGCCCCCAATTTAATAACAATATATAGTAAAGCTATAAAGCCTCCAAAGGGTGATAAAATTGACACATAACAGCAGCGTTCCATCAGCGTTCAATTGAAGTGAGAAAGAAAGAAAACAGAAGCACACCAAACAAACAAAACAAAGAAAACTGAAGAACTAATAACAAATGTGAGTCACTTACTCTTCAGATCACTCACTACCTGATTGTTGCATCTGATTAAATAGCACGGAACTACCTTACTTGGACGTTTCAAAAACCATCCATTTCACCAACAAATGCTTGTATCTGTATTTATTGTAATTTTTTTTTATGCACAGCTGCACAAATGCAATTTTACTTACAAACACTTAAAAAATCTTACAGAATTACCATTGCTTCTTAACCCTCTCACAATCCTTTAATTTGTTACAGTCCAAATACATTTCTGCACCCACCATATCTACGCTTTTGATTAATTTCATACTAAATCTACACCAATTGAGCCTACACTGCTTTTCGGGTGGTATTCATGTGACTGGCGGTCGGGAGACCGACAGTCCCATGACCTCCTCCACCATCCCGACCCCTCACTATCCCGATGGTCGGCATGCCGACCAACAGGGACTATTTCCACTCGTGGGTGTCCACGACAGCCATAGAGTGGGAATAGAACCCGTGGCGACTGCAGGTCGCCACCGAGCCCGCAGCGTGGCGAGCGCAACGAGCCCGCAAGGGGCTTGCTGCACTTGCCCCTCCCCGTCGGGATCCCGGCATCGGTAAGCTGACCGGCGGTCTCCTGCTTTTCTCACCTGCATTTCTGCAATTCTTCTGCTCTGATTCCCTAATAGCCTCCACTCCTACTTCCACTTTCCCTCAACCTATTTACCTACTTAACAGTGCACTATGTCAAGGCTTTCTTATACTCTCCACATCACTCAGTGTCTACCTTATCATGTATCTTTATCCTTCCCCCTAATCTCCTACACCTCCTCCTCTCTCCTCTCCTCTGTCTCTCCTCCATCTCTCTGTATTCTTTCTAGAGATGAGCGGGTTCGGTTTCTCTGAATCCGAACCCGCCCGAACTTCATGTTTTTTTACACGGGTCCGAGCGACTCGGATCTTCCCGCCTTGCTCGGTTAACCCGAGCGCGCCCGAACGTCATCATCACGCTGTCGGATTCTCGCGAGGCTTGGATTCTATCGCGAGACTCGGATTCTATATAAGGAGCCGCGCGTCGCGGCCATTTTCACACGTGCATTGAGATTGATAGGGAGAGGACGTGGCTGGCGTCCTCTCCGTTTAGAAATTAAAATAGATAGGAGAGTGAGAGTGAGACACTTCATTTACTTACTGGAGCTTAGGAGGAGTTATACTAGTGACTGATGACCAGTGACCTGACCACCAGTGCAGTTTTATAATTTATTATTATTTAATAATCCGTTCTGTTCTTGTTCTCTGCCTGAAAAAAACGATACACAGTGACTCAGTCACACTCACATACCATATCTGTGCTCAGCCCAGTGTGCTGCATCATCTATGTATAATATCTGACTGTGCTCACACAGCTTAATTGTGGGGGAGACTGGGGAGCAGTTATAGGTTATAGCAGGAGCCAGGAGTACATATTAAACAGTGCACACTTTTGCTGCCAGAGTGCCACTGCCAGTGTGACTGACCACTGACCACTGTGACCAGTGACCTGACCACACTGACCACCAGTATAGTATATTGTGATTGAATGTCTGCCTGAAAAAGTACACTCGTCGTGTGACTTGTGTGGTGTTTTTTTATTCTATAAAAATTAAAAAACTCATTCTGCTGACAGACAGTGTCCACTCCAGCAGGTCCGTCATTATATAATATATACCTGTCCGGCTGCAGTAGTGATATATATATATTTTTTATATCATTATTTATCATCCAGTCTACTAGCAGCAGACACAGTACGGTAGTTCACGGCTGTAGCTACCTCTGTGTCGGCACTCGGCAGTCCATCCATAATTTTATACCACCTACCCGTGTTTTTTTTTTCTTTCTTCTTTATACATACTACATCGCATTATCATCCAGTCTATATTAGCAGCAGACACAGTACAGTACGGTAGTCCACGGCTGTAGCTACCTCTGTGTCGGCACTCGGCAGTCCATCCATAATTGTATACCACCTACCCGTGGTTTTTTTTTTCTTTCTTCTTTATACATACTACATCTCATTATCAACCAGTCTATATTAGAAGCAGACACAGTATGGTAGTTCACGGCTGTAGCTACCTCTGTGTCGGCACTCGGCAGTCCATCCATAATTGTATACCACCTACCCGTGGTTTTTTTTTCTTTCTTCTTTATACATACATACTACATCTCATTATCATCCAGTCTATATTAGCAGCAGACACAGTACAGTACGGTAGTCCACGGCTGTAGCTACCTCTGTGTCGGCACTCGGCAGTCCATCCATAATTGTATACCACCTACTCGTGGTTTTTTTTTCTTTCTTCTTTATACATACTACATCTCATTATCATCCAGTCTATATTAGCAGCAGACACAGTACAGTATGGTAGTCCACGGCTGTAGCTACCTCTGTGTCGGCACTCGGCACTCGGCAGTCCATCCATAATTGTATACCACCTACCCGTGGTTTTTTTTTCTTTCTTCTTTATACATACTACATCTCATTATCAACCAGTCTATATTAGCAGCAGACACAGTACAGTACGGTAGTCCACGGCTGTAGCTACCTCTGTGTCGGCACTCGGCAGTCCATCCATAATTGTATACCACCTACCCGTGGTTTTTTTTTTCTTTCTTCTTTATACATACTACATCTCATTATCATCCAGTCTATATTAGCAGCAGACACAGTACAGTACGGTAGTCCACGGCTGTAGCTACCTCTGTGTCGGCACTCGGCAGTCCATCCATAATTGTATACCACCTACCCGTGGTTTTTTTTTCTTTCTTCTTTATACATACTACATCTCATTATCAACCAGTCTATATTAGCAGCAGACATAGTACAGTACGGTAGTCCACGGCTGTAGCTACCTCTGTGTCGGCACTCGGCAGTCCATCCATAATTGTATACCACCTACCCGTGGTTTTTTTTTTCTTTCTTCTTTATACATACTACATCTCATTATCATCCAGTCTATATTAGCAGCAGACACAGTACAGTACGGTAGTCCACGGCTGTAGCTACCTCTGTGTCGGCACTCGGCAGTCCATCCATAATTGTATACCACCTACCCGTGGTTTTTTTTTCTTTCTTCTTTATACATACTACATCTCATTATCATCCAGTCTATATTAGCAGCAGACACAGTACAGTACGGTAGTCCACGGCTGTAGCTACCTCTGTGTCGGCACTCGGCAGTCCATCCATAATTGTATACCACCTACCCGTGGGTTTTTTTTTCTTTCTTCTTTATACATACTACATCTCATTATCAACCAGTCTATATTAGCAGCAGACACAGTACAGTACGGTAGTCCACGGCTGTAGCTACCTCTGTGTCGGCACTCAGCAGTCCATCCATAATTGTATACCACCTACCCGTGGTTTTTTTTTTCTTTCTTCTTTATACATACTACATCTCATTATCATCCAGTCTATATTAGCAGCAGACACAGTACAGTACGGTAGTCCACGGCTGTAGCTACCTCTGTGTCGGCACTCGGCAGTCCATCCATAATTGTATACCACCTACCCGTGGTTTTTTTTTTCTTTCTTCTTTATACATACTACATCTCATTATCAACCAGTCTATATTAGCAGCAGACACAGTACAGTACGGTAGTCCACGGCTGTAGCTACCTCTGTGTCGGCACTCGGCAGTCCATCCATAATTGTATACCACCTACCCGTGGTTTTTTTTTCTTTCTTCTTTATACATACTACATCTCATTATCAACCAGTCTATATTAGCAGCAGACACAGTACAGTACGGTAGTCCACAGCTGTAGCTACCTCTGTGTCGGCACTCGACAGTCCATCCATAATTGTATACCACCTACCCGTGGTTTTTTTTTTCTTTCTTCTTTATACATACTACATCTCATTATCAACCAGTCTATATTAGCAGCAGACATAGTACAGTACGGTAGTCCACGGCTGTAGCTACCTCTGTGTCGGCACTCGGCAGTCCATCCATAATTGTATACCACCTACCCGTGGTTTTTTTTTCTTTCTTCTTTATACATACTACATCTCATTATCATC
This sequence comes from Pseudophryne corroboree, assembly GCF_028390025.1. NCBI lineage: Eukaryota > Metazoa > Chordata > Amphibia > Anura > Myobatrachidae > Pseudophryne > Pseudophryne corroboree. The sequence continues at coordinate 413,386,148 of NC_086446.1, read as the reverse complement.
CAGTCTATATTAGCAGCAGATACAGTACAGTAAGGTAGTCCACGGCTGTAGCTACCTCTGTGTCGGCACTCGGCAGTCCATCCATAATTGTATACCACCTACCCGTGGTTTTTTTTTCTTTCTTCTTTATACATACTACATCTCATTATCATCCAGTCTATATTAGCAGCAGACACAGTACAGTACGGTAGTCCACGGCTGTAGCTACCTCTGTGTCGGCACTCGGCAGTCCATCCATAATTGTATACCACCTACCCGTGGTTTTACATACTACATCTCATTATCAACCAGTCTATATTAGCAGCAGACACAGTACAGTACGGTAGTCCACGGCTGTAGCTACCTCTGTGTCGGCACTCGGCAGTCCATCCATAATTGTATACCACCTACCCGTGGTTTTTTTTTTCTTTCTTCTTTATACATACTACATCTCATTATCAACCAGTCTATATTAGCAGCAGACACAGTACAGTACGGTAGTCCACGGCTGTAGCTACCTCTGTGTCGGCACTCGGCAGTCCATCCATAATTGTATACCACCTACCCGTGGTTTTTTTTTCTTTCTTCTTTATACATACTACATCTCATTATCAACCAGTCTATATTAGCAGCAGACACAGTACAGTACGGTAGTCCACGGCTGTAGCTACCTCTGTGTCGGCACTCGGCAGTCCATCCATAATTGTATACCACCTACCCGTGGTTTTTTTTTTCTTTCTTCTTTATACATACTACATCTCATTATCAACCAGTCTATATTAGCAGCAGACATAGTACAGTACGGTAGTCCACGGCTGTAGCTACCTCTGTGTCGGCACTCGGCAGTCCATCCATAATTGTATACCACCTACCCGTGGTTTTTTTTTTCTTTCTTCTTTATACATACTACATCTCATTATCATCCAGTCTATATTAGCAGCAGATACAGTACAGTACGGTAGTCCACGGCTGTAGCTACCTCTGTGTCGGCACTCGGCAGTCCATCCATAATTGTATACCACCTACCCGTGGTTTTTTTTTCTTTCTTCTTTATACATACATACTACATCTCATTATCATCCAGTCTATATTAGCAGCAGACACAGTACAGTACGGTAGTCCACGGCTGTAGCTACCTCTGTGTCGGCACTCGGCAGTCCATCCATAATTGTATACCACCTACCCGTGGTTTTACATACTACATCTCATTATCAACCAGTCTATATTAGCAGCAGACACAGTACAGTACGGTAGTCCACGGCTGTAGCTACCTCTGTGTTGGCACTCGGCAGTCCATCCATAATTGTATACCACCTACCCGTGGTTTTTTTTTTCTTTCTTCTTTATACATACTACATCTCATTATCATCCAGTCTATATTAGCAGCAGACACAGTACAGTACGGTAGTCCACGGCTGTAGCTACCTCTGTGTCGGCACTCGGCAGTCCATCCATAATTGTATACCACCTACCCGTGGTTTTTTTCTTCTTTCTTCTTTATACATACTACATCTCATTATCAACCAGTCTATATTAGCAGCAGACACAGTACAGTACGGTAGTCCACGGCTGTAGCTACCTCTGTGTCGGCACTCGGCAGTCCATCCATAATTGTATACCACCTACCCGTGGTTTTTTTTTTCTTTCTTCTTTATACATACTACATCTCATTATCAACCAGTCTATATTAGCAGCAGACACAGTACAGTATGGTAGTCCACGGCTGTAGCTACCTCTGTGTCGGCACTCGGCAGTCCATCCATAATTGTATACCACCTACCCGTGGTTTTTTTTTTCTTTCTTCTTTATACATACTACATCTCATTATCAACCAGTCTATATTAGCAGCAGACACAGTACAGTACGGTAGTCCACGGCTGTAGCTACCTCTGTGTCGGCACTCGGCAGTCCATCCATAAGTATACTAGTATCCATCCATCTCCATTGTTTACCTGAGGTGCCTTTTAGTTGTGCCTATTAAAATATGGAGAACAAAAATGTTGAGGTTCCAAAATTAGGGAAAGATCAAGATCCACTTCCACCTCGTGCTGAAGCTGCTGCCACTAGTCATGGCCGAGACGATGAAATGCCAGCAACGTCGTCTGCCAAGGCCGATACCCAATGTCATAGTACAGAGCATGTAAAATCCAAAACACCAAATATCAGTAAAAAAAGGACTCCAAAATCTAAAATAAAATTGTCGGAGGAGAAGCGTAAACTTGCCAATATGCCATTTACCACACGGAGTGGCAAGGAACGGCTGAGGCCCTGGCCTATGTTCATGGCTAGTGGTTCAGCTTCACATGAGGATGGAAGCACTCAGCCTCTCGCTAGAAAAATGAAAAGACTCAAGCTGGCAAAAGCACCGCAAAGAACTGTGCGTTCTTCGAAATCCCAAATCCACAAGGAGAGTCCAATTGTGTCGGTTGCGATGCCTGACCTTCCCAACACTGGACGTGAAGAGCATGCGCCTTCCACCATTTGCACGCCCCCTGCAAGTGCTGGAAGGAGCACCCGCAGTCCAGTTCCTGATAGTCAGATTGAAGATGTCAGTGTTGAAGTACACCAGGATGAGGAGGATATGGGTGTTGCTGGCGCTGGGGAGGAAATTGACCAGGAGGATTCTGATGGTGAGGTGGTTTGTTTAAGTCAGGCACCCGGGGAGACACCTGTTGTCCGTGGGAGGAATATGGCCGTTGACATGCCTGGTGAAAATACCAAAAAAATCAGCTCTTCAGTGTGGAGGTATTTCAACAGAAAAGCGGACAACAGGTGTCAAGCCGTGTGTTGCCTTTGTCAAGCTGTAATAAGTAGGGGTAAGGACGTTAACCACCTCGGAACATCCTCCCTTATACGTCACCTGCAGCGCATTCATAATAAGTCAGTGACAAGTTCAAAAACTTTGGGCGACAGCGGAAGCAGTCCACTGACCAGTAAATCCCTTCCTCTTGTAACCAAGCTCACGCAAACCACCCCACCAACTCCCTCAGTGTCAATTTCCTCCTTCCCCAGGAATGCCAATAGTCCTGCAGGCCATGTCACTGGCAATTCTGACGAGTCCTCTCCTGCCTGGGATTCCTCCGATGCATCCTTGCGTGTAACGCCTACTGCTGCTGGCGCTTCTGTTGTTGCTGCTGGGAGTCGATGGTCATCCCAGAGGGGAAGTCGTAAGCCCACTTGTACTACTTCCAGTAAGCAATTGACTGTCCAACAGTCCTTTGCGAGGAAGATGAAATATCACAGCAGTCATCCTGCTGCAAAGCGGATAACTGAGGCCTTGACAACTATGTTGGTGTTAGACGTGCGTCCGGTATCCGCCGTTAGTTCACAGGGAACTAGACAATTTATTGAAGCAGTGTGCCCCCGTTACCAAATACCATCTAGGTTCCACTTCTCTAGGCAGGCGATACCGAGAATGTACACGGACGTCAGAAAAAGACTCACCAGTGTCCTAAAAAATGCAGTTGTACCCAATGTCCACTTAACCACGGACATGTGGACAAGTGGAGCAGGGCAGGGTCAGGACTATATGACTGTGACAGCCCACTGGGTAGATGTATGGACTCCCGCCGCAAGAACAGCAGCGGCGGCACCAGTAGCAGCATCTCGCAAACGCCAACTCTTTACTAGGCAGGCTACGCTTTGTATCACCGCTTTCCAGAATACGCACACAGCTGAAAACCTCTTACGGCAACTGAGGAAGATCATCGCGGAATGGCTTACCCCAATTGGACTCTCCTGTGGATTTGTGGCATCGGACAACGCCAGCAATATTGTGTGTGCATTAAATATGGGCAAATTCCAGCACGTCCCATGTTTTGCACATACCTTGAATTTGGTGGTGCAGAATTTTTTAAAAAACGACAGGGGCGTGCAAGAGATGCTGTCGGTGGACAGAAGAATTGCGGGACACTTTCGGCGTACAGGCACCACGTACAGAAGACTGGAGCACCACCAAAAACTACTGAACCTGCCCTGCCATCATCTGAAGCAAGAAGTGGTAACGAGGTGGAATTCAACCCTCTATTTGCTTCAGAGGTTGGAGGAGCAGCAAAAGGCCATTCAAGCCTATACAATTGAGCACGATATAGGAGGTGGAATGCACCTGTCTCAAGTGCAGTGGAGAATGATTTCAACGTTGTGCAAGGTTCTGATGCCCTTTGAACTTGCCACACGTGAAGTCAGTTCAGACACTGCCAGCCTGAGTCAGGTCATTCCCCTCATCAGGCTTTTGCAGAAGAAGCTGGAGACATTGAAGGAGGAGCTAACACGGAGCGATTCCGCTAGGCATGTGGGACTTGTGGATGGAGCCCTTAATTCGCTTAACAAGGATTCACGGGTGGTCAATCTGTTGAAATCAGAGCACTACATTTTGGCCACCGTGCTCGATCCTAGATTTAAAGCCTACCTTGGATCTCTCTTTCCGGCAGACACAAGTCTGCTGGGGTTGAAAGACCTGCTGGTGAGAAAATTGTCAAGTCAAGCGGAACGCGACCTGTCAACATCTCCTCCTTCACATTCTCCCGCAACTGGGGGTGCGAGGAAAAGGCTCAGAATTCCGAGCCCACCCGCTGGCGGTGATGCAGGGCAGTTTGGAGCGACTGCTGATGCTGACATCTGGTCCGGACTGAAGGACCTGACAACGATTACGGACATGTCGTCTACTGTCACTGCATATGATTCTCTCACCATTGAAAGAATGGTGGAGGATTATATGAGTGACCGCATCCAAGTAGGCACGTCACACAGTCCGTACTTATACTGGCAGGAAAAAGAGGCAATTTGGAGGCCCTTGCACAAACTGGCTTTATTCTACCTAAGTTGCCCTCCCACAAGTGTGTACTCCGAAAGAGTGTTTAGTGCCGCCGCTCACCTTGTCAGCAATCGGCGTACGAGGTTACATCCAGAAAATGTGGAGAAGATGATGTTCATTAAAATGAATTATAATCAATTCCTCCGTGGAGACATTGACCAGCAGCAATTGCCTCCACAAAGTACACAGGGAGCTGAGATGGTGGATTCCAGTGGGGACGAATTGATAATCTGTGAGGAGGGGGATGTACACGGTGATATATCGGAGGATGATGATGAGGTGGACATCTTGCCTCTGTAGAGCCAGTTTGTGCAAGGAGAGATTAATTGCTTCTTTTTTGGTGGGGGTCCAAACCAACCCGTCATTTCAGTCACAGTCGTGTGGCAGACCCTGTCACTGAAATGATGGGTTGGTTAAAGTGTGCATGTCCTGTTTATACAACATAAGGGTGGGTGGGAGGGCCCAAGGACAATTCCATCTTGCACCTCTTTTTTCTTTAATTTTTCTTTGCGTCATGTGCTGTTTGGGGAGGGTTTTTTGGAAGGGACATCCTGCGTGACACTGCAGTGCCACTCCTAGATGGGCCCGGTGTTTGTGTCGGCCACTAGGGTCGCTTATCTTACTCACACAGCTACCTCATTGCGCCTCTTTTTTTCTTTGCGTCATGTGCTGTTTGGGGAGGGTTTTTTGGAAGGGACATCCTGCGTGACACTGCAGTGACACTCCTAGATGGGCCCGGTGTTTGTGTCGGCCACTAGGGTCGCTTATCTTACTCACACAGCTACCTCATTGCGCCTCTTTTTTTCTTCGCGTCTTGTGCTGTTTGGGGAGGGTTTTTTGGAAGGGACATCCTGCGTGACACTGCAGTGCCACTCCTAGATGGGCCCGGTGTTTGTGTCGGCCACTAGGGTCGCTTATCTTACTCACACAGCTACCTCATTGCGCCTCTTTTTTTCTTTGCGTCATGTGCTGTTTGGGGAGGGTTTTTTGGAAGGGACATCCTGCGTGACACTGCAGTGACACTCCTAGATGGGCCCGGTGTTTGTGTCGGCCACTAGGGTCGCTTATCTTACTCACACAGCTACCTCATTGCGCCTCTTTTTTTCTTTGCGTCATGTGCTGTTTGGGGAGGGTTTTTTGGAAGGGACATCCTGCGTGACACTGCAGTGACACTCCTAGATGGGCCCGGTGTTTGTGTCGGCCACTAGGGTCGCTTATCTTACTCACACAGCTACCTCATTGCGCCTCTTTTTTTCTTTGCGTCATGTGCTGTTTGGGGAGGGTTTTTTGGAAGGGACATCCTGCGTGACACTGCAGTGACACTCCTAGATGGGCCCGGTGTTTGTGTCGGCCACTAGGGTCGCTTATCTTACTCACACAGCTACCTCATTGCGCCTCTTTTTTTCTTTGCGTCATGTGCTGTTTGGGGAGGGTTTTTTGGAAGGGACATCCTGCGTGACACTGCAGTGACACTCCTAGATGGGCCCGGTGTTTGTGTCGGCCACTAGGGTCGCTTATCTTACTCACACAGCTACCTCATTGCGCCTCTTTTTTTCTTTGCGTCATGTGCTGTTTGGGGGGGTTTTTTGGAAGGGACATCCTGCGTGACACTGCAGTGACACTCCTAGATGGGCCCGGTGTTTGTGTCGGCCACTAGGGTCGCTTAGCTTAGTCATCCAGCGACCTAGGTGCAAATTTTAGGACTAAAAATAATATTGTGAGGTGTGAGGTATTCAGAATAGACTGAAAATGAGTGTAAATTATGGTTTTTGAGGTTAATAATACTTTGGGATCAAAATGACCCCCAAATTCTATGATTTAAGCTGTTTTTTAGTGTTTTTTGAAAAAAACACCCGAATCCAAAACACACCCGAATCCGACAAAAAAAATTCGGTGAGGTTTTGCCAAAACGCGGTCGCACCCAAAACACGGCCGCGGAACCGAACCCAAAACCAAAACACAAAACCCGAAAAATTTCCGGCGCTCATCTCTAATTTCTTTCCCCTCCTTTCCTGTTACCCCATTTTCACTCACCTCTGCCCCATGGTCCTGCTACCCCACAACTCAGCCCTGCTCCCTCCTACCCTTCCCTGTCAGCTCCCCACACCCCCATCCACATCACACTGACCTCCCTCCCTGCCCACCTCCTGCAGTTTCCCCTCCTAGCTCAGGCACCCGCACCATTACTACTCTCTCATGATCCCTGCCCTCAAAGGTAATCTCACCTCATCGCTGCAGCAACCCTGATAATCTCATTCACATCTCTCCCACAAACTCATACTCCCTGTCCTGTGCCCTCTGGAATGCCAGATCTGTTTGTAACAAACTGGTCCCCACTCGTGACCTTTTCATTTCCAACTACCTACACCTACTAGCAGGGCCGGATTAACAATGGGGCGGATGGAGCTGCAGCTCCAAGCCCCCCATTGAAAATAGGCCCATGGGATTCCCTGCACCGTAGTCAGTGCTGACAGAAAAAAAAACTTTTTTCCTGTTACCACTGTGACTGACCAACAGCACAGGTCAGCATATGATTCTCCTGGCAGCCTGGCTGCTCGAAGCACTGCTGATGATCACCTCAACACAGGCGCCCGAAGCTCCGCCCCCTGGATGCACTAAGCTCCGCCCCCGGCCATGAAGCTGTGTCATGTGGGTGGGAGCCCCCTGGTTGTGTTTAGCTCTGCCCCCAATCACCCTAAACTCCATCCCCGTTCACCTGTGTCAGTCACCAGTGTTGGAGCCCCCTGATTGATCTATATAGCTTAGCTCTGCCCTGCCCTGCCTCCCTCCCCCCCTCCCCTCCCCTCCCCTCCAGCCATCCAAAGAATCTATGGTTTGGCTTTGGTATGACCCATTAGGAATACACCAGGACATCCCAGTTCCTGGATACCCTGGAGCCTGGACCAACTACAGCCTTGTGTTTCTGCAGCCCAGGATTAGTGAGTGCTACTATACAGCTGATTTTTCCCTACTTGGTTGTATCCCTGAAGTTGTCTGCAGAGCAGCATATGGTAATTTAAGAACGTCAGGGCCTGATTCAGAGATGTATGTGACCTTGATGATTTATGTACATCTCTAGTGTTTGTGGGGTCTGCGCAGTGTGTGCTGTCACTGTACAGATTTACCGTGTGTGTGCTGTCATTGTATACTGTAACCTGTATGTGCTGGAGCAGTGCGGTGTAACCCTGTGTGTGCTGGAGCAGTGCGGTGTAACCCTGTGTGTGCTGGAGCAGTGCGGTGTAACCCTGTGTGCTTCCACTATATGATGTAACCCTGTCTATATTATTACAGTATATTGGGTTTATGTGTATATACAGGAGGGTGTATGGGTGGGATGTACTAAGATGTTACGCTGCGCTAAGCTGCATTGCGTGGTGCTAATAGCTATCTTACCGCTCCGAAGCCCCCACCCTCCGCCTCCTCCTCACCCCTCTCTCCTCCCCGGGAAGAGAGGACACCTGGGAGCAAACATCTCCTCCCTCCACAGCCTCCACCTTTCCCACTAGAGCCGCACACTCTCTCCGTCCGGCGCTGGCTGCAGGCGGCAGTGAGTTGAGCGGATAACACCGCCGCCTGTGTGCTGTACCCTCTTACCGCTCTGAAGCATATTAGAAATCCTCCTCAGCCTCCCGGCGCTGTCATTCTTTCCAAGCAGTTTCCACATCACGTGATCCCTTTGTCTCCTGACTCCATTGGCCAGTGCATACAGTTCACGTGATGAGGGAACTGCTTTGAAAGAATGACAGCGCCTAGAGGCTGAGGAGGAATGTAACATGCTTTGGAGCGGTAAGATAGCTATTAGCGCAGCGCAATGCAGCTCAGCGTAGCATCTTAGTACATGCCGCCCTATATATGTTTATTGGCGGGTAGTGAAGGTAATGGTTCCTGCTTGGTTAGGGTGCAGAGATCCAGGGACAGCAGCCGGGGATCACCTGTATGCTGCGGATACGGTTTTTTTGTGTGTGCTTCTGAAGTGCAGATTGCTGTGTTTTTTTAGTTATAGCACACAATGGGGGGAATTCAGTGAATATCGTGGGGATGTAACTCCTCGGTTAAGTGCCCTGAGTTACCCAATCGCTCACGTGGTAAACCTACTACTAGCGGATTTCTACTCACAGCATCCAGAGGAAGCGAGCAAAAATCTGCATTAAGTACTGCCTTAAGGCTAGTTGCGGTGTTACTGTGTGATACTAGCATTGCCCAGGAGGTGCAGTTTACCGCAACTCTGCCCTCGGCACTAGTCGCTGTAAGGTGCATCTTCTGGGTTACATGCCGGATGTGATGCATTCAACCGAATAGCTCCGGCACTTAACCTAGGAGCTACATCCCCACAATGCTAATTGAATTTCCTTCAATGTGTATTTAGTAGTGATATATTATATACTATAACAAAGCAGGTGCCCTCCAACCTAGTAAATATAGCAATGGTCCAGTAATACATGCAATACTCCAGCGGCAGCACTCTATGGAGACTAATTACCACAACAATTGTAGACAGTGACCAGCGTTTCAGTGTTATTGTAGCATTTTGGTCAGGCTACACTGTGTATACGCATAGGGTATGTTTGTCTGGCGGCCGGGATCCCGGCCGTCAGAATGCCGGCAGGGAGGCGAGCGCAATGAAGCCCCTTGCGGTCTCGGTGGTTCGCTGCGCTCGCCACAGGTTTTATTCCACTCTGTGGGTGTCGTGGACACCCACGAGTGGGAATAGCCCTTGGCCCCCTGCCGGCATTCTGGCGCTCAGGATCACAGCGTCGGTATGCTAATCACCGGGATGATAACTACATCAGATACACAGAGCTGCAGCTGTGATTGAGATGCACTGTATCAGAAATGTCTGGTAAATATGCTAGGCGTTCCTGGGCAGTGACTGGGAGGGGGCTATTAATGTCTGTCTCATGGGTGTGTTGCATACAGGATGCTAAAGTGTTTGTGCACACAGATGCTTCATAGCTCACACTGGAGCCCACACTCAGGGCCTAATTCAGACCTGATCGCTGTTGTACGAATTCACAAGGAGGACGATTATCGATCGACTGCACATGCATACAGATTGTAGTACACACATGCGAGGCCAAACTGCGAAAGAATCCTGCGTCTTTTTTTATCGCTGGGCGTACGCAAGTTGATTGTCAGGAAGTGGACATTTGTGGGCGGTAACTGGCCATTTTCTGGGAGTGTCAGTAAAAACGCAGGCGTTCTCAAGCGTTTTCAGGGCGGGTGTGTGACGTCAGCTCCGGCCCCGATCAGCCTGATTCTATCGCACTGTAGGAGTAAGTCCTGGTTTACGCACAGACTGCACAGTATGGAAAAATTATTTGATGGTGAGTGAGTAGCGAACGGATTTGCAGTTGACCGGCGTTTACAAAGCTTTTAGCATGGCGTACACAGACTTGCTCAGGGCGGGTATTCACTCTGTCTGGGTGGCGGCTATCTGATAGCAAACCTCTGCAAATTCGCATTGGAGTGATCAGGTCTGAATTATGCCCTGAGATGGAAAATCTGCCCTCACCCAAGGAATGGTGCAAGTTTCCATGGTGCGACCAATAATGGTGTCTTAGCACCAGACAGGAAAGAGGAAGTGCACCGAGCTGTATTGCAGCATTTACAGACACTGACAGTGGGCGTCTCAGTCCTTGCACATTCATACACATACTTATACACAAGGGAAGGGCTTTGTAGCGGCATATACATAAAGTGCAGGTCACATATTCGCTTTATTTAATATTATTATTTCATGTTTTCATGTTCTGTTCCTTGTACTAAAGCTAGATATTGGGAAATTAGCAATTTTCAGGTATATATCTCTGTCAAAGCACTCTAAATAAAAATATTATTAATAACCCATGGGGGGGGGGGGTTGTTATTCAGTGATTAATAATATAACAGGTGGTGTGGGAAGGGAGATTCAGATGGTTGAAGGCAGACGGTAGCTATGTATGGCACTAGCCACACCCCATGTCACAGACCACACCCCCACAACACTGGTCACACCCCATCAGTACTAACACCCCTGCCATGCTGATCACACCTCCTGCGGCACACACACAATAGGCCCTTCATAAATTTCAGCTCCAGGCCCATGTGGACCTTAATCTGGCACTGCCTACTAGCCATTACTGAAACTTGGATTACTCCCTCTGACACTACTTCTCCTGCTGCTCTCTCTGCTGGGGGTCTCGCATTCACACACACACCCCGACCTGGTGCTCGCCATGGGGGTCGTGTTGGGGTCCTTTTACCTTCTAGTTACTCCTACCAACTCATACCACCAGAACCATCCCTTACATTCTCTATGTTTGAGGACCATACTATACGCCTCCTCCAACCAGTCCATCTTAGAGTAGCTGTCATTTACCGCCCCCCCTGGCATTGCTTCCAAATTCGACAACTTTGCTTCCTGGCTTCCTCACTTCCTCTCTTCTGACATTCCCTCCATTATCCTAGGCGATTTCAACATCCCTATTGACATACCCACACAATCCCCTGCCTCTAAACTCCTTAACCTCACCTCTTCACTTGGTCTCTCCAGTGGACCTCCTCACCCTCCCATGTGAATGGGAGCTCACTGGATCTAGTCTTCACTCACCTCTTCACTTTTCTCTCTCTATACGTCCTCACTAGGTAAGCTCATTAGTTCTTTTGGTTTCCAATATCATCTCTATGCTGATGACACTCAAATCTATCTTTCCTCTCCAGACCTCTTCCCTGCTCTCCTCACTCGTATCTCCAACTGTCTCTCTGCTATCTCTTCCTGGAAGTCCCAGCACTTTCTTAAACTTAACATGTCTAAGACAGAGCTGATTAACTTCCCTCCCTCCCGCATAACCTCACCTCCCACAATCTCATTATCTATTGATGGCACTACTATCTCCTCTAGCCCCCAAGTGCACTGTCTTGGAGTAATCCTTGACTCCTCCCACTCCTTCAAACCAAACATTCAGCACCTCTCATTATTTATATTATTTAAATATGTTTGATACAGCCTATACTATAGACCATCTATAGCATTAACTATTAATACTGTATTCCATACCGTATCCAATGTTTAAAAAGACCAATGTTTACATTACATACCATTGCTACTGTTGTTATAATTTGAGCCACTTTCCAAGATGGTTTCTGAGCAACCATAAACCCTCCCTGCGTTTGACTATGGAATGATGTATAATATTACAATATACACAACTGAAAATAACAGGGAGACTGAGAATGGCACTGGGCAGAGGGAAGTCAGCGGTTCTAGGCACTGATAGCACTGGCTAGGACAGAAGAGAGGCTATATCTAGCAGTCAGCCAGTGAGAGCCATTAAGTTAAAGAGGGGGTGGGGCCTCCTTGCAGCTCTCTAATGCGCAGTTGCTATTACACATGCCTTGCATTATATAATAGAGATAGATAGATAGATAGATAGATAGATAGATAGATAGATAGATAGATAGATAGATAGATAGATAGATAGATAGATAGATAGATAGATAGATAGTGTGTTAGTTACTTACTTGAAGTTTACTAAAGACTTAAAACTAACCCCACACTTACTTTCAGACACTAGGGGTAAAGTTACTAAGATGGGAGTTCTATTTAAGATGGGATGTTGCCCATAGCAACCAATCAGAATCTACCTCTCATTTATCCAGCACCTTCTAGAAGATAATACCTGGAATCTGACTGGTTGCTATGGGCAACATCCCATCTTAAATAGAACTCATATCTTAGTAAATTTACCCCTAGGTAAGGTCAAAGGAAATTATTTCCATTTATTCTTCATTTGGGTGCATTTGGTGTTTAAGTTAACAGATTGGAACTCTGGGAATGACATTAATCAAATTGTCACATAATCTACATGCCCTGAACAATCAGGTGCTTTATTTATCATTAATTTGTGTGCTTATTTTACATGCTATGTGACCTATTCATGATCACTTAAACTCTTATTTTTATAATATTTTCATGTCCAAATGTAATTTTGCTTATTCATGTGCTCTCACCCACCTCATCTGTTGTAAATTCATGTGCTCTCCCTCCATTATATGTATGTCAATTTATGTGCGCCCCTCTTCCCTTATTAGTATGTGCTCTTCCCTGTATGAGCTCTTTCGTACTCCCCTCAATAGCTTATCTGTGTGTCCATTCTTTTGTTCCGGCCTCCACACCAGTAGTCAATTACCATCTACATGTTCGCTCCTCTCTTGTCTATGTCAAAGTTTATCAGACTCAAATCACCACCCAGTGACTGATGACACATGCTTCTTCCAGGTCAAGTACTACCTAGGCATGCTGGTCATACCACTGGTTCAGAACCCTGACGTAGATTGCAGTATTACTGTAGTTACCCATTCAACTTATACTATGCTGTGAACACAAAGATTTCAGTACCTTAGACAGTGAGAAAATAATTATGCCCAGTAATACTAAATAACTACCAGTAATATTCTGTGAAAAACTACAGCTGTATATTTGTACATTAATGTTTTAATGAATAAACATTTCAAATAGTAAACTATAAAAGAAAGTAAATATACATGTTTAAATATATTAATGTATTGTTGGTTTTATGTACAATTTTTTCTACTGAAATTAAGTCAGTGGTTCTCAAACTGTGTGCCGTGGCACCCTGTGGTGCTGCGGGACACTTGTAGGGGTGCCCTGGGATGGTGGTCAAGGACCAATTCAAACTATTTATTGTCAATGTAATAGGCAAACCAGTTCTGGTGGCTGCCAATCATATAAAGTGTAAACATGTGCTGCGGGAACTTTTCGTGTTTTGGTTTTGGATCTGGATTCCCGCTTGTGCTTTGGATCTGGATTGGTTTTGCCAAAACCACCCTTTCGGGTTTTGGATGTGGATGATTTTTAAAAAAAAACATAAAAACACCTAAAATCACAGAATTTGGGGGTAATTTTGATCCTACAGTATTATTAACCTCAAACACATTAATGTATTCTGAACACCTCACAATATTATTTTTAGGCCAAAAGATTGCACCGAGGTCACTGGATGACTAAGCTAAGCGACCCAAGTGGGCGGCACAAACACCTGGCCCATCTAGGAATGGCACTGCAGTAGCAGACAGTATGGCACTTTTAACAGGTGCAAGATGGAAATGTCCTTGGGCCCTCCCACCCACCCTTATGTTGTATAAACAGGACATGCACACTTTAACAAACCAATCATTTCACTGACAGGGTCTGCCACACGACTGTGGCTGAAATGATTGGTTTGATTAACGCCCCCACAAAAAAAGAGGCAATTAATCCCCCCCCCCCACACCAAAAAAGAAGCAATTCATCTCTCCTTGCACAAACTGGCTTTACAGGGGCAAGATGTCGTCCTCATCCTCCGATTCCTCATCCCTTTCAGTGTGTACATCCTCCTCCTCACAGAGTATTAATTCGTCCCCACTGGAATCCACCATCACAGGTCCCTGTGTACTTTCTGGAGGCAATTGCTGGTAAATGTCTTCCTGGAGGAATTTATAATTCATTTTGATGAACATCATCTTCTCCACATTTTGTGGAAGTAACCTCCTACGCCGATCGCTGACAAGGTTACTGGCTGCACTAAACACTCTTGCGGAGTATACACTAGAGGGTTGGGAACTTAGGTAAAATAAAGCCAGTTTGTGCAAGGGCCTCCAAATTGCTTCTTTATCCTGTCAGTATACATAAGGACTGTCTGACATGCCTACTTGGATGCTGTCACCGATATAATCCTCCACCATTCATTCAATGGTGACAGCATCATATGCAGTGACAGTAGACATGTCAGTAATCATTGGCAGGTCCTTCAGTCCAGACCAGATGTCAGCACTTGCTCCTGACTGCCCTGCATCACCGTCAGCGGGTGGGCTAGGAAATGTTATCCTTTTCCTTGCAGCCTGGTTGTGGGAGAAAATGAAGGAAGAGCTGTTGACGGGTCACATTCCGCTTCAGTTGACAATTTTATCACCAGCAGGTCTTTGCACCTCTACAGACTTGTGTCTGCCGGAAAGAGAGATACAACGTAGGCTTTAAACCTAGGATCAAGCACGGTGGCCAAAATGTAGTGCTCTGATTTCAACAGATTGACCACCCTTGAATCCTGGCAAAGCGAATGAAGGGCTTTATCCACAAGTCCCAAAAACTTAGCGGAATTGCTCAATCTTAGCTCCTCCTTCAATTTCTCCAGCTGCTTCTGCAAAAGCTTGATGAGGGGAATGACCTGACTCAAGCTGGCAGTGTCTGAACTGACATCACGTGTGGCAAGTTCGAAGGGATGGAGAACCTTGCACAACATGGAAATCATTCTCCACTGTGCTTGAGTCAGGTGCATTCCCCCTCCTTTGCCTATATTGTAGGTGGATGTATAAGCTTGAATGGTCTTTTGCTGCTCCTCCATCCTCTGAAGCATATATAGGCCCTCATTCCGAGTCGTTCGCTCGGTATATTTTATCGCATCGCAGTGAAATTCCGCTTAGTACGCATGCGCAATATTCGCACTGCGACTGCGCCAAGTAATTTAACAATGAAGATAGTATTTTTACTCACGGCTTTTTCTTCGCTCCGGCGATCGTAATGTGATTGACAGGAAATGGGTGTTACTGGGCGGAAACACGGCGTTTCAGGGGCGTGTGGTTAAAAACGCTACCGTTTCCGGAAAAAACGCAGGAGTGGCCGGAGAAACGGAGGAGTGTCTGGGCGAACGCTGGGTGTGTTTATGACGTCAAACCAGGAACGACAAGCACTGAACTGATCGCAGATGCCGAGTAAGTCTGAAGCTACTCTGAAACTGCTAAGTAGTTTGTAATCGCAATATTGCGAATACATCGGTCGCAATTTTAAGAAGCTAAGATTCACTCCCAGTAGGCGGCGGCTTAGCGTGTGTAACTCTGCTAAAATCGCCTTGCGAGCGATCAACTCGGAATGAGGGCCATAGTTTTGAATTCCATCTCGTTACCACCTCTTGTTTCAGGTGATGGCAGGTTCAGGAGTGTTTGCTGGTGCTCCAGTCTTCTGCACACAGTGGCTGAATGTCAAAAGTGGCCCACAATTTTTTGGGCCACCGACAGCATCTCCTGCACAACCCTCTCATTTTTCAAAAAATTCTGCACCACCAAATTAATTGTATGTGCAAAACATGGGACATGCTGGAATTTGTCCAAAAGTAATGCACGCACAATATTAGTGGCGTTGTCTGATATAACAAATCCCCAGGAGAGTCTAAGTGGGGTAAGCCATTGTGCGATGATGTCCCTCAGTTTTTGTAAGAGGTTGTCAGTGGTGTACCTCTTACAGAAACCGCTGATACACAGCATAGCCTGCCTAGGAACGAGCTGGCGTTTGTGAGATGCTGCTACTGGTGCCGCTGCTGTTGTTGCTGCAGGAGGCAAAACATCTACCCAGTGGGCTGTCACAGTCTTGTAGTCCTTAGTTTGCACTGCTCCACATGTTCACATGTCCGTGGTTAAGTGGACACTGGGTACAACCGCATTTTTCAGGACACTGAGGATACTTTTCTTAATGTCTCTGTACAGACCGGGAATCGCTTTCCTAGTGAAGTGTAATCTAGATGGGATTTGGAACCGGGGACACACTTCCTCCATCAATCGTCTAAATCCCACTGCACTAATAGCAGATACCGGACGCACGTCTAGCACCAACATAGCTGTCAAGGTCTCCGTTATCCACTTTGCAACAGGATGACTGCTGTCATATTTCATCTTCCTCACAAAGATCTGTTGGACAGTCAATTGCTTAGTTGAAGTAGTACAAGTGGTCTTTCAACTTCCCCTCTGGGATGACGATTGACTCCCAGCAGCAACAACAGCAGCAGCAGCAGTAGGCATACCACTCAAGGATCATCCGGAGGAATCCCGGTTAGGGTAGGACTCGTCAATCACGCCAGTGACATGGCCTGCAGGACTACTGATATTCTTGACTGAGAAGGAAATTGACGTTAAGGGAGTTGGTGGTGTGGCTTGCAGGAGCTTGGGTACAAGAGGAAGAAGGGATTTAGGTGTCAGTGGACTGCTTACGCTCTTACCATCAGAATCCTCCTAGTTAACTTCCTCGTCACCACCAGCAACACCCATATCCTCATCCTGGTGTACTTCAGCAGTGACATCTTCAATTTGAATATCAGGAACTGGACTGTGGGTGCTCCTTCCAGCACTTGCAGAGGGCGTGCAAATGGTGGAAGGAGCCACCTCTTCCCGTCTGGTGTTGGGAAGGTCAGGCATCGCAACCACCGGCGCTGACACACTTGGACTCTCCTTGGGGATTTGTGATACCATCTTAGAACGCACAGTTCTTTGCTTTGCTTTTGCCAGCTTAATTCTTTTCATATTTCTAGCGGGAGGATGAGGGCTTCCATCGTCATGTGAAGCTGAACCACTACTCATGAACACAGGCAAGGGCTTTAGCCATTCCTTGCCACTCCGTGTCGTAAATGGTATATTGGCAAGTTTACGTTTCTCCTAAGATGATTTAAATCTATTTTTTTTTTTGAGTCATTTTACTGAACTTTGGCTTTGTGGATTTTACATGCCCTCTACTATGACATTGGGCATTGGCCTTGGCAGATGACGTTGATGGCATTTCATCGTCTATGTCATGACTAGTGGCAGTAGCTTCAGCACTAGGAGGAAGTGGTACTTGATCTTTCCCTATTTTATCCTCCAAATTTTTGCTATCCATTATTTTTCTGGAGTTATATAACATTATGCAGCACAGGAGAGCGTACCCCTACACCACAGCAGTACCGCTGGACTTATATGGCAGCACCACTGGACTGGACTTATACGGCAGTACCCCTGGACTGATACGGCAGTACCACTGGACTTATACGGCAGTACCACTGGACTTATACGCAGGACCCCTGGACTTATACAGCATTACCCCCAGAGTTATACGGCAGCACCACTGGACTTATATGGCAGCACCACTGGACTGGACTTATATGGCAGTACCCCTGGAATTATATGGCAGTATTGCTGGACTTATTTGGCAGTACCCCTGTACTTATACGGCAGTAACCCTGGACTTATACGGCAGTACCCCTGGACTTATACGGCAGTACCACTGGACTTATACAGCAGTACCCCTGGACTTATACAGCAGTACCTCTGGACTTATAAGGCAGTAACCCTGGACTTGTATGGCAACACCACTGGACTGGACTTATACAGCAGCACCACTGGACTGGACTTATACGGCAGTACCCCTGGACTTATACGGCAGTACCACTGGACTTATACGCAGGACTCCTGGACTTATACGGCATTACCCCCAGAGTTATACAGCAGCACCACTGGACTTATACGGCAGCACCACTGGACTGGACTTATACGGCAGTACCCCTGGAATTATAAGGCAGTATCGCTGGACTTATATGGCAGTACCCCTGGACTTATACGGCAGTAACCCTGGACTTATAAGGCAGTACCCCTGGACTTATACGGCAGTACCGCTGGACTTATACGGCAGTACCGCTGGACTTATACGGCAGTACCTCTGGACTTGTACAGTAGTACCTCTGGACTTATAAGGCAGTAACCCTGGACTTATATGGCAACACCACTGGACTGGACTTATACAGCAGCATCACTGGACTGGACTTATATGGCAGTACCCCATGACTTATATGGCAGTACCCTTGGACTTACAGTATATGGCAGTACTGCTGGACTTTTATGGCAGCAAACTAGACTGTACTTATACAGCAGTACCCCTGGACTTATATGGCAGTACCCCTGGACTTATATGGCAGTACTACTGGACTTTTACGGCAGCACCACTGGACTGGACTTATACAGCAGTACCCCTGGACTTATATAGCAGTACCGCTGGACTTATATGCAGTACGCCTGGACTTATACGAGCAGTACCCCTGGACTTATATGGCAGTACTGCTGCACTTATACGGCAGCACCACTGGACTTATACAGCAGCACCACTGGACTGGACTTATACGGCAGTACCCCTGGAATTATACGGCAGTATCGCTGGACTTATACGGCAGTACCCCTGGACTTATACGGCAGTACCCCTGGACTTATATGGCAGTACTGCTGCACTTATATGGCAGCACCACTGGACTTATACAGCAGCACCACTGGACTGGACTTATACGGCAGTACCCCTGGAATTATACGGCATTATCAATGGACTTATACGGCAGTACCCCTGGAATTATATGGCAGTATCCCTGGATTTATACAGCAGTACCTCTGGACTTATATGGCAGTAACCCTGGACTTATATGGCAGCACCACTGGACTGAACTTATACGGCAGTACCGCTGGACTTTTACAGCAGTACCCCTGGACTTATGTGGCAGCCCCACTAGAGTGGACTTATGCAGCAGTACCCCTGGACTTATACGGCAGTACCCAACTGCTAACAAATTTGCTGCTGCGGTCAACTCTTAATTAGGCCCATAGTTCAAAATATGTACTCTGAATGTTAGTCTGCGACCACTCTTATCACTGCTTCATACATCTAGTTCGGAAATAGTTTACATTTTTCCTAAATAGAAGGCATTCTAGGCTAGACATGATGTGAAGTCAAAAGTGCAGGTTTACATAAGTGGAGATGTTGTCCATGGCAACCAATCAGATTCTACTTATTTATCAAGCACCTTTTGGAAGATAATAAACTAGATTCTAGATAAACTAGAATCTGATTGGTTGTTATGGGTAACATCTCCACTTCTATAAACCCCCACTTTAGTAAATATACCCCTATGTATCAGTACATTATATAGTGTGCTGTATTTGAGCAGAGTTATTAGGTTATTAAGATCATAGGGCAGGGACGTGCAGTCAGGGGAGGCAGGGGAGGCAGTGCCTCCCCTGTCATAATGATTAAAATAATAAAAAGAAGATATTTATAACACAGTCTGTTATAAATATCTTTTTTCATTATTTTACTAATTCTCCCCCCCTGTGGCTGCGTGTGAGGGACAGCTGGGAGGCAGCGGGAGAGGTGCCTCCCGCTGCTAACACTAAAAGTCCTGGCAGCGGGGGGCGGGCAGGGGGTGGGGCGCAGCAATGGGCTGTGAAAGCCCATTGAAAATGAATGGGGAAGCGGCACCTATACTGGTGCCGCAATGACAGGGGCGTGCATTCAGCCCCGATGAATGCACGCCCCTGTCAGTGCCCCAGATGTGATTGGCCCAGCGGATCCAGTGCTGGATCTGCTGTCCAATCACTAGCGAGCCCCCTTACCGACTGCAGCAGACGCCGTGGGCTGTGTGGGCGCCCGCTGCAGCCAGCGCCGCTGACTGACACCAGAGGTCATAATTGACCCGTAGTATCTGAGCAGCGCTACTATGGGAGAGACGTCATGAGTCATGACGTCTCTCCCATAGTACAGCAGAGACGAGCCGGCGGACGGAGGCGGAGGACAGCGCTGCAGGAGCAGTAAGTATGTGTGTGTGTTTTTTTATGTATTTGTGTTGGGGGCAGAGCAACAGGGGCACAGCAACTGGGGGCACAACAACAAGGGGCACAGCAACAGGGGCACAACTATAAAGGGCACAACTATAGGGGGCACAGCAAAAGGGGCACAACTACAAGGGGCACAGCAACAGGGGCACAACTATAAGGGGCACAGCAACTGGGGGGCACAACAACAAGGGGCACAACAACAAGGGGCACAACTATAAGGGGCACAGCAACTGGGGGGCACAACAACAAGGGGCACAGCAACAGGGGCACAACTATAAGGGGCACAGCAAAAGGGGCAAAACTACAAGGGGCACAGCAACTGGGGGCACAACTACAAGGGGCACAGCAACTGGGGGGCACAACTACAAGGGGCACAACTACAAGGGGCACAGCAACTGGGGGGCACAACTACAAGGGGAACAGCAACTGGGGGGCACAACTACAAGGGGCACAGCAACTGGGGGCACAATTACAGGGGTCACAGCTACTGGGGTCACAGCTACAGGGTGCACAGCGACTGGGGTCACAGCTACTGGGGGCAAAGCTACAGGGGGCACAGCGACTGGGGGCACAGCGACTGGGGGCACAGCGACAGGGGGCACAACTACTCAGGGCACAGCTAGGGGGCACAGCTATTAGGGGCAAAGCTACAAGGGGCACAGCGACTGGGGTCACAGCTACTGGGGGCAAAGCTACAGGGTGCACAGCGACTGGGGTCACAGCTACTGGGGGCAAAGCTACTGGGGGCACAGCGAAAGGGGGCACAACTACTCGGGGCACAGCTAGGGGGCACAGCTATTGGGGGCAAAGCTACAAGGGGCACAGCAACTGGGGTCACAACTACTGGGGGCACAGCTACTGGGGGCAAAGCTACAGGGGCCACAGCGACTGGGGGCACAACTACTCAGGGCACAGCTACAATGGGCACAGCTACAGGGGTCACAACTACTGGGGGCACAGCCACAAGGGGCAAAGCTACAGGGGGCACAGCGACTGGGGGCACAACTACAGGGGTCACAACTACTCGGGCCACTGCTACAGGGGCAAAGCTACTAGGGGTATAGCTACTAGGCTCACAACTATCGGGGGCGCCTGCTCCATCATCCCAGCTAGCAGCAGCACTCTCCCCTGTCTGTGCTAACGTCCTCCCGCGTCAGCGAGTGTATATTATTCATTAATTTCTCTCTCTCCTCCTGTGGATTACTTTGTTTGTAAGTATAATTTTCATTTTTACAGGCACCGGCCCTATTGGATTCTACTGGACAAGTGGACGTGACCGGCGTGGGATGTAGGTAAGTAATCTCTCTCTCATTTTTACAGGAACCACCTATTGGATTCTACATGGACAAGTGGACGTGACCGGCGTGGGATGTAGGTAAGTAATCTCTCTCTCATTTTTACAGGAACCACCTATTGGATTCTACATGGACAAGTGGACGTGACCGGCGTGGGATTTAGGTAAGTATGTGTGAGTGTGTAAGTGTGTTTTAATAAATTTTTACTTTCACGGTGTGTGTGTTGTGTTTTTATTTGGGTATTTTTTGTTGTTGTAGAACTACAGGTACCAGCGGGCCCGTTATTTCCCCGCATGCTGGTACTTGAGGTTCTCCAAGTACCAGCAAGCGGGGGAGGCTTGCTGGGCCTTGTAGTTCCACAACAAAAAACAATATTCTTTTTTATACACACTTATGGCTATCAGCCCGGCACCCACTGCCCAGGGGTGCTGGGGACAGCCTCGGGCTTCACACCTGGCCCTTGGGTGCCTGGAGGGGGGGACCTCTTGATTTAAGGGGTCCCCACTCCTCCAGGGAACCCCGGCCAGGGGTGACTAGTTGGGGGGGTAATGCCATGGCCGCAGGGACCTACATAAATGTGTCCCCCGGCTGTGGCATTATGTCCCTGGCTAGTGGAGCCCGGTGCTGGTTTTAAAAATACGGGTGACCCCTACATCTTTTGTCCCCCGTATTTTTGGAACCAGGACCGGTCTAAGAGCCCGGTGCTGGTTGTCTAAATACGGGGAACCCCTGTGCAATTTTTTCCCAGTATTTAAACAACCAGGACCGGCTCAGAGAACCCGAGGCTGGTTATACTTAGGAAGGGGGACCTCACACATTTTTTTTTTACATTTTTTAACCCATTCAGACCCTTCTCCATTAAGTTAATGAAAGCCCTGGACAACAAAATTGCATTCATGTCCTCCTCCCACACCCTTCCCAAACACTAATTTTTATTTTTTTTTCTATAAAAATGTACAATATATCACAAGGATGATGAGCAGGCAGGCAGCGGGCTTTGGCGGCATCGGATTGAGATGCAAATTAGTGGGTCAGTTGATGGTGGGCAAGTTTGTAAGCCATTGGCGGTGGCAGCAGGCATCGGCTCAGAGGCAGTAGCGGGCATTGGCTCGGCGGTGGTAGGGGTCATCGGCAGGATTCGGCGGACATTATGGCTGTAGTGCCTCACCAGCCTCTGACCTCACCACACGCCACTGTCATAGGGGGTAATTAAGAGTTGATTGCACTAGCAAATTTGTTAGCAGTTGGGCAAAACCATGGGGGTCATTCCGAGTTGTTCGCTCGCAAGCTGCTTTTAGCAGCTTTGCACACGCTAAGCCGCCGCCTACTGGGAGTGAATCTTAGCTTATCAAAATTGCGAACGAAAGATTCGCAATATTGCGAAAAGACATCTCTGTGCAGTTTCTGAGTAGCTCGAGACTTACTCTGCCAGTGCGATCAGTTCAGTGCTTGTCGTTCCTGGTTTGACGTCACAAACACACGCAGCGTTCGCCCAGACACTCCTCCGTTTCTCCAGCCACTCCCGCGTTTTTCCCAGAAACGGTAGCGTTTTTTCGCACACACCCATAAAACGGCCAGTTTCCGCCCAGAAACACCCACTTCCTGTCAATCACATTACGATCACCAGAACGAAGAAAAAACCTTGTAATGCCGTGAGTAAAATTCCTAACTGCATAGCAAATTTACTTGGCGCAGTCGCACTGCGGACATTGCGCATGCGCATTAGCGACTATTCGCTCCGTTGCGACAAAAAAATAACGAGCGAACAACTCGGAATGACCCCCCATGTGCACTGCAGGTGTGACAGATATAACATTTGCAGAAAGAGTTAGATTGGGTGGGTTATTTTGTTTCTGTGCAGGGTAAATACTGGCTGCTTTATTTTTACACTGCAATTTAGATTTCAGTTTGAACACACCACACCCAAATCTAACTCTCTTTGCAGATGTTGGTTTTGACCAACTACAAACAAATTTGCTGCTGCGATCAACTCTGAATTAGCCAAATGTACACTGCAGGGGTGGGGGGCAGATATAACATGTGCAGAAAATTTCAATTTGGAGCTTTGTGGTCCTAAACGTTAGGTTTCTTAGACCAAAAATCAAGAAGAAAGACTCATTAAAGACATTATTTTAGTTTAACACTTTTCTTTCCTCCTATTGTCTTTTATGTTCTTCTTCACTACTGTGTCTCCTGTTGCTCCATAGGACTATATAACTTCTTTATCATTCCAAATTTTTATAGCAGCTGTGTAAAATACATTACAAGCTCTCAGCTTGCGTAAGACATAATTTAGATTTTAATATACATCCCTCGTTCTTTTCTGTCTGCAGAGAAACATATTAAAGTGCCTTTTGAAGAGGGAGGAAGTGTTCTATCAGCTCCAGCAGATTTACACTCTCTTGTTCTTTCTCCAAAGCTTCCTTGAGGACAGCAGAGAGGACAATTGTCAAATTGAGTTCTTAGAGCAAATTATAGCCTTAATTGGCTTGTTTTTCTTTTAATTGCAGAGTTCTTGGGTTAAGGAAAGCTCAAGCTAAATCTACAACTGCGTTTTATTATCAGTTGCCAGGAGAACACTTCAGAAAATGAAATAGCTTATCTGACCCATATCTAAAAATGTAGCTGAGATATAATTTAAATAGAATGGAAAGGAAGCCATTCACAATGGCAATGGAAGCCAGATACTGTGCCACTATTCATAAAAATGTATGTTACTAAATCATAGATACTGTTGTTGTTGTTTTTTTTGTTGTTGTTGTTGTTGTTGTTGTCATCTTCTTCTTCTTCCTCCCACAGTTTTCCGAAGCATTGGAAAGTAGGGAAGCTCATGGTATACAGGGACAATACAGTACATGAAGGTAGACAGTTCATGGAAACAAAGGGCCTGATTCAGATGTGATTGTTCTTGCTGCTGCTATCCTTTGCCATATTCAATTGCAATTATATGCTAATATGGGCAGAAGCTAACCTGAGCATAGGGACATCCACTGCAGTTGCATCATTTTAGTCCAACAACATATAATTTCTGATACATCGGTACCATTGTCGCAAATTGGGCCATGTTGCAGTCTGAGAGCCTCTGAAGACGTGCAGTTTGAACTGCTCTCCAGGGATGCAGAGGGCTCTCCAGCATCAAGTAAGATTGCAACTACTAATTTATGCACGCCCATAAAACGCCATCTGAACAGCCATGATATGCCTGCAATTGGCTAAGCACATCCCGTTACCACCCCCAAATGAAGCCTACCTGTCACTCTTCAACTAATTGTTTGTTGCGATCGCTATAGCAATTCAGTCTCTGCGCTTCTTCACTGTGGCTAATACGCATGCGCAGTAAGAAAACCTCGACCTATTTGTGTCCAATAGCCGCCTTGTGAACGCATCTAAATCAGACACAACGGGCAGTGAGGACAAGGCTTATATTCTAATAGGAAGACGACACAACTAAAACAAAAGGGGCAGGTGGGGCTCAAAGTAGAGATTATGGAAATCATGATGGTGTGCGAGAGTGGGTCATACTTACCTATTCTACATGTCCAACAAACTAGAACATTTTCGGGGGACTATCCCAAACTCATAAAAGCGTAGGCCCATCTTCCACATGCCGTATACATCTCAAGTGAAACAGACAGTCTGGAAGCTTGATGATGCTATTCACGTTGAATTGCGTCATTGTATATCTACCCCTGCTTTACAATGCCATGAACCGCAACTTGTATAGTGGGGTGCGACCTAAATGACACAATGGTGATACTAGGCACCCATATACCCCTCCTGACTAGGGATGGCCATCGGTGGTACCACTGATGGGTAACCTCAATGGTATAAAAGCATTTGCAAGGAAACTATAAATGGTTTTACTCGCCAATGGTGATCCCTGCTGTTCTATTCAAGGCCTGTGGGTGTCAGGGGCAGAGCTATGCTCCATAAGAAAAAATTTGATGGTTCTGTACAACCATTTTGTTCTCCACCATCTATGGCAAATGTATTTAACACTGGCCATAGACCAATGATTATTTTGAATCATCGATGGTTGATGGCCATCCCTACTCCTGGCTGCAACTTCTGGAGGAAATAAGCCATTCTGTTGGTAAGTATGATGTGGGTAGTATAGGTTTAAGTAAGCTCTAACAGTAAAGACAGAATAATAATAATAATAATAATAATAATAATAATACATAAATATAACAGCTATTTCTTTAAACTAATAAATTTATTTAAACAGATCACAAACACTAATGCTACAAAAAATAAGGTTTGTTTCTCCATATCTGCTAATATGGGGAGGGGGGAAAAAATCAATAATAGTAAGGTTTATAACTACTAGGGATGAGCAGGTTTGGTTCCCTGAGAACCAAACCCCCCTGAACTTCACGCTCCGAGCCCGGATCTGAGCCCGGCTCGGCACTTCCCGCAAGACTCGGAAACCAGAATGACGCAAAACGCCATCATCCCACTGTCGGATTCTCGCGGGATCGGTTTCCATATAAACAGCCATGTGTCCCCGCCATTTTCACTCCATACTTGGAGAGTGAGACAGACAGACCTCTGTCTTTCTCTGTGGGTGGTGGCATCTGGTGGGGTTAGTGTGTGCTCTGTAGGGGTGCTGCTGCAGTCACTGTGTTGTACCTGTGCTGTTTTAGGGGTGCTGTCCTGGCTGTAACTGGAGTTTCATGTGCTGTTACAGCCGGGTGCTGCAGCTGTACATGGGTGTTGCTGTCCTGGCTGTCACTGTGTTGTACAGGTTGTAGGGGCACTGTCCTCCTGTATGCTGTAAAATATTGGGGTGCTGCTGGCCCTGTATGCTATAAAAATTCAGGGGTGCAGTTGTTAAAAATTAAAAACACACTGCTCCTGTACGTTGTAAAATATTGGGGTGCTGCTGTTCAAATAACATTACACTGGCCCTGTATGCTATAAAAATTCAGGGGTGCAGTTGTTAAAAATTAAAAGCACACTGCTCCTGTATGCTGTAAAATATTGGATTGCTGCTGGCCCTATATGTTGTAAAAATTCAGGGGTGCAGTTGTAAAAAATTAAAAGCACACTGCTCCTCTATGCTGTAAATATAGGGGTGCTGCTATTCAAATAACATTACACTGGTCCTGTATGCTGTAAAAATTCAGCGGTGCAGTTATTAAAAATTACAAGCACACTGCTCCTGTATGCTGTAAAATATAGGGGTGCTGCTGGCCCTGTATGTTGTAAAAATTCAGAGGTGTAGTTGTTAAAAATTAAAAGCACACTGCTCCTGTATGCTGCAAAATATAGGGGTGCTGCTGTTCAAATAACATTACACTGCCCCTGTATGTTGTAAAAATTCAGGGGTGCAGTTGTTAAAAATTACAAGCACACTGTTCATGTATGCTGTAAAATATAGGGGTGCTGCTGTTCAAATAACCTTACACTGGCCCTGTATGTTGTAAAAATTCAGGGGTGCAGTTGTTAAAAATTACAAGCACACTGCTCCTGTATGCTGTAAAATATAGGGGTGCAGATGTTCAAATAACATTACACTGGTCTTGTATGCTCTAAGAATACAGGAGTGCTGTGAATATAAAGGGGCACTGTTCTGTGTGCCCTAATAATAAAGGGGTGCTGTTCTGTGAAATAGAGAACAACAATTCACTTCCAGTTCCTAGTACTAGTGCTGAAGTTGCTGCTGCCACCATTCATGCCAATGACAATGCAGTTCCATCAATGTCGTCTGCTAAGGCCGATGCCCAATATCATAGGGAGCATGTAAAATCAAAGAAGCAAAAATTAATAATCAGGAAAAAAAAGAAATTATCTGACGAGAAACATAAAATTGGCAATATGTATGCCATTCACGACACAAAGTGGCAAGGAAAGGCTAAGGCCTAGGCCTATCTTCATGACTGGTGGCTCAGCTTCTCATGAGGGTGGAAGCCCTCCTCCCTCTCAAAAAATGTAAAAAATTAAGCTTGTTAAAGAACAGGTATAAACAACTGTGCGTTCAGAGAGATTACAAATCCTAAGAGGAGGGTCCAAGTGTGTCCGCGGTTGCGATATCTAGGCCTGACCTTCCCAAGACTGAATGGAAAGAGGAGGCTCCTACCACCATTTGCATGCTCCCTGCAAGTGCTGGGAAGAGCACTGCCAGTCCGGTTGCTGATATTGAGATTGAGGATGTCACTGTAGACGGTACACCAGGATGAGGAGGATATAGGTGTAGCTGGCGCTGAGGAGGAAGTTGGCAATGAGGATTCTGATGGTGATGTGGTTTGTTTAAATTAGGTACCAGTGGAGACAGTTGTTGTCCATGGAATGAGAAAGCCCATTGTCATGCCTGGGCAAAATACCAAAAAAGCCACCTCTTCGGTGTGGAATTATTTCTCCACAAATCCGGACAACAGATGTCAAGCCGTGTGTTGCCTTTGTCAGTCCGTAAGAAGTAGGGGTAAGGACGTTAACTACCTAGGAACATCCTCACTTGTACGTCACCTGCAGCGCATTCATCAGAAGTTATTGTCAAGTTCAGAATCTTTGGGTAAGAGCGTAAGCAGTCCACTGACACCTAAATCCCTTCTTCTTCTTGTACCCAAGCTCCTGCAAGTCACACCAACTCCCTCAACGTCAATTTCCTCCTCAGTCAGGAACGTCAGTAGTCCTGCCGGCCATGTCACTGGCATGACTGACGAGTCCTCTCCTAACCAGGATTCTGGAGTATCCTTGAGTGGTACGCCTACTACTGCTGCTGCCGCTGCTGCTGCTGTTGTTGTTGCTGCTGGGAGTCAGTTGTCATCCCAGAGAGGAAGTCGGAGGACCACTTGTACTACTTCAACTAAGCAATTGACTGTCCAACAGTCCTTTGCGAGGAAGATGAAATATGACAGCAGTCACCCTGTTACAAAGTCGATTTACTTAGCCCATAATAACTATTCTGGTGTTACATGTGCATCCGGTATCTGCAGTTAGTGCAGTGAGATTTAGACAGTTGATGGATGTACTGTGTCCCAGGTAACAAATCTCATCTTGATTCCACTTCACTAGGAAAGCGATTCCCGGATTGTACAGGGACATTAAGAAAAGTGTCCTCAGTGTTCTGGAAAATGCGGTTGTACCCACTGTCCACTTAACCATGGTCATGTGGACAAGTGGAGCAGGGCAAACTAAGGACTACATGACTGTGACAGCCCACTGGGTAGATGTATTACCTCCTGCAGCAACAACAGCAGCGGCACCAGTAGCAGCATCTCACAAACGCCAAAATCGTTCCTAGGCAGGCTACGCTGTGTATCACCGGTTTCTGTAAGAGGTACACCACTGACAACCTCTTACGGAAACTGAGGGACATCATCGCACAATGGCTTACCATACTTAGACTCTCCTGGGGATTTGTGATAACGGACAACGCAACCAATATAGGGGGTCATTCCGAGATGATCGTTGCTCTGCAAAATTTTGCAGGGCTACGATCATGTCCATAGACATGGGGGGACGCCCAGCACAGGGCTATCCCGCCCCACTTGTCAGTGCCGGCCTCCCCAGCAGAAGTGCAAAAGCATCACACAGCGGCAATGCTTTTGGACTTTAGGAGCAGCTTCTGGCCAGCGCAGCTTTAGCGTGCTGGCCAGGAGCTACTCGTCGCTCCCCAGGCTGCA
The DNA here is from genome assembly GCF_028390025.1 of Pseudophryne corroboree. Lineage (NCBI taxonomy): Eukaryota > Metazoa > Chordata > Amphibia > Anura > Myobatrachidae > Pseudophryne > Pseudophryne corroboree. The sequence goes on along the minus strand of NC_086446.1, from coordinate 413,357,004 downwards.
GCGGCTGTGTGTGACGTCACGCAGCTGCTGCGGCCTGCTGCCCGCACGGTCCGGCCACGCCTGTGTTGGCCGGACCGCACTCACGAAACGGCGGCCAAACTCTGCTGTATCGTCCCCCCCGCCTAGCCACCGCCTCAGCCTGTCAATCAGGCAGAGGCGATCGTACTGCAGCGACGGCCTTCGGCCATCTGGCACGTGCTGGCGTACTGTGGCGCCAGCGCATGCGCAGTTCTGACCCGATCGCACCGCTGTGATAAACTGCAGCATGCGATCGGGTCAGAATGACCCCCATTGTGCGTACATTACATCTGGGCACATTCCAGCACATCCCATGTTTTGCACATACAATTAATTTGGTGGTGCAGAATTTTTTTTAAAATGACAGGGGCGTGCAGGAGATGCTGTCGGTGGACTGAAAAATTGCGGACCACTTTCGACATTCAGCCAGTGCGTGCTGAAGACTGGAGCGCCAGTAAACACTCCTGAACCTGCCCTGCAATCGCCTGAAGCAAGAGGTGGTAACGAGGTGAAATTCAACACTCTATATGCTTCAGAGGATGGAGGAGCAGCAAAAGGCCATTCAAGCCTATACATCTACCTATGATATAGGCAATGGAGGGGGAATGCACCTGACTCAAGCACAGTGGAGAATGATTTCCGTCTCCAACCCTTCGAACTTACAACACGTGAAGTCAGTTCAGACACTGCCAGCTTGAGTCAGGTCATTCCCCTCATCAGGCTTTTGAATAAGCAGCTGGAGAAATTGAAGGAGGAGCTAAGATGGAGCAATTCCGCTAAGTGTGGTCAATCTGTTGAAATCAGAGCACTACATTTTGGCCACCAAGGACAATTCCATATTGCACCTCTTTTTTTTCTATGCATTATGTGCTCTTTGGGGCCTAGTTTTTAAAACTGCCATCCTGTCTGCCACTGCAGAGCTACTCCTAGATGGGTCAGGTGTTTGTGCCACCCACTTGTGTCGCTTAGCATAGTCATCCAGAGACCTCGGTGCACCTCTTTTTTTCTTTGCATTATGTGCTCTTTGGGGGCATAGTTTTTAAAACTGCCATCCGGTCTGCCACTGCAGTGCCACTCCTAGATGAGCCAGCTGTTTGTGCTGCCCACTTGTGTCGCTTAGCTTAGTCATCCAGCGACCTCGGTGCACCTCTTTTTTTCTTTGCATTATGTGCTCTTTGGGGCCTAGTTTTTAAAACTGCCATCCTGTCTGCAACTGCAGTGCCACTACTAGATGGGCCAGGTGTTTGTGCCGCCCACTTGTGTCACTTAGCTTAGTCATCCAGTGACTTTGGTGCAACCTTTTGACCTAAAAACAATATTGTGAGGTGTGAGGTGTTCAGAATAGACTGGAAATGAATGTTATTGAGGTTAATAATACCGTAGGATCAAAATTACCCCCAAATTCTGTGATTTTAGCTGTTTTTATGGTTTTTTCAAAAATCATCCAGATCCAAAACCAAAGCCCGCCGCACATCTCTAATAACTACCAATCAGTTGGAGAGATTGTTTGTCTACAAATCATATAAATGAAAGTGATATAAACAAAAATGCATTAACTTAGGTAATTTAAAAAAAAACTTGAAAAAGTATTACAGATTTCAAGATTTCATAATGTGGCATGCCAAAAGCAACTGTTTAACTGCTTTTATACGTCACTAACATTGGCATTTCTATAATGGGTGCAATATGTGCGGTTTACCCCCAGTGTATGGAAAACAACAAAAGAGCCTGATAGTGTAATATATTTTTTGACCTTAATATATCAGATAAGAACCAATCGAGTGTTTCATTTGGAGAAATAGGAGGAAAGAAAGGAACGAAATATCAAAGATACCTTTACACGAGAGGCACATCACGTTTTAACGTGAGTACGGTACGCATCAAGCCATCCCTACCCTGATTTTCAGAGAGGAGTAGAATTTCGGATTAGGACCACTCCAAAAATACCTTTTATGTACAGGTCTTCGCACTATCAAGTGTGAGTTGGTACGCCCACTGTTCTCATCACTGGTTTACTTCTAGTATCATCTCTTGAATCACCTATAGAAGCAAAGATACCTTTATGTGTCTCTACTTTTTTGTGTATTAACGTATAGTACGCACCCCCTCACCAAAAGAATAAGGACATAGGAGTTACGCACCCTAGAAGCAGCTTTTTATTATTACGAACTTACTACACTATCAGCTGTTTTCCTGTTTCTCCTTCTCATCCTCGAGGATAAGAACTTATTGAGTGCCTCATTTGGCGAAGTAGGAGAAAAGATGGGAACGAAGTCCTAAAGATACCTTTATACGAGGGACATACCACGTTTTAACGTGAGTACGGTACGCATCAAGTCATCTTGCACACTTCTATGAAAAAGAACTGAGAAAAAAAACAGAGATTCTACTTAAGACTGTTTATTACAAACTTACTCCTGTTATACCTTTATATTGTTTTGTCATTGGATGAGCGCAGATGTGATTTCTCATTTTTTGTGTATTTCATGCCCTAGGGTGGTTGAGTGACCACCTGTAGATATCTCCACTGCAGCTCTCTGAGGCGCAGCAGTCCTCTATCACTGAAATTTCACAATAAGTGCGGTGCACACTGGCCCCTGGGCCCAGGGGGGCCTACACTGCACACATTGCACCCATGTTTTAATACTTACATTTCCAGACCCCAAGTGTGCTGTCTTGGAGTTATCATTGGTTCCTCCCTCTCCTTCAAATCATACATTTGGTACCTTTGGCACTGCTGCCATTTAAATTGCAAAAATATTTCCAGGATCAGACACTTTCTAACTCTGGATGCTACTAAGACCCTTTTCAATGCACTCCAATCTATCCTCATTGCTGATGCCCGGCTCATCTTCTTTTCCAAATGTACTACATCTGCCTCCCATCTCCTACAACCCCTACACTGGCTCCTCTTCCCCATCAGAACCCAATTTAAGGTTCTCACACTCAGAAAGAACTCACACAATCCTCTCCCATTTAGATCTCTGACCTTGTATAATATTTAATTAAACATAATTATCTCCTAAAAGCTGGAAAATGTGATATTTCTGTTCTCTGGAGATTTAGATAAATATCTCCTCTCCAGTGGCAGTTGCAGAGCAGTCCCCAATTCACATAGGGGAGCCACACCAACTGCCACTCCAAACACTACCAGACATTGCTGTTCGGGACTCACTTGGTGTGCCTCCCCTGTTTGAATTTTGGACTGTTCTGCAACTGTCACTGAAGATTAGATATTTATCTCCATCTCCAGAAAACATAAAATTCACATTTTCCAGCTTTGATGAGATAATTATGTTATATTAAATATCCCCCTTTATCTCCCTTCACACTCTCGTCTGCCCTCTTCGCTCCACAAATGAATCCTGCATCTCTTGCCAACTGATTACTTTGTCCCTCTCCCACCTCCAAGATTTTGCCCATGCTACTCTCTAGCTTTGGAATTCTCTCTCTCTCCCTATCAGACCCTCCACCTCTACAAAACCCCAATAGGGCTCTCCAGAACCACTTCTTTTTCAAAAACCATCCAGCTCTTATCCTAACCCATTTCACCATGCTCACTGTCTGTCTACCCCATCTGTGTCACCTCTGTCTGTCTGAGTCTGACCCTCCCCTTTAGAATGTAAGCTTTCACAAGCAGAGCCCTCTTCCCTCATGTACTTTTCCTTCCCATACTTAAGCTATAATCTACTTCATTCTATCTACAATGGAACATTGGTTTCTGCCATACTGCTTCTTATTTGAGTGTTATGACTGCTGATGCAGAAATGTTTAAAAGCCATGTACTTGTCCTGCTTTGTCTTGTACTGTAAGTTACTGCTTTTTTGTTTTGCTTATCTGCTTATGTACTCTGTTAGGCACTGCAAAACCCTTGTGGTACCATAAAAGTAAAGGATGATAATAATAATAATGATGATAATAATAATAATAATAATTATAATAATAATAATAAATAATGTGCTTTTCCTTCCCTCACATATACTATCATGCCCTCCCCACTGCCAACAATAGCACCAAACTAGTGGGATTGGCTTCTCCGCTGCTTATTTGGGTCTTATGACTGCCGCTGCAGCAATGTTTATTAACCTTGTCCATGTTCTACAAAAGTCACTCTTTTATTTTTTAGTTCATATTGTTTCTGTTTATGTATTTTGTAAGGTGTTGCCGACCCCTTGTGACACCGCATATTATTTACAGTAATCCTGTAGTGAGCATCTGCTACACATTTACTGGGTACCATTGAGCAATATAATTATTAATTATACAATTTCAATTTGTTCAGGTCCTGTAAAACACTTAACTATTTGCTTTATTGAGCAACACAAAGACAAAAAATACAGAAACTCTCAAAACTGGATTTACACATTCTGTTACAACTTCCTGCAAAAAATCAGTGTGCGTCTGCCCTAATCTCGGAGTGTCTGATGCCCTCTCAATCTACGGCTACTTGCTGTGTTGAGACAACTCATCAATCCTTTTACAAACAGGGAATTAAACAAGAAGGGTGAGGGAGTGACCTGCATGTGTCTCATTACAGTTTCCACATCCCTGCAGGTTTTCGCGATCAATAACCTCTTTCTTTACAAGAGGATAACAACTTCCAATGAACACAGAGCGACACACTGCCAATTATCTTGGGGCATGCCTTATGAAGCCAGATGATTAACCATATAACCCGAGAAGCACTGCTGTGTAAATTGGACGTTAGTAGACACAGCATTAGAGATTTATACTATAAATCTGCATCATAAGATACATTTTACTAATATCATCATATTGCAGTTCTAAGGCTACGCCCGCTGTTGTAGGCTCCTTTTGTTAAGGTTTGCAAAACAGATCCTAAAATCCATTTATTTTTTTAAGCTGTAACCCTTAGCCTATTGGGGAGGCAGTTAATTTGCCAGCTGTTGGGATCCCGGCGGTCAGGATACCGACACCGGAATCCCGACAGCCGGCAATGCTGCCAGCCAGAATACCGGCTCACAGGGGCTATTCCCAATCGTGGGTGTCCATGACACCCATAGAGTGGGACTAGATCCTGTGGTGAGCGCAGCGAGCCACCGTGCCCGCAGCGTGGCGAGTGCAGCGAGCCCGCAAGGGGACTCATAATACTCATTCCGCTGCCAGTATTCTGGCGGGTGGGATGCCACTGTCGGGATACTGACACCCGGCATCCTGTCTGCTGGGAATAAGTATGTATTCCACCTATTCTAAGCCTTTGCGCTGTATATAGATTCAAATAGAAAATCAGGCTACACAGTTCATAGGTGAGATGTAATAGCGTCAGAGATTGCCGGAGGTGTGGGATGCCAGCCGATCTCGGATGTTTTCTTAAAGCGGCAATCATTAGCAATCATTAACAAGGCAAAACCATGCCTTGAAAATGACTGCTGCTTTAAAAAAATGTCCGAGATCATCCGGTATCCGACACCTCCGACAATCTATTACATCTTTTCTCATACAGTATCTGATTGTGATTAAGTGCAGATAACCAACCTTTATCTAGAACACTTATGTCCATCCCATCCTTCCCCCTCTCCCAGTCAGGGCTGCCATCAGAAATTATGGGGTTGGAGACTGACATGTGGCTGGAGCTTCAGCAAGGGTACAAAGTTTAGGCTGCACCAGTGGGTGTTATCATAACATGTCAATCTAATATAAATACCCTCAAAGGCGGCACTGTAATGTGGTACAGTACAAAGTGAAGCCACTATAGTGTGGCAAAATATAAACTGGGTCAGTGTAATGTGTCATAATAAGAAGTAGAGGCACTATGGTTTGGCATAATATAAACTGAGACACTGTAATGTGGCATAATATGAACTGGGGACGCTATATGTAATAATGTGAATTGGGGTACTGTGTTACATTATGTGTTCTGGCAGCCCTATAATGTGACATAATGTGAATTAGGGCACTGCTATCATTCATAAAATAAATTAGGGTACTATGGGGCATAACAGTAACTAGGGCACTACTATGGTTCAGATAATAAACTAGGACACTGTGGGGTATAACATTAACTAGGGTACTACTATGGTTCATAAAATAGACTAGGGCACAACTTTGTGGCTTAACAGTAACTAGGGCACTACTATGGTTCATAAAATAAATTAGGGCACTACTATGGGGCACAATAGTAACTGGGGCACTACTATGGTTCATAAAGTAAACTAAGGCACTACTATAAGGCATAACAGTAACTAAGGCACAGTTCAGAAAATGAACTAGGAAATTATTATGGAGCATACAATTAACAACTGCTGTGTAGAGGTGTCTCTCCAGAAGCATTGAAACAGGGGCCCCTTCAAAATGTTGCTGAGGGGCCCACAAAGTTCTGGCTATGCCCCTGAATACCCCATATATTATATAGATCCCATCCACCTTCCTCTCACACACATATACCCAGCTCAGCCCCAGACACTTACCTCTTACACACATATACCCCAGCCACCTATCTTTCACACATATACTCAAGCCCTGTTCCATCCTCCTCGCTCTCTCACATATATAGACCCTGCTCCAGCCTTCTCCCACTCACACATATACCCCAGGCCCACCCCATCTACCTCCCTATCACACGCATATACCTCTGCACCTCCCTCTCGCAGATATATATACCCTAACCCTGCCTACCACCGCTGTCAGCTGGAGTTTACCAGTGTCAGTTTGCTGTGATCCTGCAGACATGTTGCCTTCTCTTTGGCGACTATTAAATTTGATGCTTCCTTGTGCTCCCATGTATCTGTTACACTATATTGTCAGATGTTTTGTCTCATCCATGGTGGCGTCCACTTGGTTGGGGACATTTCCATACAGTTATAGACTCCTCCGTGGCTGCAGAGGTGGGCAGCCCCCCTCACTGTTTTGGCCCAGTTTAAAAGTCCCAGCACCTCCCCCTTCCCCCAATGGTGACCCTGCTCTCATGGATAGCAGAAACTGCAAACAGTGTAAAATGTATATAGCAAATGCTTACAAACAGGTTATGGTAGGTATATATTTGCTATATATACCTGTAAATATATACCTATAGCAAATATAGGTTTATATTTGCTATGGACCAAATATATACCTACTGTAGATCAACCGGTCCATAGTCACCCGCATTTACAGAATTTTTTTTAGAGGGGCTATATAAAGGCAAGTGGATTGTACTGGTTGACTGTGTGAAGTGTTGAGATATGTATTAAGCATTTATATGGAAAGGTAGGTTTAACTACATTAAAGAAATGTCCATTATTTGTTTCTCACTTGTATAAACTAACTCATAACAGTGATTTCTACTCTATATTCTATTTTATTGAATTTGGAAAGAATGAGGAAGTGAGAGCTTAGGTCAGAGGTAGTCTTCATGAAGCTGGCAAGCTGTAATGGAGATACCAGTTGAAGCCTTTAGCTCAGCGGTGGCCAACCAGTGGCACTTGAGCCGCATGCGGTTCTTTATTTATTCAGATGTGGCTCTCAACACTCTAAATCATGTGACCACAACAGATACAAAAACCGCTACACTCCAGCCAGACACACAGCAGCACTACAGGGACTGAAAACTGAAGAAGCCAGACACTCCTGGCAGCAGTGACGTGGGAGGGTGCTGGAAGTAGTGACACATGGGAGAGCTGGCTGGAGTGACATAGGAGGGTGGTAGCAAGTGTGACACATGGGAGAGCTGGCTGGAGTGACACAGCAGGGTCCTGGCAGTAGTGACACATGGGAGAGCTGGCTGGAGTGACATAGGAAGGTGGTAGCAGGAGTGACACACGGGAGAGCTGGCTGGAGTGACACAGCAGGGTCCTGGCAGTAATGACACATGGGAGAGCTGGCTGGAGTGATACAGTGGGGTGCTGGCAGGATTGACTCATGGGGAGCTTGCTGGAGTGATGGCCCTATTTGTGTTCCTACGGCAGTGGTTTCCAAACTTTTTTGAATCACTGCGCTCTAAAATATCAGAATTTTTTTCATGGCACCCCTAGGCCAAAAATTTCTTATTGAGAAATTTAGAAAGAAATATTACATTAAGTAGATCGCGTTTATATGTCATCCTTAGGGTCAATTGTGTGGTGAGGGACAAGATTTGCGTTTATATGTCATCCTTAGGGTCAGTTGTGTGGTGAGGGCCACATATTTTATGACTGACAGCCACCAGCACTGGTTTTGCCTATTATATTGACCATGAATAATTTGAATTGGTCCTGGACCACCAACCCAGGGCACCCCTGCAAGTGTCCCGAGGCACCCCAGGGAGCCACGGCACACAGTTTGGGAACCTCTGTTCTATGGTATTATTAACCTCCATAACATTAATTTCCAGTCATTTCCAGTCATTGACCACCTCACAGCTCACAATATTTTTTTCATCCAGTTTAGTCCAAAAGGTTACACGAAGCTAGCTGGCTGACTAAGCTAAATGAACACAAACACAAACACGTGGCAGTTCAACTTCAAACATAGCATAGTTAGGAAACAGAGTAACACTGCAGTGGCTGACAGGATGGCAGTTTAATAAACTATATAACCTCATAGAAAGTAAACAAGAATGATTTCATTAATCCACAACTAGCTCAGAGACCCGACGGAAGTACAGTGAAATGGAGGAAGAGTATATAGTGGAAGACAGGTAAATGAATGATTGAATATGAAAAAATAAAGTGACATGGACTATATCAACCTTCTGTTTTGCAGCAAGACAGGAGAGAAAAGTCCATTAAAGAATACAAAAATGATTGATTGATTGATTGATTGATTGATTAAAATTAATATTTTTGCGCACCACATAATTTCTTGCTAAAGATGTGTTGCAAATTAGTAATACAAACACCTTCCTTAATGCCCCCCCCCCCTCCACCCACACACACACAATAAAAAAATACAGGCTGTTTTGAAAAGTAGTACAAGATGGAATTGTCCTTGCGCAGTCCCAACCACTTTTATGAAGGACATGCACAGTTTAACAAGACAAGCACTTCAGTGACAAGGACTGCCACTTTTGTGGCTCTAGTGCTTGGTTTATTTGGGCCCCCACCAACCATTATTTTTTTTTGGAAGGACTACCTCTTATCACTAATGAGGAGGATGATGATGAGGGTGTTAATTACAACAAATGATTATAATTGCGTCAAATAAATTTCATGAACTCACCAAAAATGGCATAACTTGGAGGTGGTGCCTACAAGGTAAATGTTCCTACTAACTTTGGACTCACAACTGTCAGGATTTGGGTAAAAATAATTCCTAAACCAAAAGGTGTCTTTTTTGGACTTATGCCGAGGTGTCACAATGGCTTTCACTTTATCATGGGCAAGAACTTCTGCCACTGGTGACTGATTTACTCAAACAACATCATCCACATCCTAGTCCTCAGTGGCATCAGACAGTAAATGTTAGGAAACTTCAACACAATATGTGTGAGACCCCTTGAACTGGTGAGAGGGACTTCTGCCAATAACAGCCCCTCGCTGTTCCCTTAGTGCACAGGATGCACACCAGTACTTAGGGGCTACCTGGGCTTAAACTTCTAGCAGTAAGGGCTCACACAATAGGCTGGAGACCACAAAGTAATAAACCTGGAGTGTAGCAGCTGGCAAGGCAAGGGATAATCATTGGGCGACTGGTTACAGGAATGATAACTGCAGACAAGATATGGTAACTGGAGATTAAAGGACTGGATATGCACAGGTTACAGGAAATGATTACTGAAGAGACTAGATGTTCGTGAACACAGCCAAGCAATGGTAAACTGCTGGAAAACACACAGGTGCTGGGTGTTTACAGATTGAAAGCAGAGTACTGGCAGCATGAACAAAGTTGCAGAGAGACTAGCTGAATGGATAGTGTGAATAGGCTGCAGTCTTCAATAACAGGATGCAAACTCAGTTCCTAGACAGTGCTGGAATACAGGTTCAGATGTTTTGAAGATACTGTAGTTTGCTGCAAACTTGTGACTACAGGCACAGCTGGAGTGGATGTACTCAGAACCAGAGCTGGCAGGATATAATCACAGAGACTTGGCAGGAGCCTGAACTTGGATCAGGACCAGGGACAAGGGTAACTGGAGAGCCACAACAAGACAATGACACGGAACAGGTATGGACACAGGATGGCAGGTACAGGGCAGGATCCAACAGGGCATGGGTTCAGGACTGGCAGGGGCAACATACAAAGGTCTGAGGTAGGATACAGGTATGCAGGTACACAGAGGCAGGGAACCAGGAACTAGGGAATATCACCAGCAGCAGAAACTGGCTAGAATCCTCAATGAAAGCAAAAGAGACCTAGTGTTCATTCTAGCACCCTGCACCTCTCACAACCTGTGCAGTTCCTCCTTTCTGCCTGGGGTGTCACTCTCTGCTCTGGTGCTTCTAGCAGACTACAGTCTGTATCTCAGCACTGAGCTATAGATCAGCATGTGCTAGAAGTATCCGGAGCAGAGAGTGACACCCCAGGCTGGAAAGAGGAACTGCACAAGTTATGAGAGGTGCAGGGTACTAGAATGAACACTAGAGACCAATCACACCAGTAATCAGGATGAAGTCAGGTAACAAGGCATTCCAAACAGGTGTTCTGCTGCACATAGCAGCCAGCATGCTATTTGACAGTCAGAATACATACAGGAATAAGCCACAGTGGTGACTCATAACAGTATACAAATAGCTTCCTCATACTGTTCCACTTCCACAGTAGCATCCTCAATTTCTATTATGTCATCATCATCATCATCATCATCATCATCATCACCATCTTTACTTGTACTGTTTGTCCCCATTATTACAGATGGTACAGAAATGGTGTAAAGAGGCTTCTCTATGAGTACAGTCTGAGAAATGTCAGACTCACACATAGCTAACATGGACACCCCTGGACTCTCCTCAGGGATTTGTGAACACAGTTTTTTCTTCAACCTTAGTGTTCTTTTTTGGGGCCTTTTTTCTAACAGAGTGAAAGATATTGATTTCAGGTGTGCTGTCCTAAACATTCTGCCATCCTGGATGTTGTAGTACTATTATTACTGGCAGCAGTTACTCTATTTAAAGTATTTATTTTATTATTTTAACTTTTTTTGCAAATAGCAACTCACACTGTAGACTGACAGTATTTATTTTATGTGAATGCAGCCAGGGCTGGTTTTACTGTTACAACGACTAAGCAGGCATAGAGCACCAGCCAAAAGAAGGTGCCATGAGTAAATGTGCTAACTGGGTTGCACATTCTGCATACCGCAGCTCCTACCTTACCTGCAGCAAAGGGATTTTCCCCTTCAGCAGGCTGTAATGTGACTGCTACTATTGAAGCGGTGCACGGGGCTGTCATCAGCGGGGCCAGGCTGGTCTAATCAGTGCTGGAGTGGAGACAGGACCACAGGGCTGCCCCTCCACTATGCCTGACATTCCACAGTCTGCTGGTCACATGCAGACACACAACCTCCCCTCCACTTGACTGCAGGAGCCCATAAAAGAGTAAATGAGGTAGATGGGTGGAAGAGAAGGGGAGGAGGGAGAGTGATTACGCTGTTTTACTGCTTAATATCTGTAATAGGGTCAGTCTGCCCTTGAACACAGCAGGGTACGGCCTGCAGAGTCACAGTGCTTATGTTATGTGAACACAGTGGGACACGGCCTGCGGAGTCACAGTGGGGTACAGCACAAACAAGTTGTATTAAAAAAAAACATTGTTTTTATTTTTTTGCAAATGACAACTCTCACGGTGGGGCATCACAGCACTTATAATTATGTGAGCAAACGCAGTGAGGTACAACACACACAAGTTGTGAAAGCAAAATAACTATTTTTTTTTTGTAAAGGACAGTTCACTCTGCGGGGAGTCACACCTCTTATATTTATGTGAACAAAGTTGCAGCTGGGTACAGCACAGGCAGGTTTTGCAAATGACAACTCACACTGTGGGGAGTCACACCACGTATATTTATGATATTTATGTGAAGAACGTTGCAGTTGGTTACAGACCACACAGGTTGTACAAACAAAAGATAATAGAAGAGCTCATGACACCATAAACATTGCAATGTCATTACAATGTTTATGGTGTCATGAGCGCTTCTATTATCCTTTCTTGAGTTCATTTATATACATAGGAGCATCACACAACTCCTTATAGAAGCATACATGCACCTAACATTGGCCCTCATTCCGAGTTGATTGCTCGCTGCCGTTTATCGCAGCGCATTGATCTGGTGAAAAAACAGCATTTATCCGCATGCGCATGGTATGCATCGCGCATGTGCTAAGTACTTTCACACAAAACTTTGTAGTTTTACAGAAGCTCGAGTGTTCGTTGTTTGATTGACAGGAAGTGGATGTTTCTGGGCGGCAACTCAGCGTTTTCAGGGAGTGTGCTAAAAAACGCAGGCGTGCCAGGCAAAAACGCAGGAGTAGCTGGAGAAACGGGGGAGTGGCTGGCCGAATGCAGGGCGTGTTTGTGACGTCAAACCAGGAACTAAACAGACTCCAGTTATCGCAAGGTAGGAATAAGTCTTGAGCCACTCTGAAACTGCATGAAATTTTTTAGTAGCAGAACTGCTAACCTTTCATTCGCACTTCTGCTAAGCTAAGATACACTCCCAGAGAGCGGCGGCTTAGCGTTTGCACTGCTGCTAAAAGTAGCTAGGGAGCGATCAACTCGGAATGAGGGCCATTGTCCATTTCCCCGGTTTTAGGATATTAAATCTTGCTTATTGAATATCGGGTAAACATAGGCGCTGCAATTTTCTTTGTCTATCATTTGTACAAACAAAGCCACATTTATTTATTTTTACTTTTTTCACAAATGAAAACTCACACTGCGGAGAGTCACACCGTTTATATATTTATGTGAACAATATCACAGTAGGGTACAGGCACACAAGCTGTACAAATAAAACGAAAAACTTTTAGTTTTCTTTTTTCACGAATGAAAACACATACTAGAGTCACAGCGCTTAAAGCCACTGGAGCAGAGTCAGCACAGACCATCAGGGCACACAGCTCTCCGGTGGTCCTGTGTGAAATGGCACCCGGATCACCGCGGGAGGGACTTATATCAAATTCAAAACCTGCAAGAATCCGATGCCGGGATGATGACGTTTTACCTCAATTTGGTCTCCGAGCAAGGCGGGAAAATCCGAGCCTGCACTTGTATTCCCTAAGATTCCTGAAGTTCGGGGAAAACCAAGCCTGCTCATCTCTACCTAGGACAAATGTCAAGGACACAGGTTGCTCAAGCCCATCTTAGACTGAGATACATTCAAACTCATTTCATACAGTACATGTCAGCTGGAATCTGCAGCACACATAGCGTAGAAACAGTGCTAAAAATTAACAACAATAATTCACATATCTTCAACTGGGGTTATAGGAAATGTAAGGGATCTGGCTCAATAGGAACAATTTATAGTTGAATAAAAAAAGGAATTATGTGGTTGTACATGGTACAATGGATAAGTTAAATAAAAGAATAACTTTTTCTCTAACAGATGCACCTGTCTTGCTATAGAATGAGCTCTAGTTCTGCAAATGGATATAAATTGGATTTCTCCTGCAGTTCCACCTGGTTGTTTACAGCTGCGAGGCAGGCAGGATTTCAATAAATGCATATTCTGTGATGCTCCATTGGGCACTGTTCTTCTTCAAAGTAAACATTAACTCATTCAGCAGAAAAAAAGGTGAAGTAACATATTCAGTTGCCAGGTGCTACCAAACTGTCCTCTGGCAGTGAATGGGTAAAATGCTCAGCAGTAGTACACTTTTACCTGTCATGTGCACCTTGTTTCCTGATGTCTCCTTTCCTTCATGCATCCCCTATATCATCATATTCTACTGCTGTCATTCTTTGTCTTCAGAACTCTGCAATTATATCCATAGCACTTCCCCAGGGTCTGAGTCTCAGTCAGGCCCAGTGATTTTCCTAAACCATCTGTACCTTTGTCAATGTGTCCAGGTACGTGTCAGGACCAGCAGTCTTGATGTGAAACACACAAAGATTATTAGAACAGCCTACAACATGTCTGCAACAGACTGTCCTGGATTACTACCAATACCTACAGTTAGACAATACTTATTTAAACTCAATAGCGTAAATATGACCTTAAAATGTGGTATCATGAGCCTACTGTAGGTCGCAGATGTATTTATAACCAAATGAACTTGAGGACAATTACTTGTTTTTTTTTTGTAGATGTAAAGTACTTTGATTTGAGGCTATATAAAGTAATATATTTCACTAAATATGAGAGCCTTGTTGAGTGTTCTAATGAAGACTCACACATGTGTGTATATATAAACTAAGTATTATGACTGTTTAAATAATAAATTGTACATGAAAAACATTTGAGGTGAACAAGATAGTTTTAATTAGCATTTAAAAACAAACCTACAACATTTTGTACCAGGGACTGATTGGGAACTGAAAATGGCCATGGAAAAGTGGCTTTCCCTAGGTAGTAGTAAACTACCTGTAGGTAGGGCCAACACATAAGCAGGAGCAGTAAGAACATGGTTATCCAGGGGCGTAGCTACCATAGATGCAGGCAGTGCACCTGCTATGGGGCCCAGAGCTGATAGGGGCCCACCTTCTCTGTCAAAGATACATGTGTTATATAAAAAAAATTCCTTTGGGTGAGACATAGAGGCACTCACACACTTTGGCCTTGTGGCCTACAAGATATCTAGTTATGCCCCTGGTCCTGCTCATTGTAATGTGGTATAAAATGGACAGGAGGGCACTATACTGTTATATAATATGAAGTGGGTCATTGTAATGTGGCACAATATAAGTGAAAGCACTACAGTTTGGCATTATATGAACTAGGGTTACTGTAATGTGGCATAATATGTACTGGAGACACTGTAATGTCATAATGTGTATTGGGGGTACTGCGTTGCATAATGTGTACTAGTAGCTTTACAATGTGACATATGGTGAACAAGGGAACTACTATGGTTCATAAAATAAACTTGGGCACTACTAAGGGGCATAATATTTACAACTGCTGTGGACAGGTGTCTCTCTAGAAGCATTGGGACAGGGGCCCCATCAAAATGTTGCTATGGGCCCATAAAGTACTGGCTACGCCTCTGTGGTTATCCTTACCCACATTAGATGCTTGGCAAATGCGACACAAAATGGTAGAACACTCTGGCTGTGTCTTTAAGACGAGACTAAATAATACTGCGGCTGTGTCTTTAAGATGAGACTGAAGAATACTGCGGCTGTGTCTTTAAGAAGAGTCTGAAGAATATTGCGACTGTGTCTTTAAGATGAGACTGAAGAATACTGCGGCTATGTCTTTAAGAAGAGTCTGAAGAATACTGCGGCTGTGTCATTAAGATGAGACTGAAGAATACTGCGACTGTGTCTTTAGGACGAGACTAAAGAATACTGCGGCTGTGTCTTTAAGATGAGACTGAAGAATACTGCGACTGTGTCTTTAGGACGAGACTAAAGAATACTGTGGCTGTGTCTTTAAGATGAGACTGAAGAATACTGCGACTGTGTCTTTAGGACGAGACTAAAGAATAATGTGGCTGTGTCTTTAAGATGAGACTGAAGAATACTGCGGCTGTGTCATTAAGATGAGACTGAAGAATACTGTGGCTGTGTCTTTAAGATGAGACTGAAGAATACTGCGACTGTGTATTTAGGACGAGACTAAAGAATAATGTGGCTCTGTCTTTAAGATGAGACTGAAGAATACTGCGGCTGTGTCATTAAGACGTAACTGATACTGGATATAACTGGTAACACAACTGTAATCCGGACTGGGTTGCAAAAGAGCAGACTTTCACAGGAACTAAGGTAATAGTGTTACCTCTTAGGGAGCTCAGTTACTAAGCTCACACTGAGCTGTGTGACTCGAGGAACTGGCAAGCTGTTTATCCCAGTGAGCAGAAAAGATGCAGGATCCAGGACAGATGGCAGAGGTAAGTCACCAAATATTAGAAATACAGTCAGGATCATGACAGTACCCCCCTCTTCAAGGGTGGACTCCGAACACCCATCTTGAAATTTAGAGGAACTTGAAAATTTCATACAGAAGAACTGAAGACCTTCGTCGATACCTTCTTCTTACGGGAACATCTGGTTTTGACCAGGGAGAGCGGAATCTCCTGTAAAGAAAATAACTTCCTCAGAAAACACAGGACCACCCAGGAAAGGAGTAGAATCATAAACTGTATCAAATTCAGAGTCTGAGTCCAAGTCTAATGGAAGATACCAGTCTTCTTTAGGAGTAACTACATCCGTTTTGTACACTGTATTAACAAGTTTAGACCAACACGAGGAACTTGGAGTGGAATAAAAGGAAATATAACCAGCTTTTAAATCAACAGGCTGTTGTCTTTGAACTGTCTTATATGTTTTCCAATTTTTGGCATTTTTGAAGTTCCTAATGTATTAGATCATCAAGGCATGATCTTGCTCAGAAAGTGATGGGTCAAACAACGGAACATTGGATGAGTGTTCTGAAGACTGATTGGAGGAAGCAATTGGACTCAAGATAACAGATGCCATTAAAACAACCTTAGACTGAGGTGCACATTCTGACTTTAAGTTAATAGCCTTGGTATTTTTCTTGACTTTAGATGCTACAGCAGAATTATCCTGACATTGATGAAGAGAGGTATTACAGATTCTCGCAGAAGCTGTAAACTCAGCTTAAAGATGAGGAACCAGAATCAGAGACAAACCACAGTCTAATTTTAGAACTAAGTGGTGGAAGTCCTTAACTGGGACAAACTGACAAAAGTTCTTTACTTGGACCAATGCATGGAACTGGTTTGAGTCCAGATGAGCTTGAACAGACTGAAACTGGAGAAGTATTTGGATGGATGAGTAGGGCTGGTTTGGATCAGAGGATACTTGAATTGGCTGGAACCAAAAGAGACTGACCGGGCTGGTACTGGAGAATAGCTGGACCGGCTGGAACTGGGGGGACTGAACCGGCATATGGACGAGACCAGACTGAGTCCGGACGAACTTGAATTGGCTGGGACAACCAGAGTCTTCGGATTGATGGATAGGACTGGATTAGATCCGAATATGCTTGAATCATCTGGAACCGAAGGTGGCTGATCCAGACAGACGGATGGGACCAGATTGAGTCCGGACGAACTTGAACCAGCTGGGACTGGCGGAGTCTTTGGACCTACGGATGGAACTGGATTGGGTCCACAGATATTTGAATCAGCTGGAACTGAAGGAGGCTGATCCTGACAGAAGAATGGAACCGGATTGGGTCTGGAAAAGCTTGAACCGGCTGGAACCAGAGGAGACTGAACCAGACATATGGACGAGACCAAATTGAGTCCGGACAAACTTGAACCGGCTAAGACTGGAGGAATTCCTGGATCCACGGATGAAACTGCATTGAGTCCTCAGAAATTAGAATTGGTTGGGAACAAGGGAGGCAGATTATGGCTGGAACTGGAGTGAGTAGAATCTAAGTGTTTAGATGGCCCATCCTGGACTTGAACCTTGCTGGATGCCAACATGGTGGCACTCTCTGAAGATGGCAAACAGGAGTTCATAAGTGCATCTGAAGCACAAAGATTTCCATCTGGGAACTTAGCTCTGGATACTTCCCTCGAGGCTGAATCTCTGGTGACCTCTACTGGGGTTGACAAATCAGACACCTCTCTCAGTGTTTTTATTTCCAGCACCCCTCCTGGGGTTGATAGATCAGACACTCCTTTTTGAGAAGAAGACTCATATGCCCCTACTAGAGCTTAAAAATTGGATATCTGTCCTGGATTCAGCAAAGCAAATGCCTCCTCAGAGGCTGCAGAGTCTAACGCCCTTTCTGGTGCTGAAAGTTTGGATGCCCCTCCTTGGGCTGCGGAAACAGATGCCCCTCTTTGGGCTGCAGAAGCAGACGCCCCTCCGTTGGCTGCAGAAGCAGATGCCCCTTCTTGGGCTACAGAAGCAGACAGTCCATCTTGGGCTGCAGAAACAGACACCCCTCCTTGGGCTGCAGAAACAGACCGCTCTGTGACTTTAAGTGACTTGAACATTCTTTTCTGGACACTCAACTTGGGATAAGGTCTTTTAATCACAGGACCCCAGTCATAAATTTGAGTCTCTTTTTGAGAAGCCTTCTTGTCACCTCCGTCAGCAGTAACAGGATCGGCTACTGTAGATGACTTGTAGAAATGAGTGCTATGGTACTGAGATTTGCCACTATTTCTTGGCTTGCGAAGAATGCAAACCTTAACTAAATGTCCGGAATTTCCACAGTAAAGACAGAGATGAAGCTCCCTACTCCGCTGGTGTTCAACTTCAGAGAGCTTGGGCCATAGATAGGTCTGATGTACATCTTTTCTTTGCACAGAGGAAGAGACTTCAGTAACTGGATGGGATAAAACAGGCTAAACTAAGTCAGTGGTGTTCCTGAGGAGTTCTGGCATCACAGAAAGAATACTAGTCAACAGTTCTTGTAACTGAATTAACATCTGGTAGAGAATCCGCAGGTGGCCAGGAGTCTGAGTACAGAAAGTCTGAGAATATCTGGAGAAAGAGTTCCACTGCAGACACTGTGCCAATTGATGCTGTGATGACTACAAACCCTCCAGACGTCCTGCAATATTGCTTAGGAGGTCCCGCGTCAGTCAAACACTTTTGGCCAGGTCCATGGGGCCAGTTCCTGCTGTCATGACTGTAGTTTTGTGAACCCAGCGTATATGTGAAGTCCTTGCGGGTAACTGGAGGACTGTGTGTATATTGGCTGGTCTGTGGGAATCATTAAGATGAAGAGCTCAAGGAAGACTATGGACGATGAAGTAGTACAAAAAGTAGGATTTAATGGAGTACTGATAATTCACAGAGGCTGAGGTTACCCCAATGGCTGAACTGAAGAATGGAATTAATAATTGTAAAATTATGCTGCATCACTTTGTATGTATAACAATGACTGTGGCTGTGTCTTTAAGATGAGACTGAAGAATACTGCGATTGTGTCTTTAAGATGAGACTGAAGAATACTGTGGCTGTGTCTTTAAGATGAGACTGAAGAATACTGCGACTGTGTCTTTAAGATGAGACTGAAGAATACTGCGGCTGTGTCTTTAAGACGAGACTGATACTGGATATAACTGGTAACACAACTGTAATCCGGGCTGGGTAGCAAAAGAGCAGCGTTTCACAGGAACTAAGGTAATAGTGTTACCTCTTAGGGAGCTCAGCTACTAAGCTCACACTGAGCTGTGTGACTCAAGGAACTGGCAAGCTGTTTATCCCAGTGAGCAGAAGAGCCGCAGGATCAAGGACAGATGGCAGAGGTAAGTCACCAAATATTAGAAATACAGTCAGGATCATGACAGTTTCATGCATGCATAGTTGGGGAGTCAGGGATAGGATGCACATGAGCAGTTAAAAAATGGTTATGTAGTGGGGTAAGTGGGGGGTAGTATGGCTGACCGGCGGTCAGGAGACCGCCGGTCAGCATACCGACGCCGGGATCCCGGCAGCATACCGACACCGGGATTCCGGCGGGGAGGGGCGAGTGCAGCAAGCCCCTTGCGGGCTTGCTGCGCTTGCCACGCTGCGGGCTCGGTGGCGACCTGCGGTCGCCACGGGTTCCATTCCCACTCTATGGGTGTCGTGGACACACACGAGTGGAAATAGTCCCTGTTGGTCAGCATGCCGACCATCAGGAAAGTGAAGGCTCGGGATGCTGGAGGAGGTCATGTGACTGTCGGTCTCCCAATCGCCGGTCACATGAATACCACCCGGGTAAGAGATGTTGGAGAACAGGTAACAAGATTGATCGTGGGCTTTTTTTTCCAATCGATCCTATTGATAATCATGCTTCAGGTATGAAGACCGATCTTAAAAAAAGATTAATCTTCTATGACTATCCTGAGCCTATATACAAGACAGGAGGTTCATGAACATATATACAAGGTAGGCATTATAGGCAGGGCCAAAATTAATGGCAGGCTAAGAAGGTTGCAGCTACCCTGAAGTGGTGAGGTATCACTTTTCAATGTTCCTGTTGTAGCTAGAGATGAGCGGGTTCGGTTCTCAGAGAACCGGACCCTACCGGACTTTGCCTTCTGAGTTCGGTTACGAGCCTGGCTCGGGTTTTCCTGCCTGACTCGGAAACCCGAACGCAGCAAAACGTCATCATCCCGCTGTCGGGTTCTCACGGGATTTGGATTCCATATAAGGAACGGAACTCCAGTCACGGAGAGTGTATTGAGAGGACGTGTCCTCAGTGTTCAGTGTCTGTCTGGGGGCGGGAAAGTGGGGTGATGAGTCTTGTGCTGTGTTGTGCTGCTCAGTCCAGTCCAGTGTAGTCACAGTGTTGGTGTCCACTGCTGCCATATATCCAGTGTAGCTGTATAAAGTGGTGCTGTGTTGTGCTGTCCCGTCCAGTGTAGTCAGTGTATTGTGCTGCATCAGTCCAGCCAGTCACAGTGTTGGTGTCCTCTGCTGCCATATATCCAGTATAGCTGTATAAAGTGGTGCTGTGTTGTGCTGTCCAGTCCAGTGTAGTCAGTGTATTGTGCTGCATCAGTCCAGCCAGTCACAGTGTTGGTGTCCTCTGTTGCCATATATCCAGTGTTGTATAAAGTGGTGTTGTGTTGTGCTGCATCAGACCAGTGGTAGTGTCCTGTCTCATCAGTCATTCCAGTGACGAGGCAGTCACAGTGGTATACGCTGCTGCTACATGTCCACTGCTGCCGTATAATAATAATAACAACAACAACAACAAGTCCCTTACAGTGTTGCTGTGTTTATGCTGCCTCAGACCAGTGGTAGTGCCCTGTCTCATCAGTCATTCCAGTGACCAGGCAGTCACAGTGGTATATGCTGCTGCTATATGTCCACTGCTGCCGTATAATAATTATAACAGCAACCACAAGTCCCTTACAGTGTTGTTGTGTTGTGCTGCATCAGACCAGTGGTAGTGTCATGGCCATCAGTCATTCCAGTGATGATATACGCTGCTGCTATATGTCCACTGCTGCCGTATAATAATTATAACAACCACAAGTCCCTTACAGTGTTGTTGTGTTGTGCAGCATCAGACCAGTGGTAGTGTCCTGTCTCATCAGTCATTCCAGTGACGATATACGCTGCTGCTATATGTCCACTGCTGCCGTATAATAATAATTATAAAAACAACCACAAGTCCCTTACAGTGTTGTTGTGTTGTGCTGCATCAGACCAGTGGTGGTGTCCTGTCTCATCAGTCATTCCAGTGATGCTATATGCTGCTGCTATATGTTCACTGCTGCCGTATAATAATTATAACAACAACCACAAGTCCCTTACAGTGTTGTTGTGTTGTGCTGCACATGACCAGTGGTAGTGTCCTGTCCATCAGTCATTCCAGTGCCGCATATTGTCCAAAAAATAATGGAGAACAAAAATTTTGAGGATAAAATAGGGAAAGATCAAGAAGAACCACTTCCTCCTAGTGCTGAAGCTGCTGCCACTAGCCATGACATAGACCAGTGTTTTCAACCGCTGTGCCAAGGCACACTGGTGTGCCGCCAGCGCTTGTCAAGTGTGCCGCCGCCAGAGATCCCTGCTGCCAGTACTCATCTGCTGCCATCTTCACTATACAATGACCGCGTAAGAGCTGCCTGCGCTGACCGATAGTGATACTGATTTACAGTATCACTATCGAGCAGCGCAGGCAGCTCTTCCGCGGTCATTGTATAGTGAAAACGGCAGCTCTCCTGCGGGCCCGCCAGTGACCCCTACGATGTAGTGTGTCTCATAGGTCACGTACACATCACCATCCCGCCCGGGTAGCATCTAGTTTCCCTTCTAGGCCCGTGCTGCTCTGCTCCTCACTGCTCCTGCCGCTAAGGGGGAAAAGAAAAAAAGGTTTGGACCAGTGCTTTAGGACTATGACAGACAGTGTGTGCAGTGGCATTACTATGGGGGTCAGTGTGTTTGGTGGCATTACTATTGGGGTCAGTTTCTCTGGTGGCATTACTATGGGGGTCAGTGTGTTTGGTGGCATTACTATGGGGGTCAGTGTCTCTGTTGGCATTACTATGGGGTCAGTGTCTCTGGTGGCATTACTGTGGGTGTCAGTGTGTCTGGTGGCGTTACTGTGGGGGTCAGTGTGTCTGGTGGCATTACTATGGGGGTCAGTGTGTCTGGTGGCATTACTATGGGGGTCAGTGTGTCTGATGGCATTACTATGGGGGTCACTGTGTTTGGTGGCATTACTGTGGGGGGCAATGTGTGCAATTACTATGGGGGACAGTGTGCTGGCATTACTATGGGGGTCAGTGTGTATGGTGGCATTACTATGGGGGTCAGTTTCTCTGGTGGCATTACTGTGGGGGTCAGTGTGTCTGGTGGCATTACTATGGGGGTCAGTTGCTCTGGTGGCAATACAATGGGGGTCAGTGTGTTTGGTGGCATTTAATGTGGTGTCGGTGTGTGTGATGGCATTACTATGGGGGGCAATGTATGGAATTACTGTGGCAGACAGTGTGTTCAATTATTGGTTCATTATTTTAATAACTGTTTGGGACAATGATAGTGTGTTTTTCCCCTTGGGGACAAATATGTTTGTTTTATTTCTCTGTGTGGGTTTTTTTTTTCTGTGGCATACCGATGGTGTGACTTGGCAATTTTTAAATCTTGTTTGGTGTACCGCGAACTGAAAAAGGTTGAAAATCACTGACATAGACGATGTAATTCCATCAACGTCGTCTGCCAAGGCCGATGCCCAATGTGATAGTAGAGGGCATGTAAAATTCAAAAACCTGAGGGAGTTGTAATGGCCGACTCAGTCAACACCTTTAAGAATGGGTTAGATAAATTAATAATGAATAATGATATCCAGGGTTACGGGGCATAGTCACGCACTATGGTTATTATAAAAAAGAGGGGTAAAATGTAACGGCAGTCATCAACTTCAGTCAAAATTTTATACAAAATAATCGTGCATAGGAGACCACAAATAGGTTGAACTCGATGGACAATTGTCTTTTTTCAACCTTAGATACTATGTTACTATGTTATATGTTACTGTCGAAGTACACCAGGATGAGGATATGGGTGTTGCTGGCGCTGAGGAGGAAGTTGACTATGAGGATTCTGATGGTGATGTGGTTTGCTTAAGTTAGGCACCGTGGGAGACACCTGTTGTCCTTGGGACGAAGAAGCCCATTGTGATGCCTGGGCAAACTACCAAAAAAGCCACCTCTTAGGTGTGGAATTATATATCCACAAATCTGGACAACAGGTGTCAAGCCATCTGTTGCCTCTGTCAATCTGTAATAAGTAGGGGTAAGGATGTTAACCACCTAGGAACATCCTCCCTTATACGTCACCTGCTGCGCATTCATCAAAAGTTAGTGTCAAGTTGTGAAACTTTGGGTAAGAGCGTAAGTAGTCCACTGACACCTAAATCCCTTCTTCCTCCTATACCCAAGCTCCTGCAAGCCATACCATCAACTCCCTCAACGTCATCTTCCTCCTCAGTCAGGAACGTCAGTAGTCCTGCAGGCCATGTCACTGTCAAGACTGAGGAGTCCTCTCCTAACCGGGATTCCTCCGTAGGATCCTTGAGTGGTACGCCTGCTGTTTCTGCCGCTGCTGTTGTTGCTGCTGGGAGTCGATCATCATCCCAGAGGGGAAGTCGGAAGACCACTTTTACTACTTCCAGTAAGCAATTGACTGTCCAACAGTCCTTTGTGAGGAAGATGAAATATGACAGCAATCATCCTTTTGCAAAGCGGAGAACTGAGGCCTTGACAGCTATGTTGGTGTTACACGTGCATCCGGTATCCACCATTAGTTCAGTAGTATTAAGAGAATTGTATAAGGTACTGTGTCCCTGGTATCAAATCCCAACTAGGTTCCACTTCTCTAGGCAGGTGATACCGAGAATGTACACAAACGTCAGAAAAAGAGTCACCAGTGTCCTACAAAATGCGGTTGTATTCAGTGTCCACTTAACCACAGACATGTGGACAAGTGCAACAGGACAGACTATGACTGTAACAGCCCACTGGGTAGATGTATGGCCTCCCGCAGCAACAACAGCAGCGGCACCAGTAGCAGCAGCTTGCAAACGCCAACTTGTTCCTAGGCAGGCTACGCTGTGCATCACCGCTTTCCTTAAGAGGCACACCGCTGACAACCTCTTACGGAAACTGAGGAACATCATCGCAGAATGGCTTACCCCAATTGGACTCTCCTGGGGATTTGTGATATCGGACAATGCCACCAATATTGTGCGTGCATTACATCTGGGCAAATTCCAGCATGTCCCATGTTTTGCACATACAATTATTCTGGTGGTGCAGAATTTTTTGAAAAATGACAGGGGTGTGCAGGAGATGCTGTTGGTGGCCCGAAAAATTGTGGCCCACTTTCGGCATTCTGCCACTGCGTGCCGAAAACTGGAGCGCCAGCAAACACTCCTAAACCTGCCCCGCCATCACCTGAAGTAAGAGGTGGTAACGAGGTGGAATTCAACACTCTATATGCTTCAGAGGATGGAGGAGCAGCAAAAGGCCATTCAAGCCTATACATCCACCTATGATATAGGCAAAGGAGGGGTAATGCACCTCACTCAAGGGCAGTGGAGAATGTTTTCCGTCTTGTGCAAGGTTCTCCAACCCTTCGCACTTGCCACACGTGAAGTCAGTTCAGACACTGCCAGCTTGAGTAAGGTCATTCCCCTCATCAGGCTTTTGCAGAAGCAGCTGGAGAAATTGAAGGAGGAACTGAGACAGAGCGATTCCGCAAAGTATGTGGGACTTGTGGATGGAGCCCTTCATTCGCTTTGCCAGGATTCAAGGGTGATCAATCTGTTGAAATCAGAGCACTAAATTTTTGCCACCGTGCTCGATCCTAGGTTTAAAGCCTACATTGTATCTCTCTTTCCAGCAGACACAAGTGTGCAGAGGTGCAAAGACCTGATGGTTAGTAAATTGTCAACTCAAGCGGAACTTGACCAATCAACAGCTCATCCTTCAATTTCTCCCGCCACTGGGGCTGCAAGGAAAAGAATAAGATTCCTAGTCCACCCGCTGGAGGTGATGCAGGGCAGTCAGGAGCGAAAGCTGACCTCTGGTCCAGACTGAAGGACCTGCCAACAATTACTGACATGTCTACTGTCACTGCATATGATTCTGTCACTATTGAAAGAATGGTGTAGGATTATATGAGTGACAGCATCCAAGTAGGCATGTCAGACAGTCCATATGTATACTGGCAGGAAAGAGAGGCAATTTGTATGCCCTTTCAAAAACTGGCTTTATTTTACCTAAGTTGCCCCCCCTCCAGTGTGTACTCCGAAAGAGTGTTTAGTGCAGCCGGTAACCTTGTCAGCGATCGGCGTATGAGGTTACTTCCACTAAATGTGGAGATGATGATGTTCATCAAAATGAATTATAAATTCCTCCTGGAAGACCTTTACCAGCATTTGCCTCCAGAAAGTACAGAGGAACCTGTGATGGTGGATTCCAGTGGGGACGAATTAATACTCTGTGAGGAGGATGTACACAGTGAAAGGGGTGAGGAATCGGAGGATGAGGATGAGGTGGACATCTCTGTAGAGCCAGTTTGTGCAAGGAGAGATTAATTGGGGGGTTTTTGGTGGGGGCCAAAACAAACCAGTCATTTCAGCCACAGTCATGTGGCAGACCCTGTCGCTGAAATGATTGGTTTGTTAAAGTGTGCATGTCCTGTTTATACAACATAAGGGTGGGTGGGAGAGCCCAAGGACAATTCCATCTTGCACCTCTTTTTCTTCTTTGCATCATGTGCTGTTTGGGGAGTAGTTTTTTTTATGCCTTCCTGTCTGCCACTGCAGTGCCACTGCTGGATGTGCCAGGTGTTTGTGCCGCACACTTGTGTCGCTTAGCTTGGCCATCCAGCTACCTCATTGCACCTCTTTTACTTCTTTGCATCATGTGCTGTTTGGGGCCTATTTTTTAAATATGCCATCCTGTCTGCCACTGCAGTGCCACTCCTAGATGGGCAAGGTGTTTGTGCCGCACACTTGTGTCGCTTAGCTTAGTCATACAGCTACCTCATTGCACCTCTTTTTCTTCTTTGCATCATGTGCTGTTTGGGGCCTATTTTTAAATCTGCCATCCTGTCTGCCACTGCAGTGCCACTCCTAGATGGGCCAGGTGTTTGTGCCGCACACTTGTGTCGCTTAGCTTGGCCCTCCAGCTACCTAATTGCTCCTCTTTTTCTTCTTTGCATCATGTGCTGTTTGGGGACTAGTTTTTGAATAGTGCCATCTTGTCTGCAACTGCAGTGCCACTCCTAGATGGGCCAGGTGTTTGTGCCGCACACTTGTGTCGCTTAGCTTAGTCATACAGCCACCTCTGTGCAATGTTTAGGCCTAAAAACAATAATGTGAGGTATGAGGTGTTCAGAATAGACTGGAAATAAGTGAAAATGAATGTTATTGAGGTTAATAATACCGTAGGAGCAAAATGACCCCCAAATTCTGTGATTTTAGCTGTTTTTATGTTTTTTTTTAAATCATCCAGAGCCAAAACCAAAACACGAAAAGGGTGGTTTTGGCAAAACCAAGCCAAAACCAAAACACGAAAGTGGAATTAGAACCAAAATCACAACACAAAACATGAAAAGTGCCAGCCGCACATCTCTAGACTTGTAACCTCAGCTAGTTAAGACAGATTCATACGAACAGCGTGCTGCTGTGAAGTTTTGTTTCCTTTTGGGAAAAAATTCTTCAAGCCATTCTGGAAGATCGCTGTCAGACCATTGATGAACTCGTGGAGTTGACTGGGATTTCATGGAGTTCCTGTTAGCAAATTTTAACCGAGGACTTAGGCATGAAACAGTTTGCAGCCGTGCTTTGAAGGAACACTTGGAAGCAGACCCTGATTTTTTCTTTTCCAAAATCAGAAAAGGAGATGACTGTTATTGTTATGTTATGATTACGATCCAGAAACAAAACAGCAATCCAAACAAAACGTCACAGCAGCATGTTTTTCATGTGAATTAGCCATCACAAAATTACTCACACTTGAGGGTCAGGTGACCTGGTAAAATGCAAAACTGAATACAACCCAGCAAAACCAATAGTGAAGAATAGGGCATCAAGTGCCCCTCATGGCATCAGAGAAACAGATTTAGCAGGTAAGAACCAAAATCTTGTTTTCTCTCTCAGCCTTGGAGAGACCATGGTGATGTCCCAAAGCTGTCTACTAAGGGAAGGAATACTCCTGAGCTTCCTGGAGGACCCTTTGTCCAAAACTAACATCTCTGGAGGTGAAGGAGTCAACCCGGTAGAAACAAATAAAAGTGTGTGCAAAGTTGCTCAACAGAGGCCCCACGCCAAACTGCCCAGGTAGAGTGGGTGGCAACCAAATGAAATTCCAAAAGGCACGACAAAACATAAGCCTGACATATGACTTCCCGAATCAAATCGAACAATGATTTGCTTGGAAGCGGGCCAACAGTTTCAACTGTATCTATCCATGTACCTGCGGAGAGCTTTCACAATGCCTGAGTACTCGAGAGACATATGGGATTCATGTCCATCATGTGGGTTGTTTTTCAGCTGGCTTGGGGCAGGCTTGTTACCTGTCCAAGGTTGTTTTCCTTTGGGTTCTCCTCCTTGGGAGGAGGAATTGTGACCATGGAAGGAGAGCTGGAACCTTGGAGTGATAGGATTGGAAAGGAGGCAGCTTTGGTTTAGCCGCAGTGGACAGTATTCTGATTAGGCGTGAATAACTCATTGGGAAAAAATATGATTGCAGTGAAACGCTGTCTTCCCCTGCAATGTCAGCGGGTATACTGGCTCAGAAGGGTTCTGCAAATATTAGCCTAGCGGCAGAAGCCTGTACTACAGGCACCCCGCCCTCTAGAAAATGATTCATGTTTCTTTTGGGTACCCCCTCGTATGTACCAATATACAATAGCCATCTCTATCTGTAACAGGGATCATTCCAGATGCCTTTATATACAACACAGAGGACATCCTAGTGACATCCATAAGATACAGAAAGCATCCTAGTGAATGATGGCCCTCATTCCGAGTTGATCGCTAGCTGCCGTTGTTCACTGCGTAGCAATCAGTTAAAAAAATGGCTAATATGCGCATGGGTATGCACCGCAATGCGCACGCGCGTCGTACGGCTACAAAGTCCTTTGTGGTTTTGCACTGGTTCTAGCGACGATTCCAATCGCACAGCCGAACACAAGGAGATTTACAGGAAGTGGGAGTTTCTGGGTGGCAACTGACCGTTTTCTGGGAGTGTTTGGAAAAACGCGGGCGTGGCCGGGTGTTTGCTGTGCGGGTATCGGACGTCATTACCGTGTGACTCGTCGCAGCAATCATCGCACAGAATAAGTAACTACAGGGCTGGTCTTGTTCTGCACAAAATGTGTTTGCTGCCGCGCGGATGCACATGCGTTCGCACTTCTGCAAAGTGAAAATACACTCCCCCGTGGGTGGTGACTATGTGTTTGCACGGCTGCTAAAAGTAGCTAGCGAGCGATCAACTCGGAATGAGGGCCGATATACTAAGCAGTTACAGACCAAAACTATAGGTAATTATGTTATCCATTGAAGCATGAACAAAATGGTGTGGCACAATATGTCAACATTCAGCAAATCAACATGTTCTAAATGTAGACATGGACATGAGGTCCACATGTCAAATGTCAGCATTCACAATATCGACAATGACTTAATGCTGGCATTGCCAAAATGTTAACATTGTGAATGTTGACTGTCAGCATGTCGACCATTCAATTTTCCATTGCTGACGTAAGTAACCCTAATCACAGCCTAACCCGAATTACAGCCTAACCCTAATCCTAATCACAACCTAACTCTAACCTTAATCACAGCCTAAACCTAATCCTAACCACAATTTAACCCTAACCACAGCCTAACCCTAATCCTAATTACTGCCAAACCCTAATCCTAATCACAGACTGACCCTAACCCTAATCACAACATAACCCTAAATCTAAACCCAGCCTAATCCTAACCCTAATCACAGCCTAACTCTAATAACAGCCTAATCCTAATCAAAGCTAAATTCACAACCTAATTACAGCCTAACCCAGAGGTTCTCAAACAGGTCCTCAATGCATCCCATGTGATTTAACCATCTGTGCTGAGCCATGGATATACCTAAAATCTGGATCGTTGGGGTGCCATGAGGACTGCATTGAGAACCTCCGGCTCAACCCTAACATCACAGCCTAACCCTGATCACAGCCTAATCCTAATCACAGCCTAACTCTATCCCTAAACTAGTTTAAAAGAAAATTGGCTGTAAACATTCAGATCATGTGGCCTTTCCGAGAGTATACTGAACAAAGAGGCCCACTTATTTCAACATGAGAAGGGCAGATTTGTACCGTTATTTCAGTTGCATAGAACCATTATCACGTCCACTAATTTGCTCATTTAGGGGCCTATTTATCATATAAGATTTGTAGAATATCCTGCAAATATTAAAGATCCCCAAATGTATGATGGAGGGACTGCAACGGATATCTCAATATCTGCAGTGATCCCTCCATTTCCCACAGCAACTGCAACACCCATAAGTTTTTATGGGAGGCAATCAAGTTGCCAGCTGCCGGGATCTCGGCAGTCAGTATACCGACGCTGGAATCCAGACACCCGGTGAAAAACCGGTGGTTGGAATCCCGACTGCGCCCGGAATCCCCACTCGGGTGGTGGTCCACACTACCACCAGAGGGGGGCTATAACCCCTTGGCGACCAAGGTTTGCCACCAGGCCTGAAGCGTGGCGAGCCCGTGAGGGACACACTGCGCTCGCTGCCGGTATTCTGGCTGTCGGGATCCCAGCTTCGGTCTCATGACCGCTGGGATCCCGACGGCCGGGATATCATACTGAATTCGTTTTTATAGTGGCTGTGAAGCTGTCACATTTACCAAACTCTGCATTGTGAAGCCATCTGTGACGCTTGATACCAATCCAGAAAAACAAATGTGCATCAATCCTCTCAGCATCAGTGGCCAAAATGTCACTTTTTCAAGGTGAATCTGAAATAAAGCAAAATACAAAGGCACCTATTAGTTCAATAACATCATAGAAAAAACACCAATGTGATATCCACAAATACATATAAATATTGTAAATGTGTTCGGTATTGACCCATGCCAAAAATCAATATAATAAATGCTTATCTGAACCAGTGTTGGCAAAACTCCATTTGTGATTTCCTGTAACTCCATAACGAAGGAATGTGTCAAATCACTATGCAAAATGGAATTATAAAGAAGATTATAGTATAGCATACAATGCAAAGGAATTTATTGATACTATCAACAAATGCACATACAATGCAGAGCATAAAAGAAGCTTATCTGACATTGTTGAAACAAATCAGCTTACTGGATCTTCCTATACCTAATGTGTTTCATCTCCAGGCACTGGCACTACGCCTACATGTCTTCATCAGGAGTGTATGTTTTAGCTATATCTTCAGGCAGGGCCGGACTGGCCATCTGGCACTTCTGGCAAATGCCAGAAGGGCCGATGGCCACGTGGGCCGGTCCAGCGCTGACTGAGACACGCTGCCGCTCAGTCCGGCGGCAGCATGTCTCAGCTGTCAGGAGAGGAGAGCGCCCGCCAGCGCGGCTGTGTCTGGCGCGGCGGCGTATAGCGGACTTCAAACCAGCCGCCGGTTCGCGAGCCAATCAGAGCTCGCGGACCGGCAGCCAATCAGAAGCCGCCGGTCCGCGAGCTCTGATTGGCTCACGAACCGGCGGCTGGTTTGAACGTAGTCCGCTATACGCCGCCGCGCCAGACACAGCCGCGCTGGCGGGCGCTACCTCTCCTGACTCACCCGTCCCTCACAGCCGGAGCCCGGAGGAGGAGCAGCAGCAGTGCAGCAGCGGTAAGCAGCTGCAGCACTGGCTGCTGTGGGGGCAATTGTATACCTGGCTGGCACTGTGGGGGCAATTGGCTGGCACTGTGGGGCATTTGTATACCAGGCACTGTGGGGGCAATTGGAAGGAGTAGTGGTGGTGTGGACTAGATGGCGCTATCGCTCAAGCAGTGATGGTAAATGTGAGAGTGCTAAAACAAATACTTAGCTGTACTGTCTCCCGGCGAAGAGTCAGGTATAATCTATGTCCAATTTATGATGGAGAGCTCAGCCATATTGAAAAAACAAAACAAAAATAAAATGTGTAGTAGCGCCATCTAGTCCACACCACCACTACTCCTTCTGTTTCATTTTTTGGACTATCTGGGATAAGTCCACCGTTGGATCTAGAAGGCAGCAATCGCTTCACTAGAAGCGCCATTAAGGATTTCACCCCTCTTTTTCCAAAACTGTGGGGGCAATTGTTTACCTGGCACTGTGGGGGCATTTGTATACCTGGCACTGTGGGGGCATTTGTGGATCTGGCACTGTGGGGGCATTTGTGGATCTGGCACTGTGGGGGCATTTGTGGATCTTGCACTGTGGGGGCATTTGTATACCTGGCACTGTGGGGGCATTTGTGGATCTGGCACTGTGGGGGCATTTGTGGATCTGGCACTGTGGGGGCATTTGTATACCTGGCACTGTGGGGCATTTGTATACCTGGCACTGTGGGGCATTTGTATACCTGGCACTGTGGGGGCAATTGTGGATCTGGCACTGCACTATTGGGGGCATATAATGTAAATTTCGGCTCATACCGGGTGCTATAATGTGAATTTCGGCTCATACCGGGTGCTATAATGTAAATTTCGGCTCATACCGGGTGCTATAATGTAAATTTCGGCTCATACCGGGTGCTATAATGTGAATTTTGGCTCATACTGTGTGGTATAATGTGAAAGAGGCACCAGTACTAGATAGGTTAAGCGGTCCTACTATTGTGGTGCATAATGCGTATAAGGGGTGTATGGTGTGGTAAACTACACTGAAGGTCACGCCCCTTTTGAGTGACCACGCCCCCTTTTTTGGAGCACGCGCATAATTACAAACTTCACATTTCCATACCCCCACTTAAAAATTTCCTCTTCAACCACTGGTTGTGTGTATTTTAATAGAGAATGATGTACG
This sequence comes from Pseudophryne corroboree, assembly GCF_028390025.1. Classification (NCBI taxonomy): domain Eukaryota; kingdom Metazoa; phylum Chordata; class Amphibia; order Anura; family Myobatrachidae; genus Pseudophryne; species Pseudophryne corroboree. The sequence continues at coordinate 413,324,989 of NC_086446.1, read as the reverse complement.
CTTGTATGTTGTTAGAATATTAATTATATTTGTAAGAGCATAGACTAATAAGTGGGAGGAGTCAGGAATAGTAAGGGGAGGAGTCACAGAGGTGGGCCTGTGTGCTTCGAAAATGCCAGGGCCTATTTTTAGTCCCAGTCCGGCCCTGTCTTCAGGTATCCTACCGCTCATCTTGCTAATATATCTTTCCCTCTTAAAGGAGAGATGTAGCATGTTGCTGATGGGAACAGGGCTAGGTGTCATTAATATCTCAAATTACAAAATACTATAGCAATGCAATGCAAAGCTGATGGGCCACTCACATGTCCTGTCTCCTAAAAACATGGAATGCACCATATTCTTTGTGCAGGTATTCTGAAGCCCCAGAATATTATACATAATAATTTACAATATGTGAATTATTCCTTATAATGCGCAAGTGATGACATCAGGTTTCACCAATAAGTGATGACATCAGAATTCTCTATTTAAACAGATATTATTTACAGTGGTTTATCTACACATATATTGTTATTATTTTACTGGTGATTTCTTTGCTAATATATATCAATGGGTATCTGAAGAATTATGCCTTTGTGAAGTACATTTACAATTGGTGGAGGCAGCCAATTTGACAATTCAGCTTGTACTTTTGCCAGTACAGGAATCAGAACCCTATGACAATACCTGTAATACATATTGGGTCATACCCACCAACAGTCCTGTTTTTAGTAGTACAGTCCCACTTTTCAGGCAATGACTCCAGCTCCACCTGGTACCTCAGGGTCTAGCAGGGGCTAAAGGTTGTGGAGGCACTCTCTCACCACTGAGTCGGGCAAATAGATGCCGTGTGAGTTCACACATGATCTAAACACTGCAGAGAGAGTCCGGGGGTAGGCCACTGTTGTATACACCCCCAGAGTGTTGAGCAATAATGGCATGATAGAGGGGTGTAGCCAGAATTTTGTGGGTCCCATAGCAACATTTTAAAGGGGCCCGTGTCCCAATGCTTCTAGAGAGACACCTCTTTGCAGCAGTTGTTAATTTATGCCCCATAATAGTCACCTGCTTTATTTTATGAACCATAGCAGCAGGGCTGTTTCTAGCCAATTTGGCTCCCAGAGATTTCAAAATGCTCCCCCCCCCTCATTAAAATGGGCGTGGGCTCATTAACGTGGGCGTGGCCTCATCTGATATCATCACGGCCACCACAAGGAAAAATAAAAAAATCTAAAGTCCCCATTTTACACAGTACGGCAGGCAGGTGTCCCCATTTTACACATCACGGCAGGCAAGTGTCCCCATTTTACACAGTATGGCAGGCAGGTGTCCCCATTTTACACATTACGCAGGCAGGTGTCCCCATTTTATACATTACGGCAGGCAGGTGTCCCCTTTTTACACAGTACGCAGGCAGGTGTCCCCATTTTACACATTACGCAGGCAGGTGTCCCCATTTTACACAGTACGCAGACAGGTGTCCCCATTTTACACATTACGCAGGCAGGTGTCCCCATTTTACACAGTGCGGCAAGCACGTCCCCATTTTACACAGTACGGCAGGCAGGTGTCCCCTTTTTACACAGTACACAAGCAGATGTCCCTATTAAATACAGTGCGGCAGGTAGGTGTCCCCATTAAATACAGTGCGGCAGGCAGGTGTCCCCATTAAATACAGTGCGGCAGGCACATGTCCCCATTTTACACAGTACGGCAGGCAGGTGTCCCCTTTTTACACAGTACACAAGCAGATGTCCCCATTAAATACAGTGCGGCAGGCAGGTGTCCCCATTAAATACAGTGCGGCAGGCAAGTGTCCCCATTAAATACAGTGCGGCAGGCACATGTCCCCATTTTACACAGTACGGCAGGCAGGTGTCCCCTTTTTACACAGTACACAAGCAGATGTCCCCATTAAATACAGTGCGGCAGGCAGGTGTCCCCATTAAATACAGTGCGGCAGGCAAGTGTCCCCATTAAATACAGTGCGGCAGGCACATGTCCCCATTTTACACAGTACGGCAGGCAGGTGTCCCCTTTTTACACAGTACACAAGCAGATGTCCCTATTAAATACAGTGCGGCAGGCAGGTGTTCCCATTAAATACAGTGCGGCAGGCTGGTGTCAAGTGGGGGGGGGGGTAAGGGGGGGGAGAGAGAGACTACTTACATATACAGAACCTTCCCGCTCTTCGAAGTCGGGCTGCCTCACCTCCCTCGCTCCGGCCGCCTCCTCCTTCCAGGTAGTCTGCTCCTCCTCCATCATCCGAGTACGCCTGCTCGGGGGGGGTTTTTCGCGGAATTACGCGATTGCGTCGTGACATCATGACGCAATCGCGTCATTCCGCGAAACTCTGCCCCCCGAGCAGGAGTGCTCGGGAAGAGGAAGGAGGAGCAGACAAGGACACGCAAAGTGCCGCGGCGGGCGCCCCGTGCGGTTGCACGGCTCGCCCGCCGCAAGAAACGGCACTGCATAGCAGTGCCCTAGTTCACATTATGTCACATTGTAGGGCTGCCAGTACACTTTATGCAACACAGTACCCCAATTCACAGTATTCATTACAGTGCCCCCAGTTCATATAATGCTAAACTATAATGCCACAGGTTGTGAATCACTTAATATTGTGCCACATTACATTGCCCCACTTCATATTATATAACATTACCATGCCCCCAGTTCAAATAATGCCAAACTATAGGACCTTCACTTCATATTGTGCCACATTACAGTGGTCCATTTCATATGATGTAACAATGTAATGTCCTCCTGTCCATTTTATACCAAATTACAATGATCAGGTCCAGGGGCATAACTATCTATATTGTAGGGCAGTGGCGCACGCAGGGGGGGTTTCCAAGTACCTGGAAACCCCCCCTGAGCCAAACATTTCAGTTTAGAGACGGAGACAGCTGTGTCTCCGTCTCAATAAAAGCTGCGACCGCGATCGCGGAGCTGCTGTATCAGAGAGCTCCGTAGCTCTCTGCAAAGAGAAAGTCTGCGGGGAGCTGCTGGCTGCACATACTCCACCACAGCAGCTCCCTCCATACTCATAGTGCTGACCGCCTGCTCTCTAAGCCCCTGCCTGGTACAGTATGTACTGTACAAATATGTAAGGTTGAAGTTTGTGTGTGAATGTGTATGTATGTATGTATGTTTGTTTGTGTGCGTGATTGTGTTTGCTTGTGAGTGTGTGTGTGGTGTGTGTGTGTGTATGTATGAAGGTGTGTGTGTGTTGTGTGTAAAAATCAAAACAAAAAAAGGAAAACAGATATATATGTGTGTGTGTGTGTGTGTGTGTGTGTGTGTGTGTGTGTGTGTGTGTGTGTATGTATATATATATATATATATATATATATATATATATATATAGCAACTGGTGTCGGATCGGCACTCTCCTAAATGGCAGTGAGCTGCTCAGGTGCCTTCTGGAAAAATTCATTCAAACGGACACTGTAGTACATTCAGCGGCACTCAGAGACTGACACAGCTGGAAACAAGTAAAGTGCTGGTGCTTTTTAATACATAGTAAAGGCTGGGTGATCCAACGTTTCGGGGCACAAAAGCCCCTTTGTCAAGGTGAGCCAAATGCAGAGTGAATAAGAACAAAAACAAAAAGTTACCTTTATGGTGATTAGGACCCGCAGGCGGGAAGAACAGCGGTGTCCGGGGGAGCGTGATGCTTCCGTCCCGGATTGTGTGACGTGTGTGCGCCTCGGTCACATGATCGTCCTGCGCGTCGTTGGATGCCTACGTTGCCATGGCATCATAACAAACTGGTGTTGTCATGGCTGCCTGGGACTTCCGTTGTCTCCCGATCGCGGTGGTTAAGGAACCGGGCTGCAAAATACAAGTGACAGGTGTAAAAACAAAGAGTGCAGTAGTAAATTTTTAGAAGGATCTATGAGACTAAGACTAAATGGTGTGTTAAAAGCTGCATGCATCCACCGGTCTTAGAATGGCCATAAACATTGTATGAAAACATTTATAAAACATGCTGATAATGTCAATATGACACGATGTGATACATTAGGCAAGTGCTTATCCAAACAAGTGCACATCATGAAAAGATGGCAATGGTAATGTAACTGAAACAGCCAATTTAGAAAAAAAGATGCTTGTGTAAGGAAACTGTCAACACGTCCTGCTTCGACTGTGTGGCACTAACTCTAGACCACATTCACTTTGGCCCCGTTCCATCAATGGAATACGAACTAGAATACACTCCATTGTATTCTGTCATTAAGACCCTTCGGTCTCACGGTGTCCAACTTGAACATCCAGCTGGCCTCACGTTTCAGCAGAGTACCTGCCCTATCGCCACCTCTCAGATTGTTGGGTATGTGGTCAATGATTTGAAAATGTAGATCCTTCAAGGAATGTTGTTTTTCTACATAGTGTCTGGCAACAGGTTGTTCAGATCTCTTCAGTATTAGTGCCGCCTTTAGCGCAGATCTGTGTAACGCAAAGCGTTCCCTGGCATTGCGTATGGTCTTGCCCACGTATTGGTACTTGCATGGAAAGGTGATTAAATAAACAATATGTGTCGTTGTGCATGTGAGCACATGCTTGATGTTATATGTTCTACCTGTCGTACTGGAGGTAACGTCGGGCTGGTGATCATATATTTACATGTCTCGCAGCCTAGGCATTTGTAGCAGCCTGCTGGTTTTGTTAAGAAGTTGGATCACCCAGCCTTTACTATGGATTAAAAAGCACCAGCACTTTACTTGTTTCCAGCTGTGTCAGTCTCTGAGTGCCGCTGAATATATATATATATATATATATATATATGTGCGTATATGTATGTATTGTGACAAGAACACTGGGATAGTATTTGAGGGCAGGTATGTTTGTCCCAGGTTCTTGTTTTACATGTTTTAGAAAATGAAAACTTCTAGGAAAAATGCTTTTGTTTTGTCAGAACCTTTTCAGTTTGCTGTAAAAGCTGGGTAAAGGCTCTGAGAGAGAGATAAGGCGAGTTCTAGACATTGGGCCCAGTTCGGGTCTTTGGCCTCACAGAAGGCTAATCAGGCTTTCAGCTGTGTAAGAGTGTTATAGAGCTGCTGGCCTGATTAGGGTGTGAAGACTGCCTGGGAAAACTGCAGGATCTCTGTGTGAGAGACACGCTTCCTGATACAAGTGAGCTATACAGGGTACTGGAGAACTCTGTGTTTTTGTTTAGTGATAGTTAGGAACATCTTGTGTTTAGTTAGTGCCGGGCAGGCAAGGTATTTTCTTTTGGTGTTTGTTTTATTTTCTGTTTCAATAAAACTGGCCGGGGCCAGTTGTACCAGACACTGGACTTGTGTTGTTCCTCAGCTGCTGCGTGCTGCCATATTCCCCAGGAAGAGGCGCCTTGCACCCCTACAGTGTTACAACTTGGTGGAGAATGCGAGCATGCCGTTCTGCGCATAAGTGAAAGCAGCAGCTTTGTGAGGCCTGCAGAAAACGGTGGTTTATGCAGATACAGCCCAGTGGGAAGTTACTGAGACTCACCCCTGAGGGTTTGATATATGTCCTGGGTGAAAGCAGCTACAAAGCCGCCTGGAAAATCTGTCGACATGGAGGATCTGCTTAAAGCCTTGCTGCAAGCTACAGCGGCTCAGCAGGAGGCCAACAGACAGCAACAGGTGGCAATGGAGGAAAATTGGAGACTACAGCAGGAGGCCAACAGACAGCAGCAGGTGGCAATGGAGGAAAATAGGAGACAACAGCAGACAGCTGTTGACGAACTTTACAGGCAACAGCGTCAGGATAGAGAGGCCTTAGCAGAAGTGGTGCAGAGACTTGCAGCTCGGGTTGGAGATGTGGCCGTCAGTGCTCCGACCAGCTCTAGTTCTATACGGGCCAGTCACTTCCTGCAGAAAATTACAGAGGCTGATGATGTGGAGGCCTATCTGACCACGTTTGAAAGGACTGCCGAGCGTGAGAATTGGCCGAAAGCACAGTGGGCCAGTCTGCTGGCACCTTTCTTGTCAGGTGAGCCCCAAAAAGCTTACTTTGATTTAAGCCCTGCTGAGGCTCGGGACTATGATAAACTAAAGACTGAGATCCTAACCCACCTGGGAGTCACGCTGTCATTACGAGCACAACGGGTGCACCATTGGGTGTACGCCATGGAGAAGCCTCCGCGCTCCCAGATGCAGGACCTTATTCAGCTAACAAAAAAATGGCTACAGCCAGAGACATTAACTGGTCCTCAGATGGTTGAAAGAGTCGTCATGGACCGCTACTTGAGATCTTTGCCCATGGTCCTGCGCAAGTGGGTGAGCCATGGAAACCCGGGTACTGCTGACCAATTAGTGGACATGGTAGAGCGGTATTTGGCAGCAGAGGAACTACTGATGACCACCCAGCAACCCATAGATCCTCGACAGCGCCCTTCAGTAAAGACTGGTAAGACTGTTCCGTGGGAAAACGTTGCTGGGCGGTTAAGAGAACGCAAAGCTGGAGAGACTGTAAACACTGGCCCTGGAGACAGGCCAATGGGGCTAGAACGGTCTATGTTGCCCAAACGGGTTGATAATCGTGTGGTTAAATGTTTTAGATGTGGTATGCCAGGTCATGTTATTGCCAATTGCCCAGTCATGCAAGAACCCATGCAATGTGATGCTGCCTTTGAATGTCGCAGAATGTCTTTCTTTGCTAGGTTAGCCTGTACTGTGGTACCTTCACCTGAGCTGCAAAAACAAATGTGTGATGTGTTCTTAGAGGGTAACCGGGTAGAGGCCTTGCTGGATTCAGGAAGTTTAGTTACCCTCGTGAAAGCTGGGTTAGTGAACCCCTTAAAGGTCCAGCAAATACCTATTGGGGTAACTTGCATACATGGGGATACCCAACATTATGTCACTGCTGAAGTAAATATAGAAACTTGTTGTGGGTCAGCAATGGTTAAAGTGGGACTGGTCCCCACCTTGGTGCATGAGGCCATAATAGGGAGGGATTTTCCTCATTTTTGGAAACTGTGGGAAGCACGGTTATCAACAGATGTGAGAAGTAAAGAGCCAGTTGATAATACCGGTGATTGTAGGGATGTACGTGTGTCTTCGGAACTTTCTGACCCTTTGCCTTTTGCTAGTTTGGCTGGGGAAGTGACAGATGGGGAGTCCAGTGAGGACCCTCTTGCTGGGAACAGAGACATAGTAGTTAGAACTGAAAGCGTGCCTGACCTGGAGGTAAAGAAGGATCTGTTTGCGTCTGAACAGTTAAAGGATCCTACCTTAATAAAGGCTAGAGAGAATGTTAAGATTGTTAATGGGGAACCTGTGGTACCAGGTGACAGGGTTACATATCCCCACATGGCCATCTGTAATGAACTCTTGTACCACATTGTCAAAAGGGGTGAGGATGTGGTGGAACAGCTGGTAGTTCCCCAGCCTTATCGGAGAACGGTACTAGATTTAGCTCATAGTCACGTTACCGCAGGACATTTAGGGGCAGAAAAAACCACTGAAAGAGTTTTACAAAGGTTCTTTTGGCCAGGGGTTTATAAAGAAGTGTCTGAATATTGTTCTTCCTGTCCTGAATGCCAGTATCATGCCCCTAGACCCCATTTTAGGAGCCCACTAGTTCCCATGCCTATTATAGAGGTCCCGTTTGACAGAATAGCCATGGATCTCGTGGGGCCCTTGTTAAAGTCTGCTCGGGGCCATCAGTATATCCTGGTAATTATGGACTATGCCACTCGATATCCTGAGGCTGTCCCTTTACGCACTATCACAACCAAGGCGATAGCTAGGGAGCTGGTGCAGGTATTTAGTAGAGTGGGAATACCAAAGGAAATTTTGACTGACCAAGGTACTCCATTTATGTCAAGGATCATGAAAGAGTTGTGCAAATTATTTAAGGTCACTCACCTCAGGACGTCCATCTACCATCCCCAAACTGACGGGTTGGTGGAAAGGTTTAATAAAACATTAAAAAGTATGTTAAAAAAGGTTGTTGAGAGAGATGGGAAAAACTGTGATTGTTTGTTGCCCTACTTGTTAATGGCCATCAGAGAAGTTCCTCAGTCCTCTACGGGGTTTTCTCCATTTGATTTGTTGTATGGTAGACACCCCAGAGGGCTGTTGGACATTGCCAAAGAGACGTGGGAAGGACAGCCCACTCCTTATAGGAGCGTTATTGAACATATAACACAAATGCAGGATAGGATTGCAGCCGTGGTACCTGTTGTCAGAGAGCACATGGAACAGGCCCAAAGTGCTCAACAGAGGGTCTATAACCGGAGTGCCAAGATACGGGAATTTGTTCCTGGAGATAGAGTTCTTGTTTTGGTACCCACTGTGGAAAGCAAATTCCTAGCTAAATGGCAGGGTCCATTTGAGATTAGGGAAAAAGTGAATGAGGTTAATTACAAAGTATACCAGCCGGGAAAGAGAAAACCAGAGCAGATCTACCATGTGAACTTAATCAAACCCTGGAAAGATAGGTTGTCTCTGTCAGCGGAGCCTTGCCCTTCGGTGTCTTCACCCCGGTTGCTTCCCGCAGTGAAGGTGTCAGAGACATTATCAGCTGATCAGAACAATCAGGTTAAAGAATTTCTCATCCAAAATAGGGAGATATTTTCAGAGCTGCCTGGCCGAACGACCATAATAAAACATGACATTGTCACAGAACCAGGGGTCAGGGTTCATTTAAAGCCATATAGGATTCCTGAAGCTCAGCGAGAAGCTATTTCTAAAGAAGTTAAAACCATGTTAGAACTTGGAGTCATAGAGGAGTCTAACAGTGAGTGGTCCAGTCCCATAGTGCTCATCCCGAAGCCCGACGGTAGCATACGCTTCTGTAATGACTTTCGTAAGTTAAATGAGGTGTCCAAGTTTGACGCATACCCCATGCCCCGTGTGGATGAGCTTGTAGAAAGGCTGGGAACAGCCAGGTTTCTCACCACGTTGGACCTGACCAAAGGTTACTGGCAAATACCTTTATCTGATAGCGCCAAAGAAAAAACAGCCTTTTCGGTTCCGGAGGGGCTGTACCAGTATAAGATGTTACCCTTTGGGTTGCATGGGGCTCCAGCAACCTTCCAACGGGCGATGGATAAAATTTTGAGGCCCCATAGAAAATATGCAGCTGCCTATTTGGATGATGTGGTAATTCACAGTACAGACTGGGGGTCCCATTTGGTTAAAGTACAAGCAGTACTGGACTCAATCAGAGAGGCAGGGTTAACTGCTAACCCAAATAAGTGCTGCCTCGCAATGGAGGAGGTCAAATACTTGGGCTTCACCATAGGCAGAGGTCTGATTAGGCCCCAGTTGAATAAAATTGATGCTATTCAAAACTGGCCTCGTCCAGTGAATAAAAAACAGGTAAGGGCTTTTTTGGGAATTACTGGGTACTATAGACAGTTTATTCCCAATTTTGCGACCACAGCGGTGCCGTTGTCAGACCTTACCAAAGGGAAGCAGTCAAATATGGTGAAATGGAACCCTGATGCAGAAAAAGCATTCCAAGCGTTAAAAGTGGCTTTGTGTTCACAACCGGTGTTGATAACACCAGATTTTTCAAAAGAATTTGTGGTACAGACAGATGCCTCAGAGGTAGGGATAGGTGCTGTGCTGTCCCAAACCAGAGATGGGGACGAACACCCTATCATTTATTTGAGTAGAAAACTCAATGAGCATGAAAAAAGGTATGCCATTGTGGAAAAGGAGGCTTTGGCCATTAAGTGGGCACTATATACCTTGAGATATTACCTCTTGGGTAGACAATTCAGACTAGTGACGGATCATGCCCCTTTAAAATGGATGTATGTAAATAGAGGCAAGAATGCTCGGGTAACTAGATGGTTTCTAGCGTTGCAGGATTTTAAGTTTACTGTCGAACATAGACCGGGAACACAATTGGCCAACGCAGATGCATTGTCTCGCATCTTCTGTTTGGGGGCTACAAGTGTTCCGGCCCCTAGGTCGAAACAGGGGAGGGGGATATGTGACAAGAACACTGGGATAGTATTTGAGGGCAGGTATGTTTGTCCCAGGTTCTTGTCTTACATGTTTTAGAAAATGGAAACTTCTAGGAAAAATGCTTTTGTTTTGTTTTGTCAGAACCTTTTCAGTTTGCTGTAAAAGCTGGGTAAAGGCTCTGAGAGAGAGATAAGGCGAGTTCTAGACATTGGGCCCAGTTCGGGTCTTTGGCCTCACAGAAGGCTAATCAGGCTTTCAGCTGTGTAAGAGTGTTATAGAGCTGCTGGCCTGATTAGGGTGTGCAGACTGCCTGGGAAAACTGCAGGATCTCTGTGTGAGAGACACGCTTCCTGATACAAGTGAGCTATACAGGGTACTGGAGAACTCTGTGTTTTTGTTTAGTGATAGTTAGGAACATCTTGTGTAGTTAGTGCCGGACAGGCAAGGTATTTTCTTTTGGTGTTTGTTTTATTTTCTGTTTCAATAAAACTGGCCGGGGCCAGTTGTACCAGAAACTGGACTTGTGTTGCTCCTCAGCTGCTGCGTGCTGCCATATTCCCCAGGAAGAGGCGCCTTGCACCCCTACAGTGTTTCAGTATGTATATATATATATATATATATATATACTATATATATATATATATATATATATATATACACACACACAAAACATACATACATGCATGTGTCCTGCACAGCCACATATATAAGTAAAATGCTGGGTGCCCTCAATGTTTCAATGCCATTTATTAAAGTGGCATTGATTAAATTATTAAATTGCCACTTTAATAAACCGCACGGAAACGTTGATATTATAGCTGGCCCCGCAGTGCGAATTCTTTCTTTGGGGTGACGCACCATTTCTTATATATAGATACACTGCTCAAAAAAATAAAGGGAACACTAAAATAATACATACTAGATCTGAATGAATGAAATATTCTTATTAAATACTTTGTTCTTTACATAGTTGAATGTGCTGACAACAAAATCACACAAAAATTATCAATGGAAATCAAATTTATTAACCCATGGAGGTCTGGATTTGGAGTCGCACTCAAAATTAAAGTGGAAAAACACACTACAGGCTGATCCAACTTTGTTGTAATGTCCTTAATACAAGTCAAAATGAGGCTCAGTAGTGTGTGGCGCCTCCGCGTGCCTGTATGACTTCCCTACAATGCCTGGGCATGCTCCTGATGAGGTGGCGGATGGTCTCCTGAGGGATCTCCTCCCAGACCTGGACTAAAGCATCTGCCAACTCCTGGACAGTCTGTAGTGCAACGTGGCGTTGGTGGATGGAGCCAGACATGATGTCCCAGATGTGCTCAATTGGATTCAGGTCTGGGGAATGGGCGGGCCAGTCCATAGCATCAATGCCTTTGTCTTGCAGGAACTGCTGACACACTCCAGCCACATGAGGTCTAGCATTGTCTTGCATTAGGAGGAACCCAGGGCCAACCGAACCAGCATATGGTCTCACAAGGGGTCTGAGGATCTCATCTCGGTACCTAATGGCAGTTGGGCTACTTCTGGCGAGCACATGGAGGGCTGTGCAGCCCCCCAAAGAAATTCCACTCCACACCATTACTGACCCACTGCCAAACCGGTAATGCTGGAGGATGTTGCAGGCAGCAGAACATTCTCCTTGGCGTCTCCAGACTCTGTCACGTCTGTCACGTGTGCTCAGTGAGAACCTGCTTTCATCTGTGAAGAGCACAGGGCGCCAGTGGCGAATTTGCCCATCTTGGTGTTCTCTGGCAAATGCCAAACGTCCTGCACGGTATTGGGCTGTAAGCACAACCCCCACCTGTGGACGTCGGGCCCTCATACCACCCTTATGGAGTATGTTTCTGATCGTTTGAGTAGACACATGCACATTTGTGGCTTGCTGGAGGTCATGTTGCAGGGCTCTGGCAGTGCTCCTCCTGTTCCTCCTTGCACAAAGGCGGAGGTAGCTGTCCTGCTGCTGGGTTGTTGCCCTCTTACAGCCTCCTCCACATCTCCTGATGTGCTGGCCTGTCTCCTGGTAGCGCCTCCATGCTCTGGACACTACGCTGACAGACACAGCAAACCTTCTTGCCACAGCTCGCATTGATGTGCCATCCTGGATGAGCTGCACTACCTGAGCCACTTGTGTGGGTTGTAGAGTGAAAGCACCGCCAGCTTTCAAAAGTGACCAAAACATCAACCAGAAAGCATAGGAGCTGAGAAGTGGTCTGTGGTCACCACCTGCAGAACAACTCCTTTATTGGGGGTGTCTTGCTAATTGCCTATAATTTCCACCTGTTGTCTATTCCATTTGCACAACAGCATGTGAAATTGATTGTCAATCAGTGCTGCTTCCTAAGTGGACAGTTTGATTTCACAGAAGTGTGATTGACTTGGAGTTACATTGTGTTGTTTAAGTGTTCCCTTTATTTTTTTGAGCAGTGCATATATATATGTATATATATATATATATATATATATATATACTGTATATATTATATATATATACACACACACACACACACACGGAAACCCCCCGAGTAAATCCTGTGTTTGCCCCTGTAGGGCCCCAAAGCAAAAGTTTGTAAGTGCCTCTATATATTACTCAATGGGTAAAAATGTATATAACACATGTATCTTGACAGGGCAGGAAGGCCCCCTAGCAGTTGCACTTCTGCTCCCATGGCAGCTATGTCCTTGGTGTGATATGAGATTTAAAGGGACAATAAGATAAAATTTAAGAGAAAGCAAACATGTTTTTGTCTTAAAACTAGTTGTTGCTTTAGATCTAGTGCAGGGGTGGGGAACCTCAGGCCCGAGGGCCGTATAAGGCCCTCAAAGCCACTTGACCCGGCCCGGTTAGGCTCACCTAAACGAGAGGAGATGCCGAGCGCCCACTGAGATTTTACCACCAGCGGGCGCCCGGCTCCTCAGCAGCAGCCGGACGCAGGAGCTCACTCCTGAGCTCCAGTTTCTGGCTCAGGCAGTGTACATGTGTGGCTGTGTGTGTGTGTGTGTGTGTGTGTGTGTGTGTGTGTGTGTGTGTGTGTGTGTGTGTGTGTGTGTGTGTGTGTGTGTGTGTGTAAGTGGCGCTACTAGGGGGCATATTTAACGGGGCATAACTACAGGGAGCATATTTAATGTGGCATAACAGCGGACAGGGCATATCTAATGAGCCAAAACAACTGACAGTGGGCATATCTAATGGGGCATAACAACTGACTGGGGGCAAATCTAATCAGGCATAACAAGTGACTGGGGGCATAACTACTGGAGGCAGGCTAATTTTTACGTTGATAATTTTTGTATGGCCCCCAAAGGATTTTATAAGTATCCAAATGGCCCTTGGTAGAAAAAAGGTTCCCCACCCCTGATCTAGTGTTTAGATCACAGAAATCACACCAATGCCTGCAAATCACAGGATAGTACATATGGACCTTTGTAACAATCCTAATTTCTGATAGGCAAAAGTGGAATGAAAAGAAAATCAGTTTTGTTTGTTATTTGTCTGATGAAACATGTCTTTGGTAATATATGTGGTAAAGTACTTCAATGCCTACGCTCCCTGTATTTATCAATGGTTTGTTTCATGGGCAAACTAATATTTGCTCAGGAATGTCATACCTTTGCTTCTAATTCTATTTTTAATGTAAAGATACAAACCTGTAACTTGTGGATGACCACACCACTTTTGGTCAACAGGGTATAGTCTAAAAAGAAAGAAAAAAATAACTTAGTCATTACTGATTGACATGTTTTGCCAGTGATGATCTGAAAGACAAATGGCTGAATCTAAGCATGTGTGGGTGGGCTGGAGTAATGGGTATAAGACAGTAACGAGCGGTTAGGATAGGCAGGGAGGCAGAGCCTAACTTGTCATATTCCAGTATACTCCAGAGTTTTGAGTATAAAAATGACTAGAATAATAATAATAATAATACAAAGATGATACTTAAAATTGCTAAATATCATATTTATATTATTCCTATCATCTTTGTATTATTGTAATCATTTTTATAGTTAAAACTCACCACCAAATCAGATTTGTATGTGTAAATCTGGCTATGATACTAGCTTATGCCTCCCCAGCTATTCACCTCATCGCACCTCACTGGTATAGGACATTGATATAAAATATATTTTCCTTTTAAGTTTTTTATTTTATGACCGCCCCAAGTATACTGAAGGGCTTCATCTCTCTGTAGTGGATGGGGGCAGGGCCATATTTTCGTATGGGTTCAATGAGCAGTTGCCCAAGGGCCCCAGGAGTGTAAGGGCCCTAGGCTGATAGCTGAGGGTCCCCTTTTTCCAGATTTTTTAAAATTGCCCATAGGGAACCGGAGATATCCGACTTCAAAGCAGTGGTCCCCATCCGAGCCTGTTAATTGCTCTTCCCAGCCAGATAACTCAGGTTCTGTCTGACTTAGAGTTTTTCTGATGATATGTTCGAAAAGCTTCAACCCTCCCCATTTGGAAAACACTGGCAGCTTGTCTCTACTATGCTCAGAACCAGAGATATCAGCCTCCCAGCAGCTTGTCCCTTCTGCAGCTCCACACACCTGGTATGCAGTTTTATATTTTCATCGGTGGAGTGTTCTGGCTCCTGAACTCTGATCCCTAAGTCCCCAGTACCTCCTGAAAGGTGGGACTCTCTAGTTTTTTAGCCCATTCACAGCTAAGAAATCTATTTTATAGGAACTGGAGATATCTGCAGTCAAGCAAGCTGCCCTCCCACTGGAAAATTATGAATATTAGGCCCACTCCACTATACACCCCTCCCATGCATATTGAACACCCTCTACCACCCTGGAGGTCATGTACCCAGGCCCCTTCATTTACCCAAATGCCCTCTTCTACAGTTTAGTGTTCTCCCTCCCAGCCCATCTCCCATCATCTGTGCAGTAAAGGGGTAATTAGCAGAAATGACTGCTCCAGGTCCTACATGCTGAGCGGAAGATAGAACACCCCCTACCACCCACGGCACATCAAAGCTGACGCTGATAGCACTTCCAACCCCTACCACTGGAGGATATGTAGGGTCCTCAGTGCATTGCTTTGCCCAGGGGCCTGCACTGATATTAAGACAGCCCTGGATGGGGGAGGGTATATTTTAATTTGTGTGTTTGTCATATTAACTTTGAACATTGTATTTTTCTTCATGGTTCAAATGTGAAAATATATAGTAGTTCATGGTACCAACATGACTAAAGGGGGACCATGAACACAATACCATACATACTGTATTATCACAGTTCTTTCTTTTTCATTTTTACTGTTGATCCAATACAATAATCACAATTAGGCATTTAATCTTCATAGTGAGTTATATTTTAGGTTTTGGATTGAACTTTACTAAGATTATCTGTAATCCTTCTAATCACAGATCAGAAATACTACAACATTGTGGGCACATACGGTATTTTTTGTTTTTTCAAATTATAATGGTAAATGAAGAAAAATAAACATCTTTGAAAAACTGCCGATGCCAAGGAACACGTCCAAATCGTCTGAGGCAAAATCAAATTACTGCATTGCCTGAATGTTACTTGAGCAGCAGCCAAACTTAGTTTGTTTGAATTCTGGGCCTGGAGATAATAAATCCAAAAATATATAACGCTGTGAATAGGTACAATTTATATATGTCCTGAAGCTATAGAGGGAGGAAAAAGATAATTAATTGGAATCTCATAGCTTTGATCCTAGTGCACAGACATAATTGGCACGCTTGTTAGGTAAGTCGCAATTGGTCTATCTGTCAGAGTTGTCAGTGTAACCCTTTTACTACCACGCAAAGTGAAAGCGTAAATGTAACATATAGGCAATGCTTCAGGGCCTACACCGGGACATTTAAGACATGTAAATTAAAGCAATTAAAGCCTAGAGCTATATCCAATACCCATTATGTTTTCTCTGTAAGCAATATGTCACTATCAAATGATTGTGATGTGATGTGAAAATGAGAATATTTAATAAGAAAAAAATTGGGTTTATTTTGGTCAAAGTTAGAGTGCACTATATATACTGTACGTATATATTGTATTTTTATTTATTTTTAAGCAGGGTTACATTACACATTTTTCTTAGTAGGCCTGTAGCTAAGTGCAGCTTAAGACTGATGAAGCAGAGGTGAGGGCCCGTGTGTAGCCTCCATGTGGCCCCCTGCTTTCTGACAGAACAGTAGATTCTCCAGAGAAGTCAGTTTACAGTAATTATATGAGCACATGGGATCCCCAGCCCCACCCCCTGGACCCAGGGACCTGTGTGAACCACACACTGGGGGTAATTCTGAGTTGATTGCAGCAGGATTTTTGTTAGCAGTTGGGCAAAACCATGTGCACTGCAGGGGAGGCAGATATAAAGGGCCCTACTCACTGGCCGACCCGCCGCCGAGCTGCCCGACGGCGGATACGGCCGACGAGCGACCCGGCGGCGGGGGGGCAGTGACGGGGGGAGTGAAGTTTCTTCACTCCCCCCGTCACGCGGCTCCATAGAACTGCAGGCAAATATGGACGAGATCGTCCATATTGGCCTGCATGCACAGCCGACGGGGGACCAGCGATGAACGAGCGCGGGACCGCGCATCGTTCATCGCTGGAGCCTCCACACTGAAAGATATGAATGAGTTCTCGTTCATTTGTGAACGAGATCGTTCATATCTTTCAAAAAATCGGCCAGTGTGTAGGGCCTATTACATGTGCAGAGAGAGTCAGATTTGGGTGTGGTGTGTTCAATCTGCAATCTAAATTGCAGTGTAAAAATAAACAACAAAGTTTGGGGAATACCACACAGGATATAGTAGAGAATGAGATACAATTTAATCAATACCAAAATAAAAAATAACAAGAAAACTAAGTTTTCTAATTTTTAAACAGTTTGGTGGTGCACCCTGAGTCAGTGTTAAGACATAGAACAACAAGGAAAAAAGAAGACTCTTTTTTTGGGTGCACTCTTAATTTGAACAATGTATAGACTGAACGAGATGAGATATAATATTTAAAATCAATTTTTAATCACAAAATTAAGATACTTAGTGGTTGATGAGAAAAAAGACAATAAAAAAAAAAGGAAAACAATTAAACAATTAGCAGAATTGCTGATATGATAATGATGTTAATGCAGTCCTGGCTGACGGAGTTAGATCTAGGTGCGGTAAATAAATTGGATATTGAATGGTACGTTCTACTAACAAAAGTTAACGAAATAGAAACCCTGTCCTATATTGGTGCCAACACAATGCTTTGATGAAAGAAGTAATTAGGAATAGAAAAAGAAGCAGAAAGAAATAAGAAGGCAGAGTGAATCTGCTGTCAGTGTTAGATAAAGCAGCCAGTATTTACCCTGCACAGAAACAAAATAACCCACCCAAATCTAACTCTCTCTGCACATGTTACATCTGCCTCCCCTGCAGTGCACATGGTTTTGCCCAACTGCTAACAAAAATCCTGCTGCGATCAACTCAGAATTACCCCCACCCTGCACACATTATAGATATGCATTGCCAATGTGATGGAGATAGTCTCAGTACCTTTGGATTGGCCCTAACGGGCAGATTTATTACAGCTTGGAGTGGAGAGAGATAAAGTACCAGCTAATCAGCTCCTATTTCATTTTTCAAACACAGCCTGTAACATGGCAGTTAGTATCTGATTGGCTGGTACTTTATCTCTCTCTACTTTATCTCTCTCCAAGCTTTGATAAATCTGCCTCTAACAGACTGAATGTAAAAATAAGAGACATACCAATAAACATATTTAAAAATAAAATAAGAGACAGACGGGGGAGATGAGGGGCAGGAGAGAGAAATAGACTGAGGGGCAGGTGGGTGACATGGGGGGATAGCATGACAGAGAAGATGAAGAGAGAGATGGGGTATAATGAGACAGCATAGTGGGAGAGAAGGAAAGCAGTGGGGAAAAAAAGACAAAAATGGGAGTAGGGGAAGAGTGTTAGATAGGGAAAGAGAAACAATGAAAAGCTGGGAAAGCTATATCATACTTACCTACTGTGCTGCCCCCTCCTCTGGGAGGAGGCAGCGTTGTAGGTGCATGGGGGCGTGGCCGGCAGCAGGATGGGCATTCCGGGGGCGTGACCAACAGGGTAGTGGATCATCTGGGGGCGTGGCATCAGGATTGTGTTATCATGGCTCCGCCCCCCGCTTTGCAGTGCCGAGAAAGAGGTGCTGTATAGCGGGGGCGGAGCTACGATGACGCGATTCAGTGCGAATCGCGTCATCAGACCCCCTCGGACCGCCCACTTGTTCTCTGCTGCGGGCTGCCATGTAGGGTCGTGGAGGGGCAGCACGGAAAGCGGGAGGCTTGCCCACATTTCCAGGGGGCTGGGAGGGCCACCCGATTTTCGGTAGCCTCCCGGCCATTCCGGGAGAGTAGGCAAGTATGAGCTATATCATAGAAAAGGACAAAAAACACCAGGCAATGCCAGGGACAACTGCTAGCATCTCAATGATGGATGTTTGGGTGCGTCCACAAAAGCTATAGCTGATGTACATAAATAAATTATGCAGTTTGCTGTCTGTAAGATAGAATTCCTTCTCCTGCTGTTTGTAAGCAAAGCTATAGTGTGTCCCAATTTCAACTATAGTGATCCTAACCCTGGTTAGTGCAAAACTTTATAAACTCTGTCTGTGGTTATCAGAGGAATATTGTAATTGGCCATCTAGTTCCAAAGAATTGTGGTTGTGTCATATCACCCTTCCAACAGCCTTATATGAACAAATATAACAATTGCCAGTATGTTTAGCAATTAATTAACTGTCCATGTATACATTAGGCCCAGATTTATCAAACCTTGGAGAGTGATAAATTGCACGGTGATAAAGAAACAGCCAATCAGCTCCCACCTGTCATGTTACAGGCTGTATTTCAAAAATTGCAGTTAAGAGCTGATTTGTTTGTACTTTATCACTGTGCAATTTATTACTCTCCAAGGACTGAGTAATAAGGCTCCAATTTGGGCCTCAGTCTGGTGTGAGTAGTTTCAAGTGTAATTTATACCCCTTTCACACCGCCACTTCGACCCAAGTTATTGCCGGGTTAACCTGGGTCATGGCTTGGTGTGAAAGGGTCACTGTTAAAAAAAAAAAAAAACGGGTCCAGTGACCCAGCATTTCAACCCAGGAAGCAAACTGGGTTGAACATGGAAAGGACCTGGGTTATGATGCAGTGTGAATAGATAACCTGGGTCATCCAACCCAGGTCTCATTCAAATCTCATGGAGAGTCGGCTCATCAGCGCTTGGTGAAAAGGAGTTAATATTGCACCTGTGTAGAGTGTGAACGACGCCGACCCATTCTGTACACGTGAGGTCAGACCTTTAATTAACATATCAGCAACAATATCTTCACTGGTCGCATGAAATCCCCTTACTAATACTAAGGCACTATCTACCAGCTCTCTAATGAATGGTGTCTGATAGCAATATGCTTGGATTTATAGATGTGCTTGGTACTGGAAAATAAGTCTACTGCACCTTTATTGTCACATGCAATGTTGATGGTCTCTTCTAAGCTAAAAATACCTTTCTCAGCCATAGTGCTTCTTTGGATGTTTTGTAAGAGTCATATATTTTACCTCGGTAGTAGATAAGGCAACGGTTGGCTATTTACAACTTGACAAGCTGACGGCTGCATCTGCCATAAAACATAGGTATCCTGTGTAGGATCGCGTATTGTCTACATCTACTCCACAGTCGGTGTTGCAGAATGCTTGTAGCACTAAAGTTTCTGTTTTCTTGTAGATTAGTTTTGGAAACTTGTTCCCTTCAGGAATTTAAATCTGTACTTGACGGCTGTCCAGTCCTCTTTCCTGCATGGTTTGCAAATTGGTTTAAGTAGTGGGGCAGGGACACTTGCATACATCAAAGGGGGTAATTCCGACCCGATCGCACGATGCAGTTGTTCGCAGCACAGCGATTGGGTCAGAACTGCGCATGCGCCGGTGCCGCAGAGCGCCGGCGCATGCCAGACGGCTGAAGGCATCACTACCTAGCGATCGCCTCTGTCTGATTGACAGGCAGAGGCGGTCACGGGGTGGGAGAGGGCGGCAAGGTGGCGTTTGGTCGCCGTTTTGGGGGCGTGGGCCGGCCAATGCAGGCGTGGCTGTACCGTGTGGGGAGTGGGACGCAGCGGCTGTGTGATGTCACATGCAGCCGCTGTGACCCAGGGCAGTGACGAGTAACTCCCAGCCAGCTGCAGGAGCTGCGCTAGCCGGGAGTTACTCTTCAAGTACAAAAGTATCGCCGATGTGCGATGCTTTTGTACTTGTGTGGGGGGGATGGGACAGACATGCGGGGCGGACCAGCCCTGTGCTGGGCGTCCCCCCGCATGACTGGGAACATGATCGTGACTGTGCTAAATTTAGCACAGCTATGATCAACTCGGAATGACCCCCAAAGTCCCAATAGCACTCTCTTCAATTTCTACATCTGTACTCTGGCAGATACAGTAGCTTTTCAAGTTTTCATGATTTTGTTGATTAGTATGCTGACTACTTTAGCACCTGTCATCCAAAAATTGCTAAGTATAGTTTCAATGTAGCCTTGTTGATCTATGGTAATAGTCAAAGTTAGACAACTTAATTTCTACACTGAAATTAAGATTTCAGTTTGAACACACCGCACCCAAATCGAAATCTCTCTGCACATTTTACATCTGGCCCACCCGCAGTGCAACATGGTTTTGCCCAGGTGCACAGTTACTTGCTTTTTTTTTTTTTGCATGAGTCTTTGGTTTCAGTCTCTGACACGCTTCCAGCTGCAGGCATATCTAGCATTGCAAGTTTTTGTGGTGTTATGGTGTCTCACTTGTCCTTAGCTGAAGTGGTCTTGTGAAAGGAGGGGGAACCCACTTGCATTCAACAATCCATGTGCCACAGTAAGGTGATTTTCCGCAGAGTTTAGGCTTTGCCCCAATACACATGACATCATGAGGGTCATTCCAGGAAATATAGGACGCAATACATGAAAACTTAATTTCACACAACCGCTAACATTTTAGTACAGGTGCACTACCGATAAACTGGCACCCTTGGTTCCAGCACCGTCTGGAACATCCGTTTTGCTGGACTATTTGTGGTATAGTGTCAGCGTCATCCCGATGGCTAATCCTCCCACCGCCTAAACCTAAACCTCCCGCAGCCTGACTCCCTCTTGCAGCCTAACTGTACCCTGCAGCGTAACTCTACCCCTCCCACAGCCTAACTCCACCTCCCCCCTGCCCCCACACAGCCTGATATGTCCGCACCTCCTGCAATCTAATTCAGCCCTCCCGCAGCCTGATGTGTCCGGACCTCCCACAGCTAACTTCCCCTGGCAGCCTGATGTGTCCAGATTTAAAAAGAGATGCTGGACCATCAGGTACCGGATAATTGGTGGTGCAACTGCATATCTATGCTGCGAAAAGATCATAGTATAGGGATCCATGCATGATACTGGCGTTTGGCATCCCGGCAGTCAGAAATGCCTGCGCCAGGATCCCGAACGCCGGAATCCTGTTTGTCCTCTTCCAGGACTCCATAATGCTAAGCCATGGTGGGGAGGGGGGCAAATTTAGGCTGCGGTGGGAGAGTTAGGGTAAGGCTGCGGGAAAGGGAGCAGGGGGGATGTTAGGTTTGGGCTACAGGAAGGGGGAGGGTAACCATACTTACCCAGTATGGTTATGTTTAGGCTACAGGAAGGGGGAAGGTAACCATACTTACCCAGTATGGTTAGGTTTAGGCTACAGGAAGGGGGAAGGTAACCATACTTACCCAGTATGGTTAGGTTTAGGCTACAGGAAGGGGGAAGGTAACCATACTTACCCAGTATGGTTATGTTTAGGCTACAGGAAGGGGGAAGGTAACCATACTTACCCAGTATGGTAAGGTTTAGGCTACAGGAAGGGGGAAGGTAACCATACTTACCCAGTATGGTTAGGTTTAGGCTATAGGAAGGGGGAGGGTAACCATACTTACCCAACCCCTGTCGGGATTCTCTGCTGCCAGTGCAGCGCCCATCACAAGATTCTGGAAAGGTAAGTATTATAACAACATGGGTGCATTGTGTGCAGTGTGGGCCCTCCCCCGGACCCAGGAGCCCGTGTGCACTGCACACACTGCACCCGTGACAGAAACGCCAGTGGGCTGAAGAGAAACAGTTATGCCCCCAAAATGACTTGACCATGCCTCCTTCAGAGCATGCAAAGAAGGCCCCAGTTCCTAGAACAGGTCTGGCCATGCCCCACACACCTAGCCTGCCCCCTAGTTATGGTTCCCTAGGCAGAGGCATACTCAGGATTTCTGGAGGAGAGTTTGCAAATGTTTGATTTTAGAACGATTGTCGCCAGTCCATGAAGGATATATAATTACCATGTAACAAGCTACAGTCTGCTCTAAAATGCAGTTTATGTAATACAGTACTTCAGACATATGCAGGCCCAAATGATCATGGTAAAGATCTTACCAGATTCTCTCTCTGGTGCAATGATTTATCACGTAGATCCACAGACACACACACACAGCAGACTTGGTAAGAAAATCAAGAAAATCTGCTACCACTGGCCAAGTGTATCAGCTCCATTCACTCCGTCTGTTACACACCTCCCAATATTTAGAATCATGAATTTAGGACTCCTGCGCGACCGAAAAAGGGAGTGTGGCCTCTGCAAAAGGGGGCCTGGCTTTGTGGGAATGCCGCGACCCTGAGCCACGCCTCCCATTTTGTCACTGTGGGAGCATGTGAGGTGCTGGCATGCCCCCAGCCCCTCTGTCTCCATGAGTAGATTCTGTGTCCATGCTAATAGCATCCATTCACTGCAGTGCGGTGAGTAACAGGAGCCTCCCAACTGCCATAACCCACCGTGGGACACTGCAACCTGTGGGTGGGACAGTGGAATGGTGTCAAAAAATTGGACTGTCCTGTGAAAATTGGGATAGTTGGGAGGTATGCTGTTATACTGCATGTAGTGGCCGCTGACCGGGGTGGAGGGGGGTGGTGGGTTTCTGGGCAACTACATTTACTTATGCTAGGTGTGGAATCAGTGTCGGACTGGGTCATGGAGGGCCCACCGGGGGATGCAGTTATAGGGCCCATACTTAGGAGTGTGGCCAGCCTAAAAAGGGGGTGTGGCCAGCCTCCACAGAGGCTTGAAATACACAATAGTTTAGTGCAGTGTAATGCAACATATCTACCATGTATAATACATGTGCACAGTCTGGAACCTGATTCCTAGAGGAAGGAGTGGGCCCTCAGGCAGTGGGGCCTACCGGTGGTTTCCCTTGTACCCCTGTGGGCCAGTCCGACCCTGTGTGTAATAGATCTCTCTGGGCCCAGGCTACTCTAATCCCAACAAGTACTTTCAACTGGGATTGATAGTTCCACAGCAATTGGTAAGTTTACCTTTTCTCTGAATACTATCAAAACATTTGACATGGAAGAAAGCACAAATCCCTGGAAGAATGTCTATCTGTGACTGCAGCTAGAGGAAAAAATCTACATTAGTAAAAACACATCTTAAATCCCAAATGAATAAGTACATAAGGACTTCTGCCTCCAGTTACATTTCTGTTAATGTGCAGCCTTCCTGCACAGCATCCTAATTCAGCACAGACCTATTGTGAATTAAATCTAATGGATAAATACAGTCTGTGCTCATCTTGGAGGTGAATTTAATGCATTCTCATTTTATATATGTCTTAGAAGAGATATACAATTATGTTTATGCATTAAACACATGTTCTAATCTATATGAAAATGCCATATATGAGGAAGGCTAGGAAAGATTTTCTTATGTATACAGAATATCTGTTTTATTAAATTGTGTGATGGTGCACTACAATGTGTATTACAAACTCAGGCTATGAAATGATATTTGCTTTTGAAGTGGTCCAACTTCACCTGTTTTTATTCTGCTTAATCCATAATAACATGAACATCGTGTGACTAAAAGGAAGAGTAAACACAGAAGAAGAAACAGGGATTAAATAAATGGGTTTTATATTACTGCAAATGATGAGTTTTAACATACTGCGCATGTACAGAAGTGGATGCATGCATATTTGTGTATCTGCAACTGATTCTGAATTAGACTGATCTTGACCGGATCTCTCTTTCAACTCAGAGCGACAGCTGGGTGACAACGCTTCGGTCACCCACAACAGATCTGCCTTGTGAGAGTGTCATTGATGAGTAGCTAGAGTTCCGGGCTATGCCAATTTACGCTTACAGCGAATGGAAGATTATTTTTTATGGATCTCTTGCAGACAGCATGGTCAGGTGCAAGTGCCCATACTAATGATGACAGTAGCGACTTTGGCTGCAGCTTCCCGCTTGAAGCCATACGGATACTGACATTGGCCATATGGATTCTCGCATAAGGTTGTATTTATGGCTCAAGTTGCAACACGCAAATACAGCCACTCAGAATAAGGCCCTATATTGACAATATAATGCATAAGACAAAAATATAGACTTAAACAAATATCTACTGTGTGTGCACCTGAAAACATTAGCATGCTCAAGAGTGACCAACTGTTGGCCTGAGATTAATGCACAGTGGAGAATCCACACAGTAGACCAAAGGTTCCCAAACGCGGTCCTCTAGGCACCCCAACGGTCCAGGTTTTAGGTTTATCCATGCTTGGCCACAGGTGACTTAATTAGCACTCCAGTCTATTTGATGTAACCATCTGTGCTGAGCTATGGATATACCTAAAACCTGGACCGTTGGGGTGCCTTGAGGACCGCATTTGGGAACCTCTGCAGTAGACAATAGTCTTTCAACCTGGTTAGCTGGGGGAGGTGGAGTTACCTCCCCTAGCTAAATCATATTTACATACTGACCTGTTTTCAAGAAGATTCCAGGAGGGAGGTCCAAGTGGCAAGTACGCAGGGAAATCACACACCCGGTGAAAGGGCCATGTGCACATAAACAAAACTCCTGCTCTAATTACTTGATTGTGGGAGTAGAAGGGATGCAGGAGTGCAGTTTATTCTATTTAAACTCAGGAGTCCCCCCAGAGAGTAGGCAAGTATGAATATAAACTCATGGATAGTGTCCTGACTTGCTAACAGTGATTCAAAGATTGTGGCAGTAAAGACACTGAAGCAATCCTTCAATGGGCTTCCCCATGCTTTGCATGATATATAGCAGAGACAAACCATGTCTGATGGGTTGGAAAATGTGGAATAGTGAGGGATGAAGCTGAAGTTTATGGCTTAGAGAAGGCTGAATAAATTATGATTGATGAATATGAATTTGATAGACAGGCAAACAAAACAAGTCTCCAAAGCACCAATAGCAAAATGTAAACCCAAAACTGCGCTTCTGGAAAACTTGGTAGAAGGGAAGGTCATATGAAAGCTGAATACAGCTGAAATCTCTGAGTCCTAATTGTCTTGACCTTTAGTAGAAGTCTGCAATGTTATATAACAGTTTTGCTGTCAGTGTTGATGTTGCACTGATAGAGGCTGTGATTAAAAAAATCCCTCCACATCCCATTTTATTACTTTATTATTTATAGAAAACATTACTGTCTGGCTAGTATATACCATGAGCCACACAGGAATTACATTTCTTCAATAACCATATGTCAAAGTCGAAAAATATTGTTATACATATCCTTTGTTCTAACCCCTCATGCACATGCACGCTGCTCGTGCACCTGGTCCCCCGTGCGTACACATATCCGCAAGTTGCATAAGAGACGCTCCGGCGACTCGTGCGCATGATATGTGTATTTACGGCAGAGTTTGTGAGCATGTAGCGTGCTATTAGAATATAGCATATTTAACCCAATTAGTGCATTTTGTAGATGTAGTTCCCCTAGACCATGACAGCGAGTAATATTAGTTTAAACAGTTCCTGGACAGAGAGATTCGTCTTTGCATGATAGGAAGGGTCAGATAAAGGTTGGTAGGTGATGTCTAGTATCCAGCTGTAGGGTATTTTAAGGGTAACATTCCGGTGTTAGTTAGGAAAAGATCGCTTGCTCCTGCATATAGTTATGTACAGAAGTAGAATATGAACATTAACTGTGTTTACATTATATTAAGTATGCGGGGGGAATCCAGAGGAGGCCACCCACAAGAGCAGCTGAGAAAGACATAGCCCACCTTTTCAAATCAACCTATGACCTCTCCCGTAATGAAAGGGTAAATCTCTGTGTCCAATAGACAAAGGGATTAGAGTGACCATTGTATTGTTTTGGATGAAGTGAATAAATAGAGCTTGCAGCAGGCTTGGTCACACAAGACTCTGAAGGCTTTCTACCTGATAGCTGAGGACTGGTCCAGGACGCGCTTGCGAACGATTCCCCACGTATGTATATTCTCTGTAGCCATTATTCTCTGTTATTCTGTTTAAGATTTCCTTGTTAGCCTGTAGTGTATAACTTGTATCTGTTTACCCCTTTTCTCTGAATAATCCACTGCAGTGTTAGAGCCCAGTGGTTTACCACAAACAGTGTTGTGTTTTCACTTTCCTGCCTGGGCTTTTAAAGTAGATTAACCTGTTTAACCTGTTTTAGATTAACCTGCATTGTTAAGGTGTATGCACTGCGGATACTTTGTATCGCCAGTGCTATTTAAGGTTTAAAGTATAAGCATATCATTACATTGTTTCATTAATAAGGTTTACAGTATTTCAATCCGTGTGCGTACGTGCCGCGTGTGCGTCGCGCCCACGGCACAGCGTCTGATACGCTAAGTGCATATCCATACGGTACTCAGTACGCAAATAGCGTACTTAGTCCGTAATGTGTGTAATAAGTCTAGCGGCCATAGCGGCTCCACGGTAACAGTGTATAGCTTTATGTTTTAAGATACATTATCACATATAAACCATACCTGTTTGAATAAGCTTGGCATCCTCCATTAGCCAGATATTTACATTTGAGTCCGCTACCTTAATGTAGTTTATTGCTTATGCAAAGCTAAATGTTTAAAAAAAATATTTTATCTATAGAATCAGCACTTTCTTCCGAATGTGAATGTCCGTCTTCAAGGAGGGTCCTTTTGCATATACCCCTGTACTTTTTTTTGTCCTTCTGTATTGTTCTCTTTAGCTCTTTAGCTTTTAAAACTTGTGTCTCTAGAAATGAATGTAATCCTATTAACGTTGCATCATATTTAGTGCTTTATATTGTTTGCACCTACTAATGTCCTTATTTGCTTTGTCATGTGTCCAGGAATGTGCAGATTACTATGGGCTATGTTCAAACTGAAATCTAAATTGCAGTAGACAAATATACAGTAGCAGCCAGTATGTACCCTGCACAGAAACAAAATAACCCACCCAAATCTAACTCTCTCTGCACATGTTACATCTGACCCACCTGCAGTGCAAATGGTTTTGCCCAATTGGTAACTTTTTTGGTTTGCTAACAAACCTGAATAACCCCCTATATTTATAATTGAAAATAAAATAGAATAGTTGGTGTTCTTCTTTCCTGGCTAATTCAAATATTTAATTAATTATATAGTATTTTATTGATGTTGCTTATGAGCAAGAAGAAATAACTCAATAATTATGATGTTATAGAGCATTTATCCATTGCTAAGTGACCACAAAATCAATTGTAAAGGACCTAACAAAAGAGGAGTCTATAAAAGTATAAATAAGTCCCCACTGTAAAGGGCCCCATACACTACAGCGACATGTCGAAGGCTAAAATCGGGTGCGATTTCCCTTGAACCGCCCGGCAGCTTCCCAGGCAGCAGGATTGTATACGATACATCGTATGTGGTCCTTTTGCATACGATGTATCGTATGCGATCCCAGCCATGCCTGCGGGAACCGACATATCACGAGTGCAGCACTAACGACTTAGGGGCTCCGATCCGATGCTCATCGGATCGGATGTAAAATTATCGTTCTAGTGTATGGGACCCTTAAGTTTCATTAGGTGATGAGCAATCTATATTGAAGCAAATGCCCTTGTGCTGCCAACAAATACCACATGTTACACAGTATGATTATTCTGCAGTAGAGATGAGTAAAAGAGTTTTTGCAGATGTAATGTTATGCTGTATGTGGATAGTGGAAGTTGCATCATTGCAATCTACCTGTTATACAGTAAGGGGTTGTTACACAGGAAGGTTTGTTAAATAGGAAACAGGAATCTTCTTTCCTCTATAAGTGTTTGTAATACAGGAAAAAGGAGTCTCTGCAGCCATTATTCAGCATAACTGCAGCTAGTAAAGAAGACACACTTCTGCAGCTCTCCAGTATCCTGTGATGATTTACACAGAGACCAATTTACAGTTTTGCTCATGTCACATTTGTATGTCTGCCCATCCCCCACAGATTGTAAACTCTCCTAAGCAGGGCCCTCGCCCCTCATGTACTTTTACTTCAGTAACTTATGCATACATGCCTACTTTTGAAATATAGCTTCAGGGAGGTTATAGTTGGTAGTAGCATGCCTCGTGCGGCACATCGTTTCATACTCTGTGTTCCATACTCGTTGCCAGGGGTTTATTGCTCTGGGTTCCATGCTCATTGCCAGGTGTTTCATGCCTGGGTGTAATGCTCATTGCCAAGGGTGTAATGCTCATTGCCGGGGGTTTCATGCCCTGGGTGTCATGCTCGTTGCCAGGGGTGTCATGCTCCTTGCCAGAGGTTTCATGTGCTGGGTGTCATGCTCATTGCCAGGGGTGAATGCTCATTGCCAGGGGTGTAATGCTCATTGCCAGGGGTGTAATGCTCGTTGCCAGGGATGAATGCTCGTTGCCAGGGGTGTAATGCTCATTGCCAGGGGTGTAATGCTCGTTGCCAGGGATGAATGCTCGTTGCCAGGGGTGTAATGCTCATTGCCAGGGGTTTCATTATTTATTATTTATTTATTACCAGTTATTTATATAGCGCACACATATTCCGCAGCGCTTTACAGAGAATATTTGGCCATTCACAACAGTCCCCAGTGGAGCTTACAATCTATATTCCCTAGCACATTTATACACACACACAGTCATACTAGGGTTCATTTTGTTGGGAGCCAAATTAACCTACCAGTATATTTTTGGCTTGTGGGAGGAAACCGGAGTACCCGGGGGAAACCCACGCAAATACGGGGAGAATATACAAACTCCACACAGTTATGGCCATGGTGGGAATTGAACCCATGACCTTAGTGCTGTGAGGCAGTAATGCTAACCATTACACCATCCGTACTGCCCTGCGCTGGGTGTTATGCTCACTGCCAGGGGTGAATGTGTATTGACAGAGCAGTCAGTCAAGTATGACCTCTAGCATCTGTCTCCTGCAAAGCAGTGGCCATTTTTGGAGGGACATTAACAGATTTACATGAGGACGGCTAGTCCGCATGGGAATCTGCTACACACCCCTCAAGTCTGGCGCCTCCAAGCCCCCACAGTGGCTGCAGGGGCTGTAGTTGCACCAGTGTCTTGGACCTACGCCCTGGGCAACAGCACCACTTGCACACCCCTCTCTATAGCCCTGATAACCAATTTTTCCCAGTTTGGTCAAGAATCGGATTTTAAAATGATTTTTTTCCCTTCAATTAATAGAACATGTTTACAAATCTATAATTGCAGAATATATGTGCATTACACACTGAATCTTGCATATTGTCCCATAAACTAAATAGCTGCACCAATCTCTCTTCTGTGGTGTACAGTACTCAGGGCCGGTGCAAGGTTTCTCTGCACCCTAGGCAAACAGTCAGCAGCAGCCCCCCCCCCCCCCCCCCCCAGTTAACCACCTCACAATTTATCGGTTTTGGTTTGGATATTGGGGATTCGGTATTAGGGATAGGAAATAAGGGTTGATTCATCAGTGTGGGTTAAGGTTAGGTGTTATTATTAGGGAGAGGTACATATATATATATATATATAA